>NC_092814.1:171540300-172140300 GCF_023375885.2 Dermacentor andersoni | reverse complement strand
CAAGGAACATGGAACCAAGGAGCAGTTGGCGAAGACCCCCATATCTTCTTCTCGAACCACTGACTCTAAGCTGAGGCTTCCTTTGTTTGCCCACAATTAACTCTGTAGTTACAATGTTAAAATAAACACAGCCGTCGGGTTAGATTGTTTTTACACTCTAATGCCTGATATTGTGTGAAAACTTGATGTTGCAATAAACACTTCCTTTAGGACTGTATGTTACTGTTGTGAAATAAATACATGTTGTTTGCCTCCACATCTTACTTTGTGATTGCATGCTTTTCTTAGGATGCCAATCTTGCTGACAATACAAAGCAAGTCGGAGACTTGTGGAGTCCTGGAATGAGGACACCACCCACTCGACCTCAAGAGCAACCACCTCGATGGTCCGAATAAATGTTTTTTATCTCTCTCTCTCTTCTTTCTAAAATATACTTTCTCGTGTTAATGATCTGACTCGATTAAAGGGTCTGCAGTAAAAGGAGTACGATTGAATAAGATAGGCGGGCTTTGAGAAGAGCCGCACCACTGTCAAGTATTGGCAACGTCAACAAACAAGACAACGTTCGAGAACACAGTAAAAGTTCTGGAAATAAGTGTACTACAAGTTTGGCGTCATCAAATGTACAAAAATGCTTCATAAAAAGCACACAGTTTTTCTACCCGTATACGAAAACAAGCTTGCGCCTCACGTGAATGAAGAGCCCTTAATATCACAACATGGAGCACCGTGTTAAGAGCGCTTGTTTCACAAATCAATGACAACATTACAAGCACGCATTCGCAAATACGTCACTAGTCGCAACACGCGAAGTTGTCGGCATGCTGCGGCTACTGGCGTTTTATCCCCCATACGTGACGCGCAACTTCAGAAATTACATGAAACTTACCGCGTACGTGTCGCTCCGATTATACAGATCGACCGGAACTGCATAAACGCGAAATTCAGGGGGGAAATCCGTGTCTTCACACACGTTGGCAGCGCGTCGGCTGTCTGGAAGGGATGTGGCCGCCGCCACCCACTGTTGCCGGCATGGCACGCACCTTTGCGGCACTATGAAATTTTTTCCAGGGACTCTACACCCGTAAGCAAAATTGCACCCTTTTGCCACACAATGATAATCGTCATCTGTCTTGTCCGCATTTCCTTTCTTTAACGCGGCGAGCCCGGTACTTCCCAGTAACGAACGCCATGCGCGTTATCAGCATGACATAGCATTCCCGACAGGAAAGTAGCGGGCGCGGCGTTTTCAAGAAAGGAAACGCAAGCAAGGCAGATGACGATTATCATTGTGTGGCAGAGATACACCCCAAAAAGTGTAACTTCTGCCTAAGAGTGTACACTCTTAAGCAAAATTGCACCCTTTTGCCACACAATGATAATCGTCATCTGTCTTGTCCGCATTTCCTTTCTTTAACACGGTACTTCCCAGTAACGAACGCCATGCGCGTTATCAGCATGACATAGCATTCCCGACAGGAAAGTAGCGGGCGCGGCGTTTTCAAGAAAGGAAACGCAAGCAAGGCAGATGACGATTATCGTTGTGTGGCAGAGATACACCCCAAAGAGTGTAACTTCTGCCTAAAAGTGTACACTCTTAAGCGAAATTGCACCCTTTTGCCACACAATGATAATCGTCATCTGTCTTGTCCGCATTTCCTTTCTTTAACGCGGCGAGCCCGGTACTTCCCAGTAACGAACGCCATGCGCGTTATCAGCATGACATAGCATTCCCGACAGGAAAGTAGCGGGCGCGGCGTTTTCAAGAAAGGAAACGCAAGCAAGGCAGATGACGATTATCGTTGTGTGGCAGAGATACACCCCAAAGAGTGTAACTTATGCCTAAGAATGTACACTCTTAAGCAAAATTACACCCTTTTGCCATACAACACACTCTTAAACGGTTGCACCCTTCGGGGTGTATTTGTCACTTGCATGACATTTCATTTGATATCCATTACGTTCATATTGTATAAAATACGAGATCATACTGAGCGTGCCACTTGCGATCGCTAATAACCGGGCTGCGCGTGACCGCTCAGCAGCGGTAACCAAAGAAATGGTCATTTAATGACTTTTGGATTGATATCGATAACGACGTATATGAATCAAGGCTACCACTGTCATGCTAAAGGAAGTAATTCACGATCACTAGTAACTCAGTCCTACTACTCCTAGTTATAGTAGATTAGTCACTGAATTTTATTCATTTGATATCCATGGCGCAATGCTGTACGAAAGTTAGACTCGGCGTTCTCAATTAGCAAGCGTATTTTAAATTGCTCGTTTAATTACAGTGTGAATGACACCAATGACGACGTGCACGAATAAAAACTACCACTGTACAACTTAAATAAGTGATTCATTATAACTACTGGCTTCATCATGCCAGTTCCAAGCCGGACTCATTATTGAATCACTGCTTTTATTACATTTCATTTGATATCCGTAACCCTAATGGTGTGTAAAACAGAGAAAACTTAGTATAGTATGTTTGTAACTTGTGATCACTAATAAATATAGTGCTATTAATTACATGCATTGTGTAATTATTTAGTTGATTGTTCATTAATTCAGCATAACGACTGATTGGTTTTCATGAGTTGATATGGAACATCATGTTTGTCTTTCCAAATATCAAATAAAACATTTTACCATGCGCCGAAACTTGAGAAAAAATGGCGCGCGCAGCCTGCTCACTGCTTGGGTGCCACTCCATTAAGCCATTTGGTCTGCTGTTTCCTGCAGAATGGGACAGTGTGATCTTTCCTTATACGCCAGGGCGAAAATACGCATCAAATCTTCACATTCGAGTCCATGAGTTTTACCATGATCGACGAGCCCTTTCCAGTCACTTCAACGACGGACGAATTTCTTGCCCCAGTAGTGCTGCTTTGCCGCATAGTAGCTGAACAAAAGCGCTCCAGAAAAAAAAAAGGAAGTCAACCAGTGTAATAAAACCTAATTGGATCTAAATATAGAGGGAGCCATAGAGTATTAGCCCATGAATTCTAGCTGCGATGCAATCAGCATTTTACAAATGACCCCACGCATTTTAAACGGGTCCACAAAAGTGTCCCAGTGAAAAAGTCCAGCCAGCGGAATTAAACTAGACGCGACATTTAGCGTGAGGCCGTTGTCGGAATTAAGTGCCTAAAGCGCAATTTGCGAAAAACGAGGCATTGCTCAGCAATCAATTTTTCAAGAATGCTTCCCATAGAGTTACGCCGACCGCATCGCCGCAGGGTCGGTTTCGCCGCAGTAGTCGATGTCCTGAATTCCTGCACTTTAAACGCTGGTCAACCTTTTTTATAACTCATACAAATGCACAGAACTTCACATCGTTGCGTTCTGTGCAGTTATATTAGCGACCACTTCCCGATTTATTTGATTGTCAACGGCGAAGAACATCGCGTGCGTAACGCTAAACCGTAGCTTGTCTCGAAAAAGAAAGTTGGAATGATGCTTTTAATTTCCTTAACAGCAGGTGCAGCTAAGGTCCCTATATTTCTTGCTTTAAAAGAAAGCAAAAAAAATATCTAGGGACTTTAGCTGCAGCATATGAAGCACCCGCCGCGGTGGCATAGCGGCTATGGCGTAGCACGAAGTCACGGAATCAAATCGCGGCCGCACTTCGATGGGGCCGAACAGCAAAAAGGCCCCGTGCAGTGGGGGCGCGTTAAAGGTTCCCTGGCGGGCAAGATTAATCCGGAGACCCCATTACGGCGTGCCTCGTATTCAGATCGTGGTTTTGGTACGTAAAACCTCAGAATTAAATTCACTACATGCAGCGTTTCTTTACGTCTTCAAGCGCTGTTCTTTTCTTTTTTTTTTTTTTTTTTTCATTTAAGACTGAAAACTGCACCAACTTGCAACAAAGGTGGGAAACTTTGAATGAAGAATGAATGTTCAAGAATAATAAGAAAGAAAACGAAACCATTTTCTTTCACAAAACCGGATCAGCCGACAATTTTTTTTTATTTAAACAATATCGCAGCAAATTAAACACTATTCTCAGAAATTAAAAGCGCTGCTTTCTACACGACCACTTCAAACGTACGTCTGTACTTTCATAATGACAGTACAGACGTACGGAATAAAATTAGTTACTTAACCACACACCATCCTCTCGAGCCACCATAAGGTCACCACACGCCTATACCACAACTTGTAGAACAATTTAACATTATCTAAAGTGGCCCGCAATGCCCTCGTTTATACAGACAAACAGCTACAACATTTGCCTCAAGATTACTTATCAAGCTGGAACAATATATTTTCCACAGTCAATAACCTTTGCGCAAAGCACGGGATAACGACCGGTAAGATAGGTTGTAGCATTACCGACAGGCTCTTTTTTCATGCATGACCTTTTATTCGCATGAGCTGTCCCAAAAAAATAATGCAAATAACTAAGTGGGTGTGCTATAAAGGCGGTCACTAAAACGATAGATATGTCCAACTACAGGTCGATTTCCCGACTTTGTTTTATGTTTTTATGTTTGTGTTTTATGTTTTTATGTCTTATGACCCGGCCGTGGCTGAGAAACGCGGGGCGCCGAACACAGCAGCCTATACGTCACTATTCATTGCTTTCTATTGCACTCGGGACAAAATAATTCAATACGTTCCTGCACATAAAAGAAAACCGATGACAGGAGATAGCCATGGGGAAATTAGACAAAAACTGGAGATGATTTTTTTTTTATACCCGTGCGGTAACTCAAATTTTCGACGTTTCGCGATTTCTCAAAGTTTGCCGCCAAAATTAAAGATAAAGGTGCCAAAAAGAAGGACTAAACACACTTTGTTGGGCGTTTAACATGTAGCAAGGTATGCACAGAAATAAACATTGTGCAGAAACCATCGACTAGGACTGTCAATGTAGGCGAATAGCCCGAACGAACAAGCGAGCGAACGAGGGAGACTGAACGACCGTTTTCCTTGCCGCGAGTCCGACCATCGACCAACCTCCGATCAACCACCAAAACGGCCAATAGAGCCTAAGAAAGCTATTGACTTTAAAACCATGAGGGAATCTTGCAGTTACATGAGAAAGAAAAATTGCCCCTTCCAGCCTCACACCCCCCCCCCCCCAAAAAAAAAAAAAAAAAAGAAATGAAAAGGAAACATTTTAGCCTTTTATTCAAAAGATAAATTTGCCAGCTTCTTGGTTGTGTTGCAGGTTAGTGCTAACAATGTGGTTTTCATCTATTAATAAAGTTGTGTAACTCGGGTATAAAATGGATGAAAGCATAGAAAATGTCGTTCCTTTTTAAGGCTTTCTCAAAGCCGAACATCGTGCAATTGCGTATACGCCGCATTGGCTACCTCGTCTGAGTTAAGATTTTTCACGCTTAAACAAGGCATGCACTGAAAAAAGCAAGCTCAGATCGGATGTACGGAGGGACTTTGCTATGCCATATAAAAACTGTGCTGGGATTGCTCTTTCATATGTCACGCACCACACCACGTGAGAGACGCGGCGAGCGGCGACAGTTACGGCTGTCATTGATGGTGCTATGTTGTGCTTGGATGTGTATACACCGCGAGTCGCGAATGATCATGTGATGTTGTGCTTGGAAGTGTACGTTAGAAGAGCCGCGAGAATAAAACGGGGGTCTTCCGACACTCGAGTTTACGGCGTTTGGACTTCGTTCGCGAAGCACGCCTGCAGTTTGTGCGCTACACGGCCGCCCATCACGACACAGACTTCGTTAAAAAAAGAAAGAAAGACGGGACATCCTTGTGAATGTTTTTATATCTGAACATACCCGTCAGTAAAATTATTTATAGACTCTACATAATACGCAGTTCTTACAAATTTCTCGATTACTATAGCTGTCTCTTGATCAGGGGAATTATTAAATGATTCAAGACAAACTGAATACACGTACCCCACAAAAAGAAAACTATACCGGTTCCTTATCTCTATAATTGCTCTTTAACCATCAAGTTAAAAAAAACTTTTTACTTTTACTTTTACGAGTACACTTATAATTAAAAGAAATTTGGTGGATTCCTCTTTGCTGCACTGAACATGAACGCCAGATGCTATACGTCACGCAGCCCCCTTTATTACCCAATAAAGTAAGTTCTTTAAAATAACCATTTGGGTTGAAAATGCGGCATACATACTGTTCAATGGCTTCTTACGTTGTAACTTTTTATCAACGTTCCACTGTTCTATGAAAGCCCGTGTATAATTTGTATCGTATGAAGTTGTGCTTTCAAATTCCTCTTGTTGTATACCATGTAAGCACGGAGGGCGGGGTTCTGTGTCTTCACGTAAAATGCTTGTAAAAATTTGTTGGGGGGGGGGGGGGGAGTTATGACTGCAGTAAATCTTTTTAGGTCATTCTGGGCATTCTCTTGCGCCACGCATGAGCCCAGCCACCAGACTTTTGCAAACAGCTTCGCGTCGTGACTATAGTATATAGAGCGTATTGTGTTTACTGCTTTACTAGCGCTGCGCTGCTTGTCAGCCGTGTGAAGACCAAACCCGCGAACTTCATTTCCGCCGGCCACTGTCAGATCTTTCCGGCCGTTCTCCGCCACAGACAATAACAATACAATTGTTAACCCATCACGCGCAGCCTCTTCACAATCGGAGTATTGCCACGTCTTCACTATACACGTCGATATGTCCATTCGGGTAAAAATAATTTTTCCACAATTTGGTTCGGATGTCTGCGAGACGGGATCACTTGCTTCCTCTCTCATTAAAATATGTCACGCACACATTCGGCTTCGTCATTCAGTAACCGCAGAGTTTCCAATCCTTTAGCGCGCAGGCGTTTCTTCTCTCTCTCTCTTCAAAGTGACCCGCACGTTTCGTAAGTGCATGCTGAAGCAATCGATGCATTTCGCGATTCAGCTGCACATTAATGACACGCAGGAGACGACCCTATCATATGACAGGTTTTTTTATTCTTCTTTGAGCCAGAGAGTGGCTTAAGTTTACACCAAATTGAGCAATACACACAGGCGTGTGGTATACGGTCTGAAAACATCAATAAATAGCATGCAATAGCTACGATAAAGCTGTCTGGGGACTGCACGCGACAAGTCTTCTCGTTTGCATTCGCGCAAGCGAGTGAACTTTCACTCAGCGCGGTCTGTTTTCCATTACGTGTCTGCTAATGTCGCTATGCTATGTGCTAATGTCGAAGGGAGGCAACGACCTTTCATCTGCGTGGCAGCCTCCTGCCGCTCGGGAGTCTGCGCAAAATGCTGTAAGTGTGAAAAGCGACGCGGGCAACACGCATCAAAAAGAAAAAAAAAACATCGCGGACGCAAGCCAATTTGAGCAACTGCTGCATCAAAGACATCGAAGTTGTATAAGCGAGTTCTCACACCCTTCGTGGGCAGTATTAGGATTCTGTTTCCCGGTTGTTCGTAGTGATGATTCATCGCCGACATCCGCCTGCGCGTTCTGCTTCGGGGCTCGCACGCATGTTGTAGCGCAGGCTGCTCTTTACCACCGCAGCCGTACAAACTCACAGCTGACCTCCAACGTGGAGCCGGCACAACACGACGCGAGAAGCAAAAGCTACAGATTACTGGCGAAAAAGGCTGTGCAAGAAAGGTATTGTCTATTCGTGTGAGGTGTTCGCAAGGTAATTTACAGTAATTGATAATGACGTTTCAAAGCCCTGATGCAGGTTGCGTTGTTGATTGATACGAACCACACCCCCTGCAGCACGAAATCGGCTGCGATATTCCCCTTAAGAGCTTCGCTATAATAGCATTTCGTCATGGTCGCAGATGTCGCGTTCAAATTCAAGTGGAATTCGCTCACATTAGCCAGTTCATAACAGTGCCGCAACGTTCGCACGGCTCAGAGTTAAAATTTAGTAAAGCTGCCACAAAAACAGTGAGAAAACTTGATTTTGTCGAAGTAAATAAGTATAGCTCCCAGCAATAAAAAGAAAAACAAAGAAAGTGAAAAGAAAAGAAAACGCTGGAGCAATGAAGAATCGGTTCTTCGGCTGCGTGTCCGGTTAATCTATAGCTCGTTCCACACACGTGCCTTCCACCCGAAAGCGCGCAACAGGCACCGGCGAGCTGACAAGCGCCTTCCTCGAAAGGATGCGAGCGCAATGACGGAGAAGCGATTGCAAAAGGCGCCCAAGTGTGGCACAGTTGTCGACGACTGTACGAAGTGGCCTCGACAACGTTGGCGGCGGGAACACTGCTTTCCGCGAAAACCACGTACCGAAAATACATACCGAAAAAAAAAACAATTACACAAGCTCTTTCTGTTCCTTATTTTGGAAACAATTTACGCAGTGAAATCAAAGTAGTGAAATGCGGCGGCTGCAACAAAGGCCGCCCGAGCGTGGCCAGCAACAATTTATCGCTTTTACAGGCATTTAAATCAAAACTTGCAAATGTATTTTCATAAACCGAACTTTCACGTTCCTGGCGATTGCGGCTGCATTAATTTTCCTCTATGAAAGATTAAAAAAAAATATTTTCATGTTTACCTTCAAAACCTAACTGACAACTGGCTTTTTTTTTTTCTACAACTTCTATATATGGCAGAACAACACAGTGCAAAACACGTAGTTCACATTTGGATTGTTTCGTGCGTGTATCCGTTCTATTAATATCACTTTGCAAGCGAATTAATTATTCTTAATTAAAATGTTGCACCGCTGCTGTCTTATAGTGCTTCATTGGTCAATGTGTTACTCGCACAGAAGTTCTCGTCCCCGAGGAATTAAGGGCTCCTATACTACGCATGCCGTACATGTCACTCCCAATATGCACATCGAGATGAAATTTAAACAGGCGCTAAAGAGAAACAAAACTTCACCTTTATTAGTATACGTTACCCTTCTGCAATACCAAGGGAGCCACTCCTACCGCCAGAAAAGGTTCGGTAAGCCAGAATTAAGGCGCAGGAAAGAAAAGACGGGCGACGCCGCCTTGACAACTTCACATTCCACTCCATTTGCGGAGGATGACCGTCCGTTAATTCCACTCTTTTTAACTCCTCGGAATGGCGAGTCCTACTCGTGGAATGGCTGAGCTGATCCATTCCATTCCAGTAAATGAAACGCTTTCTCTAGAATTGTTTACAACGTGTTCCTCTTTGCGCGCGTAAAAACTAAGAAAAAAAATATTGTTGAGGTCTTAACGTTATAATGTTACGCGCTATTGTTTTCACATACGAACGAACGCGCTTCGTGGCCTGTTGTCTCTTTGCAGCGCGTTGTTGCCTGCAAGCTAATGCCTATTCACCCCCCCCCCCTCCATGTATATATTTAAAGGAAAAGAAAGGAAGTGAAAAAAGTTGTCATCTCAATGTTGGTTTCGACAAGAAATATATTTGCCTATTGTACGGTGAAAACTTTAGCATTAGCCCCAGAAGAAGCAGCGTGCCTTTTGGCATACAGAATTATTTACAAGCATAGATAAACGCCGGATTCCCGGAGGAAGTCCAGCAGGGTCCCGTGATGGGGCCCCAAGATCCAAGTATCTACATCCGGCGGCCGACCTCGGGGTCGTCCACATCGGAGCAGGTGTTTCTGCCAGAGGGCGTGCAGACAGGGGCAAGTGGAGAGGAGGCGCCTAGCGTCCACCTCGCAGACAGGAGCGGGACAGAAGAGGCAGGAATCGCTGACGGAGGCACGGTACTGTGCCGACCACGACCAGGTTACCGCATGGGTAAGGGCGACACGGAGGCGTAACCTCCGTAGCAAAACCTCTTCCCAGCGCGCTAGGCCGCCAAGGAGGTCGGTGCCACACGGTGGGAGAAGTGCTCGCGTGGTGCGCCGAAGATTTTCTTTTTCTGTGAGGAGCCCTGTCTCCGGAGTGGTGGGGGCCGATTGAAATGTACGATGAGTTTTGTTGTGACTCGCTTCATCCACTAAGGATTGTGTGGGATGTGCATTGCGACGTATCCATTGTGCACGTACTGTAACGAAGAATCAAGTGTATCCTGAATCTCCTGCGCCAAAACGTCGCAATTCAGAACACGCCGCAGACTGCGGATGGCAGCCGAGGAATCGGTGATCATGTCAATGTGCCTACTAGACGGCAGAAGGAGCGGACAGAGAATGCACACTGCGTCTCAAATGGCCAAGATCTCCGCCTGTGTCAACGGCCAGGCAGGGGAGCAAGCATACGAGCAAGTCGCTATTTCGGCCAATATTTCTGCACAAGCGATGGCCGCGTAGTGACGTGATCCTCGCTCACACTAGCGTTGGAATACGTTACACGTCTCCGAAAAGAGTTTTCGCTCGTAGCTGATGCGCTATTTGCCGTCGCACTGGACTCACCGAGGTGGAGAACAGGTCTTTGTGTATGCCAGTCATAGGCCTATTGTCCGTAACTTGCCGATAAAGCCACGGCGGGTGTGGCGGGCAGGAATTGCGAGACAACACCGAACCGTCTGCCATTTATGCTTCTTAAGTGCTGCGGCTTCAGGGATATTACGGCAGTTTACGGAATGAGCTTGGTGTCGCTGGTGAACAGTTCGTCAAGCGTATTTAATTGCGCTTCGGCCTGTAAGGCGTGGATGGGAGTAATTTGTGGAAGGCCCGTAATTACACGCATTGCTGCTCGAGTAATAGATTCCAATCGGTCTCACTCAGCGCATGTCATGTGGTGTAACAGGGCTTGGTATATCAATCTTGGCTGTAACAGTGTACATATGAGGAGGCGGGCGATGGTGGTTGTGGCACCACCTGACTTTTGAGAAATTCTGCGGATGAGGTGCAGCATTTGGGATGCCTTAATTTTGACGACCGCAGAGCCCTTCACGTCTCAGTAAGGTGCCTGGTGGTGGTCTCGTGCGGACGATGCCCTCTCGGTGAGCGCATATTCCCCCTCATCTTTTAAGAGGTTCAATACTTACAAGCATTTCTCTCGCAAACCATATTTATTTCAAGGGAATTTTCCACGTCTCAATTTCTCTCGTCGTATTCGAGTGCTGATCGCCGTGTTATAGTTTGTTGACGAAGCTTTCCCTCAAGTCTAAATATTTTAAGGCAGTTTGTCGTGTGCGTATCATGGCCGCGTACGCTTATATCGCCTTCCGTTTCTCTACCAAGGGTGCGCTTTAAAACCACGGCGCTGCAATTTTGCTTCAGAGACTTTCCTTTCCTTCCTTCTTCTCCTCCCTTAAACTGGCTCTCTTAACTACTACACGCAGAGACAAAGCAACAGCGCGCGCATTATATCACGCGCTCGCCGTGCACGTGATCAAGCTTTTCCTAGTCTCTAAAGCCGCTCGAGTTCGCTCTTCTCCTCGGGCGGCCATTTTTCCAAGAAAGTATGCCTTCCAAATCGACTATTGCGGACAACATCAGTCCCTTTCCACGTAAGTATGAGGCTCGGAGCAGGAGCTATGGCGCTTGAAAGTAACCTGGGGCCCGACGAACCAACCGACTGACCTATCTTTCCGGGCAACATCCAAGGGTCACAAGTTCAAACCACCTGATATGTTCTTTTTTTCACCTTTTTTTTAATGTCTTTTCTTTTATTTTATCACTGTACGGGAACCCTCCTAAAAAAATGATATATATCCTCAATTATGTATGGCCACACATGTGCAGGTCATAAATACCAGGTTCTCTAGCCGAGCACCATCCGTGCGGTATAACCGAGCTCAGATTGGTCCACCTTGACTGATCAAATAAGGCACCACTCTAGGTTAAATGAGGCGTACAACTCCTGCGGGACCCGCCGTGGTTGCTCAGTGGCTATGGTGTTAGACTGCTGAGCACGAGGTCGCGGGATCGGATCCCGGCCACGGCGGCCGCATTTCGATGGGGGCGAAATGCGAAAACACCCGTGTACTTAGATTTAGGTGCACGTTAAAGAACCCCAGGTGGTCGAAATTTCCGGAGTCCTCCACTACGGCGTGCCTCATAATCAGAAATTCGTTTTGTCACGTAACACCCCATAATTTAATATTTAATTTAACTCCTGCGGGTACGGTAGAGTATCCGCCTCCCGTGCAAGAGGACCGCGATTAAAATCCCGGTGCCGCACAATTCTCCACCGGAAAATACAAAAAAAAAAAAACCGTGTGTTGCGAAAATTGCACAAACAGGCCTGGAGTGCGGCCTGATCCCGGTGACCAGAACCGGTAACGTACTCTCTCACCAGAGCAGGATTGGCCACCCTGGTGCAGTACTTGACCACAACCTCCTATATGAATACAACAATCAAACCCCGGCCCTCAGTCTCCAGCAGCCGCGAAGCAACTGACCACGGCGGCGGTCAGATCTGTGACGCAGCAGAGGGTGCTAAGAATACCTGGCTCCGGACAGGCCGCCATTGGAATCTGAACCTGGCAACGTTTAACGTTAGAACGTTATCTAGTGAGGCGAGTCTAGCAGTGTTATTGGAGGAATTAGAGGGTAGTAAGTGGGATATAATAGGGCTCAGTGAGGTTAGGACGACAAAAGAAGCATATACAGTGCTAAAAAGCGGGCACGTACTGTGCTACCGGGGCTTAGCGGAGAGACGAGAACTAGGAGTCGGATTCCTGATTAATAAGGAAATAGCTGGTAACAAACAGGAATTCTATAGCATTTACGAGAGGGTGGCAGGTCTTGTTGTGAAACTTAATAAGAGGTACAAATTGAAGGTAGTACAAGTCTACGCCCCTACATCCAGTCATGATGACCAGGAAGTCGAAAGCTTTTATGAAGATGTGGAATCGGCGATGGGTAAAGTCAAAACAAAATACAGTATACTGATGGGCGATTTCAATGCCAGGGTAGGCAAGAAGCAGGCCGGAGACAAGTCAGTGGGAGAATATGGCATAGGCTCTAGGAATAGCAGAGGAGAGTTATTAGTAGAGTTTGCAGAACAGAATAATATGCGGATAATGAATACCTTTTTCCGCAAGCGGGTTAGCCGAAAGTGGACGTGGAGGAGCCCAAATGGTGAGACTAGAAATGAAATCGACTTCATACTCTGCGCGAACCCTGGCATTATACAAGATGTAGACGTGCTAGGCAAGGTGCGCTGCAGTGACCATAGGATGGTAAGAACTCGAATTAGCCTTGACTTGAGGAGGGAACGGAAGAAACTGGTACATAATCAATGAGTTAGCGGTAAGAGGGAAACTTGAGGAATTCCGGATCAAGCTACAGAACAGGTATTCGGCTTTAACCCAGGAAGAGGACCATAGTGTTGAAGCAATGAACGACAATCTTATGGGCATCATTAAGGAGCGCGCAATAGAAGTCGGTGGTAACGCCGTTAAACAGGAAACCAGTAAGCTATCGCAGGACACGAAAGATCTGATCAAGAAACGCCAATGTATGAAAGCCTCTAACCCTACAGCTAGAATAGAACTGGCAGAACTTTCTAAGTTAATCAACAAGCGTAAGACAGCGGACATAAGGAACTATAATATGGATAGAATTGAACAGGCTCTCAGGAACGGAGGAAGCCTAAAAGCAGTGAAGAAGAAACTAGGAATAGGCAAGAATCAGATGTGTGCGTTAAGAGACAAAGCCGGCAATATCGTTACTAATATGGATGAGATAGTTCAAGTGGCTGAAGAGTTTTATAGAGATTTATACAGTACCAGTAACACCCACGACGATAAGGTGAGAGAGAATAGTCTAGAGGAACTTGAAATCACACAAGTAACGCCGGAAGAGGTAAAGAACGCCTTGGGAGCTATGCAAAGGGGGAAGGCAGCTGGGGAGGATCACGTAACAGCAGATTTGTTGAAGGATGGTGGGAACACTGTCCTAGAAAGATTGGCCGCCCTATATACACAATGCCTCATGACCTCGAACATACCGGAATCATGGAAGAACGCTAACATAATCCTAATCCATAAGAAAGGGGACGCCAAAGACTTGAAAAATTATAGACCGATCAGCTTACTGTCCGTTGCCTACAAAGTATTTACTAGGGTAATCGCAAATAGAATCAGGAATACCTTAGACTTCTGTCAACCAAAGGACCAGGCAGGATTCCGTAAAGGCTACTCAACAATAGACCATATTCACACTATCAATCAGGTGATAGAGAAATGTGCGGAATATAACCAACCCTTATATATAGCCTTCAGTGATTACGAAAAAGCATTTGATTCAGTCGAAACGTCAGCAGTCATGGAGGCATAACGGAATCAGGGTGTAGACGAGCCATATGTAAAGATACTGGAAGATATCTATAGCGGTTCCACAGCCGCCGTAGTCCTCCACAAAGAAAGCAACAAAATCCCAATAAAGAAAGGCGTCAGACAGGGAGATACGATCTCTCCAATGCTATTCACAGCATGTTTACAGGAGGTATTCAGAGACCTGGAGTGGGAAGAATTGGGGATAAAAGTTGATGGAGAATACCTTAGCAACTTGCGATTCGCTGATGATATTGCCTTGCTTAGCAACTCAGGAGACCAATTGCAATGCATGCTCGCTGACCTGGAGAGGCAAAGCAGAAGGGTGGGTCTGAAAATTAATCTACAGAAAACTAAAGTAATGTTTAACAGTCTCGGAAGAGAACAGCAGTTTACGATAGGTAGCGAGACACTGGAAGTGGTAAGGGAATACATCTACTTAGGGCAGGTAGTGACCACGGATCCGGTTCATGAGACTGAAATAACCAGAAGAATAAGAATGGGCTGGGGTGCGTTTGGCAGGCATTCTCAAATCATGAACAGCAGGTTGCCACTATCCCTCAAGAGGAAAGTGTATAACAGCTGTGTGTTACCAGTACTCACGTATGGGGCAGAAACCTGGAGGCTTACGAAAAGGGTTCTGCTGAAATTGAGGACGACGCAACGAGCTATGGAAAGAAGAATGATAGGTGTAACGTTAAGAGATAAGAAAAGAGCAGATTGGGTGAGGGAACAAACGCGGGTAAATGACATCTTAGTTGAAATCAAGAAAAAGAAATGGGCATGGGCCGGACATGTAATGAGGAGGGAAGATAACCGATGGTCATTAAGGGTTACGGACTGGATTCCAAGGGAACGGAAGCGTAGTAGGGGGCGGCAGAAAGTTAGGTGGGCGGATGACATTAAGACGTTTGCAGGGACAACATGGCCACAATTAGTACATGACCGGGGTAGTTGGAGAAGTATGGGAGAGGCCTTTGCCCTGCAGTGGGCGTAACTAGGCTGATGATGATGATGATGATGATGATGATGATGATGATGATGATGATGATGATGAATTCTGACGTGCTATGCGAATCGAGGGGCCGGCGGCGCCAGAATGATAAAGGTCAAGGCCGATGACTCGGAGTGAGCTGACGACTGGAATTCTACTTCCGTGCAAGAAAAGGACGATATGGGTGGTGTTAAACGCACGGCGACCGCGCACATTCGCGACGGGAAGTAAAAAAAATTAAATTATGGGGTTTTACGTGCCAAAACCACTTTCTGGTTATGAGGCACGCCGTAGTGGAGGACTCCGGAAATTTCGACCAGCTGGGGTTCTTTAACGTGCACTTAAATCTAAGTACCACGGGTGTTTTCGCATTTCGCCCCCCATCGAAATGCGGCCGCCGTGGCCGGGGCGACGGGAAGTAGAGCCGTCTCCTGAGGCGACAACACGAGTCCTATAGAAGAACCCCATTCAGTTGTAATTGTCAGAGCGAGCTGTAAACTTTTGGATTGAATTTGGAGAGACTGGTGGACGAACCAGACTGTGTTGTCATCCGCATAAATGAGTGCGTGCAGGTCAGCAATGTCGTCCAAGCGCCATGCCAAATGTAGGAGGCTAATGTTGAAAAATATGGGGGCTAGCACTGACCCTTGCGGTACACCGCGATGTGGCCGAAAGGATCCCACATTGTGTTTGTGGATGCAGATGGTAAATTCACGAGATGTAAGAAAAATGTGAATAAACTTGCATATTGTCACGTGGTAGTGACGGTTGAGGACACAGCAAGAAAACTGTGAACGGCGAAACTAACTTTATTGGGCGAACCTGTGCCCAGAAAAACAGGCTACACTCAATGCTCAACGAAAACGGCGAACACAGTCGGCGATCGTCAAATATCTGATCAGCGAGTCAAGCGCGTCGGCTTTTATAGATCAGTCGTCGAACGTTCCAGAGTAATGGCTGGGACCCGCGTGCCTTCCACAAAGTTCTACGCCATTCGTGTCGCGCATGCATGCAATCAGATTACACAAGGTTCGGCGACAACAGACAGCGCATAGAAGCATCGATAACATTCCAGAAACTTCCAATGTAGACGCGTCCTGCGCTGAGCGATAACATTTCTTAGACGGTAAAAGCGCTCAACCGTAAAAGATAAACGAGTTCACGTGTCAACATATTATATATATATATATATATATATATATATATATATATATATATATATATATAAGCTTGCATATGTACAGTAGGGCGCATGCGTACGTACTCTTGGTAGAGCAAATGCCTGGTCAACGCAGCACCTATACTTTAGTAACTTTGTTTCACTAAAACATACGCGATATGAGTACACAAAGAATATGAGTAGACAGAAACATATGTGGAACAGAACAGGAACCATCTCAAAGAACAAGGTCAGCGATACAACATACGTGAAAGCCCTATTAACTTCTTTACGTACGAAAGCGAAAGCCCCAGATGGCTCATGGGCCCAAAAATCCGACGACCGTCCTGGGTTATGGCACCAAAATTCAAGCGCGTGCGCCTGTAAGCCATAAATTTATTTATCAATAAAAGCGCTCGATCATCTCTGTTCGCGTTGAACTGACATCCTTCTAAATAATCAGTGTGACCACAGAAGTGTCTTTCGTGGTTTTCCCGTTCTTGTTCTTTGTCGCGGGCAATGTATACACGTGTCTTATGACGTTTTGAGGAGAATAAGTACGCTTGCGAGAACTGGAAATAAATCTGTTTTTGAAAGTTAGCGCTGTGTGTTTGTCTAAGTTGCCTTTTCGTGTCCCTATTATTCTGCCTGAACTACAAGTAGAAGGCGCCATATGTACAAGCCCACGTAGCTACCCTCATCGATTAAAGTGTTAAAAAACTTCATTCAGTGAACCTGCGTATTTGTCTTAATGACTTGCCACGAGCGTTCTAACGTGCTATTAACCGCGCAGAACCAGTGCCGATGCCTAGGCGACCGAAAAAGAAAACAAGTAAAAAGAAAACGAGTAATAGGAAGTAACAACGCATTTTGAAGGTGAAAAATTCTGAGCAAAACCCAGGAAAACCCAGAAACAATAGACGAGGCAAGCACTGGCGCTGCCTGTCTCGTCTCTTCTTAGTACGTTGTCCTGGGTCTTGCGCTGAATTTTTCACCTTCAACATACTATGTACCAACTAGCCGCAACCGAAGTATTACTGAACAACGCACTCGAATGAGAATGTCAAGTAATTTAATGAATGCCTCGTGAGCGCACAGGCTTTCACCTTCATTCTCTTTAGCGTATGCTAAAGTGACTGTCAACCTTTGTTTTCAAATCATCATCATCATCATCTCATTGTATGTACACTGCAGGACGAAGGCTTCTCTCTGCGATCTCCAATTACCCCTGTCCTGCGCGAACCGATCCCAACTATAGCGCCCGCGAATTTCCTAATTTTATCGCCCCACCTAGTCTTCTGCCGTCCTCGGCTGCGCTTCCCTTCTCTATAGCACCCATTTTGTAGCCCTAATGGTCCACCGGTTATCTAACCTACGCATTACATGAACTGCGAGCTCCATTTCTTTCTCTTAATATCGATTAGAATATCGGCTATGTCCTTAACGTTATGCCTAACATTCTTCGTTCCATCGCTCTTTGCGCGGTCCTTAACTTGTTTTCGAGCTTCTTTGTCAGTCTCCAAGTTTCTGCCCCATATGTCAGCACCGCTAAAATACGCGGATTGTACACCTTTCTTTTCAATGATAGTGGTAGACCTCCAGTCAGGAGCTGACAATGTCTGCCGTATGCGCTCCAACCCATTTTTATTCTTCTGTGAGTTTCCTTCTCATGGTCAGGGTTCCCTGTGATTAATTGACATAGGTAAACGTACTCCTTCACAGACTCTAGAGGCTAACTGGCGATCCTGAACTCTTGTTCCCTTGCTCGGCTATTCATGATTATCTTTGTCATGATTATTCATGATTATCTTGCATATTAATCTTCAACCCCACTCTCACACTCTCTCTGTTAAGGTCCTCAATCACTTGTTGTAACTCGTCCTCAGTGTTGCTGAACAGGACAACGTCATCTGCAAGCCGAAGGTTGCCGAGATATTCGCCGTTGATTCTCACTCCTAAGCATTCCCAGTTTAATAGCTTGAATATTTCTTCCAAGCACGCAGTGAATAGCACTGGAGTGATTGTGTCTACTTGTCTGACCCCTTTCTTTATAGGTATCTTCCTACTTGTGGATAATTAAGGTAGCTGTGGAATCTCTGTAGATATCTTCCAAAATATTTACGTAAGCGTCCTGTACTCCTTGATTACTTAATGCCTCTATGACAGCTGATATCTCTACTGAATCAAATGTCTTTTCATAATCTATGAAAGCCATATAGAGAGGCTGATTGTACTCTGCGGATTTCTCGATTACCTGATTGATGACATGGATGTGATTCATTGTAGGGTATCCCTTCCTGATACCTGCCTGTTCCTTTGGTTGATTAAAGTGAAGTTTTCAGACCATTGTATATAAGTAAGTTACTTAGAAAGGCATAATGTATAATCTATAAGTCAAGGATGTATTGCATCATCCGCGCACAAATCAGAAACGGCAAATGATGCTTACAGTACTGGTGGTGCAGGCACTGCAGAAAAGAGGGCTCAATATGTTAGAAGTGCTCGAGAGAGACGTCGCACAGGTGTCCTCTGTGTGCCCTCGCGATAAGCGAGGTCGTATAAGAAAGGCACGCTCCCATATCGGCCGGTGTTGCGCCAGCTGCGACGCCTTTCTTCGACCAGCGCGAGCAGAGGGAAATGAGGCGCGTTTGACTTCCAGAAGCTTAAAGTACACTCTTAGGCAAAGTTACACCCTTTGAAGTGCCCCTTCTGCCACACAACAATAATCGTTATCTGTCTTGATGCGTTTCCTTTCTTGAAAAGGCCACGTCCGCTACTTTCCTGTCGGGAATGCTATCATGCTGATAACGCGCATGTCGTTCGTTACTGGAAAGTACCGGGCTCGCAGCGTTAAAGAAAGGAAACGCATCAAGGCAGATGACGATTATCGTTGTGTGACAGAATGGGCAAGAGTGTACACGGCGTCACCTCGGCGCCGCTAAAAAAAGTAACTAAAGGTTGCCATCTTTTTATGTTTTTGAACGGGATAACGCAGAATGGTTTCCGGGTCTTCAGAAGTGTAGAATCTGCAATATACCGTGTTTGTAATTACCGTCGCAAAGGTAGTCAGTCACCTATAGGTACACATAATGAAAAAACCTGTATTGAGCAAAAATTTAGAAATGTAATAAATTGGCCAAGTCTAGTTTAGACTAATGGGCAAATTAACCGGTTCTGCAGTCTCACTTAAAATCAACACTTAGCGCTCGGGGGCTATGTGCCCTGCTGCCCGTTCCATTCCAACTCCAATCTGCAATCTCGGGCTTCCATTTCACTCGTCCGACTGGTGTCATCACTCCATTCCATTTCGGGTGTTGGAATGATTCCGTAATCGTTCAAACTCTGGAGTTCCCACTCCGCAACTGTAACGCATCAGCTCGCCGTTAAGTCACGGATTTTGACGGCGTTTGCTAGAGCCCATAACTGAGCAAGAAAGGACTACAGCGTGATCTAAGAGAGCCAAAGACTGAATGTGATAAGTTTCAGAAACATTTACTGAGCCAACGCGGCCCAAATACCTAAAAAATACAGCAGAACTGATAGTTGGGCGAATTGGTAAGCGTTCATGGTGAAATTTGTAGCGCGCACAATAGACAAGGACGCAGAGAAGGTGGACACAAGAACGCTTACTCACAACTGTTTATTTTTGGAAAGAGACACAACGTAAAAACGCCAGCTATCTGCACTGAGTATGTGCAAGACGAGTCATCGATTTTTGTATTAACAGTTCAAGCACTATTCGAGAATACAAATTCTTTGTCAGTGATAGCAACCGGTGGCTGACTGATGCGTTTTTCGGAAAAGAAAATCATCCGCACTTGTCTAACCACTGCAACCTATGTCATTGTCAAACGGTATATTTTGACACTGATATTTTGTTTTCAGATAAAAATAAACTAACACGTGAAATTACAGAAGCGTTCCGTATAATAAGGTATGGCGAAACATGCATCAGTCAGCAATCGGTTGCTATCACTGACAAAGAATTTGTATTCTTGAATAGTGCTTGAACTGCTGATACAAAAATCGATGACTCGTATAGCGCATGCTCAGTGCAGAGAGCTGGCGCTTTTACGTTCTGTCTCTTTCTAAAAATAAACAGTTGTGAGTAAGCGCTCGCGTGTCCACCTTCTCTGCGTCCTTGTCTATTGTGCGCGCTACAAATTTCACCATGAACCAAAAAATACTTTGACATCTGTGACGTCACACTGACGTACGGGCTCTGCATAGGGTTTCGGGGCGAAATATAAAATAAATGGCCTTAATTTTCTCTTTTATATTAACCAACCTATTAAAACAGAGACTTTGAAAGAACACTTAATCAGTTTAAACTGATCTCGTGTTTGTATTTATAGTGTCCCTTTAAAAGAGACGGGGTGCATGCGGGCAGTGGTCTCACGTGCGGCGGCGATGATGGTGCTCCAGCGAGACGCCTGGAAGTACAGCAGCAGCTGGAACAGGTTGTAGCCCATCAGAGTAAGGCACACGGCGATGCACACCGTCTCCTGGGTGCGCTTCCCTGCGAAGCAGGCCACACTTGGGGTTACAAACAGAGGCGCGGAGAAGGCCGACAGTGCCAAACAAACACGCCAATTCAGACGCGGTTCGGGCTGCCAACTGTGATTGTTATAACAACCGCAGTTCCGCACCCGACAAATTGCACAGGCGTCGACTGACCACGCGCAATGCGGTACACGTGTATACGCTGCAACCACCTGCGGACTAAAACTCAGTAAGTTTACTTTTCGCCAGGCGACCCGGCGAAGCGTCTCAGAGAAAAAATCGGTCGAGGCAACGAGGCCTAGATGCGCGTCCTTCGATTTCGTACGACGACCAGGTACACGGCTTCCCAAAGGACTGAGTATACGCGCCTATACGGTGCATTCCATATTCAACCTATAGAAGCCGCAGCACACCTGCAGGAGTAGAATGGCCATACAAAAGGTATTTAATGTATGAATATGTCTTGTCAAGAGACGCCCACTCCATTTATCTTATGCACGCACAGCTAAAGGCGCAGCAATGGAAGCCAAAGTGTTCACGCACGTTCATGCAGCACTTGGCGTTTATCGCACACCAGCGCAATCAATAACGAACGCGTTCTGAGAGCGCCCCGCAGGGTTGAAGCCACAGGACTGTGTACACGGCGCCCCTGAGGTGTACCGGCGGCGCTGCACGTTGTTGTTCCTAACGGCGACTTTATTGTCCCTAGGGTGCCTCGATACCAGGCTTCTGACACGCTGGCATCGAGACACTAACACCCGACGACAGCGCGCGCTCCGCTCGCATTGGCGTGCTGGTCACACGTTACGCTGCACACAGAAGAGAAGGGGCTTAGCATTTAAGGAGGCGAAAACGCCCTCGGCCAATCATTTCATGTCCGGAATATTCGATATTCCTGGATACTGAAGTAATGCTACGCTGCTGTATGCGACGCAGAGGACGTCCTCTGGGCGAACATGATGCGTGCAATTTTAGTGTTGTTACTTATTTCTAATGGAAATTACCGCAGGCCTACAGGGGGATCAGAAAAGAGAACTCAACAGGGCGTCCCTTGAACTGGTCCGGTACGCACATCGGTCGGTTGCCCATATACCAGCCTGTACTCCCTGCACAATGCACATCGCGGTCCGTCCCGGCATCAAGTAGGTGGCGGACATCCACCTGCCCGCCGGGTGAGGCTCCCGTCTCCGCGATGCAGTGACAGCGCACCCAGTTCGGTTGCGCCGCAGCAGCAGTTTGAAGCAGGGAAAGACCAGGCGTAACCAGGACGGCGCAAGGTGGAACCACTATGATCGATCGCTCGTTTGAATACTGGCCTTCATAGTATGTCGATGGCTACAGAGTCGGGGCCGAGGATGTGGCTCTGCATGCTCTCGTACTGGCCTACGTGTTTTTCCCACTGTTTGACGTTACTAGACATGGATTTAGGGACCAAGGAATTTTATGGTTCCGACATTAGGGAAAGCATGTGACTTTACCTTTCATGTTCAGGTCGTCGGTCTAGTTTATTGCGGATTATGTCGTTGCAGGCGCTCATGTTCTGTGATTTTTTGGCGGTAATTCTACAGGCCGAGTGGTCGGGTGTACCGATGAAGGATGTTTAGCCCTTGCTGACGAGCATGTCCATATGCAGTGTGCCGTTCAGATGAGTGGTCCAAAGTGTCACGCCGTCTGGCGTCCAACCTCCTCGCGCGCAACTTAGAAGGTGCATTACAAAAGGTGAAACTCATCTTTTTACAGACGAGAGACCGGAACATATTTTTGTACCTTGCGAACACCTTCTCCCCTTCAGGGTTCACTATACGGTAAGATGTGAGAAAGGCGAAAGTGGGTAAGTTATCAGCAAGGAGAAAAAATTAGAGGGCAAGGAGACGAAGTGGTTCACTGGTGCATGTATACACGTTCCCACGGAGGAGCATTTGCCGCTGAATTCTGGACCCGTCATGGACGACTGGGAGGCACCTCTCGACCACAGGCTGCGCATACGGTTTACTTTCGACGACCGTCGGACAGGCTAAACCTTTGCTTTGGACAAAGTTTACCTCTGACGCCCACAACAGTCGCTGCAAAGGCGGCTTTACAGCTATGTCTGCCTCTCGCGACCAAAATTCTCGACGCAAACACTCGCGGCGGCGGCCTACGGCTGGCAACTGAAAGACACAAAACACAAAATTTCATCTACGGCGCCTTTATAAATCGGCCTCGTTTGTCACTCTGCTCAGTCGCACTTGATGAGCAAGGAATCCAAGTCTCGGTTTCAAACATTCGGCGGCCCTCGCAACCTCTGTCAAGGCCTTGGCTGGACTGTTTCATCATCTTCGCAACTTTTCTTATACCAATCAAACCGGTCCTTCTTTTCTTTTTTTTTTTCCTAAATGGTCCCCTTCGAGTCGTGACATGCGCCTTGTTATTTTCACACCGAGTCCCGCGAGACATCAACAGCGATCGGATCTCGAGGAAAGACTTCAGCCGAGCTGAACATAATCCCAACACGATGGCGGCGAAAGCTTCGCACAGTGTGCCACGGTGGGAAAGAAGGAAGAAAAAGAAACGCGAACAGCAAGCAAGTAGGCGGGGGTGCGAGGAGGGCGATGTGCAGCGGGAGTTGCATTACGACGCAGTGTACCGAAAACCGAACTAAGCCGCGGCAGTGTGCGCCTCGGCAGCCGAGCGCGAGCGCAGAGCCTTCGCGGAACGGCGCACACGGCGACACGCTCCGGCGCCCGGGCACAGCCGCGCGCGCCGATCGCGGGGGCGCCGGCCGCGCCCAGGTCGCATGCACGGTCCCGACAGTGCTTTTAATGAACGGTGAAAGAAAGGGCGCAGACTCCTCAAAAGGTGCACCACGAGTAAATGTCAAACGCCGCTGGCAGGGAAAGGGACGCCGATGAGCTAGTATATGTTGCGGCGGAATGATTATTTCAAAATTCCGTTTGCGATACTTTGGCAGACGAAAGGGTCACTGGAAAGAAAACAAAGAATTGAAAGCCAATCTTTTGTTTTTGAATTTCGAGCCCAAACAACGGCGCCCATGATATCACTGTGGCGTCACATGTTTCTTAATATTTTCGCGCAATTCCGCAATTCTTACGCACAGTTTTCACCTTGAGGAGCTACTCGCTTTCAAGCGCGATGTAATCATTTATAATTGATAAACAGTTATATGTAGCCCGCAGTAGACAGTGTCAAAATCCACGACGTCAGGGGGATCTTCAGCTGCATGGCATCGCCACCTCTAATGCGCACGTATAAAAAAAAAAAAAAATAAGCAGTCAAGCAGCAGTGCATTAGGTAAGAAGTATACACTCTTAAGACAGTTGCACCCTTCGGGGTGTATATTTGTCCCACAACAAGAATCGCAATCGGTCTTGCTTGCGTTTCCTTCCTTAAAAACTCAGCGCTCGCTACTTTCCTGTCGAGAATGCTGTTACGTTGATAATGCGCAAGCCGTCCGTGGCTTGGAAGTACCGGGCTCGCAGCGTTAAAGAAAGGAAATGCGGGCAAGACAGATGACGATTATCGCTGTGGTACAAGATACGACCCAAAGGGTGTAAAATTCTTTAAGAGCGTTTGTTGTTGTTGTGATACCCAGTGACCCAAGTTGCTGTCAAAGAGGTTCATCGAAGAGCGCCCATATATCTGGCATCCGCCCACGGGAATGGCCCAAATGTTAAGCCTGCACTATCTTCGGCATCGGCCCACGTAAACGGCCAGATACCCGTTACAAAAAACTGCGTTGAACTCGTCAAGAATGCTTCGCATTAGAAACAATACTTTATATTCGTCTTTACTGTCCCTTCAACACTTCTAAGATTACAATAGGGGTACATCAATCAAAAGTAGGTCACGCATATTCCAGAAAACGACGTTATAACGATGAATTCTTGGTGGCGGCTCCACCTTCCGATTCCGTGAGTATATCACTGCGATGTTTTGAAGACCAGCAACGATAGCGCCGTACGCGGGAGGCCGGTGTAGAAACAACGCTGTCGAATATAAGGATAAGAGTACTGCGGCGCTATATGGTTGTGCAAGAAGCGCAATAACTGCACTCGGAGCAATACTGCTCTCACCCCCCCCCCCCCCCCCAAAAAAAAAAAAAAAAACCCAGAATGAGCAAAAGTTTCTCGCAATTCGACGTACAAGTACACGAAGAAGTTCACGGTAAGCTGTACATGGTGCCGAAGCAGAGAGACGACGACACGTGCGCTCGCTCACCAAGCGCCGATACACGTTTTCGAGCGTTGTGCGTGCGTACGCGTCTACAACGCGTGCGCATACAGAGGTGAACTTCCGCCAAGTGCGACGCGAATGCGGGCATTAGACGCTGACCGTGCCTCTTTCCGGCACAGAGAGATCCTTTGCTTTGAAAGAGCACAATCAGTGAACGAAAAAGATTGAATCAGCGGACCCCAACGATTGCCCCAACGCGAACCCATTTACTGCGACAGCAGCACGCTTATAGCACAGCAGTCGCGGAACGCCGCGTTCTGAAGAACAACTTCTTTGCAAAGCGCGCAACGTCGTCGCTGCTGTGTGTGGCCTTGTGTGGTCTCCGAAGTACGAGCGCAGACGCCACTACTCTCGGAATCTGTACGCGGCATAAAACCCCGCGCGCGCAGATTACCAAGCGCCCAAACTGCGCGATAGCGCTGCTTCCTTTTACTGTGCAAGTCACGCACATTCAAGGTAGCAAAGGGAAACGAAAGGGCGCCTGTCAGGGTTTGCTCGCTTTCCTCACTTCGTGGCACTTACCCAGTGCGGGGGGGATTGGCCAATAAGCCGGCGGTTAAAAGGAAATGGAGGGAGAGAGAGAAATAGAGAAAGTCAAAGTAGAAAATTTTGATAATTACGAAATAGACTAACTCGACAAAGAGTCAATTATATATAAACAGCAAATTTGGCGGTACTGGAATAATTTCGAATACACGATCAGCGATTTGATTAGTCATCCAATTATTGATTAAGCAGAATTACCATGATATCCTCCTTGCGTCACATGGGTAATCACAAGTGGCCATGCAGATGTTCCTCGGGCTAAATACTAATACAGAAACCCCGAAGGAGGGAATATTTTGAGCTTACATTTAAAGAAATGCCTCATTTTCGGAATGAAACTTCAATTTTTTTTCTGTGATTTGTAAATCGACCGCGGGTCAGCAGAAGATGGTCAATATTTTCAGGTTTCTGACAGGTGTGACATACAGGGAACGGTGCCAGACCATACCTGTACAGGTAATAATTTAATGGTGGGATACGACAGCGTAATTTTGTAAAAGATTTCCACTTTACGCGTGGGACACCATTCACTGTCCAATGAAAAAAAAAAAGCGAATGGTGAAATTCCGGTGATGGGATTTTCAATTTTCCAGATCTTGGAACAGAGAAAATTTTCTAAACTTAGCCACAGGGGCACAAGCCGAACTAGGCATAACTGACATAACTGGTCCACCAAAGGATATCCGCGCGGGTGTGTCAGCCTTTTCGTTTACTGACACTGTCACGTAGAAGTGAAGGCAATGAACACAGCAGCAATACTGTGAATGACGAAACTGACTTTTATTGGGTGAACCTGTGCCCACAAAAACAGGATTATACTCAAAGCACCACGATAGCGGCGAGCACAGTCGGCGATCGTCGAAAATCTGATATGCCGGTCAAGCGCATCGGCTTTTATACACGAGCCATTGAAGGTTCCAGAGTAATCGCTGGTGCCCGTGTGTCTTCCAGAAAGTTCTACACAATTCGCGTCGCGCATGCAATCGGTGACAACAGGCAGCAGAAAGAACCACCGACAACATTCGAGAAGCTTCCGATACATGCGGGCGCGTACGTCCAGCACTGAGCGATAACGTTTGTTAGAGGGCGAAATGCAGTCACCCTAGAAAGATATACAAGTACACGTGTCAATATACAAAAAAAATTTAATTATGGGGTTTTACGTGCCAAAACCACTTTCTGATTATGAGGCACGCCGTAGTGGAAGACTCCGGAAATTTCGACCACCTGGGGTTCTTTAACGTGCACCTAAATATAAGTACACGGGTGTTTTAGCATTTTGTCAATATACCACGTTGGCCTGGAACCCATAGCAATCGCACAAGTCGTAAGTTCGGAGGGATTAATTATTTAAATGTATTCATTACAGTAGTGTATGAGGATGAAGTGAGTGATGTGCATACTGACAGTGGATTGGTCAATATATTTAAAAATTTCGGGTCTTTTACGTGCCAAAATCACGATATCATTATGAGGCACGCCGTAGTGCGGGACTCCGGATTAATTTCGACAATGTGGGGTTCTTTAACGTGCACCCAATGCATGAAACACGGCCCTCAAAAGGCGGCCGCCGCGTTTGGGATTCGATCCCGCGCCCTCGGGTTCAGCAGCGCGCAGAGCCATAGCCACTACGCCATCACGGCGGGTCGGTCGCCATAACTGCCGAATAATTTAAACGAAGTTTTCGAAGAGGTAAAATAACAGCTAATGGTTCATCTTGAAATATGGGTGCAAAATCTGGTAGGCATAATGTATATGACCAGGATAATGACTCGGAGAAAATACTCACACCCGTTTTCTCCTCACTCATTAACACATTAGTCGCGATTACATTATCTATTCCCGATCGCGTTAAATGATCTTGTAAGATGCGTTTAAGTATGTAGTGGGCAGGAGTTTAGCATTAAATGGAAATGTATAATCACATTCAATCTTTATTTTAGGCAAAGGCTTGTCTGCAAAAGATCTCGCATATACATTAACATTTAATGGCTCTAGCTCAGCCTGCACACGCATTACCTGAGGTCTATATAAATGGGACCGTGGCTAATAAAAAAATGCCCTTGTTTCACCAATGAATAAGCACTGTGATCGTCTCAATGAAGATTCGTAAATGTTTTTTTTTTTTTTTACTGTTGGAATGCGGAATCTGCAGGCGAGAGTATATATGCAGTCGTGACTCTTGATATATGCAACAAATTTTGGTAAAGCAAGACAATTTTCAAGAGCCTCCCGTTCTAGAAGAACGAAGGGGCTGATCTTGTATGCTGGCCCACCAAATAGAGAATAGAACGCACACAAATTCCAGTATTGGTCAAACGTACACACGATGAATTATGATGCCCCTGCGTAGCTCAGAGCGGTGTCGGTCGAGTTTGCTTACTATGCCAACAGCGCGCGCTGCGCTGCATTTAACGAGATGAATGTGATTTCGCTAGCTCATGCTTTGCATTATATATTACAAGTAGGTATTACAAGTAGGTACAGTCACCTTCTGTGCCACTGTTCTCGCTTCGATAAACAACGCGAGACTCTCCAGTGTGCCTTAAATAGACTGGATGACAGGCGATTTACGGAAGCGAAGATCTTGGGAGCCTGGCCTCACAGTTCATTGGCCCAGAAAGCAGTTCGAGCGCTTTTTCGCTACCTGAGGGCAACAGACTTGAGTGCCCGACTATAGACATCCTACACCTAAGTTCTCTCTCTCTCCCTCTTTCACTCCCCATTCCCCTCCCCACGTGTAGGGTAGCAAACTGGACTCAGTCTGGTTAACCTCCCTGCCTTTCCGTCTTCCCTTCTCTCTCTCTCTGATAAAGTCAACTTGCGGAATTATTTCTTGGCGGTATTGGAGAGAGATATTAGCCGACACATTCAAAGGAAAACAATCATGGTACTATTGTTAACATTTAGCGACATTCGAATATCCGCAAACCGAGCTTGACGTGTTTCTAAACATGACTGCAGTGTTGTTTGCGATGAGTAAATGTCAGTTGCAGACGCAAATAATAACATGTCGTCTGCATAGACATACACTTGTACGTTGTCGCACAATGAAATTGAGTTTCATAAAACGTTAAATGCAATCGGAGAAAGGATAGAACCCTAGCTGGGGAACTCCTCTTGATTGATTATATTCTGACGTTGACAAACCGCGTTGCGAGCAATAAAACTTAATATCTTTTCAAAATTCATATATCAAACTTATGTAATAAATACTACAGCCTGTGCCGAGCGAACTTAAAGCGTCCCTCTAAATCGACAAACGCGCACCATATCGAGCATCCTGGTCCAAATCCAATCTGAAGTGGGTTCAGTAACATTGTCACGTGGTAGTGACGGTGAAGAAAAGCAGCAATACGGTGGAATCCAAAACTAGCTTTTATTGGGCGAACCTGTGCCCAGAAAAACAGGCTACACTTATAGCACAACGATAGCGGAGTACACGGTCGGCGATCGTCGGAAATCTGATCAGCGAGTCAAGCGCGTCGGCTTTTATACAGCAGTCGTCGAATGTTCCAGACTAATCGTTCGGACCCGCGTACCTTCCACAAAGTTCTACACCATTCGCGTCACACGATGAAATCAGATAACACAACGTTCGGCGACAACAGATAGCCGGGTAGAAGTATCGATAACTTTCCAGAAACTTCGGATACATGCAGGCGCGTCCCGCGCTGTGCGATTACATTTGTTAGGTGGCGAAACGTGGTCGCCCGATAAAGATAAGTACACGTGTCAATATATTATCTGTTAAAAATTTCATGATACGAATACTCTTTCTATTAGTTTCATAGCATTCGAAGTTAGTGCCCACTGAACTTTTATTTATTATCGATATGAAGTCTCGCTCCTTGTTTTTTCTCTAATCAGGAGGAATACACGCGTTCATAATAGAGTAATTAACGATGTTAAAGATGACTTGTAAATAGAGAGGTCAAACAATATTTTCAGCATGCCTGATGCAATGCCATCTGGACCTGGAGCTGAGCCAGGGAGCAGCCGAACAACGTGCGCAAGCTCTTCAATTGTTACCCCTATAAAATGACCTCCGGACAAACGCCCTACGAAGTTTACCCGTAGCTCAGTTGTGAAGCGCTTTTATAAACCTTTCGCAATTTTATCTAACGATTCTAACAATTCTTTTGACGATAGAATTGAATTAGTATTTATGGGCGCTGGAATAGCCTTGCGAGGGCGAAGAAACCTAAACAGTGCTTTTTTTATTACCACTCTTCGATAGAAAATTTAACGTTTTTAACCATAATTACCCTTCGCTAATAAAACTGTTCATTTAAAGATCGATGCAGTACACTTATAATTACTCGAATTAGTGGGGCACTGGTTCAAAAGAAGTTTCTTCCACGCAGCTTTTCAGCGTCTATAATCTCGTACGCAATCAGTATCTTACCAGTAGTACTTCATTTTCTTGATGTTACTACAAACTGATTTTTAATGGTACCTTTCAGAATTGAACAAATGCACATCGCTTAATTATATTTTTCCATGCTTGTCATAGAAGACGAAGTTGACTATAAATTATGTTTAAATTTTGAATATAGTCCACAAACGTCTATGCTTGATTATCTAAATAAGTTAAACGCTCGTTAATATCAATCGTCATTGGACGGTGGTCGCTACTATATAGTGGCGGGATCGAGCACAGCCCGAGATGGAAATGCCTGAGCTAGGAAATGTTAAATCTAGGACAGATTGTGACTGATAACGCACGAAAGCAGCAGCTTAAGAATTTAAACATGCAAAATTGTCATGTCTGTACAGCGAAAAAGACGAGGATAGAAGATAGGACAGTACACATGCAGGCGCCGACTTCAACTAAGCTTTATTTGTGAAACCGCCAGAGCAAACCGCCAGGCGGTTTCACAAATAAAGTTTTGTTTAAGTCGGCGCCTGTGTTGTGTCCTATCTTTTGTTCTCGTCTTTTGCGCTGTACAGACATGCCGATATTGAATCACCAACTCGCTCAAGCTTTCACTTTATCAAGTTAAACTGTTATCGAGGACGCAGTGTTAAAGAACTGTGATGATGATGATGATGACCACGACGACGACGACGATGATGATGATGATGATGGCTTCATACAATGGCTCGTACCCACACTGGGAGACCGCCCAAGAACCAAGAGAGGAGGAATAAACTTTATTTTACGACAGCAGATTTGAGATCTATGCCTCTGTACCTAAATGACGGCCTTGAGCCCTTGGGCCCTGGCAGCATCTTCGGCCTGCTGGATTGCCTTAAGTTGGTCTTCCGGTGCACAGCACAGCAACGCGGTCTCCCACTGCTCTCAGGTCTTGTGTATTTTATTCTGTGTGGGTGTCCGAGGTCAAGCCCAAACCATATGCTGTAGGTCCGCCCTTTCTTGACAGAATCTACACCTATCCGTGTAAAGGTCCGGGTAGTAGCGGTGGTAGGCCACCGGGTTCAGATATGTATATGTTTGTAAGAGGCGCCATGCCGTCTACTCAGCGAGGTGTGTGCCGGGGAGAAATGGACCCTTCCCAATTTATAGTGTTTGGTGTTCTCGTTAAAGCTGGTCATCCGGTCTCTATCCGTTCCCAGTATTTGCACGTCACCTGCTCGGCCCGTCAGTTCTCGAGCCAGGTTGTGCGCTATTTCGTTCCCGGGAAGAGAGGAGTGTGCGGGTGCCCATATAATGTGAATGTCGCGATCTTCACGACAGTTGGTTAAAATTATCAGCGCTTCCGGCGGGATTCTTCCTTTGGCATAGTTCTTGACGGCTGTCTTGGAGTCGCTGACTACGATGTTAGCCTCCGTAGAGGCTAGTGCCAGTGCTAAGGCAGCCTCCTCCGCTACCTCCGCCTTTCCTGTTTTTACAGTGCCACTAACTCTGGAGTCACCCTCTAGACTCGTACCAACTATCGACATACTCTGTCTATTTGCGTACTCCGCCGCGTCCACATAGACCACGTCCCTGGCACTACGGAAACTTTTGTGGAGAGCTCTTGCTCTTGCAATTCTATCTTGGTGAAACTCCGGGTGCATGTTTCTGGGGGTTGGGAGTATTGAGAGATGTTCCCTTATTTTCCTTCGGATGTCTCTCCGCTGTCCGTGCTGTGCTTCGTAGGTTATGCCAATGTCGTCTAAGATGTGTCTCCCCGTCAAACTCAGTGTAAGTCTTTCATACTGCGCTACTCTCTGGGCCTCAATAACTTCGCCTAGTGCGTTGTACACGCCGAGTGCCAGGAACTTCTCGTTTGACGCATTTGCCGGAAGTCCCAAGGCTTGCTCATACGCCCTTCTAATAACGCGTGCTATCTTGACTTTCTCTGCAGCGTAGAACTTGAGGTAAGGGACCACATATACAATACGACTGATTACGAATGTCTCTATTAATCGGATGAGATTGTGCTCTTTCATGCCATAGTGCCTGTTGGATATCTGTTTTATCAGTCTGATTGTTGAACACTACTGTCCTGTAGTCTAATGGTTTTTCCAGTATGTCCATTTTCGGATATGCGGAGTCCTAGTATTCTCAGGCTCTCCACTATCGGTATCGTGGTGCCTTCTACTGTGACCACAATGTCCGGCCGTTCCCTAATGCTTTTCCGACCCCTGCATGTGGGTCTATAGAGCAGAAGTTCTGATTTTTGCGAGGAACATCTCAGTCCCTTGTCTCTGATGTAGTCTTCGACCGTGTTTACTGCTGTTTGGAGGATCTCTTCCACATGCCCATCGCTTCCAGCCGCCACCCAGAGGGTGATGTCGTCCGCGTATAGGCTGTGTCCGAGTCCTTCTATCTTTTCGAGTCTCTCAGGAAGACCGAGCGTTGCCACGCTCAATAGAAAGGGAGACAGGACTGAACCCCTGTGGGGTACCCCTATTACCTAGTTTGAGCGCCTCCGATCTGGTTACTCCAATTGAAGTCTTTGATGTACGCGTATGTTTTACGTCCTACATCCAGCTCTTGGAGATTTTGTAGTACTGCCTTGTGCGTGACAGTGTCAAAGGCCTTAGATCGAGACCTAGTATCGCTTTCGTGTCTAGAGTTTTGTCACCCGCATCTATGACCTGATGTTTTAGTTTGAGCATAATATCCTGCGTCGATAATTTGGGTCAAAATCCAACCATGGTATGTGGGTAAAGTCCTTTATAATCCATATATTTCGTGAAACGTGTGAGAACCACATGTTCTATGAGTTTACCGACGCAGGATGTTAGCGATATGGGCCTTAAGTTCGTCAGTTGTGGCTTCGTTCCAGGCTTCGGTATAAAATTATTTGGGCTGATTTCCATTGACTTGGAATGCCACCTTGCTCCCAGCAGTTATTCATGTAGTCCGTGAGAGCTCGGATGAATACATCGTCGAGGTTCCTGGGTGTTTTGTTGCTTATCCCATCAGGTCCTGGTGCAGATATCGGGTTGAGCCTGGTAAGTTCATATCTGACTTCTGCCTCCGTAATCGGGGTATCGAGATCAGGATTCTCGTTACCTATAGGTAATCCGGGAGTCGTTCACTATCCGCATCTCCAACGTACATCTTTTGGAGCTCTCGAAAGAGCTCTTCTTCTGTACCGTCGTAGCTGTGTATAACCTTCTGTAGATTGTGTCTTTGTATGGTTTTTGTACTGCCGGGGTCCAAGAGGCATCGGAGAACGTTCCAGGTCTTGGACATTCCCATCTGCCTCTCCATCAAGTTGCACGTGGCTTTCCACTTTTGGTGGGTTAACCTATTTGCATATATCTCGATTTCCTTGTTAATTCCACAATTATCTTCCTTAATTTACGATTATGTTTTTGCTTTTTCTATCTTTTCAGCACACTACCTTTCGCTTCCAACATGTGCAATAAGCTGCTATCCATCTCCTCTATTCCTGCTTCCTCTGGAACAGTGTTGGTAGCTCGTTTAACGCCTTTCTTGTAGTTTCTCTGCCGATTTCTCGATGTCCGTTATAGTGTCTTCCGCATCTTCCTGTCGGATTTTGCGGAAAGAGTCCCATTCTACAAGTTTCAGTTCTCAACCCTTCTTTTTCCTTGGGCTTGCTTGTACCGTTGTGACGACGATGTAGTGGTCACTACCTAAGCTTTTCTGCATGTTTGTCCATTGAGAACCTGCTACATTCTTCGTAAATGTGAGATCTGGTATCTTGTCGTTGGTTACGCTGTTTCCTGTTGTGGTTGGTGCCTGGGGGGTCAGTTATGAGCGTTAGTCCTTCGTGCTGAGCATCTGCCCATAGGCTTCGGCCCTTAACGATCTCTATGATGTATCCCCAAGCCGCGTGTGGCGCGTTAAAATCGCCGACCACGACTAGCGCCTGTTTGTCCGTTACACTCAACGCTTCGCGGAAGAATGGAGCGAATTTGGGCTTGTGTCGGGGTAGACAGTATATGTTCAGAATAAATAGACTTCCCTATTCTTTACGGGAGAGGATTATTTAAATCGGGACATGGTCTATGCCGCGCATACCGGTACCGTGCTCGACAGCCAAGAGGTGTCTGTATCAGCGTCGTGACGGTTACCTTCTCGCCGGAAGCATTGTAAGATTTATACCCCGATAATTTTGCCATCCCCCTGGTCTCCTACAGGGCGATGACATGGCGTCTGCTTACATGTTACGAACTGCTGCAGGTTTCCTCGCTTGCGACGATACCCGCGGCAGTTCCATTGCCGAATCGCGTATTGGTTACGCGGCGCCATGTTGATTTATCTGTTCTTCTCCGGTGGCCTTGCTATTTTCTACCGCATTCGGTCTGCTATACGGCTTGCTTTTAACCAGCCCTGCGCCTGCCGGCCGAATATCCTTTGGTGTGCTTTCTAGTGCCGCTACTATATTCTCTAATCCATCGAATCGTTGCTTAATCTCTACATACATGTTTGTGATTTGTTGCTGTAACCTGTCGAACATTTCTTTAAAAGTTCGCGTAACCTCGCTGATTGTAAAGACGCTCTTTTTCTCAAACGTTTTTTGCGCCCTCCTTTTGTGTGGTGGTGCTTCCCCGTTCGCTTGTGTGGGAACGCGTGTTGGAGTTCGACTAGGTGTCGGCTTGAGAGAGTGCTTTAACTTTTACTTCATGTTTTGAAGTATTACACATTCGAATAAAAAAAAAGAAACAGAAAAAGGAAATTCAATAACTTCTTCGTTTAGCTGACTGCATGTAACCGCGAACGGCATCACAGACATCCCTGTGGCTAAAACCCAGAAGTGACGCACCGAGATAGTATTATTTCTGAGGTTAAGATTAACCCTACTTTAGCAAGCGGAATTTCTAGAAGTCTTTTTGTTGTGTTTGTTACCCGCCGTGGTTGCTCAGTGGCTATGGTGTTGGGCTGCTGAGCACGAGTTCGCGGGATCGAATCCCGGCCACGGCGGCCGCATTTCGATGGGGGCGAAATGCGAAAACACCCGTGGTACTTAGATTTAGGTGCACGTTAAAGAACCCCAGGTGGTCAAAATTTCCGGAGTCCTTCACTACGGCGTGCCTCATAATCAGAAATTGGTTTTTGCACGTAAAACCCCATAATTCAATTTTAAGAAGTCTTTTTGTTAATAATTTATACCGGCGACATAACAAAAAATAGTGACCTAGGGATTCTGTTTCTTGACAGTATTGACCCAGGAGCGATAGCGTCAGACCAGCCCTGTGTAAAATCTGGCGATCACTACTTCCGATTGCCTTGATGGACACCACTGGATATTCCACGGAAATTTTAGCTGCTGAAATTCTGCCCATGGTGTTATTGATTCAATGACATCTCTACGAATTGAATTTGTGGTTCGCTTGCACCTTCCTTCTTTTCTAGTTCGAAGCCGAAAATGCGCGAGCTACATCGTGTTTTCGCTATTCATTTGGATTCGAAGATGTGTTCAAATGAGTTCGCCAAATGCACTCGCCTCCGGGCGTTAAATTGTTCTGATTTGAACTACACACAACAAGTGAAGGCGAGAGGTTGTTATGCATTGTGGTCAATAAACCGCTGTCCGCGTGTGGAGACAATGCAGAAGACTGTTCATAGACTACAGAGACGCTACCTTTTACGGGACGTCCTTCAAAGAATCCCGAAATGGTATTTTAATATAACACCCTTCTCAATTCGTCTCTTGCCTTTCAAAAATACAAGAGAACCTCCCTATAATACGTTTGTACTAACTGATCTGCATAGTCTCTGGAAAGGTAGGCGCGTCCAGCTCCCAATTGCACACTGCAGCTGTGACGAGAGTTGTAACCCTAGTGGCGAGTGTGATAGGAAATGTTTTGCTGTTTCTTCCGTCATATGAGGTGGGGGTAAAGCTGGTGATGAGGAAGATGACGACGCGATAATTGTTTAACAAAAGCTTCCTTCTATCTACGTCTACTTCTAGCAGTTCGAAATGATCACAGCTGCAAGTCCAATGCATCTTTTAGCAGATGTTGGGGACGGATCTTTCAAAGTGTTGCTAGAGTTAAGATTTATATTAAGCAGACAAAAGTTCAATACTGCTCGGCTAGAACTTCGCAATTGGAACATGTATACCCTAAAGTGAATAATTAAAAGTTAATTAGTGATTTCTTAAAAAAAAGCTAATCGAATATTGAAATTTGCCATGCAGGTAATAATTTCTGGCTCTGCCTAACGCACGTGAATGCACGCACGCATACACACACAGAGAGAAAGACGCTTCTTCTTTAAGCAAACATTAGGCATCCGCTTTCAACCGATGCGCACTTCAGACACAGTGAAAGAGCGCTGCTGTTATATGCCGCGGACATGTTCGCGCGTCAAGAACTTACTGGAAGAGAGCGGCATGTCACTGAAGCTCTGAGCTGCGCTGGCCAAGTCACCTTGAGTGATCAGCTGCCACCGCCTCGAATTCAGCTCACCCTTCCTTTCTTGATTACCTTCTCAGAGCTTTCCTACACACCTTTCCGCATTGTACTCCCCCGTCGTATAATAGTTAAGCTGTATGCATTCCCCATTGAAAAAGACAGCTACAGTCTCTGTGTAAAGCTTCTAACTCAAAGCAACCTATTCCTCCTCTTAAAAACAGCACTCTAGTGGCATAATCTTATACTACTTCTGGATTATCAGTCCAACACATGGCGGCGCTCCTTCGCATATGACAAAAAAAGAAAGGTACGTCATACAACGAAAAATATTGAGCATCGCCTAAATTGACTGTTGTCAGTGTATACCGCTTTCTTGTGGTTTTAGTTTTGCTTGCTATGCGAAAAGGAGTAGGCGGCGCCAAGCTCTCCTTTAATTTCACATTTAAAAAAAAGAATGATACCAATTATTGGTCTGATGACGATGCTCGCGATCTTGTTTAAAATGGAACAGTTTACCGCTAGAATTTTAATTGGCTAGAAATTGTAGTTTCCCATCGAAATGCTTAACAGGTACTTTATGAATCAGTTTAAAATTTTGTGTTATCTTGTGTACAAGATGCATTGTGTTTTCGTAATGCTGAAAATGTGGAGCATATTCATTTTATTCTCTCGTGATTTTCCTTCCGGTAGCAATCTTTAAAACTATCGACTTGCAAAATGCAAAAGTTACGCGTACTGAAAAAACACCTAAGCGGTTTCTTTCCATTAAGATATCTGTTGTATAGGTTTAATGTTCCCGAGCTCAAGAGAAAGTGAGCCAAATGCGAAGTACCACGTGACTAGGTGTTTTCGCGCAGCGATGCTAGTGCCCTCAAGCATGCTTCGAACGGATTATCGCCGCTGCACGCAGACAGGATGCGTGAATAGGCCGTAAGCGACGGTGATGGGTCGATCACAACCATCCTGGCCTCCAATTTCGCCAAGACAACTTGCCTGCTGGAGCGATGGGGCCACGAAAGAGAGCGATAAAGAGCGTGTGGCAACTTGTGATGCTCTGTCAGTGTTTCTACTGCCAGTGCTTATTAAAACACGAGAGAGCTGCGGTGGAAGATGGCGATGCACCCGAGACGACGGTCGAGACCGCCGCCTCAGAGCCACCGTTTTGGCTCGCGACCTATTCATGCGTTCTGGTCTGCAGGCAACAAACTTTGTTCACAACTCGCACGGAAGCAGAAACATTGCTGCGGGCCAGCGACTAAACACGCGACACTTTTTCAGTCCTCGCGCGCTTGCTTTGGATCGCCGAAAACCTAAGCCGACAAGAGCTGTCTCAGCTAGCTATGTTAACGACCCGCCGGGGTTGCTTAGTGGCTATGGTGTTGGGCTGCTAAGCACGAAGTCGCGGAATCGAATCCCGGCCACGGCGGCCGCATTTCGATGGGGGCGAAATGCGAAAACACCCGTGCACTTAGATTTAAGTGCACGTTACAGAACCCCAGGTGGTCCAAATTATTCCGAAGTCCCCCGGAATACTACGGCGTGCCTCTAATCAGATCATGGTTCTGGCGCGTAAAACGCCATATTTTCTTTAGCTATGTTAACGGACACAAATCGCTTGAATACTTCTAAAGAGCTCTGGAACTTGTTCTTAGAACGTCTTGTATTTAAATCAGTGTTTTAAAGGTAATTAATTCTGTGGACTTTTGTTTACTCGCAAAAAAAAGAAGAAAGACTGAGTTGCTCAAGAGAAGACTGAATACTATTGAGTTGGGAGCACTTGCGCACAAATAAAAAAAAAAAAGCTTTAGCACATGTTAGCTGAAACACCCCCTATGTAGTTGGCTATACAGTCCAACTACCTGTATAATACTTCCAGCTGCATGCCTCAATAAAGCCGACTTAAATACTGAATCTTGAATTGAGAAGCCTGGGCGACCTTACCGGAGCCGCTACAACATTCACTTAAATTTAACAAGGTGGAAGAAACAGCGCGAACAACAGAAGACACGAGAAGACGGGACAGGCCGGACGAGACGTGAAAGGCCTTCTTGTGCCGTCTGCTCGTGCTGCTTCTTTTCCGTATATGCAGCGTTTACCAACTTGCTCACAATTGGTAAACGTTGAAAACAGTTTGCTTCTACTCATTTAAACACGCACTATGGCGTCCACTTTCTGCCACGACACGAGGATCGTAGTTTTTCGCCACGCGTCGTCGTACGCACAGATGAACGGACGGCCGCATCTAAGAGGTGTTGGAATAGCTACCGCTGTGTTCATTGGGTATTCAGTTACGGCTGGTTACGCATCATCTGCATCGCAGCGTGTGTCGACGGGATGGCTGGGAGCCCGTGCTCCACAGCGAGCCCTGCCGTGTAGGCTACGACGTGAAGCAGCAGCCGTCCCGACCCTCCGCACAGCCACACCTCGCAATTAAGGCCCGCGGTGAGCAGACGCAACAACACACTGCCTTGGAAAGGATACACGCGCATGAATACTTTTCTCGCAGTGCCGTCAACAGGGTATACATGGTAGTGAAGCTTCCATGAAGCACATACGTCCAGAACATGGCGGTTTCATAACGATGATCGATGATTGCAATTGAAATCCCCGTTGACTCAAAGCGGCGACAAATAGTCGCCTACCCTGCGTGAGCTAATTAGGTTTTACTATAGTGCAATATAGTAATGCCGCCTACTTTTCTACCTCGTAAATTCACCTATCGTCCCCATCTCTTCCATGCTCTTTTTTAAACCAGTACTGGTTCCATCTCAACACTATTCCTTCTGGTATAGCGCAAACTTTCTGGTTTCTCTGCGTTCTTTGGACACACCTAGCTGTTTACGCTCTTCTACAGCATTCAGTTTACTGCGTAGATATTTTGCACAAAAGACCACAAAAAGGACAAGGACAGACGAGTGAGAAAGCGTCTTTGTGCGAAATACCAGTGCAGCACACTGAATGCTGTCGTCGTATCAACTAGCCCCAGTTGAAGGACGCCCCTGATACAGCTTATATTTCCTTCTTCCACCACCGTCGTGCTTTCCTCTTTCCACACCAACGCTTCTTGAATCTTGTTTACATGATCGAGCTCCTGCTGCATGCAATCTACTAGCTCCTTGTAATTCCAGATCCTCTAGGAAGGGCCTGTACGTGCCTTCTTCTCTATGCATTTCGCGATCACAGTTATTTGTTTCTCATTTGTTTGCTTGCTTGCTTCTTTGTTTGTTTTCGCAATTTTATTGTTGTTGCTTCCCACCTTGCGTCGGTACCTCGCCTGGTGTTTAGATTTATGATCGTTACCCAAGCTGTCTTTTCCTTGCTCGGGTTATGTAGCGGAGCCAGCGCTACCTAATTGCGCGGCAGACGTGACGCAAATTTCGCCGTTTTCTTTAACGTAACATCATTTTCGCGTGAATGTTTCTTTACCTCGTGGTAAACAGCTGCCCCGAGTCACACCATTGAAGAGCATATGGCTTCGACTCGCATTAGTCGTGTTTCCCCTATGTAAGCTGTACACTCTATAGCACGGTAACGTTTAAGTTTACTTTTCTTTGCAAGTAACCTATAACATAAAGGTTACGAGGTTACTAAACCAACTTGATATTTGTGTTTTTATTAATTTAAGTCGCGGCTAGAAGTTACATGTGTCGAATATGCTATTTTAAATGTTACTTCAACGCCAAATGTCTCGTAACCTTTAGATTGTAACTTATATAAAGAAAGTTGTAATTCGTGGCTCGGGGGACCTATTGTATGGATTGGAAATTTGCTGATTATTGTGTCACATTGGCGATCCTGATATAATATTTTCAGCCAGGACTAACGTGTAAAATATGGTGTGCGGCCGCGGGACGGAGGCAGGTTGGGCTAAATTAAGATGTTATTGGTGCCAGTCGGAATGGTTGTTTTCGCAATATAAAAAAAACTTAAATCTTGCACGAGCGCATGCTCAAGTCAACCAGCAGCAATTCAGTGACCAATGTTATGTACTGCATACGTGCCATTATAATGTAAAAGCAAGCCACAGAAACAGTAAACATATATCGGAGAATATTGCGGCGAACGATGCTGTGGCATAAATTGTAACTACGGTTCAATGTGGTGGAAAGCCTACCGCTACCACTGCAGGCACCTTATATATGCTGTGGTATAAAACCTGCCTGCAGGACAGCTAAACGCAGATGCATTATGGTGATTGAATATACATTTGTACCCAATATTTATTTTTTTATTTGAGCATCAACGCTTCCTTTAGTCGCGTTTGTAATCTTCTCCTGAAATACGACACCCTTTTACAGCAGGACGCACATTGAAGGGTGCACGCGGGCGCATGCTGGAATATTGTAAAAGCTCGACGACCGACAGATTGAAAGCGTCAAGCAGGCCCAATAACTATTCTGTAGGGGAGAAAAATGTGTTGTACACTGCAACAGAATGTAATACGCCGCTCTGCTTCTTTAATTTTTTCCTTCCTAACGCATAATAGGAGGTGGTTCCTAAACTGCAGCAAATGTCGGGTTCCTTATAGAGAACGCCAGACACGCACCGCTTTTGCTCGCTCGCTAACACGCGATAATGACGCCGCTATATTCACATGACAGCGGGCGACAGCCGCTCCAGTAAGGTCTCGTAGAGAGATGAACGGGCACTCACGGTATGAGGCCACAATGGCGGCAGGCCAAATGAGCAAAGAGAAAATATACAAATACAAACGAACAGCAACACTTCAAACTATAGAATATTAGAATCTTGATATACTGTTTTGTGACACTTTGGCGGAACTGTAGCTTGATTATTGTTTTTATTTGCGCTCTGTAGATGGACGCCATAATCAAACGCGCTTCAGCTTCAGCCAAACGCGAGCGCAGTCATATCTCCTTTGCGTTGTGTAGCTCTCAAGAAGCATGCCGGGAAGAGTATCGCCGATGCGGTCTTATTGTAACGGTCGTGTCGCGCTTTGCTTCATCGCTTTAACCACGTTTAAACGCTCCCTGATTTCGTGGTGTGCGCTTATCAAGCGTGTTGAGTGTCTGAGTCACTCGTGACGCGTGAGACAGTTACCAAAAAAACTCCTAAAGGTGCGCGAGCCGCTGGAAAGAAGCACTGCCGCCGTGGAGCAGCGACATATTGGCGCGCTGCGTGGCAGTGGCCGCTGCAAGGAGCCGCATTGCCGATGGAATATGGTAAAAGTTCTTCGCTTACGCGAGAGAGAGAGAGAGAGAGAGAGTGTGTGTGCGTGTGTGTGTGTGCGTGCGCGCGTGTGCGTGCGTGCGCGCGCGCGTGTGTGTGTGTGTGTGTGTGTGTGTGTGTGCGTGCGTGCGTGCGTGCGTGCGTGCGTGCGTGCGCGTGCGTGCGTGCGTGCGTGCGTGCGTGCGTGCGTGCGTGCGTGCGTGTGTGTGTGTGTGTGTGTGTGTGTGTGTGTGTGTGTGTGTGTGTGTGTGTCTTTGCTTACGCGAGAGTGGTGAGCATCGCTTATGTTGTGACTGCTGTAACAAATACTGAAGACAGCAATAAATGTGACCCAGGTAAGCAATGCTTCTTGTTCTTGGTGTGCGTGTGCGTGAGCGCGTGCGTGCGTGCGTGTGCGTGCGTGTGCGTGTGTGTCGTATATTTCACCGTCAATTCGTGCTCATGCTTACGCTACTGAGTTTTATTGAAGCGCACTACTCGCTCGCTTCATAAACACGTTTTTTTCTTTATCTCTATGAGTCACCGTGTTGGTTATTCTTAAAGCTCGAGTACGTGTTGCCCTTTTGTGCGTACGCACAGCATTAGATCTCATGCACGGAACTGGTGTTTTGTGCTGATATGGTCATATGTTTACAAATTAATTGTAAACTATCCTTAATTAAAGAATAATAATTGTAGTACATTTCGTAATCACTTTACATCGCGTTTTTACTGTCACATTTTTCCGGTGTTGTTTTTTGTACTGAAGAGGAGTACAAACTGACTTGGAAATTAATTTGCATGATTAGTTTGAATTGATTAACATCTTTTTAAATATTTAACCTTGAATTTTTATTGTTATTGAAATGTCCTTGATAGAACATACTTAAATTTTGCGTGTTTAATTACATAAACACGCAAAATTTAAGTATGTTTAATTATATGTTCTGTGGTAATATTTTATCTGTTTGTGGTTAATTTATGCCTCTTTCATTGCATGTTGATAGCTGTTGGCAGTGCGACTTAAACAAGTAAATATAAGAGTTTAAGATTACTATTCTGTTCTTGTAGGCTCCACTGGAGATCAGAGAATTAACAGCTGACATACTGGCCGCAAACAGACATGATTGTGCTTTCAACAGGGCTGAGATCGTCTTCCTTATGATAGTATAAAACTCATATGTATTTCTATTTAGACATATTGTACACGAACCTTCAACATTTATGTCTATTTGCATCATTTCTGGTGCTGCTGTAGCAATAAATGTGTTCTGCCACGCAGCGCTGTGCTCGAAGGTTTTTTTTTTTTCATTATTGCTTCATGGCCGTGAAGAAAAAAAAAAAGAGAGCAACCTTGAGCTCCCAAACTGTGCGCGTACAAACGAACATAGCATCTGTAGATGCCATAGGTGTCCTGTTAGTGTCACATGGCCTTCTGTGATCCTGATACATAATCGCAGTAAAACACAGCGAAAAGCTTCTATCATGCTTAGAAGATAGCCTGTTTAACAAGATCAGCGTGCTTTAAAGTAGACTTTGAGAGTGAATACTTGTGGTGCCAGCAATAGAAATGTATATAACAACGTGATCAAACTCAGTAGCCTTGATTTTCTATTTGCAATATGAGCAGTTACTTTAAATACCTACGAATGTTAACTAGTGAGCTATACTTTATTTAAGGTGATACTTGATATTTGTGGTGGTGTGTGTGTTGTATCATACAAGTGCCACAATTGAAGTGTGATGATCTTACTATTTTACATTGCTACACATTAGTCAGCATGTTTGAAATATTCGTGTGGTATATTTGCTAATATTTTAGTATTAGCTCACATACATGCAAGCATTGCTTGTACTACTTGCATGAACATGTATAGACGTGTAATTTCAACATCCGTTCTTAATTTTATTCTTGCTCAATTACAGCATGAAAGGCAGCTTTTTTGTCTCCCTCCCGCTTTCCCTATAATATTGATTGGAAGCTCTATGACTCTATGGTAGTGTTTCTTTTTCAGATGTTATCCATAATCAAACATGTATAATCATGTATATAATTTTTTGCATTTGCTATATTGCATTTGGAGTGTCTTTGGAACCATATTCTTAATATACATCAAGGTGTGCAACAATACTTGTGTGGTCTTCAAAGGTGATATAATAACAATTGTCCCATTCCTGTTGTTGTGCCTGTAACATCATGGTGCAGTTCAAATTTTCCTGGTTTTCTAGTTTGCTAACCGCAGTGCAAACTTATACAGGCAGTTAACAGCATTTCACTGATGTCATGTATAGCTCATATTGTATTATGATGCAAATGTTGCTACTTTTGAGAGACACTTATTGCTCACATGCACAGAGAAAATGCTTCCTCCAGTGCTTACATGGATATGTATACAGCTTTAATTTCAAAATTTGTTTTTAGTGCTATCTTTGTTGAGACGTAGGCTGAAAGACTAGTTTTTGGTCTTGATGCCAATTTACATTTATATTGGCTTGGAAGCATGCATGGCCTTATGGCCCCGTCTTCTTTTTTAGGTGCCACTATAGCCGAAACTCTGTATATTTTTTGCATTTGCTACATTGCATTGGGAGCGTCTTTATTGTACTGCTCTAAGCTGCACATGATGTGTAAAGCTTTTTTTTTTTCCGGTATCCAAGGTGGATCTCAACACAAGTGTCCAATTCATGCTTTAGTGCCTGCAATCTCATATACTTAACCTTTGCCTTGTTTTCTTGCTTCCTGACTGCAGTACAAACTTTTACGTAGACAGTTAACACGGATTTAATGATGACATGCATGGCTCAAACACCGTGATATGATACAAGTGATTTCCTGTGATATTATGCAAGTGATACTACTCTTTTGAAGTTTCAAATCTAGTCATGTGCCAGCAAGGCCCGCTGTATTTGTGGTGTACCCTATCTTGTATATTCAAATAAAAATATTGCATTCTAAACAACCCTATACTATAGTTGTGGAACTGTCAGTTTATACTCGAAATATTTGTACAAGCTAACTGTGCCTTCTCCTCAGGCCTTCATATTGTGTTTTGAACTGTATTGTTGGGAACATTACCGTTATATATTTGCTCAAATGTTGAACAATAGACTATTTTACGGGGAATTTCATTTCGTCATAGATATCCGAAAGGATACTAGCAATATCCCTTTGCTGGCTGATATACAACGATTTAAGTGATTTAAATGGAAGTGACCTTTTGTTATCTCATTCAATTGAGCGGTTTTTTTGCAGATAACTTTATATTTTACATGGTCCGCCGAGCCGGGTGCGGCTTATCTACGGGGACGCGCCACCTCTTGGGTTTTGTACTAGAAAGGCCAAATCCGGGCATGGTACACCCAGCCAGCTGTCGCCAAACAACATAGGTGCGTCATTTCCTTCTTTCGCGCTTCTCTTTGCTTGTGCCTCTTCTTTCTTGCGCGCTTCTTTCCGCGGCAGGATTAAGCAGACTACAACCGTGCGCGGAGAAATCTGAGCCCTCGCGGAGGACGCCACTCGGCCAGTCCTTTTTGGACACTGTCTCTTCACGCGCTTGCGCTTCGAAATAGTTCACCAGTCCACCTCGTGTGGTTTCCACAGCAAAGGGTGTCCCTGTGTGTCTCAGCCTAAGCAAAAAAAAAAAAATTTTTTTTTGCTGACAACTTAGAATTTAAACAAGCCGTATCATCTCCTTTTCGACCGCAAGGATATGTAGTGAAAAAATGCCCTCTACCCCACAAAAAGCACAACAAAGGTGAGCGCGGGAGAACAGATTTTTACTTACGAATGGCATGGTAAGTGACAGACGCATACTCTTTTTGGGTACAATTGTGTAGCTGTTAAACAATTTATAAAGGAAATTTTTGCTTTGCCCGTGAACAACGTCAAGCGTTCAGACTCTTGACCCGTGCTGTTGCTGTTTTTCTCCTCTTGCGTATGCATTTACGTTTACCGTGTGGATTGTTCCCGAGGTATCATTCAGCATGCAAAAATTAAAAAAGGAAATCAGACAGCTGAAATTCATTTCTTTTTTCATTTTCGCATGCTAAATGATACCTTGGGAGAAATCCACCGAGTAAACACAAATGCTTGTGCAGGAGAAGAAAAACAGCAACAGCGCAACCCAACGGTCGGAACACTTGACGTTGGCAAAACGAAAATTTGCCTCATTTATTGGTTAGCAGCTGCACAATTGTAACGCAAAAGAATATGAGTCTGCCACTTACAATATACTATTCGAGAGTAAAGAAATTTCTGTGGCTCCCGCGCTCACCTTTGTTGCGCCTTTTTGGGGAGTAGGTGGCATTATTTTGTATTCATATCCTAGAGGTCGAACAGGAGATGTTGCGGTACGCGTATGGTCTAAGTTGCCTGCAAAACGCAACGTTTCTTTTTTTTCTTAGGCTGAGAGGGACACAGGGACACCCTTTGCCCTGGAAACCGCATGAGGTGGACACGTGAATTATTTCGAAGCGCAAGCGCGCGTAAAGGTAGCCTCCGAAAAGGACTGACCGAGGGGCGTTCTCCGCGAGAGCGCACATTTCTCCGCGCACGGTTGTAGGCTGCCTAATACGGCCGCAGAAAGAAGCGCCTAAGAAAGAAGAGGCGCAAGCAGAAAGAAGCCCGAAAGAAAGAAGAGCCGCGTCCCCGTTGCTAGGCGACACCGGCTATACGGAGCATGCGCAGCGCAGTGTCCATCTGCGACCTCCAGCAAGCCGCTTTGTGTAAACATTTTAATGGTTCAACCGGTATACTGTAGCAAGTAACCTCTATATTTAGGCAAAGGCGCTCAATACTGTATGCCTATACTAGAGGTTGAAGTGTTGTAACCTCTAGTTTAGGTGCACGCCTACTTAACTTTAATAGACGTTAAATTTGTAAAGGTTGATGTTTAACTTATAGATTAAAGGTGCACAAATCTGTGAGAATATACCCCTTTAATAAACGTTACCGTGCTAAGAGTGTACGTTAACGCTGCTTAGCCGAAATTCCGAACCGGCGAAAACGATCAACATCATTACTGGGCCCATCAAGCTGCAGTTTGAATCAATTGGAGCCTCTCTGTATCGAGCGCACATCTGAACTGGTCCAACACAAAACGATTCACCTTCGACAGCTCTCGAAAAAAAAGAAAGAAATCGACTTTGCCAGCAGTCGATCGCGATCTTTGAAGCAAGTCACGCGAGTTGTCGACAAAGCATGCATCGTGCTCATGAACGACGCCACACGAAGGACGGCAGGCACGTCAGCTATCTTTTTTTATTATTATTGCACTTACTCAAACGCATGAACAGTATCATTCCGCGCGCAGCGAGAGAACGGTATAGAAATACCGCAGAGCTCCGTGTTGTACTCAAAGGCCCGATAGGAAGAAGGCGGGGAATGGGAAGAAAATTGGGGGAAAGGAAAAGAAATAAGCGGCTGGTGGAACAAATTTTACTGGTGAACCGACGCTACTAATGATTCGTTGCGTTTAACCTCAGATCGCAGCTTCACAGAAGTATGCACAAATCGAGTCGCAAGCACACCATTGATAACGTTACATAGCTTGGTCACTGAAATGAGACGGTTTTCTCGAATTTGCGCCAAATAAGAAAGTGTGATTTTATCGTTTTAATCAAGCCTGAGCGGAATTTTCAGCGGAACTTTCGTTTCTCAGAAAACGATTGAACTAATTGTGTATTCTGGCGGAATCCGCATGGTGGAAGTGGTCCCACCGGGAGAAAATTTGTCATCCACTTGATTGCAACAGAATGCTACAAATACAAGTCCGTGTATACGAGGCCCTCAAAAATTAAGTATCACGTGGAAAATTTTCGTCTTGCTGCGGAAATGAAACATATGTCTACCGCCTATGCCGGGACAATCACTCCAGCCCGCATCTACCGGGGTAATGATTACATTTAGCCCCACGATGCAACAACTAACACTCGACACCAGACCAATTTCACGTGCATTGAGTGTACGTTAAAGGGACACTAAAGTGAAAAATGATTTCTTCGGCATTAGTAAATTACCGCTCTACAACACCAAAAACACCACTCTTACAACGATAAGACGTTTGGTAAGCCAGAAAAAGCGCAAGAATGAAATACGGGTGGCGACGCCTATACTTAAGTTCCCGCACCTGGGGGCTGAGACGTCTTGGATTTTGATGGCATCTTCTAGGGCCTACTAATTATATATAGCGGTACACATTGACTACATTGTGTTCTAAAAGAACCAAATATTAAACATGGCAAGTTTCGGGAACCTTTATTCAGCCAACGCGGCCCAAATGCGAAAATATACTTTGGAATCCCTGACGTCACGCTGACGTACCGGCGCTGGGGTTTCAGGGCGAAATTCAAATACTGATACCTGGACCTTCACTTTCCCATCTAATAATAAAACTATTTTTTTGAAATGACTGCCTACAGGGTTCTCAAACACTGCTTCATTAGTTTAAACTGATTTATTGTTTCGCTTTAGTGTCCCTTTAAAAAACCCCAGATGGTGGAAATTACACTTTTAGTGACGTCACACTTTTTATTCACAGAAGTTGTGCCCACGACACACAGACGGCGACGGTTGCAGCACGCCGCCATTTTCTTGACATATGCTTCTATGGAAGCTTTCCTATCAGTTTACATATAGACCCGTTAGCTTGCTTTCAGTATTGTATAAAATATTCACCACAATAACGTCCAATAGAATAAGAACAACACTTGACTTTAGTCAACCAAGAGAACAGGCTGGCTCCAGCAAGGGATATTCTGCAAGGAACCACATCTATGTCATCAATCAGGTAATCGAGAAATCTGCAGAGTACAATCAACCTCTCTATATGGCTTCCATAGATTACGAAAAGGCACTTGATTCAGTAGAGATACCAGCAGTAATAGAGGCATTATGTAATCAAGGAGTACAGGAGGCGTACGTGAATATCTTCGGAAATATCTACAAAGATTTCCCACCTTGGTTCTCTACATGAAAAGTAGAAAGTTACCCATCAAGAAAGGGAAAGGCAAGGAGACACGATTTCTCCAATGCTATTCACTGCATGCTTGGATGAAGTATTCAATCTATTAAATCGGGAAGGCTTAGAAGTGAGGATCAACGGCGAATATCTCAGCAACCTTCGGTTTGCAGATGACTTGTCCTGTTCAGTAACACTGGTGACGAGTTGCAACAAATGATTGAGGGCCTTAACAGAGAGAGTGTAAGAGTGGGGTTGAAGATTAATGTGAAGAAGACAAAGATATTGTCCAATAGCCTGGTAAGGGAACGCGAGCTCAGGATCGCCAGTCAGCCTCTAGAGTCTGTTAAGGAGTACGTTTACCTAGGTCAATTACTCACAGGGGACCCTGATCATAAGAAGGAAATTTACAGAAGAATAAAAATGGGTTGCAGCGCATAAGGCAGACATTGTCAGATCCGGACTGGAAGCTTACTATTATGATCGAAAAGAAAGGTGTACACTCAATGCATTCTACCGGTGTTAACATATGGGGCAGAAACTGGGAGACTTACAATAAAGAAGCTCGAAAATAAGTTAAGGACCGCGCAAAGAGCGATGGAACGAAGAATATTAGACGTAACGTTAAGAGACAGGAAGAGAGCGGTGTGGATCAGGGAACAAACGGGGATAGCAGATATTCTAATTGACATTAAGAGGAAAAAATAGAGCTGGGCAGTGTTACGATCAGCCAGCGGGGGCATTGACCTTCTAACCTCTACTAGCCCGCTGCGACGAATCGCTTCGTGAAGCCAAGAATGCGCGACCCTCGGACAGAATTGCGGCGCCACCAAGGCGAGGCACGTTTGGCGGACCGAGTATTGTTAGCTGGTTCGCTGCCGCCTTCACAGAGCAAGAAAACTCCTGGAAAAGCGCTAATTAATTAATTAATTATGAGGTTTTATGTGCCAAAACCACTCTCTGATTATGAGGCACGCCGTAGTGGAGGACTCCGGAAATTTCGACCACCTGGGGTTCTTTAACGTGCACCTGAATCGAAGTACCACGGGTGTTTTCGCATTTCGCCCCCATCGAAATGCGGCCGCCGTGGCCGGGATTCGATCCCGCGACCTCGTGCTCAGCAGCCCAACACCTCTTGGAAAAGCGTGTTCCAAGGCGTTTTCTCACGGACCCCGGTAATCCCCACGGTCGCTTGACAGACGCTCTAGCAAACTGCTGGGTCATCCTTGGAACCAAGACGCGCCAGTTTGAGTCAAGCGTAACAACCCCTGTCTACGAAGCGCCCCTCCTTTCTGTGTGTTCAATGAAACAAAGGTGCGGGAGCCTAGACCCCTCGCCCTCAACGCGAGTCTTTCGACAACTTTGGACGCTCCGATTGTATGAAGGTTGGACGGCAGTTTCCCTAACCTAAGGATCTAGGGAAGACAAAGGGGGTTTTAAGCAGCCGATTTCGGCTCCTCGGTGTACTTAATTTTCAGTTATGCTAGACTGGAGATGAAATGTAACGCTCTCCACTGCTCATGTAGATATCGTAAATACATCCAGTAGTCCTCGTTCTAGATCAGAACAAGTTCCTCCCTTCAACAACGTCCTTAGCGTGGATGCGTCGGTCGACGGCATGGGCCAGCTACCCCTTTTGACATGCCGTACTCCAATTCTTACAGCAGGCCATGCAATGCGTAGGATGGATAACCGATGGACCATTAGAGTTACAGAATGGGCGCCGAGAGAAGGGAAGCGCAGCCGAGGACGGCAGAAAACTAGGTGAAGTGATGAAATTAGGAAATTAGCAGGCGCAAGTTGGAATCGGTTGGCGCAGGACAGGGGTAATTGGAGATCGCACGGAGAGGCCTTCATCCTGCAGTGGACATAAAAATGGACTGCTGTTGCTGATTATGACAGTAAATCAAAGTCTTACAGCGAAACTAACAAAAATAGAGTTCCGAAAGAATACTTTATCAGTCTAAACTGATTTAGTGTTTCTCTTTAGTGTCCATTCAAAGTTCTTTTAGAACGTTGCCCATCGTGACAGAAACATTTCTTTTGTGAACCTGTCGAGAACGTGCTAAATGAACACTAAAGAGGAACATTAAGCTGTATTCATAACTTCCGCTTCTGGAATGCCGGAAAGATAACGTTTAGCTTGAGCGGAGGCTTGGTAAGCTGGAAAATATGCGCAAATACGAAAGACCGGATGAGGACGGCTCTTTTAGGCTCCCGGAACACCTTCCCGTGACGTCACAGATTTCGACAGCGTTTCCTCCTGCCTAGTTAATTGTTTATCGACAGAGGAGGAAAATGTTCCCTTTTAAGAAACTTTTTCAGGCGCTGAAATGGTCCAAATAGCCTAAAATATTTTCATATGCGTGGCGCGTAACATTGGCGTTTATAAAGCGGCGTTGCGGATTTGGCGCAAAATTCGATAAAAGGGGACCTTGCCTTCACTTTGACTCCTAATCATATTTTTTTTTGCACAGAAGTAATTAAAATAGAGTGTTGAAAGTGGCGAAATAATTATTCAACCGGTCTATAAGTTAATTTAGAGTTTAACTTTAGTTTCCTTTTGAAGTGATGGAGACATATATCAAGCTGAGCAAATATTGTCAGACGTGCTTCAAAAAGTGGGTGCATACAGTAAAAATAGTACAGTGATATCGACGGCGATTGTTACGTGGCCGATACGATAAATAAATAGTACATGGGGTAAAACGGGTACATACAAAACAAGAAAACGGGCTGTACTACAACACCCCTCGCATTGTCGAGCCTCTTTTCGAACGGGGAACTGTAGGTCAACTTTATTTTTACTCCTCGTTGGGCCGACTCAATGCTACTTTTTGTAGTATTGACAAAATGTGGAACGAATAAGCAGCGCAATCTTTGACGAGGACAAAACAGCCCTTGTCGGGAACCGCGGGGTCGCAGCGGAGCGCCAGAACAAGAGGACCAGCGAAGCAGGCTTCTGGAACAAAACTGCGCGTGCCGTGCTTGCGCATCGAGCACGCACCGCCCAACTTCATTTTTCTCGTCTTTCCCAGCCGGCACCAAGACGCCGCCCGAGAGCGCCGACCTCCCCACGCCGCGGCGTCGGTGGGCGCTACAACCTCTGTCTGGCTTAATGCCGTGTTTACGTGTCCTTTCAGAATCAAATGCGGTGTCCATAAGTATAGTGCTATGTCGAGCAAGAATAATAATATATATATATATATGTGTGTGTGTGTGTGTGTGTGTACATGAATATAAAGGGGGCCCCCTTTTGATAATGTACGAACTCCATAGTGTTCACACAATTTTGAAATTCAACGGCGCTCCTTATTTATAAGCCCTGTGTCACTTCTGCGAGGGCTTGCGCCTTGGTCTGCCAGGCTTCGAGGCAACAAACTACGATCGAATAAGGAAAAGAAGAAAATTTAATTCATTTCGAATCGTCGTCACTGATTCGAACATCTGTCCGCGGTCACGAAGTTAAGCTACTTATTTTAGCAGGACCTGAAATGATTAAAAAATTGTAAAGGCGCCACTTTTGTTGCAATTCGCCGAATGGAAGCTTTTGCAGCAGTGGTCACGCTCTGTGAATTTATATATATATATATATATATATATATATATATATATATATATATATATATATATATCGATGTTGCAATCGCCTCAGGATTTCGTTTGCTTCTATCTTCGCGATTACTATAGATCCTTTTCGAAAATTCTTGCGGTATATAATGCTACCGCTGAAGGCACCTTATAGCTTGCACTGTCCTATAACTAAAATTTCCAACGGAGCCGGGTAAGGGGCCGCTTAAAATGGTAAAACTGAGATGGATGAGAAAAGGGAAAGATGTAGAAATAAAGGTACGTGTACCAAAATAACATCAGGAATAAGCTATTATATTTATACGTTGCGACGTATCGCTCGACGAGGCTGCCTGGTCAATTTGGAAAATGGGTTCGTTTTGTCTACAGAAAAAAAAAAAAACGATCACGGTGTGTAACCAGCAGTCACGATGCTTTTTGCCGTTATTCGTAGACTTGTCATAAAACTTCAAAGGAAAATTACTACACTGAAGAATTACTAGCATTTTGCCAAATCTGACATTTTCGAAGACCGCGTGCGTTCAACTTTCAGAATTGGCCAGAAAGCCCACACAAATCTTTTGTTCTCAATAGCTGACAATTCTTTGGATCTTATCTCACCAGCTAACAATAAAAACTTGGAGGACGCTTAAGCTTCACCTTTAAGAGTGGAACGCGACAGCATTCAAAAATCGCTGACTGCTTCTCACGCCTCCCGATAGCTGCAGCGTATGTAACCGTAATGTTTACCGGGAAACGCTGGCGGCGAATGCTATATATGCACCAAGGTGGGCTTTCTGGTAGAAACGCGCGCCTCTTGCGTGAGCCGCGATGCGGCGGAGGCGAGCGCCATCTGGAGATGTTACAAGGAACTAGGTGCGCCACTCCGTGGCCTGCGAGATATTCGTGCGCCGGCCGGCGCAAATGGCGGACGTCGTGGCCGGTTTATGTATGGTAGAAACGCTGGAAAAGGGGTTTGTTTGAGTTTTCACGTAATAGATGTTTTCTCGTATATTCAAATTACAATCCGACGCTACCATGCCTGTAGGTTGTTTGTAAGTCGTACTTTACGATTCTTTCTACGTATTTTAGCTTCAGAAATTCAATTCAGTAACTTTCTTGCGCTCAATGGAGGGCCTTCGTATGTGTGGCACGAGGTTCTTTTTGCTGAAACGACGGCCGACGCTGGACGCCGACGTTAGCTTTTCTGCGACACGGGGCCCTTAACGCTATCGCGTTAAGACGATCCTCACATCCTAACAACGACGGCGCACGGAAGAGCGATGAGTCACCGTCGCAAAAGAAAAGCTTTTCGGCATTTTCGGCACATTCTGTTTAACCAGGGCTTGGGAGAAGGGTTTTCCTCCTCGACACGCTTCCGGAAGTCATGAAACGACGCTTACCGTGGGAATTGAAAAGCGGCAGCTTCCTTGCGACAGCGTTCCGACAGCGACTGAATCGATACGACTGTCGTTACACGAACTGCATGGGATATGATTGGTGACGCCTGCCGTAAATAACGCAACAGACGCGGAAGTGTATGCGCTTGAACTATCTGTAGCAGTTTCATAAGGCACGGCGGTGTTTTCTACTAACTCGATCGCTCTGTCTTTTTTCTTTTTCGTTTTGTTTCCACACGTGCATACACGTGCTCGAGAGTCGGACTGCGAGGTACACAGATACACACGCAAGAAAAAACAAAAAATAATAATAAAAAAGAAAGGAACGAGCTCATTCTCAGTAAAACTCGTGCCACTTGGATCCGCGTACGCCCCGTAGCGACGGCCTGCCGCCCGGCACAGTGCGTGGGTCCGATGCGAAACATAGCTGCCGTGTGGTGCCGAGAAAGGCGCATGCGACAATCAATTATTAGTGGAGCCTCGCATAAGACGCGCATAGGCAGCAGCGACGCAGCACCTGCTGGCGAGTAGTCTGCAGCGCACGTCCCACAACAGCTAACTCGATCGTTAAGCGGCACACGAGAGACGCTCATCAGGGAGTTCGCGGCGCCGCACGCGTAGCGTCGAAAGAATGAAAGGAGAAAGACAAGGCAAAAAGCAGGACAAACCTGAAAACAGGAAAGTAAGTGGCCGGGAAGACGCTCGCCAGTCCCCGCGAGAAACAATGCACGCCATCCTCGGCGCGCGTTCCGAGCAAACAGCACGCCCAACACATCACCAAATACAAGGACTGCACTTCCGCAGTGATTTGTCGCCGCACTCCGAGCAAACGGGTCGCGACAAACAACATCGCGCGAGCTGAACGAAGACGACGCGTGGAGGCCGGACCTGCGCACTCGATACGGTGACGTCTCGCACACTAGCTGAGCCCCTAACGGGCCACGCAATTAAACGGGGATGCCAGCTAGCGAGCGTCGACAATTACTGCATTCACGTTTCCATCACGACGCGCACGGCGACAGCAACGCCGACACAAGTAGCGAGACCGTCGCGCAATCGAGTGCGCAGGTTCTGTACTATACACGCGTCAAGTACCGACAGGACCAGCCTGGATGTTCATGTGACACGTTCCATTAAGACCGTGTGTTTTACGCACCATACACTATCTCTGGGAATGGGGGAACGCCTCGGGCAAATTAAACAAGCTCCACCGTGCTCGTTACACGCTACTGACGGCACCGCACTTATGCTCCGAAAGGGGTGAGGAGGCGGGAAGAACATAAGAATACGTGCGGAATATGCCACTCAAGGTGCAACAGGTCTTGATTTTCTAAATTTTAATGCGTCAGCATTAGGAGTGTCAAAGCGGGAAGAAGTGTACGTGTGTGAAGTGTGGGAAGCCGGTCACGTGGAAGAGGTATATATGTATATATGTACGTGAACATTTTTAAGTATTACGGGATTTTGTTAATCACCTGTGGCAGATAGCATAATTGTTGTTGTTGAGCTGGATTATTCGAAGAGGCGGACATTAATAGCGCGAGAAATCTAAACACATATTGAACTAATTAAAAATGACGAATTAACTATTTAATTACTTTACGGCACATATACAATTTACGAATTGTAGCCGGTGATCTTGTAAGAAGCATCCACTTGAAATTAATTTCCAGGATGATACAGATTTCCACATATTGTTCCCCAAAGTGTGGGGCGAAATACATGGGCGTTCCCGTTACTTTTGTGCTTGAATGCATAAAACAGCGTTTTGTCAAAAAATTTGGCCGCCCTTCCACTACTGTGAAGAGGGGTGCAAGCGAGGCTCGCGATCCGCGGCTCTTCGTTGTCGTAACGCCTCGGCTTCGCGCTCCTTCACGGCGAGGTCGGCACGTCGGCCGAACGCAGGGTGCGCGGCAGATTCATCGCAGCTGCGATAGTGTTCTCACGCGAGAAACACTCGTTCCTCACCTAGAAGCACGACTCCTATTGGCGGAGAGAATGAAGTCAGTAGCGCGGCGGCGCAGCAGGACTCTCCGTTCAACGGGTCTAGTGCTTGTTCCCTTTTAAATTTTATAGCAATCCGTGCACGTGTGCAGTTCTGAGAGCAGCTGGTTTAGTGTTACATCGCCAATGCAGGCTAGCGTCTACACACTTTCGCTTGAAAAACTAAGTGGACCAATGGCGCATTTTTACGGGAAGTGTGATGGCACATGTCTCCAAACTGGTGTCATTCTGGAAATTCATTTCAAGTGGATACGCCTGACAAACTCACCGGCTACAATTCGTGGCGTAAAGTAATTAATTAGGAAATTAATTAGTGATTTTCTGTCATTAAGTTGAATATGGGTTTCGGTTTTCCGAGCAAGTAATGTCCGCCTCTCTGAACAACCCAGCCCAAGGACTAGAATTATTCCATCTGCAACAGGTGTTTTTTTTTATAAACAAAAAAAAAAAATTCAACATCACCGCGTATAGTGCAACTGACGGTGGTCTCCACCACCGTCATTTTGCTAATTTCATAAAACGAATTACGTCGGCTCGATACGATGCCGATTCCGTCGGCGACGGGCGAGTAATTCAATTGGGCAATCGCAGGTAGGCGCATTTGAGGTTTCGTTTTCTCAGGCGATAGCACGCGAGTACCTATTATGCGCCCTATTATAGCATAGCCTTGTTGCTGTGCGCCTGAGAAGCAGTCCCTGTCTGCGAGCATGGATGGATGTATCAGAACGGTTTGTCGACCTACATCTTTTATCTAATTTATGCCGTAGGGTTAAACTGGCGCCAATGAGGGGGAAAAAGGGGGGGGGGGAGGGGATTGTCGAAGCTGGCTCCTCCACAGTATACAGACCTTAACGGGAGAAGCTCCTCAAGCATATTTATGCCGTACACGGGATTTTAGAATACATGCAGGCAGTCAAAAGCTCCAAGCACACGCGTCACCGTTGCGAAGCTTGCAAGTCGATGGTACGCCATCTGGAACCGTTTCTTGGAACCTGGTGAGATCTGAATGCAACGAATGCCAGAGCCACGGGAAGGCCTGCCGTTTTTGTGATGTAAATTATGCTGGCGTACGCCGTGTTATGCATCGAAGGTACACTAAGCGCGTGACGGTATTCTGTGCAACGTTACGTATGCAGTGGGAACAGAAAATGCTGTACGTCCATGCAGTAAAGGAACTATCCTTGCCAACCAAATGTTCAGTATTTTTCTTACAAGAGCTGCTAGGATACCTTTAGAAGGTACCGTTTCCTGGAAGTTCTATAATATACTACGTTGCTTCCGGGAAAAAAGAACTGCTAAACACTTATTTGCCGATTTAACCCGTTAATAAAGAAAGCCGATTCTGAAGCACTGTTTCTTGCGAGACCATTACCAAACAAGGCGCCTTCGCAAGTCCTAAGCGCTTAAGAAACAAAAAGTAGTGTTCACGGCTTTCGCCTGAAAAATACATTGCAAGACGTCTCCCTCCATGGCGCCGAAAATCTCCCAAAAGAGTATGTGAAGCAATACGGGGAGACCTGCGCTCACACTGGTTAACGGTTTAGACGCAAGTGAAACCCGGCGATGGCTATGCGTAAAGGTGCCGAAATTGAAATCACTGCGAATAAAAACAAATGGACGCTTGAAAATCTATCATTGCACATTGCCTTTAGCAAAATACTAATTTAAGTCCACAACGGCACTTAATCGCAAGCACACACAAAAGCCACAACGTTTAAACAAAGGCAGTCCGAACTACTTTGCTTGCAGCTCTCTTCGCCTTACGTAGACAGGTCTAAAGCTGGTACTTTCTTTTAAGAGCGTCGTTTTTTCACCATATTCCTTTATCTCAAGCTACTCTGCACGAAAATCTTCGAGTACACAGCGGTTTTCTGCAGAAGAATCCCGTTTCAATTAGTGAAATGCAAAGTGCGCGCTATCTCAGAACTACTTTCGTTTTCTTCACAAATGTTTGCCAAGAAGCAGACAGTTATTTCACTCAACTTGCGCATGATTTCTCCCTCTCCCTCTCTCTCTCTGAAAAAGAGACGTGTACGCGTGAGTAAATTTGTACAGAATGTCATGTGGGAACGCTAGCCACATAACACATTCCATACATAACAATGGTTGGTAACACGACGAGTCCTCTGGAGCTTCGCTGAAACATGCTGTACGCGTATCCAGTACAGCGCACCGAAGCAAGCGACGATAACGTATGATCAAAATACGGTGGCGTCCGTGCATATGACATGGGCGAGCACGCTCTCGCCGAAAGAGCGCACACCCTCACCTGTCTGGCCCAGAGTGCGCAGCGCACCTGTGTGCATTAAGAGCGGAAAACACGCGAGCACTATAGCATATACACAGTACATAGCGCGTTTGGAGGGAAAGCAGGGGAAATCTCGACATATCGCGGCAGTTGATGTGCCCGTGCCACGCGATCTGGGGAAGACAAAAATCAGAATGAATGCAATGCGAGTAAATTATTAAACGAGTCGCTGCTCAAAAAATTCACCTACTATTACGATACTCCTTAATGCGAAATTTCAGTGCAGCTCTATTCGTGTTTTCATTTCGCGATATACTGGCTGGCGCGCACAATCTGTCTCGTGCGGCACGATGAAAATGGAGCGAAGTGTGGCGCGACTGCCTCGCTGATCGGGAGATCGCGAGAGGCGGCGCATGGGTGAGGCGTGGGCGCGATTCACAACAGCAGCGGCTGTTGTGATCGGCCGTTCAGCCCGCGACAACCTCCGGTCACAGATAACGCAATTATGGGAAACGGGCTGACGGCCTCGTCAAGGTCGTTCTCAAATGGGATGTTGTATGGCCACCACTGGAGTACCTCGGTCAGGAGAGGTTTGGGCAATTAGCAAGGATACGGTCCTTCACCTGTCAGCCGCCCAAACTGCCACGTCCACGCCGGAGACGGAGTCAGTGTGCGAACGCCCATCCCCTGTTTGTGCCCAGTGATGTGCGCGTGTTTCCGACAAAACTTCCTTCGGAGGGAAAGGGCAACAAACCTCCGGATTGGTGAGACCTAAGCTCATCGGTCTCCTGACGCCGGATTGGGGGAGGCGACTGCACAATGGCCACGCAGGGCATAAAAAGAGCGACGGACGGCTGGAGTCATCGGCTGCTACAACTTCTCCACGAACTTTTTCTATACTACTTTGAATTTTCTTGTAAATATGTAAATATAAACTCGTGTGTAAAACGTCTTGGATATCGGGCCCAGCCTCACGTTCCCTTACTCCTACACGATAAGAGTATATTCCACAACTTCGGACCCCCAGTGGCAACAGCGTATACAGACCTCCCGGACGATTCGCGCTACTCTGGCGCCATCTCGTAGACGTCGTCGCCACATTACGCTTTTCTTTGCAGGCTTTCGCCATACCCTCCTCCTCCACTTTCGGCCTCATGGTTCCACTGCACCCTCCTCGATCCTCCGCTTTCCTATCCTCGTGTATATCATCCCCCGCTGCGCACCGCGTTCGCTTTCATATTTCGCTGTGCTCGTTCGCTCGGTTACGCCGGCGCTTGCCGCAGGAACGAGCGCCTAAGAGTTGCGCTCTAAAGCTAGAGAGAAGGGAAGTGATGGTGATGCGTGCTGCCTTTTTGACTCCGACACGACGCATCTGTAGACAGACTTTGCCAAGTTGGTGCTGTTCCTTCAGTGCCATTATCTGTCAATTGGCAGCTAAACGGCGAGGAGGTCGCAAGGCATTTGATTTTTTTTTCCACGTTACAATAAGCGTGCACGCTCGTTGACGACCTTCATCGAGAATTAAAGGCAGGCGCGATCTTTAAATAGAAAATCTGACGCGCTAGTTTGACAGCACCTTAATTTAATAAATAATATTTGCATACTGGACAATAATGGTCTTATAATTATGTTCGATATCTGCTTATATCAGGGGCGTAATAATATTCGGAATTACGAATATTATTCAAATATTGCTACCACGATTCAAAGCAGTCGATCAGTCGGTTTCATATATTCGACCTTTTCGAATACTCGAATATGAGCGAATAAACGGGGATAATGCAATTACGAAACCTGCCCGCCATGAAATCGGGTACATGCTTACGATCCACCTCGCCCATTTGAGGCTCAAATTGTAAAAACAACCGGGAAATGTATAGGACCTCTCACTTTTTATGATTTACAATATGCCCGGCTGAAATTTATATATGTGTATACATATATAACCCCCCCGCACGTAACAGCAAAATGCCGAAGATTAGTTTTTTGAAACAATAAACCCAAGATTATAAACTGCAGGCGTCGCGCAGTACGCGAGTCGGGTCTCTCGGTTCCCCTTCTCGTTCAATGCAGAGTGTTCTATATGCAGCTCTGGCAGGTTTGATGCCTTCAGGTAGCATACGAGGGTTTAGTCGCCAGCTGCCTGCTCGTAAAGTTCACGCGACGCCTGCGGTTAAAAGGATTCGCCATGACCATGAGTGGCGCTGGCTGACACACCCAGGGTCAGATCTTGTACACATGCAAAACCACCCCAAAATGCGGACGTGAGCAACAGCCAATAGCACCGCATGCGGAGGTTGTCGGTTCGGCTTCCATCGGTGGCAAGCTTTGCTTTCGCCCACTTTCATTTCGCGTTACCTTATTTCTGCACTTCCATAAGGGCAACAAGTCTTCTATGCTTTCCTTGGCTTCATATTGTTGTATATTCATCACATATGTCAATATTGTCCGGTTTATTAAGTGCTATAACTATAGTTTAAATAATTTCGATACCTCCTCTCCCTTTTTTTAGGAGTCTTTTGGAGTTATATTCGTAAACCTGACGTGCTTGTTGCCAGGGGATTGCCAACCGGTGAAAGCATCCGTTTGCCATATATGCTCTAGGTTTAGGCTTAGTGACAACCAATTGTGCAGGTGCTACGAGCCGCGCGCTTATTTATAAGCCCATCATTTTGTTTCATTCTTCTAACCGTAATCTGGTCAACGTATGGACAAGTAATATTTGTCTCAAAAACATTTCGGAAAAATATTCGTCCTTAGATGATAGGCACGAGCCTCTGCCGACAGTGCTTTCGCCTTTCGAAGGCTGGCTATCAGAAGCATATTTAATTATGGGGTTTTACATGCCAAAACCACGATTATGAGGCACGCCGTAGTGGTGCACTCCGGGCTAATTTCGACCACCTGGGGTTCTTTAATGTGCACTTAAATCTAAGTAAACGAGTGTTTTCGCATTTCACCGCCATCGAAATGCGGCCGCCGTAGCCGGGATTCGATACCGCGACCTCGTGAAAATTAAGACGGTGATTCATTACATTCATACGGTGCCGTACAATTTAATACTTCCCAAATGCCAAATAAATGGAAGGGTGGTTTTCTTGTTGCCAGACAAGGTTGGAAATTAGTGCTAAATCACTAATCATCAGTCCAACGCCAGTAAGCACAAAACAAGAGGCACCGCTCCAAGCACAGCCGTGTATCAATAAATGGCGACAGCAGCACACTGCATCGTCATACAGCGCATCGCATTCACGAAGTCAGCGAGAGCGAGATGTGTGACGTTTGTTCTCTTCCACTCACGCGCCAGACTCGCTCTCTTAAATGTACGCGTCAACGAAAGTCTTTAGAATAGGTAATTTTAGAAACAGGGGAACCAATGTTATGGGACGCTATCGGCGGGGCGTGTGAAAGAACAGAGATAGTACAAAAGAACGCAAAAGGAGTGGGAAAAAAGAACCGTAAGCGGTGTTTAGATACGCTAAGCCGCTTGGAGACGCTATTTCTAAAACTCCCTAATAACAAAGGACTTTAGTGCAAACTCGTTTAGGGCGCCGTCGCACGAGGTTTTATGGGCTATGTATAACGGTGGCGCATTGAATTGAGGTGACGCGCTACGAAATGTGGTGCGCTGATTTCGCATTCATGTAAATACAGATTATGTGGTGTGTCGATCGAATACTGCTAACATGCAATAGGGCAGACAGGCCGCTGGGTAAGAGCAAGCGTATAACGTGAAGAATAAAACGGGACGGTGGTTTGCTGCAAGTGTACTGCCAAAGTTGTGGCTGTGAGCCTGCGTTCCACGATAGCGAGGAAATCGCAGAAAGCACCACCGCAGAGGCACAGAACACAGTAAAATGGAGGTGCGTCTGCACTGCATCGATTCCCTTGTCTGCGAAAGAGAAAGCATTTCTGGGCAGGAAAACAGATGTAAGACACAGTGGTGAACTTTGAGAACAGTGTTAATCTACCAATGCGCTGAAACGCCCGTTGAGTTTTTTATTGTTGTTGTTGCTGCTGCTTGGCATGCGCAATGAACTCCTTTGCCTGGTATGGAAAATGGTGACGATCTTCGAATTAACCTCCTGCGAGTCAGACCCAACTGTGTCCAGCTCCTTCGCCGTTTATCCTTTTGCGAAACTCACCACGTGTTATGCTCTAGCGGATCACCAACAAGCCCACATGTAAACGTGAGCCCCTGCCCTTAGAAAGAAAGAAAGAAAGAACAAAACATCTGTTCCAAGCAGCCCCAGAGATTTCTCGTTTAAATGCGACATGTTTCGTTAAATGGGCTCAGCGATTGCGTGGTGAAGGTTGACCACACTGTAGGAGATCAAATTTACACACAGCAAAGCCAAAAAAAGAGATATGCATATCTAATGCACATGATGTAATATCTGTGATGCGAAGCCTTCGTGAAGCGGTTACTTAAATGCTATAAGACTAAATGTGATGCGTACCACTGTCTTTATCGCCATCTGTGCAACGTTAGTCTCATGCAATGTTTATGCACCGTACCGGTCACAATCTCAAATTGATGCAAACGTTTACGTTTATGCGCTACACCGTTCACAATGTAAGCCGAGATGCAAACAGCAGTTCATGCGAATGCGTCGACGCAGTTATGTCACGAGGACCAAGGCGGTGTTTCTAGAGGGGAGAATTGCGGGGGCAGGTCTGGCGGCCTCCCCCATGTGCCCATTTTGTGGTGACGATGAGACGATGCATCACTTCTTATCATGTCTTAGTTTATATTTTAGACGAACCATTTCACTATATTGGATGGAACCTTGCCATTCCTGATACTCTGTCATTGGGAGCCTCCTCTCGAGGAGACATTGTTACAGGGAAGCCTGTGCAGCCGTTGAGAAGTGTCTATCTGCGTCAGGACAATTTCTTTGATAATTCTCAAAACTTTGTGTTATTTTACTTTTCTTTTGATTTTAACAATTTTTCCATGAGTGTTGCTTCTTAGATTTCACTAATTATCTTTCTAACTCATACAATTCTTGCCCAATCCCCCACAGTGGGTATGGCCACACATAAAGGAGAACCAACAAACCGACCAACAGGTGTATGCTGAGAGAAGTAAGACGCGAAAGCAATTATTTCTCCCGTTTCATTGCTGCGCCCATGGCCTAATGGAAGCTGGCGTGCGCGCCAATGCTCTCGCGCGAACGTGCTACGCGACGTGAGGCACGCGCCCATTCGGCAAGACATGCAGCAGCAGCCACGGTCAGGGAAGTCTGGGAATGTTTGCTAAAAAAGCATCGCTTTGAAAAAAAATCAATCAACAAGGAGACATCCCGCAACTCCAGAAAAAAAAAATTGATAGGGCACAACTCTTCTTTCTCTTCCTTTCTCTATCAGATTCCGCTTCTTTTTCGAGACTTCTTCAGTGAAGGCACTGTGACGCGTGACACGGTAGCTCTGAATAGGGCTAGCGCCACGTCAGATCTTGCCGAGCCCACCATCAGGGTACAGCGACAGCTTCCAATCAGGCTCCATCTGCCAGACCAGCGCGTATGTCAGCTCGAAGCCATGAACCGTGAGCAGGTCGGCGTATCAGCATCACGTATGTTCGCTGTCTGCCAGGCGCTGCCACTCAAGCCTGTGGTGAGGCTTTGCTAGACCTGATTTTGGTGTACGAGAATTGATATGAATGAAAGGACTATCTATCTATCTATATATCTATCTATCTATCTATCTATCTATCTATCTATCTATCTATCTATCTATCTATCTATCTATCTATCTATCTATCTATCTATCTATGTATCTATCTATCTATCTATCTATCTATCTATCTATCTATCTATCTATCTATCTGTCTGTCTGTGTCTGTCTGTGTCTGTCTGTGTCTGTCTGTGTCTGTCTGTCTGTCTGTCTGTCTGTCTGTCTGTCTGTCTGTCTGTCTGTCTGTCTGTCTGTCTGTCTGTCTGTCTGTCTGTGTCTGTGGAGCATCGCCTGAACTCCGGCCCGAAGTCTTCAGGTTATACTCCAGCCACCTTTTGCGTTCTGCCGCGCAGGCGACTCTGCTCGACTGCCAAACAGGATGACTTTGACGTTTGCCGTGGCGTCGTGTCCTGGTTCAGCGAACAGCTCAACCGCACACAGCCGCGGAAAGATTTCGCTGACATACAAAGTTTTCGATTCCCGAAGTCGGTCCAGCAGGTCACCAACCGGATTGGATCCGGCTGGTGACTTGGTCTACTAATTAGGAGGATGCATACACGCTGTCAGATGTCTATGCAGTAATGTTGCGAGGACGAGAGCGATGTATGATGCCTGTCGACGAATTAATGACGATGACAGGTGTATGCACAGAGAAGTGCGACACATATCTAGCTACATTCAAGGATTATGTACGTCTTGCGTTTCAGTGGTAGATACCCATTCGCAGGATTGGCCAAGAGCGATCACACACCCAGTGGCCCATACCGAATGACGAAGTCTAAGAACATTAAGTAAATCAAGTAATCCATTGAATATAATGCGCTATTCCATTAACAGGTCGTTGTGCTTTATAGAGAGCCAACATATGCCTCTCTTTTATGACTATACAGCTCAAGAAGCAGAATCGTGCTACATGTCACGGGTATTTTTAAAAATTCGGTTAACGATAAAACACCCTGTATAATACACAAGCGAAGTTATTACGTAAGAAACGTCTAATTACTTTTTACTGCATTCCTTTTGCTCTCCTTTTTTCTTGTTTTCTCCCCTATTGTGAGGTACGTACGACGAAGCAAGCTTGAAACGACTGTCGCAGAACGCTAGGCTGACCATGCACCACGGCGAGGCGCTATGTGTCGTGTAGCCTATACCAAGAAACAGCGGACGTCTGAAAACAGATGTTTCGCTAATTGGGTGCGTCCAGGTAAGGGTAGTCACAAGAAGGTCCCGACTATTTCATTTATTTCAACATATTTTTTATGTGACATAGGAACGTCCCTCCATACATAGGCACCAAGCTTAATTTTTTTCAGCGCGCACCTTTGTTTCAGCACGAAAAAAAATATTAACTGAATCCCACGTGCCATATCTGCAAGACACAGCCAGCCACACTTCCACACATGCTTTGGGACTGTACACACCAATACCCCGACACTAACCCCACGACCCTCTCGTCGAGATGGCACGCTGCCCTGCGTAGCCCCAACCTTGACGACCAACTCTGGGCGACCCAGCAGGCCTGCGAGGCGGCGAAGAGGCAACACCTCGACGTCCCATCGTGGGAGGCCTAGGCCCAGCCGACTGAACTGCTGGTGCTCATTAAAGTTCACTCTCTCTCTCTGAGACAAGGTGGAAAATGCGGCTTCGAGCGAGTCCAACAACATTATTAAAATATTTTGTGCCTTCATACTTTCTATAATTTACTTACACTACTTTGTTAATGGAAATAGAATAAATGCTATTATTTGCACAAGCCCCAAACAAAAACAAGAAATGGAAAGCTTAACTTCTGAACAGGAGACTTAGAAAATGGGCATTTTTTACTGCAATTTTTTTTTTCTGCATTTTTAACAGCGAGTTTCTCTCTGGATTTTTTTTTTTCTTCTGCGCACACTTTGCTATACATACTTCGTGCGCAGCAAGGTGTGTTAGTCTCTCTCGTGCACCAAAATTTTAAATTATTTTGAATCAGTGTGCCTGCGAATATGGAATACTGGTCTTGCAGAGACGCGGGTGACAATTTTTGAAGTCCAGATATCGTTCTCCATGCACAGGTTTTCTGCATACGCCAGTCATCAGTTAATCATCCTCTATACGAATGTATACAACGAGGAAGTTTGTTTCTGTATGCGAATAAGTGTGTTAAATACCCGGACGTACTTGTTTGAACGCATCTAAGAATTTATCAAGTTCTTCTGAGCCAGTCCAAATAAGGAATATGTCAACTAGACTGATGGTCCAATATAACTTGAAAACTTGACTCTGCATAAAGCATGTTTAAGTTAGCCTAGTTCGGTGCCATTGTTGTATACATTCTTGTGACACTTATTTGACGGCATGGCCGGCTGTTGAATTCAAATATGCTTAATTCCAAGACAAGGTCACGCTAAAATCTTGATTTCCCTTGGGCATGGAGATTTGTCAGATCTACGATCGCTATAGGATTTTACAAGGCCCTTGTGCCATCATCATGCGGAATATCCGTGTCGGGCAAAGCAACATCCAATGCGGCAAGAAAGACGCTATCTGGGAAATTTGTTTGCCATTTCCCAAGGAAAATTGCCAGTATCGCATAAATAAGAGTCGTGTTTAGGCGGTATGCTTATTATTATGCTTCTTAATATGGTGTCACTGTACCTAGATATCGGGTCGCTCAGCTTTCCTGTGCTCCATTTATTAAGGGGCATGCGAAATGCTGGACGTGGGCTTTTCCACACCATTAGGTTGCCATACACAACATGCCTGACCTGCTCACGGAACCATTGAGTCGAGGCTAGGCATGCAAAGAGAGAGGATGCAGTAAGGAAGAGATGGTGGCTATATAGGACAGCGGCATCGGCTCGTGCGCTTCTGCTTTATTTCCACTTCTAGGGCGAAGCCCGCCATCATGTACGAGTCAACCTAGACGTGTGGGGAAGCGCACTTGTAGAATTTCGCATATCATCTATACCATAGTTCCCCTCATGCATTTTGGGAAGCATGTAGGAGGAACGAATAAACGAATGAGCAAGTTGCGCAGTTTCAAGTCACGCCCTCCTGTGAGCTCTGGCAGAACCGCCATGATGATATGCTTGTGCTGTACAATGCAGTCCGAATCGAGAGGTTTGTAAAACTTATTTAGTCGGCGGTTCTATTTCTCAAAGGAGTCCGATTTATGTAACACACCTCCCCATTATTACTTCATCACATTGCATTCGCGGTCACCCAATGCCAAAAGCGCTTCCCCGTCTTTCTTTGAAGTATTACATATTTGAAGATTCAACATAATGAGTGAATATCACAATTAAGGCTGGCAATAAGACCTCAGCTGCGCAAAATTCTGTGCATCTAACAATAAAACGTCAGTTAAAAAAATATAGGGTTTTACGTGCGAAAACGACTTACTGATTACGAGGCACAAAAACTTCAGTTGGAAGCTTGCCTTCGTCTTGTCTCTGCGCTTGTGCGCCTTTGATGCTATTCACTATATCACAGATCACCAGTTAGCCCGATCAGTCACCCTGCCTTACAACGCAAGTTCGATGTCTCTTTTTGGAATGCGTATATATGCGTACACAGCTGTCTACTTCTGAGCGTCCTATCATGCCGCGGAATTTTTTTTTTCGGGTTTGTTGAAAAAGTATATACTCCTCGAGGCGCAAATTACGTGTGAAGTTATCGAAATCATTTGAAATCGCGAACTTAGCCTATTTTCCATTGTTAGAGCAGAATATGCAAGGTCCTGCGATATCACAGACATCTCTTAGTATACATGCCAAGTTTTAAAGGTTGATATCGATTTTTTCGCGTTCTTTTACGCCAAGTTGGGAAGGGAGCCTTCCACAACGAGGCGAAAGTAAGATGGCTGGCCGATTTCTATTTTTGTTAATGCGAATATGTTCTGCTATGTAATGTTATATCCTGCGAAAGTTTACTGCGACAGCAGTTAAAAGCACGAAACTGGGTTAGCTGTATGTCATTTCCGTTAAGCGCCGAGCACTGAGCTACTGCGCAGCGCTGGCATAAACAATTTTACGCCGACCTTGATTGTGGTGGCGTGTGCGTATTGTTGCGGCTTAGCGTGGCGTTAGGGCAATGAATCCACCAAGTCCATCGACGGCTACGCCAGGTTGTAGGAATGAAGGAAAAAGGGTTTGTTGGCTTAGTTAAACAGCTCCAGTTACCGAAGCCCACTCCATGCACGAGCAAGTTAAACGTCCGAGTTCACATCAGGACCCTCTGTCCTACCGCTCGAAAAGTCTCCGCTTTTATTACCGTCGTCTTCCTTAGGCGAGTCGACTAGGGAATCTGAAGTCTGTCCAGCAGCAAATCACAATCGTCGAATCCGTTGCGATACCACGCCCATGCTCGCAACGCTCCGCATAACTCCGCCTCCGAAGCCCGATGGTATGGAATATGCGGCAGGATCGCAACCTGCTAATCCAAGGTCGCCGTCGTTGTTCGGTATCATTTGATGGTGGCCCCCCTCATCATTAGTTCAGGCTGTCAGGTAATGGTGGGGGTTGTGCCCTTTTGTGGACCCGTCAACAGTAGGTGTCCATGCTGCGTTGACCTCTGGATAGGCGCTGATGGATGGGTGGGTGTTTGTCTCGAGGCAAACGTCTAATTAACGCCTTTGTGGTGCTGAGAAGTAACAGTAAGTATTTCGGGGGCCATAGCAGGCAATACGGTACAGCGGACCAAAACATCGTTGCGCGCATCGCACAGACGAATCTTGGAGTACTATTTCAGCGCGTACAGACGAGAACGCAAGGAGGCATATGAAAGACGCGGCGCTAACAGAAGGGCCCGCTGAACAAGAAACGAAGTACTTCAAGATGCCCCCATATTGACACGCCCGTATTGCAACACTAGCAAATACGAAGTTATTCCTGAGACCTGCTACTGGTCGGGGTGAATGAGAGTCGGGAGGAACCCTTGAGTTTTCTTATTTCTCCTGTTCTATTTTGTTCAAGTTGGTCCAGTTCTGCGGCCTTCCACGCAGAAAGGTTAAAAGTAACCATATATGCGCGACGCTCCTCCTCCATAAGAGGTGTTACCGTTTGTTTTTTCACAGTGTTCAATAGTGACATTTTAATTCGCTCCAGTGAAGAAGTATTTATAATTTCCCTCATAGACGTTCTGAATTGACTGTGCTTGCGATATGCGCGTGCCTTCAGATACGGTGCCCGCATGTAAATATTTTCGAGGCCCAACAAATGAGGGTCGTGCTCGCTTGTCAAAAATTTTATTGGTTTATATCTTTAAAAAGCATTTTATCATCCTTTAACAAATCGACAACGACCAGTTAACAATTATCGGCACTGTGGATAATTGAAGTGCTGATAATTGTTGACTGGAACATCAAAGCCTTTTGCCACATAATGTGAGAACATACTTCTGCTCAGCACGCGACCTCTACTAAATGCATATGATCTGATATTGCTCAGCTTCGATATGTGCTCTAAGGTGAACAATTACAAACTCGGTGAAACGTGGCTAATTAGCTAACACTACGCTGTGATTTGTCGCGCAAGTTATGTCCGCCTCTTCAAGTGAGATCTCCAATGAGCGTACCCACTAAAATTATACATAGGTATAAGGACCATATAAAGCAGACACAGAATGAAGCCAAGGGAAGCATAGGGGAAATTAATTGTAAATGAAATGTAGAAAAAAAATTGACTCGCCATCCCGGCCCTCCGAAAGTGGATGTCCAGCGAAGATGTTGAAAACAACTACTACAACTGCTGAGGGGTGTCACGATCGGCCAGTGGGGGTAGTGACCTTCTATAGCCTCTCCTGCAACACTGCGCTGGATCGCTTCGTGAAGCTACAATGCGTCCCCCTCGGACGCAACTGCGGCGCCAGCAAGGCGAGACACGTTTGGCGGATCGAGTGTTGTTTGTTGGTTCACTGTCGCCGTCACGGACCAATGGGAGCAAGAAACTCCTGGAAAAGGGTGTTCTACGGCGTTTCCTCACGGACTCCGGTAACCACCATGGTCGCTTGACAGACGCTCCAGCTAACTACTGGGTCATACCTGGAACCAAGACGCGCCAGCTTGAGTCAAGCGTAACAACCCCTGTCTACGAAGCTTCTTTCCTTTCTGTGTGTTCAGTGAACAAAGGTGCGGGAGTGATTGTACGAACCCTCGCACTCAACGCGGGTGCTTCGACGACTTTGGTCGTTCCGATTGGACGAAGGTGGGGCGGCAGATTTCCCTGGCTTAGGGATCTAGGGAGGACAGAGAGGGTTTAGGCGCACTTTTTCGGCTCCCCAGTGTGCTTCGGTTCGGTCATGCTAGATTGATTAGAAGTAACATTCTCCACTCTTCATGTAGGTATCGTGAATAAATCCAGTACTCCTCGTTCTCGATAAGAACATGTTCCTCCCTTCAACAACGTCCTTAGCGTGGATGAGTCGGACAACTACATAGGCCAGCTACCCCTTTTGACATGCCCGACCCCAACTCGTACAGGGGGTATGAAATGCCTTATTGCTTTAGAGTAATGGTACTAATGGTAATTTAGAGTAACTGGAGTAATGCTAATTTTGACAGCACGCCGCCATCCATAGCGGTGCTGTAACAACATTGAAATCAGTTGCTAGGCTGGTTCTTTTATGTACGAAAAGCTAGGGACGTCATTCCCCACATCGCAAGCTGCCGCTGAAGCGGCAGCTTGCGCAACAGTAATCTTTACCGGGAAACGTATGTGGTGAGCGCTACGTGCTTCGCATTGTACTCCTAATTGTTATCAGGAGCACCTTATCATCAATTTTGTGGTTCGGATGATTGTTTTGCGCTTGTTCTTTATTCAAACGTACGCTGCTATGTATGTTGTATGCGTGATTCCAAGGACTGTATGCACCGTTCGCTTCACTTTGCTGACTGCTTGAAGCCTCTGCCATACTGGGGCAAGATCCACTGCTCTTGGCCCTACACTGCAACCGGGATCGGCCGACATTTTCGCTGACGGACGCGGACAAAAAAAAAATGCCGACGCAACTAGAGGCTAACAATTTTACTGCAATAATAAATAAAAGAGAAATGAAAGTGGACGAAAAGATAACTCGCCGCCGGTGGGAGCCGAACCCACAACTCCCGCATTACGCATGCACTACCAATTTGTGCAACGGCGACGTGAATTCGGACACTATCTTGGGTGTTTAAGTTCACTGGAAGTGCTAGCCCTGGGAGTGTTAGCCATGGAGCGCCACTCAGAACCATAGCGGGCATCCGGATGTGGAGCATCCTGTTTTTGCTCGATGGTGTCACGTAACACGTGATCTTAGGAGTGCAGGCACGTGGCTAATAAACCTTCGTACGCTACCTAACGACATCAAGGCTGCCAGATTCGAGACACTCACTATGAATGAACGAGAGAAGGAGTGAAACCGAGGGGCTCCATATTTTGTTTGTTAATAAGGACCATATAAAGCCAACAGACAATGAAGCCAAGGAAAGCATGAGGGAAATTAACTTGTAATGCAGAAAATAATGAATAAAAGAAAAATGAACGGGGACGAAAAGATAACTTGGCGCCAGTAATAGCCGAACCCACAAACTCCGCATTAAGTTATATATATATAAGCCATAAATCACTTGGTATATAATTCAAAAAGCCACGGGATCTGCATGCTCCTCAATGACGCTGCATGCAACATCCGTGAAACGCGAAGCAATAACACGAGAATTAGTGATATATGTATGCTGCCGATAAAGATATTGAAAAGCCATAGACACACTATCGACAATGCTGTTGATACGTGTCGGTATTTAAGCGATACACCCACCGAAGCATTGCCTCTTTCTGCGAAAAACGCAATACCTGCTGACGCCCACTAATGAAACTCTGCAGCAGGTCAGGGAACACCTGCGACGCAGGCCTCCTACTTCCTACGCTTGGTATCTGGCACAACGCTCGTAGTCGCCCAAGCTTCTGCATAAATAACTGTTCAATAAAGATTAGAAACCCGGGGTGCCTGTAGCATTGAGTCATTTTTCGCTCATCGATCAGCTTATGCCCTCTGACCTACACTTTTTATAGTTTTGCGAATGCAATATACAACAATATACAAGATTTGCCCTTGCACCCGAAATTATTAGCCCTGACGCGCTTGTTCGAACCCGACCACGAGATGACCAGCAGACATATATGCTAAGAAATTAACTTTACACAACGAAAGACCGCAACGTTTCCATTGTAAAACTTCACCATACGTTAGATATCAAGACAACGTCGCAATGTACCAGGGCACGGAGACGTAATCTCCACTGCACCAAAGAAATACGCTCTCTGCCACGCTCCACAGGAGCGCGCACGACCGCCTGTGTAGGCGAACAATTTGAGAGCGAAATCACCGCACCGACTGGAGTGGGCCAGTGCCATCAGCGCGTTCGCAGAGGGAGGGGCAGTATGGGAACGCTGATGAGTATGATGAGCGGCACGGGGCCAGCTGTGGCAGAAGACGACGACGAACGCACGAGCAGTGGCACGCGCGCGTTCACGCGGTTACGCCGAGGGACGCCGACGCTCAACCCAGGAACGGGCGCTAAGAGCTGCGCTATAAAAATCATGGAGGTCCCACGCACTGTGGGAATCGATGTAAGCAAAGCTTGCTGTGCTGTTTGCTTTGATTGACGATAATTAGCGGTGCTGTCGACGACGAGTGTTTAATGTCTTCAGCGTTTAGTGCTATACGAGTTGCGAGTTGATGTTAAACGTTACCTTGCGCGTGCCACTGCTGTTTGCGCAGTACCCAGAACACACAGCGAGAATTTGCTTGAGGTGTTGTTGTGCGCAATTGTTCATAACCTACTAGAAGGTTAGAATTGTCATTGCCTCCCATGGCACATCGCATTGTGGCAGAAGCGTTAAACTTAATTTGAATTATTGGGCTGTATGTGGCCAAAACCACGATCGGTTCATGAGGCACGCCGTAGTGGCGGACTCCAGATTAATTTTGACCTCACGGGATTTTTTAACGTTCACCTAAACCTAAGTACACGAGCGTTTTCTGTATTTCGGCCCCGCCGAAATGCGGCTGCCGCGGTCGGGATCGAACCTGCGACCTCGAGCAACGCAATAGCCGCAAAGCTACCCTGGCGGGCACAGCAGTGTTGATTCGACGTGAGGCCGCTTCCGTAGTGTCGCCTAGGTGTTAATGCGGCTCTGCGTCGGCACGCCCTGCGTCAGTTGTCCGCTCGACAAATTTGCACGGTGCTTATTTTTCAGAAATAGCAGAAACGTACCGTACCGCATTTTTAACTTAAATCTATCCAGTTTGTCCGCAACCTTGGTCGTGTCCAGTAATGTAGTTATAGTATATAGTAGCGTTTCCTTGCCTTCTTGCATCACCTTTTCCCTCTCCCGCCCTCACCCCATGTATGCGAGCTGCGAACGAAGAGTGGCAAGGCTGTTATTCACTCGTTTCGTGATCGCGGCGGTTCCACCCCCCCATTCTCTGCCTCTTCTCCCTACCTCCTCTCTAGCATTCTACCTCCCCTCGGGGCTGCTGGACTTAGTACAAAGATAAGCGCCGCAGTTTCCACAATGTCTCTGAGTGACGTCACGGATAATTACAACCATGGGGAGGGTACTGTGGCGACACCCAGAGAACTTCAGAGGGCATTGTGACGACCGTCGACGGAAAAGTCCTGTTGGTTTCTCGCGTCGCCTTTCCTCTCTGCCACGCTCCTGCTATGTATATACGCGGCCTGAATCCTACCCCCCCCCCCCCCCCCGGAGCGGCGTGCAAGACAGCGACAGCAGCAGTGGACAAATCGAAGGAAGAGGCAAAAAAAGCTTCGCACTTTAAAAACTAAATGGGGGGCAGTCCAGGCCACCACAAGTGCAGTTCCGCAAGAAAACTTTAAACAGAAGGACAATACCGCTCACAAGAACAAAGACCGACGTTTTTGTGACGTCTACTGTCGATTTTCTCTGAGTTATGCTGGAAAAACTAGCAAAAGAAATTTGGGTTCACTGCTAAGGGTTGACCATGTATATTAAACTGTAAAAAATAAAATAATAATAAATCTCCAGGCTTGGAGTGGCACCTGACACCGGCAAAATTGCCGAGAGCCAGTGGGGCTGTATTAATCCAGGTACAACCAAATTAGGAAGACCCACTAAGCTTCAACAAAAGACACTCCCTCACCAGAACAGGAATTGGCCTCCCTGGTGCAGTATTCGGCCACTCCCTCCCAAATGACTCATTCGATCAACCAATGGCCCTCAGTCCCCAGCAGCTGCGGAGCACCTGACCAAGGCAGCGGTCAGACCTGTAACACAGCAGAGGGTGCTAAGAATCCGTGGAGCCGGGCGCGTATTTACATTTGCTAGTAAGTACAGCGGGGCGTGGCAGTTGCGGAGACGCCGGACGTTTACGCGCATGCGCGAGAGAGGAAATGTGGGGACTTTAGCTCCTTAAATATATGACTCTGCCTAGGCACTACGGAGGAGTTTCTTAGCACGTATTGTATGCGTTTGTCCCTAGGCGTGCCGGCAGTAGTCGCGGGGCGCGGTAGTGCTGAACTTAGCGTCAAAAGTTGGCGACTAGACGTAATTATATTTATTAAATCGTGTTTTTTACTAATTGAAACAATGTGTCATTATTACGCATTATTGGCGGCACCTCTAGGGCACACAAAGGGTAGTGGGTACACCAAAGCTAGAACCCAGACTAGTCCGTGGGTTGGGCCTCGGCGAGCCCCAACCCACGGACCAGTCCGGGTTCTAGCTTTGGTACCCCGCTACCCCTTGGGTGCTCTGGAGATCCTGCGCCGCCTGCTTTATTATAGCCTCAGGTGCTCTCCTGAAGCCTCCGTTTGCCGGTTACATGTGCCCTCCTGGAGCAGTGCTTGTAAAAAATGCAACCGATCGTCGCGACGAAAAAAGCGACCAGTGACTTATACAACACCTTGCCCCTTCAGACACAGCGATCACCAAATGGGGCGTACGTGCCCACTGCCTCGCCGCGCGGGAAGCCAGCAGCGGAGCGTAAATGAACTCGACTGCACTCCGCGATGCCGGCATGTCTAGTGGACAAACGCATACAACACGTGCTAAGAAACCTCCTCCGTAGTGCCCAGGCAGAGTCACATATTCAAGGGGCAAAGGCACCCAGATTTTCTCTCTCGCACCCGCTCTTACTCGCGCCTGAGCAGAAACGTCGAGTGCCACGAGAAACGTCACGCCCCGGTTTACCTACTAGCAACTGTAAAAATACGACCCCGGACAGGCCGCCAACGGAAACTGACCCGGGCAACGTTTAACACCCGAACTCTCTCGGATGAAGCTAGCCTAACAGGACTCTTTGAGGAACTATCAGGCATTGTTTGGGATATCATTGGCCTTAGTGAGGTTAGAAGAACTGGTGAGGCTTATACAGTGCTGACAAATGGCCACGTCCTCTGCTATAGAGGACTTCCAGATAAGAAGCAGTACGGAGTAGGATTCCTAATCCATAAGGACATAGGGGGCAACATTGACGAATTCTACAGCATTAATGAGAGCATAGCAGTAGTCGTAATAAAACTTAATAAGAGGTATAGATTAACAGTAGCACAAGCCTACGCTCCAACCTCCCGTCATGATGATGATGATGAAATAGATCAGTTTTATGAAGATGCTGAATTAGCGATGAGAAAAGTACAAACTCAGTACACTGTAGTAATAAATGGGCGACTTCAATGCAAAAGTGGAGAAAAAGCAGGCTGGTGAACAAGCAATTGCCAACTACGGCGCCGATTCTAGAAACACTCAAAGAGAGACGTTGATAGAATACGCCGAAAGGAATAAGCTGCGAATAATGAACACCTTCTTGAGTAAGCGTAGAAACAAGAAGTAGACCTGGAAAAGGCCAAATGATGAAACAAGAAATGAAATTGATTTCATACTTTCTGACGATCCCAGCATAGTGCAGGATGTATAAGTGTTACGTAGGGTAAAGTGCAGTGATAACAGGTTAGTGAGAGCTAGGATTCACCTCAATTTAAATAGAGAAAGAGTAAAATTGGTTAAGAAGAAACAATCCAACCGAGACGTAGTAAGGATAAAAGAAGACCAATTCAGGCTGGTAATTGCAAACAAATATGCAGCCTTAAAACAGAGAGATGAAGATGACACAGAGTTAATGAATGAAACCTTAACTAGGCTGGCTTCAGAAGCAGCAACTGAAGTTGGAGGCAAGGCACCAAGGCAACCAGTGGGCAAGCTCTCCCAAGTAACAAACGACCTAATAATGAAACATGAAACGACAAAGAATGAAAGTGTCCAACTCAAGACATAAGATATAATTCACGGAACTGTCAAAACTGATTAACAAGGAGAAAATACGGGATATTCCAAATTATAACGTGAGATGAGGAAGCAGTAAAAAATGGATGCAGCATGAAATCAGTGAGAAGAAAACTTGGCATAGGACAAACCAAGATGTATCCACTGCAAGATAAGCAGGGTAATATCATCAGCAATCTCGAAGATATAGTAAAATCAGCAGAAGAATTCTATACTGACCTGTACAGTACCCAGAGCAGCCACGATACCTCCATTCGACGCAGTAATGAACAGGTTACAGAGGCTCCTTCTATAACTATCGATGAAGTTAGAAGGGCCTTACAAGCCTTGAAACGGGCAAAAGCGGCAAGAGAAGATGGACTACCAGTCGATTTAATCAAACATAGAGGGGAAATAATACTAGAAAAACTGGCGGCTCTCTATACGAAGTGTATATCGACTGCAAGGGTCCCAGAAAACTGGAAGAATGCCAACATTATACTAATCCACAAAAAGGGAGACGTTAAAGAACTGAAAAATTATAAGCCCATTAGTTTACTCCCAGTATTATATAAAATATGTACCAAAATAATCTCCAATAGAATAAGGGCAACACTAAACTTTAGTCAACTAAGGGAACAGGCTGGTTTCAGGAAGGGATACTCTACAATGGGTCATATCCATGTCATTAATCGGGTTATCGAGAAATCTGCAGAGTACAATCAGCCCCTCTATATGGCTTTCATAGATTACGAAAAGGCACTTGATTCAGTAGAGATACCAGCAGTAATAGAGGCATTAAGTAACCAAGGCGTACAGGACGCTTACGTAAATATCTTTGAAAATATGTACTGAGATTCCACAGCTACCTTATTTCTCCACAAGTAAGAAGATACCTATAAAGAAAGGCGTCAGACAAGGAGACACAATCTCTCCAATGCCATTCACTGCGTACTTGGAAGTATTCAAGAAGTATTCATAACTGGGAAGGCTTAGGAGTGAGGATCAACGGCGAATATCTCAGCAACTTTCGATTTGCAGATGACATTGTCCTGCTCAGCAACACTGGGGACAAGTTACCACAAATGATTGAGGACCCTTAACAGAGGGAGTGTAGTAAGAGTGCGTTTGAAGGTTAAAAAACAGAACACAAAGATAATGATCAATAGCCAGGAAAGGGAACAAGAATTCAGGATGGCCAGTCAGCCTCTACAGTCCGTTAAGGAGTACGTTTACCTAAGTCAATTACTCACAGGGGACCCTGATCACGAGAAGGAAATTTACAGAAGAATAAAAATAGGTTGCAGCGCATACGGCAGACATTCTCAGAGCTTGACTGGAAGCTTACCATTATTATTGCAAAGAAAGGTGTACAATCAATGCATTCTACCGGTGCTAACATATGGGGCAGAAACTTGGAGACTGACAAAGAAGCTCGAAAATAAGTTAAGGACGGCACAAAGAGCGATGGAACGAAGAATGTTAGGCGTAACGTTAAGAGACAGGAAGAGAGCGGTATGGATCAGAGAGCAAACGGGGATAGCTGATATTCTAATTGACATTAAGAGAAAAAATAGACCTGGGCAGGTCAAGTAATGCGTAGGTTAGATTCTAAACCGGTGGACCATTAGGGTTACAGAATGGGTGCCATGAGACGGGAAGCGTAGACCGGGGCAGCAGAATATTAGGTGGGTGAAGAAATTAAATTCGCAGGCGCTAGTTAGAATCCGTTGGCGCAGGACAGGGGTAATTGGAGATCGCAGAGAGAGGCCTTCGTCCTGCAGTGGACATAAAATAGGCTGATGATGATGAATGAATAAGTTATGCAGGTCCAAAGCCCATGTTTCGTAAAGCGAAGCTTTAGTAAAGTGGTGTATATTAAATACTACACAACTAATGGCAATGCGTACAACAGTGTTTACCTTCTACCTTTTAGTGTAACCTACCTTTTAGTTTACCTTCAATAGTGTAACCTCAGGCAATGTCCTATTTATGCGCTTACACCGCTCACAAACTGCACTGAAATTCAAACACCAAATCAGGCGGATGCACAGTATGAGATGTCTGCGCAACGATGCCACGAGGACAAAGGCGATGTACGACGGTTGTATAGAGGTAAGAATGGCGATGACAGGTGTATGCACAGAGAAATACGACACAAACCTACAGGGTGTCATAACTATCATGCACCAAGATTTCAAAATATGCAAATGCCACGTTGCTGGAAAGAACCAAAATAATGTTGCTTGCCGTCGGTTAGAGATAATTTTTTGTGCATACAGCCAAATTACATAATTAGATTTAATTCGTTAATCAACTTTCAGATTTATAATTCGATGAAAAGTGTCAATGAGAAAATTGTAGAGCAGCATGAAAAACTCCTGATGCAGCTTGCTGTTTCTCAATACGTGCTACATAAAAGCGTTTTTCCGAGCGAGAAGCCCGCGAATGCACGCAAAATTACCGGGCGACTGGACGCTTGCGGTACAAAAGGCACGAAGCTTAAGGACTACAATTGTGATATCTGTCAGAGGAAATATTAAAAAAAAATCTTAACGTCATCGCAGAAACCAGGCACGTACCCAGAATTCTTTTTCGGGGTGGGGGGTGACAACCCAAGCTAGCTTTCCTATCCTTTACTAGTACAAATGTGAATAGTGCCATGTGAGTAATGCGTTCGCCATAAAGACGCGTAAACCCGCAAAAGAGAGATAAAATAAGGTGTACCTCACACGTACGCCCTGTGAGATACACCTCTCCCTTACTTGACAAACAAGCAACCACATCAAATGGACTCGCGCAGGAAAGAAGCGAAGGAAGAACACTGCCAAGGACAAGTAAACAAGCGAAGTGTAATATAAAGACTTCTAGTAGCGTTTTTTTTTAATTTGTGTAGAAGAATTAGAGAAATATATGTTTCCGGACAATCACAGTTATTTTGGATCCCTCGTTTACTGCTCTACCAAGTGCCCAAACAGACTCCTATTGTTATTTGTCGCCTAATTTCGGGGAGAAACACCTGGTTAAGCATAAGACTTCTGTGCCACTTGTGTCACAGTGGCACGTACCCATTCTGGAGGATTGGCCAAGAATGGGCACACACCCAGAGGCACATACCAAATGTTTAACTCAAACAAAATCAACTTAAAGAATTTCCCTTTATTAATTACTTCTATCCACCTTGGGGTTTCCGCAGAACTATTACGTCAAATATAGTACGCTATTCCATTAAGAGGTCGGTGTGCTTTGAGATACCCTATATTGGCCAACATTGCGTGTTCAAGCTTTATGTAGGAGTTTTTTTTTTGTATTACGCAGAACAGAGGTGCGCTTGCGGGCACTGCTTTGTATAAGGTGAGCATACGAAAGACGCACCACGAAAGACGGAGCAGCTGGAAGAACGAAGGAACGCTCGAATGTGTCTCCGTTCTTGTGTCTCTGCTCTGTCCTTTTTGCGCTGCAGTTGAATATGGACTGGGCCAGTTGGCATGACCCAACTAGCACAGATTAAAACTCAGGCACTTTTTCAGACATGTAAGCATTTTCAGGTGGTGAACGACTGCCGCGACAGAGTGCAGCCCAGTAACACATGACACTTGCTATGGGGCAGCGCGTATATACCTAGGAACACCGACATAAAGCACCTCGAGACAAAGAGTCTGAGGCACCGCCCTATAGCTGACTACATATTGTGGAACCCTGTAGGGTTGCAGTTGCGAAAGGCGTTCAGGTCGCCCAACTTGGCTGCCCAGTGATCACGACTCCGCGTGTCACGGCTGCCAAAACAACAAGCGGCGCAGTAAGAGCACTGCACTTCAGTCGCGAGACAACTGCCGAGGCTTGTCAACGGCTGCCGTTGTCACGTTGTGCGAGCGCGCTACGTGCCGCGTAGTTGTTGACATCGAACAACGTTTTCTTCTGTGGGCACCTCGATGACAGCCGATCGCGCCCTACCGCCACATTTTGACGCATAGCACCGAGCGGTCACCGGCTTCTCGTATGAGTTGCGAGAAGCGGAGAGAAAACGCGAGATTTGAAAGCTGCGCTCATCTACTCACGCGAGTTCCCTAAAAAAATGGTAGGCGACTCTAATCTTTGACTTAGGTGTCTCTTAGTGGCACTTGCACCTCGGCGTTGGTGTTCTTTAGGTTAACTTTAGGCGAACGCAACACACTAACCGAAGGCAACTGTTTCCCATTAATTAGCCGGTTAAATATCATGCCACCTTTTTGTGTGTGATGTCATCAGTGGTGTCATTACTTCCACTTGCTGCTTCCGGGTTTCTAGGAATTTCGCCAAAGTCGTGCTCACGTGGCGGGTCTCTAAAGTCTACGATTCTGTGCTTCGGTGTGCGGTAATTAGTGATTTCTAATTGACTCTAATAATTCCAGACACTTCAGTAACTCAACTTGTAACTACACTTATTCTCTGATATCGTATATATAATGAAATCCATGAATTTTGTACTGTATTATTTTTCCATTTTTTCTGATTTATGTTGAATTTCCTTCCTGGTCGTCTCAGGAGGTGAACCGGAAGTGCTGCGTAAGAAACAAGAGTGTCACTCGATGCTCGTGCCACTAAAGAAGAAGACTCGCTGCCTATGTGAGAGCCCATAGGCTTACCGGAAAGCTAGATGCATAAGTCACATATGCATGGACACAGCGAAATGCCGACGATTTCATGACAGTAGTCACATTCCAAAGAAGAGCTCACTGGCGACACTATAAAATTAGGTCACGCGAATTCGTTAACCTAACCCTGATTCGTAGAAAAGTTCGTCAATTCTGGCCAATCTTCATGAAGGGGACAATCTGTCTTAAAGTGCAATTTCCTCCGCTAACCTGAACTTGTGGGAACGGTAATTTGCGTAAAATGGCACATACATAGACACACGCGCGGGGGGGGGGACTGCTTGTTCCACCTGCCCCCTTCTACAACCCCCCCCCCCCCCCCCCCCCCGTTGTAGAAGGGGGCAGGAGGGTCAAGCAGTACAGCCGTAATCTCGGTCATACGAATTTCGAGATAATACGAATATGAGACACTCAATGACCGAAGTCCAACGTGTACGATGTTAAAAATTCTAACACGTATACGAGCGCTCTTTCCACGCCCTTATTGATGAAACGTGATGAGAAAGGCGTCTATGTTTTTTGTCACTGTTGTGGCGAAGAGGCAAGCTCTGACGTGTTGTCGGCCGTGTTGTTGACGTGTTGCTCAAGTGTGGCATCACTCATTGGCGTCTTCAAGGTGCAGCCCAGTCTGTGGTCTGGAACACCTGTTTGTCTCGAGCGGCCCTTGCCTAACGCGTACATGCACGTCTTCGCTGTGGCTGCCATCCATGCCGTCTTCATTTTGTAAACATCGAGCCAGACGGATGTTCGGGCCTGCGCACATGCGCGCGCAGGCCTGAACGGTGGTCGACCGCTGTTGCGGTTGGCGTCTAGCAGCCCGTTCAAAAAAGACTCTCGCCCACCATGCCTCATCAAAACGAAGTGTGACTTCCTAATTCGCCATGGTTGTCTCGAGTGTATGCAGGTCTGGCGGAAGCCCCGCAGTGTTTACAGGCCCCTTTTGTGTGTGTGCGACTTTAGAGGGACCCTTTCCTCGAACTGTCAAGCTCTGCAGGAGAACTTCTGCGAACCAGCAACGCGCGAAAGAGAAAGTTCAGCTGTCTACTATTCCAAGGACCGCAGACTGCCGCCTGCAGAGGCGCGCTCGCGAATACGTCAACTGGGAGAATGGATCAGTCGCCCTTCCGCCACTAGACGCCCTTTCCGCGAACCAACGTCGCCTAGAAGAAAGGAAAAACGTCTACGGACCTGCGGCTTGGTATATACGGAGGCGGGACGCCCACCCACAAACCAGACTCTGTGCCTGTCACGTGACGTCGACGGAATCAAGATCCCTCCCACGATTGTAGAGAGCCTATTTAAGGGGCTCCGGAATGTACTTTTCATCACTTCTCTTCATATTTCAAAAACCTTTGAATAAATCGTGCAAGTTTCGCACTAGAAATCGTCTCGTCCTTGCCCGGTCGCCATGGTCTACCGGATGCCTGCAGCCCGCCGACAACGCCACGCTACCCAATAGTAACGTCAGTCGAGCTTCGATAATACAGGCGTCGCTACAACTCGGCAGCAGTACGATCACTACCCTGGAGTACGCAACACCGCGGACCCACTCATATAGCAAGCTGCTCTGTGCGCTTACTGAAAGGAATGGAGAAAGCTCGTGCGTAGGCAGCAATCACCCCGCGAATTCGCGCTGCCCAACCAAAAGCGCCGATGACGCACATACGGTGACGCGCGATTCACACGAGACCACACAAAGGGCGAACGCAAAAAGCCCCACTGTAACGAAACCTATAGACACTGCTGAAGCACTGGGAATGAGCAACAAACCATTGAGTTTCCCGTGCTGGCGCACGCCGCTGCGAAAAGTAACAAAATATTTCCCTCGAAAAGTCTCTCTTCGGACGGAATCGGACCGCCCGATTTGCGGACATTTTCACGGTAGTCACCGAGTCCAAAACAAACCATCAGTCACCGATTGTGATGGGCCTTTCCAGCCGTGAATAAGTTAGCATGAATGATGATAATTTCCGCATCAACATAGAAATTTTAGTTATTCTGTTTGCTATAAATCGAATATTTTACGTCCTTCCGTGATGTTCGCATCACCCGAGACTTTACTGCACTCAGCTGCTGTGTGTCTTGCTATACAGCAGCTACCGCCTCCGCAAAGGCGAACCGATTAAAACTATAATTCTTGAGTTCTTGCAACTACCAAATGCTGAGGAAGATTCAAAACTATAGTCTACCATTTATGCTGATCAAGTGCCCGCGGCGTAGATGAAAACTGCGCACAGAGCAACTGCGGCTGCACCGACACGCGGAACCGTAGCTCGTTTTAGACGCACCAGAGCAAAGTGCCCCTTCTCACCAGAATGAATCACTCAGTTCCCTAAAAACGCGTAGCAACAGCAACCACCAGCTCTGTGCGTTTCGCATTTAGGAATACGCATTTTTTCCGGCGTTTTAATCTGCCGCCGTACATAACAAACGTCATAGCTGTCGCACTGCTGGTGCTGTCCTTTGTGGAGACTACAAGGCTCTCGGCACTCCAGCCTCCCCATTTATTGTTTCGCCTCTTGCCTTGCTCACACAACGCTTTGCGGACTTCCGCTCCAGACGCTGCGCTTCCTTCCGAGCTTCAAAGCGTGGCCTCTTTACGAATTCCCACTGCTGGTGTCGCGCTTCGTAATCCCCGTCGTTCGGCTTCCTTTCACGCTCTTCCCGTTATGGCGCTTCTGCTCCTCGTTTCAGGAGCTTCCCTCGTCTCCCTGTCGGAAGCGGCTGCGCTTCCCACATTGCGTCACCGCGGCAGTTCCCGTTGTCACTCCTCGACCAGAATCTTCCGGTTGTGATAGAACCTTCGGTCACAGTAGACAGAATGGTGGGTAAGGGGAGCAGAAGAGTTGTTTGCAAACGCGACTGCTCGTCGAAAATGAATTAATGAATCCCGAACAAATCGTATTGCGAGTGAGAAAATGAACTCGCTTTCACCATACACGTTCAAGTCAGAACAGAAAATGAATGTGCGACGTGACGAAAATTCTATTTGCTCACAAAAAAAAAAAGAAGACTACGGCAGATCCAATGCACTTGGATCTGCCGTAAAAAGAAGCCTTATCGGATGAGGTCAAGTTAATGCTATGTGCCTATGTAAAGAGACACGTGATGCTGCAACTGTTAAAATATTTCCAACCTATTTCATTTTTACACATTCTGCTCAAATGCAACACAAGTTCATAATATGCAACGTGGATGCAGCGATGACTTGCAGATAATTGGACGTTTTGCGAGTGGTGGTGAAGGAAGCATTTTGACAGTGGTTTATGCACGGATAAGTACGAAACAGCGATATTTCAACATCTCTGAGGAACACGTGATCGATCAATCAATCACCCTCACCACGCGACCTCTCCTGAATTATCTGGCGAGATGTCCTTGGTGTTTTTCCTCACCGTGTCACAGCTGCATGCGTGTGTGACCCCACTCGATCTAGACAAACCGACTACTTGACAAAACATCAACGCCAAACCCGGAGGAAGAGGCAAATAAGCTAGTTTCAATCCCGCAGGATCGAGTCGCGCTACAAACCACATTAAAACCCTTGCGACAACACACATCGTGTCCTGGTGTAAGGATCGACCCATCAAGTCACCTTATTTGACCAGTCTCCGAGATCAACCCAGCTTACTACTACATCGACTCCGGGATTGTCCCACTTTACTCGGCGAGAAACCGTCGGACGGAAAGGAGACCAAGGAGGGGTAGAAAAAGAAGGCTCGACTGAAAAAAAAAAAAAGTACAATAAGAAAGCTCGCCTTAGACACACATTACTAGCAACGGCGCTTGAAAGTTATTTTCCTAAGACGATACTGATTGTCGAAAAAAAAAAAAAAACACCAATAAACATGATACCGCCAGAAAGCACCATCAGATAGTCCACGGAAGTATTTGTCATGCACCAACTTCATACAGAAAGGAGTCGAGAGTTTGAACCCACGTGTAAATCTGTTTCTATGTTGTTTTTATTTACCTAGTTCAGTAGACGATGGTACGTGAGCTTCTGTCCTCACTACTATGCTTTTCTAAAACGCTCTTTTTTAATGCGTTAGCATTGGGAGTGTCAAAGTGGAAAAAAGTGTGCGTATGTGAAGCGTGGAAAGCCGCGGTCACGTGCACGGTAGAGAGGGAATGGGAGAGCTTAGAAGAGCGTGGTGCCAGCGCCTCCTGTATACTTGCGGTGCACACACACACACACACACACACACACACACACACACACACACACACACACACACACACACACACACACACACACACACACACACACACACACACACACACACACACACACACTGACAGTGGTCTGCTCCGTATTACAGACATAGCACGTTGCTCCTCGAAGGGCAGGACGTGTGTCGAGTGAGCTCCTGAACAACACTTAGCAATCTGGTGAACGCGGTTTAAATCAAGAGTCCGGGACCTCAAAGCGGTGCGACGTAATGCTGACGCCTTTCTCTCGCACTTACCGCTAAATCGCCACTGATCTTTTTCTTTTTCCAATGCATAAGAAAACGGTGGATTATCATTGTAAAGTAGCGACGCTGAGGCACATCTGGTGGATATGACGTTTTTAATGGTGGCTAATAACAATTCTAACATCTGCACAACACTCCAAGGAACCGCTGGAGCTGAAAACGTTAACGGTATAGCGAATAGCGGGCATAAAAGGCTGCTGAAGATTAAAAAAACGTGTTGCTGGATGGCATTTTTGCAGAAAATCGATGTTAATTCAAGTTAAGTGTTTTCTGTCTCTGTCTTCGACCGAGCTTAGGAAAAAAGATAAACATTGGCAGCTTAATCTGCAAGGTAACAGAACTAAAAAAGCACATTCACCAATCTCGTTGACCTAAGCGAACATGCAGACACTGAACAGTCAGTCGGAAATGAATGAAACCAAGCGGCGTAATAGTACTACTGGCAGTGATGTTTAAATGTCAGCGTCAAAGTTGAACATAAATATTACAGGCACGCATTCAAGTAAACAGAGGTACTGCAGAAAGACGAAACAGCAGGTCTCGCATGTCCATCAACCGCCCAGAGGTGTATATAAGGAAAGCTCCCACGGTGATTCATACCGGCCCATCCCTAGAGTCTACAGTAGTCGACAGTCGGCACATTGACAGCTACGATGCAATGCACACGCTCTATCTCGCCGGTGATGTGGGCGCGGGCAAACTCCTCCAGGACGTGTCCGATAGACGCATTTGACAAACTCGATGCTATTTGCGTTTCCGGTACCTTGTCAGCCTGCTAAGTTAATACAATGTCGATACCAAAGTCCACATAGCAGACAGCTTTTTAACAAGGTCACATTCGGTACCCGTTTCAAAACGAACCAGGAGAGAAACGAAGCGATTGCTTAGGAATAAGGCGCTAGTACACGCAGTCATGCAGCAAAATATATAAAAAGAAGGAATGAAGATGCTGGTGTCGCAGTAGAAAGAACGACCCGGAAGGATGCTTCTCCGGGCTCCGCTTATCCGTGCGCCGGTCTCACCTCGGGTGTAGAGGCCCGCCAGCTCTCGAGCGCCAGCATGGTGTGGGCCCCACCTTGGCTTCAGCTGGCCGTCGACTGCGTTGCTCGGTTGATATGTGTCCGAGTTGCTGTTCGGGTCGTCTTCGGGCATTGAGTTTTCGAGGATCTGTTTTTCCGTTTTGACGGGGGGTAACAGGTTGCACGCCATCGCCATCGGTTTTTGAGTGGCAAGTCAGAAGAGTCGAAATAAAAATATTTTGAAATTAAAGGAAAAGAAAGAAACGGAGGAGCCGAACTCGAAGACCGTCCGGTCTGCTCGTACACTTCGCTCTTCGCTATCACAACCTCATTGGCGAGTGCAGAGGAAAAAAAATAAAACAGACCGCGCCTCTCACACGCAAGGTAAATAGGTGGAGGTAAGCGCCACCTGGCGCATATCTTAAAAAAAAAAAAAAAAAAAACATTTGCGCACTCTACGCACAAAATATTTGTTAATATTTTCGTATGTATCACATTTTTTAGGCATTATGCAAGATAATATGGCTCGCTTACATAACATGAAGTGCACTTGGCAGAGCCGCTGGAAGCATAGAGTTTCTCACTATAATACCTAGAGGGAAATCTGGCGCCATCGTCTATGGGAGTTTCTTAAGGGGGCACCGTGCCGTCATGGGAATGACGTATATGTGTCTGCGATGCTCGTGTTGGCTGTTGTTGTAAGACGCTTCGTCTAAAACGTGGATATGGCTACACAATTAACGCGTTCTCAAAGTAAAATCTTCATAAAATGTTTCCATTCACGCATATTACATCTTTACTCACCTACAATGCATGACCAAGCGAAGAAAAGCAAGAACAGACGACTAACTGTTTCAAAGCGAGCGCGAACCTTGTCGTCTGTCCTTCAACTTTAGCGGCCCACTAATACTTTTTACGTAACATATAGTCGTACACGCAATAACAAGTTTTCATAGTTAAACAAAACATGTTTTCGCGTAATAATAAAGCTTAAACAGCTTTTTACGTGCTGTTCTAGTAAAAAATGAATCATTGTGACAGACTGAAGGCCGGCGTTGCGCGTACCCGGTGGTTCGAACGGGTGCGTTGCGTTCACCGGGTTGCAGTAACGCCCTCGCTGCGTTCACCCAAATAGCCAACTATAGCTGATTTAACTTGGCTCCCGTTGGATTTTTAAAAGGCGGCGGTAGTGCGCTTTGTACATACATGCTTTGGACATTTCTTGTGAGCGTCTGTGAAACAGGGTGTAACCTTTCTCTATGGTGAAACCTTTTCGACGTGTTTCTGCGTTGTATCTTCGATTTAAGTGGTCTTCGCTGCCGTGGTTAGTTTGTTTGGCTGGTTAGTACATGTGCAAACGGTCTTTGCCTATGACTGTGATGTTCTGCAGTTGTGGAAGGTCGTCGCCCCTATTTGATGTACTTGCGTTGTCGCGACATCATTCGAACACTATACCATAGAGAAAGAATGACTATATGATCAGAGCAGAAACAAGTGCTATAACCTCCCCTGGTGGTCGTGTAGGCGTCAGCTCTTGAAGTATTGGGCAATGCACAGAGGGAGCCAGTTTTATTTGCGGATGTGTGCTTGCACCAACTTTGACAAAACTCTGATCATTCGGGATCTATAAAAGCAGTGCTGTATTGTTTTTGTTCCCTGCTTAGTTCGCCTGTTTACATACTCGCCTGAATGTGTGCTGTTGTGATTTGTATGTTTTCCGCCGTCGGTCTGTACCAGATACCTCGCATTCAGCTGCTTATCGCCTGTGGTCGTTTTATAACTTTGCTGCAGAATTTGTCCTTAAGTCGAATAAACTAGGGAAGGAAATCGTGAAGCTTTACTCCCGAAAAGCGCTTGTACGTCCATAGAATTTACAGTTCAAATGCAACACATATCCTCATTTAAATTTTAGAAGAATATGATTTCATTAAATTTAAATTGCAGATAAACAGAATTCAATAAATTGAAGGTTTCTATATGCACCCCAAATAAGTTCTGCAAAGTGAAACGGTTTGTTACATTAAAGTTCAATATATGGAGGTCTAATTGTACAATATTGATTGATATAGGGGTTGATTGGATACAGGATGTGCATATTCACACGCCTGCTTCCTTAGTCAGTCGTTACGTGCCGGTCTATTTGGGCAATAAACCAAGCAACAATGTTAATGTTTTTGAACTGTTCATATATCGGGAGCACACCAAGAAGGTGATCTAAAACCTCCAGGCATATGGTGACTATCTGTTCCAAAAGAAAAAAAAAGTAATAGTAATAATGTGTACAGTGGCATAGCAGAGTAAACAAACAAAAAAGCTGTCTTTTTAAGACAGTGCTACATTTTTTTTCCTAATTACAGCAGCCGTGCAAGGTCAGTTACAATATTTGAAAATTCATTGTGATTGGCCAGTCTGTTTCCCCTAGTGTTATAATGGTCTCATATTCTTGCAATGTTAATCATATTACTCCTGTTTCCTTACTACATTGAACTCCTGAAATGTTTTATCCCGGCCACTGCTCCTTATCCACCATGCTTTTTCTGCTTAAAAGTTCTCAAAGCAATTATCTTGCTCTCCTCTCCCTATTATTCAGGCAGAAAAACAGACCCACATGGCCATCACAAACTAATTTTCACTTACACATGTCCTGATGTTCAAAACGTTGCAGTTGAGTTGAACTTATGCAGCAGTTCATTGAGCAGCTCTACAAGTAAGCTTATGCATTCCACTCATCTTTGTGTATTGGAGTTGGAGCAACAAACAGATTCACAGGAAGATGTAAATACAAGTCGAATAAGGAATGTTTTGGGCTGGAGCCAACGTTGTGACAAACTCATCTTTGTCAACTAGTCCTCTTGTTGAAACACTGGCTGCAGGCAGAGGCCTCCCTTGTTTAGCTGATGTTGATCACTTGTAGAACAATCACTATTGTAAAAATAAACAGGCTATAGAATAAATTTTATGTGCAGTAAGGTTTCAACATTTTCTATTAATAACCCAACAGAACAAGACCATTAAAAAATTTTCAAAGCTCAAAAAGGCTTGCATTCAAGTGTAATACTGCATGCATACAGAAAAGCAAACTATTCAGGCAGCTCTCCTCTTGAAGCTGTACTTCACTATCGCAGCAGGCTAGCAAGCACCAAGTATGAAAGAATAAAAAACGCATTTGCACTTCTCGTCTGACGAAATTTACTGAGCTTTTACAGAAATGAAAATCATTGAAAAGGAAGTGGGTATTTAGGTTGAGATATGAGCACGTAATCTGTAAGCCTTGTAAGCTTATGTCAAGTAAAACAACATAAAATCCTGAGAGATTGAGCTTTTTAAGTACACATTTTATAATAGGAACACCAACCTTCTTCAGGGTGATAAAAGCACTGTAGATCAAGGTTCTCTACGTAGTGGAAACATTGCTAAATCTGTTAAGATGTGAATGTGGGCAAGTTCATAACAAATTTCTAACTTGCTAAAGCACATTACTGTCCTCATCGAACAAATAACTATAGTTTCTTGTACATGTGCCTTGATCACGTTCAGCACAACATTATGCCTTTTTATCTTTCTTTAATACATTCTGTAGCCCTTCAATGAATTCAAGATGCTAGAAACCTATGTTGAACTACAAAGTGCTTGCCACTAGAAAAGACAAGAAGTCAGTTCCTGTGTTAGAAATATTTATTGGTTAGAGAAAGGCTAAAATTTAGTAGGAACATTAACCATGTTTTGAAGTTTTCATCCTACTCATTTTACGGTTGAAGCTAGCTTGCTTCTCAGGTTGCTTGTGCTTATAATTAAAGCACAACAAACAGATGAATGGCTTGCCAGGGGATTATCCACAGAAAGTGGTCACTTTTCTCACTCTCACCGTAGTGTTTGGGCTACTGCTGGTACTGTTGGCCGCATAGCAGCCAGTGCAGTGCCACTGAGTGTGCCGACGTGCCAGTTTTTCTTAGCATGTGGACATTCCTCCCACGAGTTTCTTCGATGTTGTTTTGACGAGGGCCGAACAGTGAATGAGCCAGCTAGTTCATCTTGAAATTTTGTAATTGGCATAGAGTTTCCTTCAAGCATGCTACGAATGTTCCACGCATTTATGATGGCACTTCCAATGAGCAACTCAACAGCTACCTTTCTGTACCACTTGAGTCCTTTTCTAAGGCAGTTGTGGTATAACGTCATTTGTTCACTATAGTCGACGCCCTTTTTTGCTGCATTGCAATCGAGACCGGCCTGATGTTTCATGATTGGTGCGCCGTCCCTTGTTTTCTTCCCTCTGTCCACCAAAGTTGCTTCATATTTGGCGACAGATGTGAGTATCAGAACAGGCCTCTTGTCCATCCACTTCAGTGCCTTCACTCCATTTTTGGACTGAAGTCCGGTAGCACTGCCATTTGCAACCTTTACTTCAGTGAGATCTTTTGGCAGCCCTTTCCTCACTGAGCGAACTGTGCCACGAATGAAAGTGTCTTCCTTTAGAAGGCGAAGAGTGAGTGGCAAGCTCATGTAGAAGTTGTCTACGTACAGCGGGCACACGACTTCCTTGTAATTTTGCAGGAGTTTCAAGCATACATCTTCGGCATGTCCGATGCCAACTGTTCAGTCACACTTTCCGGCATATACATCAACCTTTAGCCTGTAACCGTCTTTGGTACATGCCTTGAACAGCCTGACTCTGTAAGAACGAAAGTCTGCCTCGCCATGGCACTATTGTTTCATCTATCACAACCTCCTATCCCGGCTCAAGCACAGTGGCAAAAATTTTGGTTAAATTTCTCTATCAGTGGATGGATCTTAAAGACATGATCCTGCAACTCTGCAACCAGTTAATTGTCCGCAAAATGCCGGAACCTCAAAAGTAGGGAAAAGGCGGCCACGGCTCATATTTTGACGAATGAGTTCAACACCATACAGGTTACTTTTTGCCCAGTAGTGACTCAGATAGGAAGATGGACAAGATTAACACAAATTGGTATTCCAACAAATGCTTTCATTTGTTGGAGATTGGTTTCCATCCAATTTTTCAACTTTGATTTAGATTTGGGAGTAGGAAGACAGAGGAGACCAATACAAATCAGTATTCGAATAAATGCTTTAATTTCTTGGGCATTGGTTTCCGTCCAAATTTTCAACCGTGATTTAGATTTGGGAGTAGGAAGACAGAGGAGACCAATACAAATCAGTATTCGAATAAAGGCTTTAATTTCTTGGGCATTGGTTTCCGTCCAATTTTTCAACCGTGATTTAGATTTAGGAGTAGTTGACTTCAACACTTGTTGTGTGAACCTGTTTGTCTCATTGACCATCATTTGCCAAATGTCATCCGTAATAAACAGTGAACATAAAGATGGGGCATAACGGCTAGATGGCAACTGAATGATAGTGGGCGGCCTAGAGTGCGGTGTCACACTAGGCGAAGTGGTTGTTGCCGGTGTCCATTTCTCTAGAGATGGGCTGAGGGAAATGAGAGCATCGTATCCTGAATCATTCACCTCAGAATCATCAGTCAGGTCTGACTCTCCATTCGACATGCTGGCTGAGGTCTGTGATGGTTCGTAAACACTATCGTTGTCACTGATTTCATTGTCTGTCCACTGCTGAACATCTGACACTGAAGCACTTGACTCATCCGCTGGTGATCGCGAAGTTGCTGGTGCATTCTTCTGGCCCAAAACTAAGTTTATTTGTTTCCTCTGCATTGTGCTTTTTTTTTTTTGCATCCGGAAGGGGCATGAGGATCTATCTATTAGACACGCTGAAAAGTTTGGGAGTAGCAAGAAAAATGCAGGTACTTATTCCAACGGCACGTATTTCAAAAACTGCGGCGAAAGTTTGCAAGAAACTCAACTGAGAAATGCGCCGTCACTCGACTCTCCGAAACAAACATGCCACCCCGTGTCCAATGCAATAAAAATATATGTTAGTTGCAATTTCAAACCTCAGATGGCAACACAAGAGCGAGAATTCTTGCGTGTGGGTCACTGGAGAGTCACGCCGCACACAGCATAAAAACGTTTTCATTGAGTGCATCGTGGATTGCCAGTGGGTCATAGCATTTAACATCAGACAAGTAGTCTACTGGCTATCTATAACCTCATGCACACAACAAAAATCGTACCTCTGAGTTCAAGTGTCATAATGTTATCGCAGCAGCAAGCAGATGAATGCCCATAACTTTGCTGCTGCGTAGGAGCACAGGCTGTGCTGTGATGTCATTCAGAGTGACACGTGACTTAGATTCAAAGCAGCATCAGTTATTTGTTGAATCTGTACGTTGCTTCAGTGGACTAATTAAAGTTTAAAGAAATAATGAAAAATACAACCCGAATGTCTGGGTGCTTTTGTTTTACTTCGCACTGTAGCAATATGAATTTCCATTTCGTCTCCTTTTTCCGACGTTTGCACGCGCGCAGAGAACGAAACTATACGTCATTGTCTACTGTGTTCCAGCATTGCGATCATGCTCCTTCATCCCCTCGCGTTTGCCTCAGTGCTGGGGCACTGACTTATACCGCTAATCATGTGTTCTCGTGTAGAGCGCGCATTATCGTCCGCTACAGGAAACGAGACAAGCGCAACAGCTCGCACGACACCGTCACCGGAAGTGTGCCGGTGACGGTGAAAAAAAGAAGACGGCAGGGTATACCCGCCGCGCGACCCCTCGGCTCCGGTATGGGAGAACGCAGTGAAGGAAATTCGCTTACACAGGCGAAACGGGGAAAGTCGAGAGAGTGTTTATATAGGCGGCGACGCTTGCCTCCTGAAATCATGTGTTCGCGGCACTTTAATAATTCTCTCTCTGCTGTTAATGAACCAATTTGAAAAATGCTTGCGGTAGAACACTTCTTAGAGGGCACGTAACAACTTTCAGCGTATAACCAAAATTTGTTATGTAGCCTGTGAGGGGCCCTTTAAAACAAACGTGGTAAAAATCGGGTGTACCGTGGGATGTTGTTACAGCTGCGTCGAGCTTCACAGCCCCCTACACAAGCATTGCTGTGAAGCCTGTGGCAGAAATAGAGTTTTATTAAATCAAAGGACTGCATAGAGCGCGCTCTCGTGTTGTGCTACGTGAATTAAATCATTCGTTTCCTGCCTGCACAAACGTCTGCATCTCGAGTGGATTTCGAGCACACCGTATAATAATGTGCAGTTCCGTCGTGCTTCGCAGCACTATACACAAGCACTGCCGTAAAGCTAGTGGCAAAAGTACGATGTCAATTAACCAGATCAATGCATATACCACGCTCTTTTGGTGCGCTGCGTGAATGGAAACATTGCTTGCCTGCCTACACAAACGTTTGCATCTCGAGTTAATATCAAACAAACCATATATTTGCAGTTTTGTCGAGCGCTTCACCGCACTGCATGCAAGCATTGCCGTAAAGCCTGTAGTATAAATAGGGTTTCATGAAGTCAAATGAATGCGCAAACCTCGCACTTGTGGTGTACAAGGTAAACAAAGAATCGTTGCCATGTCTCCACAGTAGTTGGTCACGTTGATTTGTGTGAGCATATAGGTTCATGTGCCCCATCTACCTCTGTGATGAGAAAATAAGCAAGAATATCAGCTGCTATGTGTCGATGCATATGCTTTTTATTACATAAGGTGTAGGAGCAGTACATCTTACTGCATGAGTAAACCACTCATGGAAACAGTACGTTCCTTGAACATTGTAGCTATTTAATAGCCTAGGAAGCGCGCTATATTGGAAGTTGCAATTTTTTTTCTGTTCGCAAAATTCAATAACTCAGTGCTTTTTCTAAAAGCAAATTTCGCAATGATACGTGTGCTGCGTCAGTAAGTTAAGTAGGCAGCACATAATTAGGCTAAACCAGAGGAATATCTGCAGGTAGGGATTTATACAAATGTACAGAGTATCTAAAAAAAAAATGTTTTCTCAAATGTTTTCAGTGTGGATCCAGTTGCATATGCGTCCAGCGCTGATTTCCAGCGCTTAATTTTTGTTGAACCTTGATGTAACAAAGACGTAACACTCAGCACTCTACTTTGTTACATCAAAATTTTTTTTTTACAATGGAACACTGCATTCTACTATACGTGCCGCTCATGCGCCCCAAAATTTTGGCCCCTCTAAGGAATTCACTGTTTTAAGTCACTGTTCTCTAAGTTTCGTCCGAAACTTGAATAACGCTACTTCCAACACTCGTGAAACCAGCAGCCACGTCGGCTTGCCGCCTTTACACCGGCCGCAAATTACTTTTAAAAAATGTGGCACGCGCGGGCCGTGTATATGCACTCTGCTGCGCGCGGACAGCCGTATGCACGGGCACGGCCGGGCAAGAGACGTCGCGCGCTCTCCTACCCTAGCGCGCGCTTGATCACGGGACGTGGACAGCGCGCATAAAGCTGCCATCCTTCTCGGCTCACCCTCGCACCCTTTCATTCGCAATTAACCCCAGCACGTGGGATGCAACGGGGCACTATAATTTTTGTCACACTTGGACTTTAAACCAAACATCAGGGCGATGGCGAAAATTCACTTAGGGTGTCCAAAAATTGCTATCGCAATAATACACTATGGAGAAAGGTATTATGGAAATTATCTGTGGATGGGTCGAAACCCCCTAATTTCCCAAACACGCACCCATCCACTGGCACGCTGCACACCACGGATCCCGCGCGGCACGCTGCATCATTAAGGCGTATCGTTCTTCTCTAGCTCTATGATCATTTCTGCAGTAGTCACTTGGCGAGAAGCTTAATTTCCAACCTATGCACAAGTGTCGTACCTGAATTTCGAAAGTACACGGACCATATATATGTTGGCAAAATAATCGGAACTCACTATTTAGACTCGCCAAAATTATATATAGCTGCTCACTTGAACTCATAAGAATATACTACTCAGCCGAGCTCACTCGGGCTCAAACTCGCCAAAATACTGCTCAGCTGGGCTCACTCAGACTCATGGGATGATCTGAGGGAGTTGACTCATCAGTGAGTTTGCCAGCGTATGATGTGTGCTGAACCACAAACCTGGCTTTCTTGAATAAAAACAGTTGGTCGCTGCAGCATATGGATGCACATAAGTGTAATTCAGAGAGCATGGCATTGTAAAGGCTGCCACAGTTACCATGCCATGCTGCAGCTCATTTCAATCATGTCAAATGCAATACCCCTGCCAGCTTTTAGTCAGTCGATCAAATGTGATTGCTATTTATCTCATCACAACACCTCATTTTCCTGCCTAAGGCTTTGGGTGAATTTTCCTTGGCATCCATTTTGTTACTCTAACAGGTTACCAGTTATCTGTTGCCTATACGAAATTTGAAGTTGTGCACATTTCATGTGGACTCTATGCCAAACTCGTAGTACTGCATGCGTTTTTGCAGTTAGGTCTAGAGTTACAGAATCGCATGTGGGAGTTACTTTAGTTAGCAACTGTAGCTTTGGAACAAACATGTGCATGAGAGGGTGCTTAAGTGTTACCTGTCAAGACTGGGAGCACCAAGGCAACTTGTGCAGTAAAGGCATGGGCAGTACGAGCCCACAAATTTTTTAAGTGTGGCTGAGGTGATGCGTCTAGACTTCACTATGAAGAGAGCCAAATAAAAGGTTGCCTATCCATCATACCTATTCTGGAGCCTTGTCTTGAGCTTTTCTAAAACATTAAGCTCAGCGTGTACACTTTATCCCAGCATAATTATTACATGTGATATAAAACATTGTATTGTGCAGTTTCTCCAACTCTTCGTGAAGGCATCTATCCATAGATTAAACAGGAATAGGCTCAATGTTGACATATCTCCACAGTAGCATCTCCAGGACCTCGTACTGTCACAATGCATCACAGACATTATTTAAGTGAACTCCAAAAGTGAAGCTCTTCGTTAACATTGGCTAAAATTGTATCTTTATATAGCAAAGTGATCATGCATAAATCTGTATGTCATGACAGAACACTTCGTTTCTCACGAACTTTAGTTTACAATTGTTTTCAAGTTCAGGAAAATTGTGCAGTGGGCTAGTTGGTTCGACATACTTAACACTGTTGTGCGGAGTGACGAAGGGACAGGACTTGAGTGAGGAACAACACACGACACCTGAGCACAAACTATCAACTGGTGATTATCACAAGACAATGATTCTGCTGAAAAGTAGGAACCAAAGGAAAAGAGAAGTCGTGGAAGCATACAACCTCAAGGTGGACCCACAGGGCTCATGTGTCAGCCCGCCGTCTATTTCACTCAGCAATAAAGAGATTAGCATAATCGCTGACAATAGAGGGTGTAGGTAGACCGGGAAGAGGACTCCTGTGCATGCGTGTAGGCTTTATGTACGCTTCACTTGCTGAAAGTAAACCAGTTCGTAGTTTGCGCTCAGGTGTCGTGTTGTTTTCTCGCTCAAATCCTGACCCTTCATCGCTCTGCGCAACAGTGTTAAGTTTTCAGGTTGTTCACTATGTGATGTAGGAAGGGTAAAATTGATGGGAAATCCCAATATTCCAGGTTGCTTTTTCTGACTTAACCTAGGCGGTGCTCAGCTCTCAGTTGAAAGGAACAGGTAAACAGGAGGACTTGCCACATAAGCAGGAGGTAGCATGCCACACAGACTTAAGCTTAATATACTGCGTGCTTCCACAGCCCTAGGGGGCTAGTCTGTAAGTGTTGACCAAGTGGACTGTCCATTCCAGTACACGCTGAATGAATAGAGCACGAGAGCCCACGGTGACGATTGCCGCTTGCTCTACCAGCTTAGAGCTCTACCTAATCAGTGTGTGCTGAAATAGTCCACTTAGTGGATCCTCACAGAATCCTTCCCGACTGATGTTTGTGTTGGTAGGTTGCAAGCATTGCACTTTCTTTCCTTTCATGTGGGCACTTCCCGCATATGGATGTCATTTAACATATTGTATTCATATTGCCTTTGATCTATAAATTTCTAATTCATGCTTATAACCAGGCCTACCAGCTCTTGTCCTGCATATTTATATAGCCTTCTCATTTCTGCATCAACACTGCACATATTTATAGCAGATTGGAGTCATTCTCCATTATACCCTCAAGCACTTGAAGTAGACACTGCAATAACCCCAAGGGAGGGGGGACAGTAACGCAAAAACCTTATTGGGCTTGTAGTGCTGCTGAAGGATGCACACATACCATGTATGCCAAAATTCTCAGCAGACATTCCAAAGTTTGTATGAGTTCGACTTTAGCTGGCTAAACTGAATGATTCACATTGAAGGCAATTCTTGCAACACTTGGTCAAACTGAATGAAACTGGACAGCACAATTAGCTGTGTTCATCTACCATTTATACGACTGCTGCCCCGAGCATTTTGCCTGTTACTTTGCCTTTCGTTTCTGTACTATCAAGTTCAAGTATACATGTACTTTATCACTGTAGAAGTAGAATGGCTTCAAGGCTTTTCCTGGGCATTCAACAGTCACTATTTATTCCTATAAACCTTCCTGCATGTGAAGGCAAAAAAAACTTATTAATTCATGCTGGAAGTATAAAAAGACAGGTATTTGCACAGAAAATGTTTATTTTGAGCACCGAGGTTCTTGCTGATGTAGATATGGTGCTGGCTCCCTCCTTGCCCAAAGCATGTGCTTGCTGTACACAGCACCAGATGATGGCTTCCTAGGTCAAAAGATCAAATTGAAATAAGAGGCATTTTGTTTTAGCTCCGGAAAGAGAAAGCAGGATTGAGAAATTAACATGTATAAAAAATACTTGCCTAAAGAAAAATTAATACACAAGCAAATTCACTAAAGAGGTTCACTTTCAAGAGCAAAAGTATGGTTACGATGAAAATTACAAGGACGCTTCACTGCTCATTGAGGTTTCGGTTCAGTAGTTGTTGAGCCACGAGGGTTAGCATGCTACATCTTGCATATTATGTTTTGTAGAACAATATTGCACTTTGAACAATGTAGTGCCTATTTAAATGTACTGACAAGGAATGCTGAAACTCCAGGCTAGTTTGGTCTGCACAAGATATGATACAGACACTGTACTGCATTCATTTAGTGTTTTTGTCACTGATCTCATGCACAAAGGTCATTCACACCTATCCTACATGAAATGCAGTTTCTTTGACGCTTCATCTAGTCCTTGAATTTGCTGCATGCTTATGTCTAAGGGAATTCGTTTGGTTCCTTTTAATGTAGTACATCTAAGCAACTGCTATCAAATGCCCATAGTGTTCCCTTGCATGTACAAAACATTTTTGGCCCTTTCAATGCACAATACTCATTACATTTTACACTTGGGACTCGTGCAAGGCGCCATTTAGTATTATATGCTTGTCCACATCTGATAATACCTTCATAGCTGGGTCATTCCCATGCCAAATGCCTTGGTTATTACTGTGACCATCTCACACTTTTCCTTTAGAATCTTCTTGTCCACTAAGCATCCCACGACACAATGTCTCCATCCTAGCGGTGCTATGGAGTTAACTTATGTGCTAGTTGTAGCAGATGACGTCAACTGAAGGCCACTGAAGATAAAACTCTCTGCGAGAATTCCTTTTGCACAATAAATGCAAACAATACAGAATAGTCAAAATGTAGTTATCTGGCAAGACTGGCTGCATCCATCATCTTTGTTTGGTGCAACTATGAGGTGGCTCCATGTTACAAGACGCTTGGCGATTATTGCCATGTGACTGTTCGGGACTCTATAAAACCCAAGAATTGCCTTACTCCGGCCTTTCTCTTTGTGCAGCAGCCAACGTTATTATTCGTCCAATCGCACTGTGTACTGTTCGTGTGTACATAGACTAAATTCTTCACCACATTGTTTTTGCGATATTTCGTGAGTGACCCATGAACTCATCATCTTGGGGTGGGACTTCTTTGGCGTCTGCTTCTATCTCTTGTCGTCAGCGCCTCACACAACTGGATGCCACTGGCAATTCTTTTCCTAACCACGAAGAACGCATTCGTCTCGTCACCTCTTCCGATTACGTTCTTTGGCCACCTAGAGAAGAGGTTATAGGTGTCAACTCCTGTAACATTGTGGATGGCGGCGTACTCATTCTACCCTATGACCATACCCTATCTCGAGCAATTCTGATTACCCCTGGCCTTATTCGCTTCTCTGAGGGGTCTGCATTGCTTACTGCAATAAACCAAACTCTCGAACCCCAACTGTTGCCTCGTGGATCAACTGTCACTTGAGCTGTTGACACTCATGTCGTTGCAATTGTCACGAAGACAGCTCAGTGTGTTCTTGCGTCTATTACCGTGCGCTGAACAAAATCGTGCGCAAAGATGTCTACCCCGTGTCACGGATGGATGATGCACTAGATTCACTCCACGGTGCTGAATAATTTTCTAGCCTTGACTTTAGACCAGGCTACTGGCAAATACCGATGTCCAAATCCGACAAAGAAAAAACGACATTTGCTACCCCTGATGGGCTCTACGAGTTCAGTGCGATGCCTTTTGGACTCTGCAATGTGCCTGCCACATTCGAACGCATGATCGATAAGTCTTGTGTGGCTTGAAATGGAAAACCTGCCTGTGCTATCTCGACGACATTGTGTTTTCAACCATGTTCTCACAACATTTGCAACGTCTTGATGAAGTCCTTGCCTCTCTTGCAAATGCTGGTTTGCAGCTCAACACACACACACACACACACACACACAAACACACAAATGCAGTTTCGCCAGCAAGGCCATCAAAGTTCTGGGGCACATAGTCAGCAAAGAAGATATTCGACCGGACCCCGAGAAGCTTACTGCCATCCTCGAATTTTGTGTCCACTGCGTCAAAAAGACATGCACAGTTTTCTTGGACTTGCTTCTTCCGGCACTTCATATGCAACTTCGCTACGCTTACGTCCCCGCTCCATCAACTCCTCGCCAGTAATGCGCCCTTTGTTTCGTCCGACGAATGTGAACATGCTTTCCTGCTTTTGCAACATGCCCCGACGTCAGACCCAGTACTGCGCCACTTTGATCCGACCGCGCCCACCATCTTTCACACCGACGCTAGCAGTCAGTCTCGGTGCCATTCTACTGCAACATGACAACACATTCCGCGAACGAGTAATTACTTATGCTAGTCGTGCACTAACCAGTGCAGAGAATTACTACACCATAACCAAGCAGGAGTGCCTTGCTGTTGGGCAGTGCAAAAATTTCGCCCATATCTTCATGGCCGCCATTTCACAGTCGTTACCGACCATAACACACTGTGCTGGCTTTCTTTGCTAAAGAATTTATCAGGTCACCTGGGTTGCTGTGTGCTTCACCTACAGGAGTACGATTTCAATGTCACCTACAGGGCTGCAAAGAAGCATCAAGACACCAATGCTCTCTCTTGCTACCCTCTGAAGAATCATGACGATTCACCATAACCTCTCCGTGATTGTGTACGTCCTGAGTCCTCTTCATCGGCTTTACCCATTGTAACCCTCGAATGGCTAAGACACGACAGCCCATCTGTCCTTGTGTCCCACCAACGCATCGACCCATACTGCTGAACTATTCTCCAACGCATGGAAGATTCTTCGTCACCTCCAAACGCCTGACTTCGTCGACAACTTAATCAATTCAAGCTGCACAATGAGGTTTTACATCGCAACATTTATAACATCGATGGCAACAAATGGGTCGCGGTCATACCATGTTCTCTGCAATGTGAGGTGCTTGAAGCCTTTCACGATCATGCGACGACTGGTCATCTAGGCTACCACAAGACTTACAACAGAATATGAAGTCGCTGCTCCTGGCCTGGCCCATCTTCAGCCGTGGCGAAGTATGTTGCACCCTGCGTTAATTGTCAAAGCCGCAAACGACCAACAGCTCCTTCTGGCTCTTTACAACCTCTGCCTTGTCCCGCTTCGCCTCTTGAAGTAGTTGGAATAGACTTGTACGGTCCTCTTCCCACGACCTTACATGGCAATCGTTGGATTATAACGGCCATAGACCATCCAACACGCTATGCGGAGACAGCATCTCTACAATCCGGGACTGCTGCTGAAGTCGCCGATTTCTTTCTACACAACATTATCTTACACCGCAGCAGTCTTCCTCTCTTCTATCCTTACCGAAGTTCTGTGCGCCTCTAACACAATTCGCAAGACAACTTCCAGTTACCATCCGCAGACCAACAGCTTGACGGAGTGTTTCACCATACCCTCTCTGACATGATTGCGATGTACATCCGCCCTGGCCACACGAACGGGGATGCAATCCTGCCGTTCATGACATTCGCCTATAACATGGCTACGCAACGTACTACTGGCTTTTAACATTTTTTCTTCATTTATGGCTGTTCACCAAGTTTCATTCTTGATGTATCATTCCTTTAGACTCCTGTACCCCCATCAGTTCCTTTCTTGGAACAGTTTGTGTTTCGCCTCGCGGAGTGCAGTCGCCTCGCCCCGCTTAACACAGGCGTCTCCCAGGACGCTCGCAAATTTCGTTACGACTCGACCCACTGTGCTGTGACTTTTTCTCCTGGTGACGAAGTTCTTTGGACTCCTGTGTGCGTTCCTGGCTTATGCAAAAAATTTCTGGTGTTTTATTCGACTTTCCACGGTCGTTGAGCAGACATCACCTGTCAATTACCATGTCTCGCTTGTTAGAACGCCACCCGATTCCCGTTGCTGTGGCACAGAGATAGTGCATGTCTCCCGCTTAAAACCAAATACTTGACGCATTTTATAGTACTTACGCGCAGCCAGGCGGCCGCTTCCACAGCGAGAGAGAATTAGCATGGGCACAACACATGCCTGACTTTCAACTTCATCATCTGCACATCTTTTTCATCTGCATATATCATCACTAGCAGCACAGTTTAATCCTCGAGGTAGTAGTCCGAGCTTGGCTGGAATAAAGCGGTTCCTTACGATACATATATATATATATATTTCTTGCACTTCAAGAAACTTCGTTTGACCTCGAAGACTTGAGCACTGAAGTAACGGCGCTAAGTATATACAAGACCTCATAGTAGGAGACAGTTCAATTTCACAGCCTGAGTCCCCTTGCTGGTGTAATCTTCCTTCGTGTAATTGTCGCATACTTGGCTATCACTAACACTGCTTCGCCTTTCTGCAAAACTGCAGCCTCTTTTTTTTTCTGCTAGTCCGAGCATAAGTGCTGCCGCACATGACTGCTGTTGATTCTGATTTCGAGTGAATCTGGCTTGGCCTCATTATGGTTACTGAGTGAATTATAGAGAGAGAGAAATAGAAAAGAGGAAAGGCAGAGAGGTTAACCAGACGCATGTCCGTTTTTATACCCTGCACTGGAAAACGGGGTATAGGGATGAAGAGAGAGAGTGTTCCACAGCTATCATGCACTAAGATTAAAAAAAAAAAAAAACAGCTCCGTTACTCGAAGAAAACCTAGTGCATATTGTTTCCAGTAAAGTGGAGTAGTAGCCAGTGATTCTTTCGTTACTGAGATTTAATTTGGTAATTACAATTATCTAACTCAAGAAGTACTCTCATAATTTTCAAAGTGTCAATGAGGCATTTGTTGGCATCCCAAAATGACATCTAACTGCAGTGTTTTCAGCGACATACTAATTGCGTACAATTTTACCGACTGGAAAATAACCTCACGAACTATGAAAAATACCATGTGAGTGAACTCTCACCCGCATCATAAAGCAGTGCCCTCAAATAAGCTGATTGAAAGTAACTGCATTGCCTATCGCAAACCCGAAGAGACAGCGCACCACCTTGATAATGGTATGGAAGGAGCCCCAACAGCAGGTTTCGCAGCTTCTCCTTTCTCTCTACGTCACACTTATTATCCCTCTCTCAAGGCCGATTGATAAATGATAACAAAAGCACCTTGATAACGCAGCCAAAGTGCAGCTCTGACCACACACGAAATGTGAAGAGCAATGTAATAGGCACAGAATGTTTCAAAATCCACTTTGCTCGCACCGCATCGAAAGAGTGCGGGCGAAGTTATATTTCGCACCAGAAACTTGCTTTGGACCAAAGCCAATATAAAGTGAGCGTTTTATTTTTCATGAAAGTGTACACGTGCTGCAAAAACAGGTTTGTGTCAACAAATAAAAGCGAAATAAACACACTGGAAAGCGACCAACTTGTAGAGAAAAGGCAAAACCAATGCGTTCACGAAATTAAATATACCACTTCTATGAGCCGCACTGGCAATCAGAATGTCGGCGCACACACACACACACACACACACACACACACACACACACACACACACACACACACACACAGACAAAAAAAAACAAAAAAACTGTGTGCTCTTACTATCTATTAATTCGTAAGCTGCGTTGAACATCAGCCTAGAGTGCGTGTTCAAATAGGTCTCCTTTTGCAGCTACGCAGTACTCTCTATTTTATCACACCTTTAGTGGCTTGCTTGATCACCGATGCCGGAATTCTATGGCAGACATCCGGCACAATCTTTCACATAACCCCAAAGAAAGAAACTTAATGGAGAGGTCAGGTGACCTAGCCGGCCTCTTTACAGGCTTGTGCCTTCCAATCTATTTGAAAAGTAGCACCCAACCAGTTTCGTGCTCGGCTGCTGCTGCATGCAGGTGGCCCATCTTGCTGATACAGCAGAAGTGGAAGATGTGACAGCGGGACTTTGCTGAGAAACTCATCAACCACTCCTTCAAGGATTTCGTTCACATAACGCTGTCCAGTCAGTGCGTGATTGAAGATGGTACTGATTATTGCACTGGCGTAAATTCCAAACCACACATTGAGCGACCACTGGTACTGGCGCCGATTGCGCTGTACTTAATGTAGATTGGAGTCCCTCCAATAGTGTGCGTGAATGACAATGAATGTATATATGATGGCACCTGCACTGTTCTTTTGCGCAAACTCATCATGCCACAGGTTCTTAGTGTCAAGATGTAAAACTTACCAGACCCAGCTTGTCAGTTAACAATATACACTATAGAATTAACGTCTAAGGTTATCACTAAGATGAGTGCTAAAACCCCTTAATGCTTACATAGGACCAGAATTCACAAGTGGCTGTAATATCAACGTGCACGTGCTCAGAGGGTTCCTGAAGCACTCTTGAGCACATGAACACAACTTCCAGCCGGGATATACACGTGCGATGGGAGACAATGACTCGTTACAAAGCCATACACAACACCCTTTCTCACAAAACCTTATAACACTAGTAAAATTTGTTGGCCAAGTTACGATTTATCCTACTTTGAAGCAAGCACATAAAGAGAACATCCCAGTCTTCATCCACGATTAAATCACCAGTATTAAATGGACCCACCTTAAGGGTTATTTGGCAACAGCATGTGTATGTCCATGCTTGTATCGTTTATTGATTGTCCCGCTCTAGTAGAATGGACGACCACGCAGCCTGATCATGCACTTTGTAATGAAGCTTCTTTCTAGAAAATCACAAATACCGACCGCACACACAACCTTTGTCACATCTGCACAGAGCACTCGAGCGTTACGCTGCGGAGAAAGGTTACCAGAGAATGGCTGTTGACAGCGCAGCGATATTGCTATGTAAAGGCTCATATTACTATGTAAACGAACGCTCTTTCCCGTGCGTTTAATGACGCCGCAAAGCACTCATTTAGCGACTTCATTCACTACCGCCCTTAGTCGGCGGACGGCAGACCTGAACCATGTGTCAGGAATGTGCGTTTACATTGCGAGATAAATGATGAATACTCCATATTTTCTCTAAACAAGTGCGCGCACATGCCGCACTTGAGTCATCTGCCATTTACACATTCTGCCGTGTAGCAGCACCGTTAACCAGGTAATGTTACGTTTAAGTGATTGTGAAAAAGGCTCTTATAAGTTTGAAGGAACCTAAGATAAACAGTGTCGTCTAATATGCGTTCTCGGCGCTAGTACACTGTAGCACTGGCTGATCGGTGCTGCGGTCCGCGGGATGCGTCACAAGGAAAATAAGCTGGTAAGGAACCTGGAAATGAAGTATCAGGCAGCCGAAAGCGTAGGTTTGCATAGTAGAGGCACATCGAATGGAAAAGTGAAGTACTTACGATAGCTTACACTAGCACAAGCCCCAAAAAATAAACGATCCACATCTTTGTCCAGTTGTTTGAGCGTAGCTCACCTTTGAGCTTGCCATTCTGCCGCCAAAACCAAAGACGGATGTGACATCACGGACGCGAAAAACAAAGAATGAATGAGACATCCCGGACGTGACGTTTGGGTGAACCTAACGCCTGCGTTCCGTCGACCGGGTGAACGCAGACACTTTCAAAAGTAAACTAGATAGCTGCGTGAAAAAAACTCTTCTACTAAGCATTTTCACAAATAAATAGAACGTAATGAAACGTTAGAATTCACTGATACGCTACAAAAAGGTACGCAAATGTTTTTGTACGACATTGAAAGCTTGCGCCATCTCTTGGCACACAACAATGTCAAAATGCCTCGCGTCTTGAAAAGCTGCTAGTGCATTATTTCTATCACAAAGTCAAATCTTTGACATTTTGCCACAGCATAACTGTGTTGCTAATTAAAAAAAAGTGTCTAATTGTGCTTTCACATGAGACTACAGAGAGACTTGAGGTTTATATTATGTGAGCGTCAAGAAATATTGCTTACCGGCTTTAGAGGCACGGTTTTCATGTGTCCAGTCTCTAGACTCGCATGGCAAAAGTTAACGCTCAGGCCTCTCCTCAAATCCTCGAACTAATCTTTCGCCTTTTACTAAAGATTACCGTGGGGAGGGGCAATCCAATGAGCCTATAGGCCAATTTTTGAAAGGTCCTGTCCGTTTGGGCGGGGCCTAGCAAGGAAACCAAAATCAGAATATGTCGATGTGTCCGAACACGTCCTTCCGTCGCTGAAGGATATCTGTGTTCCATTCGCTTTGCCAAGAAGGACGATGGTATACACGTGTGTGCACCCCGAGTGGTGTATCCGCACGACGGACAGTTCCGTGGGCGGTTCTTCCACCGCCCCCCCCTGGCTTGCAAAGCGCATCCAGACGATGGACGGGGTTGAGCAACCCAGACGGGGTTGAGAATTTATTCAATTTATACAAGCACGTTGTGCTTGCCGAAATGGCGGCACGAGTACTAGTACACTGTAACACCAGCGTTGGAAGAGATCGCAGAGCAGACGAAAGCGGATGGATGGGTGGATGGATGGATGTTATGAGCGTCCCCTTTGGAACGGGGCGGCGGGTTGCGCCACCAAGCTCTTGCTACTATGCTGCCTAATATCCTACCTAGATTAACCAATGAAAAAAGAAAAAAAAACTATGAACTACCACATCCAAATTTTCTGATCCCCTATTGCGAACTGTGCTTTTGTACGTCTCCGTCTTTTGTCGTTTCCCTACTTTTCTTCCACCAATCCTCCAATCACCTCTTACTAATGTCTATTGCGGACCTGTTTGCTTTACCACTGCTCCCGCTGAACCCAAGGGCTTCAAGGAGGCCAGTGGTGCCTAAATCGACCGCTGGGCAGACGTCTTCACATTCTAATAAAATATGCTCCGTCGTTTCTACCGCAGCAAGCACATGCTTCTTCTTCCTTCTTATATCTCGCTTTATAGGTGCGTGTTCTAAAGCATCCCGATCTCGCTTCGAAAAGTAATGTAAAAAAGTAAGCAAAAAGTTCGAAAAAGTAAGCTTCCCTTTGAGTTATCATAAATGGTTTCTTTCCTGATTTCGTTTTTTCCTTTTTAAGTAGTTACTCATGGCAGGTTTCTTTTCCATTGCCGCCACCCATGAGATTAATTCAGCCTCTCTGACTTTCCGCTTGACCTTCTTTGTTGCTGTGTTGCCCACCCCACAGGCCGCATACTTGCTGGTAAGCTTCCTAGTTCTTTTCCTCCACTGTGAATCAATGTTTTGCCTGTACAGATACCTGAACACTCTCCCAGCCCATTTACTTTCTTCCATATTCCTCAGCCGTTCATACTCAATTTTACTGCGAGCTTCCCTCACTTCAAAACTAGTCCAGCCCATAACCCCCTGCACAGCTTCATTTGTAGTCTTCCCGTGAGCGCCCAATGCGAGGCGACCCACTGACCTTTGGTTCCCGTTGAGTCCTGATTGTACCCCTGATTTAAAGCAAACAACCGCATTTCTAAAAGTAAGTCCTGGAACCATTACCCCTTTCCACATACCTCGGAGGACCTCGTACCTATTGTATCCCCATAGCGCTCTGTGCTTCATTATGGCTGCATTTCTCTTCCCCTTGACTGTTATGATTTTTTCCTATGTTTCCATATATACATTGCCTTCGTTTATCCATATACCAAGGTATTTATATTCTATTTATAGCGAACAGGTTATAACTACAGCCACTCTGCCCGTACATTCTGTCCCTACTGGCAAAAGTGTTGAACTAGACCAGGCGTGCTGGGCAAGGGACATCTGTCTGGAGTTTGAAGTCTCGTATGTTGTGGTTGCGGTATGAGAAAAAAAAAAAAGGACGTATTAATATATACATGGCGCCAGCCACGAGTCAGTCAGCTTGCGCTGGGCCGGCGTTTGTGCCATAGTTTGTACCGCATCAGTGGTGTAGTTTGTACCGTTTACTATGCAGTACGAGCATGCGAGAGACACGATTTCTGGCCACCCTACTGTTGTGCGAAGGCCCAGCTAAAGTTTTCGGATTGCTGCTTTGCGGGCCAGGTGGGGCTCAGCACATACCAGGAAAATGCATTCAGAGAACTCCACTGCTGCTAGTAGTAAGCATGCAATTTTGTACTGGTACAAAATTATCTAGAAATACGCCAGACGCACAGCCAGAGCTCGCGCTGGTCTGGACGAGCCTCTCGGCGCTGCTCTGTAAAAAGCATAATAAAATTGCGTACTGCATTGAAGCGGCCTGTTCCACACTTCCACATAATTCTCGCCATGCTCTTCAACCCGTAGCAGTAACAAAAATTAATTCATATTTTTTTTTTTTCTTTAGCAGTTGGGTCCGGTCCCCCAGGACAGTGCCAGTACGTACAGCCCCTCAATAAAAATAGCTACTTGCCACCGCTCTAAAGTAGACCTCACTTTGCCGAATACACGACTGTGCTCACAGGTAGTCTCTCGACCTGGAACTTGTCACACTCAGCCCAAGCGAAGATTTCGAGCTCGAATCCAAAGTGGGACTTCACTGGTCTCTCCCACTGGAATCAGTTGGTAGAGTTGAAAACTGCATAAAGTCACTTCGCAGCTGGAGCAAGATTAGAAATAAAAAAATACTGGCCCGCTTAGGTAGCAATCCTGCTCTTAACACCACAGCATTGCATACACAGGTACCACACCACCAGGGACACAAACGAGCTCGTACAACACGGATACCAGAGAAAGGCAGTGCGTTGATTGCACCAGTCAACACCGTCTACTTTACCTTTCAGAGGCACTTAAAGAAGCCACGATGGTGCACACCACAGAGTATGCTTGAGAAGACTGGCCTGTACAAATCATGTAGCAAATGTTACGATACCTTGCCCTAGGAATGGTTTAAGAAAAAATCAAGTTCTTGTTTTTGGCAAACTACTGCTTCTTTGCACTAACAAGTAATGTCCATGCAGTGTGTTAGGACAAGATGTGCGGAACTCCACTGGCTTCCGAATAATAAGCCACACGCAAGTGCATGACCACACCAGTATGCCAGCACTACGTTAGGTACTCTGCACTTATGAATTTGGCCCAGTGAGAGGTGTTAATGGCATTCTGAATATCCCCAACTGGTTCCAGCAAAAAACTACGGCCAGCTAAAATCTGTTTCATGTCAAGTCCCATATCAAAGTGGTAGCCAAGGGGTTCCAATAGAATGTGCAGTATAAACTTAACTCAGCCCCAACTGGTCCTAGTGACATCCAGTTGACTCCCAGGTTGAACCACACTTCCGATTGGTCTAGCTGAAACAACTTACTTTCAAGTGGGCACAAATGTTTGCTTAGGAATGCTGCGCAGTTTTGGGAATTCAGCAACAACTAGTATTTTCAGCACGGCATGCCCAATAGTCTGTGCAAATTGAACCACTATGCTAGGTACTAGGCATTAGAGGGGCAGGAAAGAAATGCTCAGAGGATAAAGTGTATAACAACAAATATTTACATAAGAAAAAACTGACTGAGCGGGTATCAAGTGATGTAAAGCATGGCATGTGTGCTCCACAGCTTCCAATGATTGAAGCTGATTGATCATTTCCCAAATGTGCCTCGCAACAGCAGCCTGTAAAGTCATTGGTCTGATATAAAGTAGCACAAATTCTGTTTGGCCACGCTGGTGCCTTGTAGACTTATTTATTCAGTGGTGATATTCGAATAGCTAAATTTTCTAATCGAATGTGAACATTCTAGAAAAATGTCCTCTGAATATCCAATCTAATATGGAATATTTCCAATTTCTAAACTGTGGGGTCTGCTTGGCAACAAAAACCTTATTTATGTTATTTGGTAATCTAAAGCCGTTCTTAACTGCATTTATGCTCAACGGTGACATTCGTGAATGAGAAACAAAGGGAAGTTGGTTGTATCTGGTGTGCCATGACAATGTCGGTAATGAAGAAATAGCACATCACCAGATGCACGTAGTAGAGTTTAGTGCACGTTGAAGAAGTGCACAACTACAGCATCGCACATCGTTGGAATCCAAACATGGTCAGATGGCAAATATATATATATATATAGCTTTGCATAAATTAAGACAGCAAGTTCGCAGGTAGCCTAAGGCAAGACATGCTTATTTAACGAGTTTAAACTATTGTGCATATGTGATCTCCTCCATGCATTTGCTCAGGAACTGGTGCGTCTGTACAGCAGCCATGGTTCTCCTGCAGCAGAATCATTTGGAAGTCTTCATTTGCATCTGTCTTTTCCCCTGTAGACTGACCAAACTTTTGTTGTCCCTCAGTATTATAACAGGTGGCATCCTGGTAAACAGAAATTTCGTAGTGGGCCACGTGTCCGGTGTGCACCACACCCCCTACCCCCACCCAACCCCCATGGCTACACCCCTGAAGCATACTGACAGCAAAATATGGGGGCATGAATTTTTATCCTTTTATTTCTTGCTCTTTAACAAACTGACAACACATAAGAAATCCATGCCGATAACTACAGCTAGTATTGCAAGTGCACCAATGTCAACAAAAACCAGGTGGTACAAATCTGAGTGACTATTCAGCAGCTGTGCAATGTGCACAAAATGGTCATAAACATCCCCTACTCAAGGCAAAGTAAAAATATTCATAAAAAGAATGCACACTTCCAAAGATGGCAAGACCAAGAACATTGAACATATACAGTTATGTACAAATGGAAAATCTTTGCTTCATGGTTGTAAAGGTTGCAAGAATATGCGCAGCATGACATGCATTCCACCACTTTATCCAAAGATGAGGGTATGGAACGGAAATGAATTTTATCTGCACTGCGCAAGCACTGGTCATAAAACGGATCGTCCGGCACAATATAGAAGCAAGGTATTCTGGTGTGGCCGTTACAACAGTAGCCAAACATTGAGGACAAACTGCTTCATTACACACATATCGAATGCACTGAAGCAAAGTAGAGTTGCTGAAACATGCCGAGGAATTTCACCGATCCAGTATTTCTTTTTTTTCAAGGACACCAAGGAAGTGCTTTAATTACTGGAGCAAGCCAAGATAATGGCTGGTTGTACAGTGATTGCAAGCCCCAATTACAGAAGCACGGGGGCACAGCATGGCAAAGACCAGTATAAAAATTTACTGGCCCACATTGTTCAAACTTCACAGGTTGCAAAAGACAACCACTGCTACAAGACACTCTGAGACACTGCTCGAAATTTGTTCATTTAAGCTTTCCTATATAATCAGCTACGTTTTTACTGGTGTAAAATACTCAGACATGTATAATTTTAGCCAAATGCTTCAAAAACCAAACAACAAAAGTACTGCACCTTTCACCTACTAAATTGAACCAGTCTATACAATGGTAGCTACCACAACATGACCATCATATGTGAAAAAACAAAATACCATGGAACAGTCAATAGCTAAGCATGTTTTCATTAAGAACTAAGGCCCATTAACAGTGTTTCAGCCCAACTGAATATCTTTTCATCCAATGCTTTAAGATTTGAGACTCACTTTTTGCAGAAATGATAAACGAAACTTTATCAAGTACTGCCCAACACAAAGAAGGCTTTCATTATGCTGGAATGATATGAACTTACTCTCTTATTCAAGCCAATTGCACTTTGTTTAACTAGTGACATACTGTGTCTAAAGCTGACTCACAAAACAACAGTCAAAACTTTCGAGCCCTTTTAGACTTGCATGTGTTCATAAATGCACCCGGCAATGATGCAGTGTGAGCAGTTGAAATTTGACTGCATGTGTAGCAGAGACTAGACGTCACACATAACTTCAAACACACTGTGCAAAAGCACATTTAAAAACTCCTCCTCAAAAGGACAGGCAAACATGTTGCACATGTCTCTGTTATATACACATATGGTATAGACGTACGTTCAAGATAAAATTATGCTTGGGCTCATGCCATCCAGGTGAAAAGCAAAAAGAACAAAGAAAAAAAGTACACAGTGCAGCCACGAGACACATCAGCACTTGTGCCTGCTCAGTAACTGAGGTTTTATTACAAGTTTTCATACCATTCAAAAATGCTTGCTAAAGGTAACTGAAAGTACACTTACAAACACTTACAAATTTAGTTTTCCATTCCAAGTACAACTTATACATGGGTAAATAGAAAAACAAAAGCTTGTACATGTGGCCTGCTCATGTAACTAGCATGGTCATGAAACAGAATATGGCTAGCTTGCAAATGACTTGCGTCTATATCTGGCGAATGCCATGTCAATTATATTACTTGTAATATGGACAACCCGACAATTTGTTCAGTCTTACAATAGAAGCTACAATATAAAGTTATGCTTCAAGAAGCATAGGGAAATATGCTTATGGTATGTCACCACCTTTGGAAATTCATTGTTTTCTTTAAAAAAGCCAATTTTACATTTCGGGCATTTTGAGAACCCCAGATATTTAAAGAATGTGTTACGGAACATATTACATTTCTATGTTGCTTTGTTAACAAGTTATCGACAATTTACAAACTGCTAGGCAAATGCAGCTGTACAGTGTCTGAAAAGCATCCTTTAAAAAAAATTTTTTTTTCTGCAATTTCATGTTACTTAAGCACTGATAACTTTATCATGAATATACAATTTTTGATTAAACTTTGCATGCTTCTTCCTTACACATAGGGCTCACTGTTTTCAGTTTGAACCAGAAAAGTATGTTGAATTTCCTTTTTTTTTTTTCTGTAATTCGGTTTTAACTGGATCTTTTTGCCACAGCTAAGACAGTGATTTGAGGCATTGCAGCTGCGAACCTACATGCACTCTGATGCAAGCAGCCTGGCAAAGTCAAGGTCATGCATCGGCTAGCCACCCAAGCAATCTTTGCTTTTTCTTATTTGCATCTGTTTTGCCTGTCACTGCAATGAAAACAATGTGGGATTACACACGGGACTGGAGTGCCTGGGTCCCTGCAGTTTTCACACTGTAGTCACTGCGGCGGGTGAGTTGGGCAAGTTCGGTGATAGTGACGCGGGCTCCTATCCACCTACTCATTTTTTTTTTCTGAAAGATTCATTGAAGCCCTGTACTTGCATAGTGTTACAAATAAAGCATCGTTCTACTTGTGCCTGTATACCAAATGCACTCACTCTTAATTTATGCTAGTCACATAGCCTAATGGCACTGTGCCCTTGCTAGACTGCTTGTCGCAAACTTCACTGTTCTGCATGTTCAATACGACAATAGTGTTTGTGTTTCAGAGCAGGAGCTGCAGTGTAACAGCAAGTTTTAGCATCAACAAAATTAGTGAACCAGATATTCACACAAAAATAAAACCAATAAGCTCGATGCAAAATATCCACTGAGAAAGGTTAGTAAAAGTTATTCTATAAAAGTATATTAACTGAAAAACACCAAATTTTGGGATGGAAATGAAGACTGCAAGATGTACGCAGAAATTTTTGAAGAATAGTAACCGAACACCAAGAACCCTACTTACACATTAGGCTGTGCAATGAAATACGATAAATGAAAACATTACTTTTTAATGCTATGATGCTCCCTTTAAAGCTTTGCCACTCTTTAGTTTTTTGGCTATAACACAGTTACACTAATTTGATGGCATACATTTAATTCAGTGCACAGCATGTTTGTTTTTTTGCTATGTTAGTACCAAATCGCTTCCTGCTTGTGCGCTCCAGTTGCAGTTAGTGTAACAATATATATATATATATATATATATATAAAGTTTTCATCTTTTTCACTGTCTAGCACACTTGCCTTTGAAACCATCTTTTCAAAGATCGACATGTAATAATAATTTTAAAATCAAAATCAAACATTTTGGTGAAAGGTGGCGATACCCTTAAATACCAACCTAGGACTTTTTCGATACCAAAGCCTAAACCTGATGACTGACAGCCCATATTTTAGTGACAATTACAAAGTTGATGTGCATTACTGATAAGCGGGCAGCTGCACATGATTAGACATAGACCTTGAGAGAACTCCAAAGGTTCTTGTGACTGAAACTTTTGTTGAGCACTGTTGAGATGTACTATTGGTGCCAAAATTTTACTAGATGCAGTATACATGAAAATAGTCAATTTCCACAGCGCCACTGTACATCAGAGATGTAGCTAGCACTCCTTGAAAAAACAACATATGCAAGCTCTAATTCTAGGCTTATTGCCTGCTGAAATTTAGATCCTTTGCAAGACTCCACAGCACATAAACCTTTGGCGCTGACAGTACAGATGCACCACATGGTGCAGGAAGGCCATCAACACTAAGGGTAGGTACATTACAAAGATGGGCTGCGAAAGAGCCACAGCAATGTGCATACCAAGAGATTGCAATATGTGGGGAAGCGTTTCCTGCATAACGTGGACTGCACAGCACATTATAACAGAAAAATATATCCAAAACAAGGAGGCGTAGGTGACTGTATCATAACACAGCTCGCAACAGCAAGGCAAGCACTGCAAACCCTGTACTAGAAAAGCAGCACCCAGGCTGGGTGCAAAGGCATGGGTTACAATGACAAATAAAGCACAATAAACGACAGATGGCAGATATCTTTGCAACAGTGCATCTACAACAGTTTCTTAACCCCGTACCAGTTTGGAAACCATGACCACCACTTGCAAAACATTTCAGCCATTTCGGCTTCAAGAATGTTTAAATTGGACAGAACATATAACAACGAAAGCACATTATGCTATGTATAAATGCAAAAGGGAGAGGGGGAGAGGATTGGAGAAGAGATAAGCAATATTGTAAAGTAAGAAAAACATTAAAGAGGCAATTTTCTTAATTATCCTAACATTGGATATCAGAAAGCCTCTGAATCACATGTTGCCACTGATCAATTTTGGTTACGCAGCTTTTTTTTGTGTTCATGAGACACTAGCTAATTTTCCAGTCTTACTGAATTGTATTCCAAGACAGTGGAAGCATATAAACATAGTATTACATGGCAACTGCTCTGCATAGCTTCCTGAAAGAATAACATGCATATGAAATATCTTAGTGTTAGCTTACCAGACATAGCTGTCTGCAAAATGCAATGGCAACAGCCTAATTGGTAATATATGAGCACTTATGCTTGATATGGCCTAATATGAAAACCCAACATTCATCCCATGCATAATAGATGTCTTGGCAGGCTTTTCTGGCTGCATAACGTGCACAAAGCCTTTTCTATCAAATGCAATTTACATGTGTTCGCTTTCGCAGAGCTTAATGTTCTGGCCTGTGCTGACTTAAGACCACTTTACCGACAGCAGTGCAACAGCTGTGGGGGAAAAAAAACATGTTTCTAAGGCACAACCTGCTCTTCTACCATCACTTACAAATGTAGTTTAGTGGGCACACATGAAGTTCTGCCAAATGTGCAACACAGAAATGCAGAAAATGAAGGAAGATCTTGCACTTATGATCCTCATTCAGGGACGCTGCCCCTTCGCCTTCTTCCTAGTTCATCATGCACAAACAGCCTAAGTACTTTTGAGCCATGCCAGTTTGACTGTGGTACTTAAAGTACATGGGCAAAAAGCATCATGCCACAATCAAAATGTCAACTAAAGCCACCACGACAAAATAACAGTGCAGCAGCACTCATATTCCACAAAGGTAAAGCTCGGCGCACACTGCATTGCTAACGAGCCCAAAGATGCAACGTTATCTACCGACTCTTCCTACCACAGTGCCAAAAATGCAGCAGTGTCATAATCTCCTACGGCTCTATGCACTTTTCAACTGGATTTGCATGTTCATTTATAAATGCTCAAGAAGGTAGCAGGAAAACAATTTTTACAACACTAATGCTGATATAAATTCATCAAGTTGAATCTTGCATATTACTCGGAACGCTCTGCAGGAGTGAACAAACTAGACTGCAAGGTTAATATAAGTGATTTCACATTTTCACACACTGATGTTGTTATTGCAATGACATTTTCCACTTTTTTTTTTCTTGTCAAGGCAAATGAAGGACACTTGCTGAAGTATGGCGGTTTACAGCCTTCGTTCGAAGCAGGTCAAGAGGCAAGTTCTTTGTGCCTAAGTTCCAATGCGAACTGAAAATGGACTTGCTGCTCACTATTGCTTGAAGCAAGAACATTTTGTTGCTGGCAGACACTAACATAAGTGAAAATTGACAAGATGCTGTTGCTTTCTGGCTATTCTATGCCTATGTTGATATAACTCTAGACATTGCAATGTACAGTGGCCCAGACCATTAAGCAGAATGCTTGACAAGTTATGGTTTTGAGCTGATGTCAGAGTCACCAAACAGGCATTTAATCAGAAAAAGAAAAGCAGTGCATAATAAGTAAAAATTAATTCAAGAATTCAGATCATGATGGAGAAGACCTGATGTGCACACTGCTACATGTATGTGTTCACACTAAATACTCAACACTCCAGGCAAGCTCAAGAACAGTGCATGTTTATGATAAACGCCAGACACTCAAGGCAGGCTCAAAAGTGAATGGTATCAAGGGCCCCACGGAACCATGGTGTACATTTACCAGTGAGCAAGACCAACTATAATAGTCACCATACATACACATATTTAAAACATGAACATATTTCGTTACATTTACGTCGAGACAGGCCTAAAACATCTGGCTAAAGTGCACAAATGTCATGGAAGGGGGTATTTCTAATTGAGCTAAGAACCTCAACAAAATCACAACACACAAAGACTTCTGCCAAACAGCTACTATAGTTGCACACAGCCATGTACATAAATCTCAGCTGTGCTGACAATGCACTCTGAAACAATGCAAACAATATACTTCAACAGAATTCAAAATACAAGGCCATTTATCAGAACTTGAAAGAGCTTCCTGCAAGAACTACTGTGAAAGCAAGTGTCTTGATACAAGCTATGAATGGTCCAAGCTGAGGACAGCATAAGGCCTGGCAACAGCAGAAGGCCTGGCAACAGCACAAAAGAAGTTTCACTTGAACCGTTCTTCCAGAGAGGCAGCCCACTCTGTTTCCTTCAAACCGGTGACATTCACAACAAAGCTACTCGCTTAAAGGCATCACCTGTTCATTTCCAATCGGTAACATTCAGAACAAAGCTACTCAGTAATAGGCATCACCTTATAAACATATAAACTCCCCTAAACACCAGCTCCACATAGCTGTCATAAAAAAAAAGGTTGGTCCTAGCCCTTGTAAACACTCAAACAGCTTTTTTTTTTAAGAACATAAATAACTTGGTAAAGGATATAAGTGATAAATTATCCTTCAGATTAAAGAAACAAAAATGGGGGTAGAATGAGAAAAAGCAGTCCTAGAGTTTGTCACCAAGGCAAACAGAGAACACATCTGCATCCTCTTCAAAGCAGTGTTGTTACCTTATATAGAAGTAACATCTCAGCGATGGAGTGCAGAAAAACTTTAGTGACCTCACTGTAATGCCGTATTACATACAAAATATGGGCATAGTTGCCCATATCCGACAGCCTTAATCAAATTTTGTGATCAGAAGATAACAGATTTGTGTTTCACAGACAAAATGCAGCCAATGAAGCAACATTCAAACAAGTGCCACAATTCAAAGGTTCAGCAGCTATAAAGGCCACTGCTGAAAAAATGTTAGAAAAGTTTCAGCACTGTGCCATCCTTTCACTGGAATAATATAAACCCAACAACGTAGGCAAAAGTATGCAGTGTGAAAACTGATGGCCATCAAAAGTTGGCTGGATGTTTGTTGAGCTACAAGCTGTTTTCTCATAAGCAGCTTTAGCAACCTGCCATCCCATCAGCCAGTCCAATTTACAAATACGTGCCTTTGGCAAAACATTACCAGTCAGCATCACATAGTCACGACACATGGTCACAAAATTTAAAAAAGAAATGGAGGCAATTGCTGGGCTGGTTCAGCCCCTGCTGCTCATTAGTCCTCATGCTCGTCATCGCTGTCCACGTCACCGTCATTTGGCACATCCGAGGGCAGGTGGATGTTGCTGAGGAGGTCACGCATGGCCTCCAGCAGCGACGTGACACTTCGGCGCAGGTCGCCTGCATCGCCATTGGCCCCGTCTGCCCCCGCAGCACCTGCTGCACCGTGCTCGGCTGGCTCAGGCTCCACCAGCACCATAGGATTCCGCACGTCGATGCCCACCACCTCCTGAGGCTGCAATGCCCACAATTTTATGTTAACAAGGCCACATAACCCACAAGCGAAAGTGTTCCTGAAAAGAGTGCCACATTTTAGTGCATGTTAGTTTAATCTGGGGAAGAGAAAATATTAGCACCTTACTTACAACAGCTAAACAAGACAAAACACACCAGTGAGTGTTAAAGTTGACTTATTTTGCGGCTTTTCTCTCCTGCATCTGAGCAAAGGGGGAAACGATTGCACGTGGAAGCTTTGTCAATTCAGTGTCTGTTCTGAGAAACCAAAAGCACTGTCAAACGCTGCCGGATTACTTGGAATGGTAAAACATGTGCAGAAGCTCCACCCCTATAGCTTTCTTTTCATTGCCATAAAAGGTGTCTGCGAGTATGCTACGGCTGCCAACGGATCAGCGTGTAAGAGTAATGTTTCCAGACTGCGAGATAATCAAAATGGCAGCGGTGGTGGCTTCAGTTAATGCCGGTGCGGACGCCTGAAATTTCTGGAGCCTTTAAATATTGCCTTTATGGGGTACGTGGCAGTGCCGCGAAGGTGTCCGAATTTATTATGCATGTCCGAAAAATCTGTCGTTGACTGTAAGTGCACTAATGTGAGTCAAAGTGAAGCTCTGAGCAGGAGATGATGACCAGGCTTATGTGAGGCACTACTATTTAAGTAGTGAAGACAAGGCCGAGATGGATGCACAGCACACTGACCTGCAATTACTCATCTTTATTGTGACCAAGGTGAAGACACCGCACGAACACCTCTTTGGGAAGCTTTAGAATGAATTGACAGAGTGAGAACTACAAGAAAGACTTTGAGAAGCCATCGGCTCAACTGCCTTCTGAGCAAAATGTAGTGCTGCTGATGGTGCAAATACTGCAAATACAGACAAGATAATTAAAGCAGCAGATTTTACTAATCAGCACCACAGCGCAGACTCTGACGTGTCGGGGTAGTCCTAGAAGCAAACCCATGGACACATTTGATGGTTATTCAACAGCTGCTGCTGTAAAGATTTACGAATAAGCTTGTAAGAAAAACCACTGAGCCAGCGACAGTGATAATATTGATACTGTGGGACTATTCCTATCCAGGATCACTAAATGTGGTTTGACTTGTGCACTCGAGTGTTGGGATGAGGTGATATCCTTGAAGCATCTAAGTGGCAGTGCCTTCAACTATTTCTATGAGAGGTGGCGATTGCTCAAGCTGGCTAATTCAAAACTATCAGAGTCATCTGTTGTTGAACTTGTCACTCATGGTACAGTAAAATCTCGTTATTTCGAATTCCGCGGGGAGGCTACGAAAATTGGAATCATACAAAATTCGAACAAATGAAAGTCAGACAAAAATCGCTCGGTTAAAGTGCATATATAGCCCGACGTACGGCAGTTCAAAGCAGTGCATTGGTTGGAGATAGTTTTGCGCATGCTCCGAAGAGAGCAGCCAATGGTGCACGCGTTGAAGTCTAGAGGGGATGGCATTTTGGCTGGCGTAGTGCAAGCAGCGCAGCGCAACTGGCCGCAAGCGATGCGTGCCGAAAACGTCGGACTATAAAAGCGCCTTTGTGCTGTTGACGCTCGCCGCAGGAACAAGTGCTACACTCCAAAATGGACTTGCGAAATGCACCACAACCTGCTATGACGTTGGTCTCCATTGTACTTTTGTAGCTGTACCAGCTGCGCGCTGCCGAGTTCTGTTATATGTATAGGTGGTGTCCAAACACGTATCCCAGTGATGCTTTCCTTCGAGTAATAGCCACGAATCTCAAAGGCTATGCTTTTTGGTACTGCGAGCGCCGATAAACGTTACGGCCACCATGTTTTAGACATTACCTGGGGCACGATCGAGGATCGTCGTTTGGAGCACACCGCGCAACTGTACACGCGCTACAAACAACGATCCCCGATCACGCTCCTGGTGCCGCTTCTCGGCCGTACACCTTGTAGAGAAAGAGCATAGCCTCCAAGATGTAGCGTGAAGAAGAAAAAAACACACAGCGCAGTCTTCACATTTTTGTCTTGAAGGTCTTGAGACAGGGACAGAACTGACATGCAACAGAGGCGTTGGCCATGCCTGGCCAGGCGCAAACACGTCTCTCTCCCTCTCCAGTCAGGCCTAAACAAAGGGCCGCAGATAAAAAAGAGCAAAGCTGTGCGGCAACGCCAGTGTCGCCAACGTGCTCCCGCGCACTAGCACTCATCCCATCCACGATGGTGCGGCGTTAGAATTATCGGTGGTGGTGCAGATCTCAGTGAGAGTTAGCAAGATGCGTTACATATTGCTTTCAATACACTGTTGGACGGACTGCGGCGGCTACTTCGAATTATTCAAGATTTCAAATTTACGAGTTCTGAATTAACCCTTTGAGGGTCAATGACATAAATATACGGCGCCGCAAACGAGTGCAGAATGGTCGATGCCATATATTTGCGGCGCCATCTGTATGTTTAAAATGCGCGCCAATTTCCTGACTTTTTCTTTTCTGGCATGCGCTGCCACTATGTGGGAATATGGGGAATTTTTTTTCTCGCTCCTCCCTTACTCGGTTTTCGTTGCACGGTTTGTTTTAGAGCTAGTTTGCTCCGGCGCGTCTATATACTACTGCTCGCGCATTAGCGTGCATGGGTGGGCGGCGGTTTGGGTTTTGTTCTGCAGGCGGTTTCGGCTTTTTGTGCTCGCAAAACTGATGGCTATCTCGTTACTAATCGCTCAAAGGGCGACCGCCTGTTTCTCGCTCGTTTAGTGCTCACAGGGGTGCGCGTAGGAAGGATGCCGCCGTGCATGCGTTTCCTTTTCTTTTTTTTGGAGACTCACAAGAACTAATTGCCTCTGATTGGCGATAAGATGAAGTTTAGCAGAAGTTTGTACCAGGTTTTGCTTTTTTGACGGGCACACAACCATAGTTTTCTTGAGTGTGTTCACTTACGCAGTTTGATTATGCTATACACATAAATATTAGTGTAAGAGCAGGAATATTTGACACTTGCGAAATATTCTCGTGTGCACATTTTCTAATCTAAGCCTTATGTGTATAACAATGCATCAAATTTTAAATTCTTATAAGTTTATTTCCTTATTTTTATTGTTGTTACTCATGAAGAAACAGTACATGTATACCAACGCAAAATATTTCTTTCTCACTTTACGGTCACCCTAGAAAAATTATGGTAAATTTTTTTCGAAATAGGCCCCTCAGAAGAATTGTAATCTACAATAAAAAAAAAATAGACTCTGGGCTGTCGCATACGGCGATAAAAATCGACCCTCAAAGGGTTAACAAGCCTTTACTGTATGACCAAAGATAGACAGAAGCAAACTCAAGCAAATGCCCCAGATATATCTACTGCAACATCTGACAGTTATCACTCCAGATCATGTACTCTCTCCTAAAGCTACACTACTCCAAACTTTCAACACCAAATCTGCTAATTACATGTACACAGAAGATCCAGTAGCATGAATCAACTGCACCTGACCAGAATGGAAGCACTCGCATCATATGCCACTGGAAAGAGTGCAAGCCAGGCTCTACAATCAATTGGAAAAAGAAACTATGCACTTGATTGAATTAAACATGCTCCACGCTGAAATGGAAGATAAATATGAGATTGTGCGGATTGACACAGGTGAGTCCGTTAGCCTAATTAATTATAATGAGTTTGTAATAAGTGACCACATATAGCTGCTGAATTGTGCAGTTACAGCAGTCCAATGAGGCAGCTGCAAGACAGGATAGCAATATCTGCGATAGTTTCACAGTTCTTTTACTCCAAAACGAAAATACGAGCACTCATTGTGAACACTGAAATTCCACTTTATACTCTCATGACCAGATAGCCATGGTCTAGGAAGGGCAAAGAAGAGCTCTGAAGATGTCCCCAGTGTGTACTCTGAACTCATATTTTGTTAATTTCATTCAGAAAATAGACTTGTCTGTTTAGTCATTTGCTTTTTTTTTTTGTTGTTGTTTCAGATATGAGAACATCGACCTTACTTTCTGTACTTTCTGTTTTAAACATAATAATCCTTGTAAACATATCTGCATGGGCCCGAAAAGTGCCTGCAGTATGTTTAAATAAACAAATATGCATTAATGTTTGATTCAATCAAGTGCATAGTTTTCCAGTTGGCTTGCCTGGCTACCTACAGTTGGCATACCTGGCTTGCACTCTTTCCAGCGGTATATGATGATGTGAGTGCATCCGTTCTTATCAGGTGCAGTTGATTCATGCTACTATCATTGTGAGCTCTGCACTTTTATAGATATATTTTTTAAACACTTCGGCGACCATAGTGTTCAATCTAACTGAAGCATGTTTACTAAAGTAGCTGAATTATCCAACAAATAGATCCCTCTTCACCGAATAATTTTAAATCGCTATGCACCATGGTATAATGTTAATCTTAAGCGTTTAACAAACAAAAAAAGGTGGCTTTGTAGATTAGCCCGGTTACGTCCTAGTGACATGCACTGGGAATTGTACAAACAGGCTTCCGAGGAATACATGGGCTCCCTTAAGAACTCGAAGGAGAATTATCTACAAAATACTTTACTATGCATGCTGATAACCGATCTGCGAAAGTTCTAGTGCTCTGTAAATCCCAAGGCTGATAACCTAGTAGCTCTTATCGACAGCACTGGTGTTGTCATTTCTCCTGAAAAATGCAGATCTGTGTTAACAGTTTTTTCGCGAACTTTTCTGATGACCAAAATGTTGCAGTGCCAGAATTTTCATACTCCGAATACACCACTATGTCCTATAATTATTCATTGTAGCAGTGTTGAAAATGTAGTTAACAAATTAAAATTTTGCTCTTCCTCCGGCTGCGATGAAATTAATACAAAGTTTTTGAAAGCCACAATTATGTATTCATGAATTATTTAAACTAAGCTATTTCAGCAATCATTGGACATGGGATCTGTCCCAGGTGAATGGAAGATCGGGAAGGTGATTCCACTTTTGAAGTCAGGCAACCAGCAATCACCATTAAATTACCGGCCCATTTCCCTCACAAGTATCCCTTGCAAAATATTTGAGCCTATTCTGTTTTCAAACCTTGTTAACTTTCTCGAATCAAATTCATTTTTTTCGCCATCACAACATGGTTTTTGTAAATCATATTCTTGTGAAAGCAAACTAGTACCTTTCGATCACAAACTCCATGCCATCCTCGATCGTTCTTCTCTAATTGACTGCATTTTCTAGACTTTTCTAAAGCACTTAACAAGGTATGCCATAAACTGCTTCTCTACATACTACGCCAGCTTAATATCGACTCTAAAGTGTTCTATTAGCTAGAAATCTTTCTTACTAAAAATTCCCAGTTTGTGTCCGCAAATAACACAAATTCAGAGCACACTGCTGTTCGGATTGGGGTCCCTCAAGGGACAGTACTAGGCCCTTTATTCTTTCTTATTTACATGAATGACTTACCTTCGTGTGTTTTCTCCTACATTAACCTCTTCGCCGATGATTGTATATCCTCGAGAACGAAGGGAAACAGAACAAAGAGTCGTCGCGGCAGTAATAGACTCGGACTATAGGGAAATCACTTGCGCGTCAGCACGGGATTGTACGGTAACTGAGGGAGAGGAAATGGCTGTTGCTCTAGCAGCTGTGGAGGGCTACCGCACAAATAGATCCCTTATAATTCTAACAGACTCCAAGGAAGCATGCCGAAACTACATTAACGGCAGAATTGGTCAAAAAGCGCTCCAAATCTTCCTCCGCGCTGGCCAACAGAATAAACGCATTAGACATACCATCTTTTGGGTACCGGGGCACACTGAGATTGAGGGCAACCAAAGGGTTGATAGGATCGCTCGCGAGCATACAAACCGAGCGGACCTAAACAGAGATCCTGAGGATTTCATGGCAGTGATCCCAACGTACTCTGACATACTAAATTACCATAGAGGGACGAGGATCAGATATCCCCCGCCCCACAATACACTCACTCAACAACAGGCAGTTTACTGGCGAAAGCTGCAGACAGGAACTTTCCCAAATTTACATATACTATGCAAGATGTTCCCAAGTCAATACAGGGACACATGCCCGTGGTGTGGTGCAATACCCACACTTTATCACATCACATGGGAGTGCAATACAAATAAGGCATTCCACAAAATAGAAAATCCGAGTGCGGAGCAGTGGGAGAGCGTGCTCTCCAGCGGCGACCCTAGGCTCCAACGGAGGCTGGTGGATCATGCCCGACGAGCAGCCACGCTCGGTGGTGCCCTGGAATAGGGGCGCCAACCATGCAGGCCGGAGATCGTCATCAACCAATAGAAGATGAAGACATCCGGCCCGACCGCTGAATTACTCTTTCTAGAGCAATAAAGTTTACTTCCTCCTCCTCCTTCCTCCTTGCTATTAGTGTTCTCATACAAATACCTTGAAATTCACATTACATCAAATCTCTCTAAGGCAGAACACATTTTTTATATAATTAACAACACTAATCGAATTTTGGGATACCTCCGTCAAACTCTGCACAAGTACGTTCATCCATAAAATTAGTCATGTACAAAATGCTCATTCCCTTCAAACTAGAATATGCTGCTTCCGTCTGGGATCCAAGCCACGAAAACGTAATTCATTCACTAGAAATGGTTCAAAATAACTCTATGTGTTTCATTCTTTCTGATTACTACAGAACAGCAAGCACATCTTCCGTGAAATCAAGTCTTGACGTATCACCCCTTCCATCCGGTCGTAAGTGGTTTCGCTTGAGCCTTTTTCACGCCATATTTCATCATCTTCAGGTCCGCAATGAGTTTATATCACCTCCTCAGTATCTTTCATCTCGCTTAGATCACGCATAAAAAGTTCAAATTCCTTTTTGCAAAATTGACGCTTTCTTCCAGTCATTCTTACCATGGACACATCAGAAGAGTGGATCACCTTCCACATATATATATATATATATATATATATATATATATATATATATTGTGAGACAAGATTTAGGCAGCCAGTCTCTTCTTTATTCTCTTGAGTGAGAGCCCCACCACCAGGTGCCAAAACGGTGATGATGAGTATGTACAGGTGAGAATATGAAGCGTATGAATAATGCTCACACTAATTTCCCCCGCGTGCGCAAGCGGCCAGCCTGGCCGCAACTTAGCCAGGAGGGTAACGCCGAACAAATCGTTTGATGCACGAAACGTGAACGATCTCCGAACCACGATAACGATGGTCCGAAGAAACGTCTATGGGAGTAACGCGATAGTTGACGGGGGATGTTTGTTCCTTAATAATGTAGGGTCCAAGGAAGCGGAATTCAAACTTCTCACACAAACCGGGTGTCCGAATGGGCGTCTAAAGTAGCACTTCCTCTCCAGGACGAAAGGAGATGTCGCGACGAGAGCTGTCGTAACGTTGCTTGCGATCTAGCTGACTGACTTCGGCGTTGAAGCAAGCACGTTGACGGCATTCCTCAAGTCTCGAGACGAACTGTTCGGGTATACTGGCCGAGGTGTTAGTTGGGGCATTGAAGAAAGCGGCGTCGATGGTGAATGTCGGTGAACGGCCGTAAACAAGGTAGAAAGGTGAGTAACCCGTAGTTCGTTGGATAGCGGTGTTGCAAGCAAACGTCACAAAAGGTAAAAGTTTGTCCCAGTTGTCGTGATTTGGCCCGATATACATTGATATCATATCTGTTAGTATGCGATGAAATTGCTCTGTTAAGCCATTTGTTTGAGGATGATATACACATGTCGTCTTGTGAACTGAGCCACAAGCTCCGAGTACTTCTTTGATCATTGTTGACAGGAAAGTCTTGCCGCAGTCACTTAACAGTACATGAGGTGCACCATGACGCAACACAATGGCATCCAGGAAGAAGGCGGCAACGTCTGAGGCTGAACTAGAGCATAGAGGAGCGGTCTCTGCGTAACGTGTGAGCTGGTCAACAGCTGTCATTATCCATCAATGACCTGCCGGCGTTATGGGCAGAGGGCCGACTAGGTCTATCCCAACGATGGCAAAGGGTGTCTCGGGACATGGGATGGGCTGTAAAAGCTCAGCAAGAGGCGAAGTTGGTCGTTTCCTCCGCTGACACTGGACGCGAGAAGTGACGTACTTGGCCACAAAGGTAGACATGCCTGGCCAAAAGAAACGGCTCCTAACGCGGTGGTATGTCTTGTGGAAACCCAAATGGCCAGCAGATGGGTTGTCGTGAAAGGCTTCAAAGATTTGTATACACAGTGAACGTGAAAGAACAGGGACCCAGCGGTGTCCGTCGGAGTTGTAAGTGTAGCGGTGCAGCACATTGTCGTCGAGCTTAATTAGTCGCAGTTGTCAACGTAATCTGGCATTTGGTGCAGTAGTTCCGCACAGGCGTTGGATAATGCTGTTGCAGTAGGGATCAGAACGTTGACACGAGGCGAGCTGAGTGACGCGATTGGAAGATAACGTGCCAGTAACCGCGAAAGGTAATAAAGAGAGTGGAGACTTCGTCTCATCATCAAGTGGCGAGCAATGGAGAGATGTACTCGAAGGTAATAGTGGCAGGGGGCAGCGAGAGAGTGCTTTGGCATCTTGATGCTTTTCCCAGACTTGTAAACAACTTAAAAATCGTACTCTTGTAAGCGGACCACCCAGCGACCAAGGCGTCCAGACAAATTTTTGATTAACGATAACCAGCATAAGGCGTGGTGGTCTGTTATGACCATGTAGTGGCGTCCATAAAGATATGGTCGAAATTTTTGTATCACCCAAACTACTGCGAGACATTCCTGCTCTGTGATTGAGTAGTTCTTTTCGGCAGCCGTTAATGTGTGGCTGGCATAGGTAACAACTCTCTCTCGTGAGGTGGTATCACGCTGTAAAAGGACAGCACCAATCCCATGGCCACTAGCGTCGGTGTGCAAACAAATTGGTGCGTTCTCATCGAAGTGACAGATGACAGGGTCAGTGGTTAATGCTTGCTTGAGGGCTTGGAAAGAGAGTTCGCAGTCGTCTGTCCAAGGGAAAGCAGTGCCCGACGTGAGCAACTTGTGCAGCCGTGACGCCATGGCAGCAAAATGATTGATGAAGCGGCGGAAGGAAGTAAGATGCCAGGCCCAAGAAACTTCTTAATTGCTTTTTATTTTCAGGGAGAGGGAAGCGAAGCATGGCAGCGACCTTGTCGGGATCTGGTCGAATGCCATCTTTGCTGATAAGGTGGCCCAACACTTTGATGTCCTTTCTGGCAAAATGGCATTTCTTTGTGTTGAGTTGGAGTTGCATGTGAAAACTTCATCCAAACGCTCAAGGTGCTGACGAAAAGTTGTAGAAAAAAATAATGATGTCATCTAAATAGCACAGACAGGTCTTCCACTTAAGGCCATGTAAGACTGTGTCGATCATGCGTTCAAATGTTGCAGGAGCATTACATAAACTGAAGGGCATGACGCTGAACTCGTAAAGTCCGTCTGGTGTTGCAAAGGCTGTCTTCTCCTTGTCCGCTTCATGCATGTGGATTTGCCAGTACCCGGATCGGAGATCTAGATTAGAGAAATATTCTGCACCTTGGAGGGAGTCAATGGCATCGTCGATTCTTGGCATTGGATATATATGTCCTTGCGCATGTCCTTATTAAGGGCTCGATAATCGACACAAAATCGTACAGAGCCGTCTTTCTTGCGAACCAGGACAACAGGAGACGGCCTAAGAACTGGACGATGGCCAAATTATATTTCTTTTGAGCATGTCATCAACGTTATCCGCAATGATTTTCCGTTCTGCGGATGACACGCGATAGGGGCGGCGTACAATCGAACCACCTTCGGTTTCAATGCGATGTACTGCGACAGAAGTACGCCCCAGAAGCTTGGAGTGAATGTCAAATAAGGCACTAGGTTTGGGCAGGAGTGCCAAAAGGTCTTCTTCCTGTGCAGCGGTGAGATCAGGATTTATCGCGGCCGTTAAAGCAGCGGCAGGAGTATGATCATCAGTTGTGGTAGACAAAGGGGGTGATTCGGTGTGAAGCGGTACCAGCGAAAGAGGTTCGGTGTCAGTAAGGCAAATCACAGTAGTGCCCTGGGAGAGCACAACTGATGAAGAAGTAGGGTTATGAACAGCGACGAACGCTCTACCGTCCTGAAACCACACCAGGCTCAGTGCGAGGAACACATCACCATTAACAATTGTGTCGGAAGTCAGTGTGATAATATGCTCATGGCCCGCGGGAATGAAACAGTCGGTAGATGTGACGAAACGTAGGCTGTGAGCATCGAGAGCGGACGAGCATTCAGTGTCTGTCATATGAATAGTTCGCTGACGGCAAAAGATGAAAGCTGAGGCGGAAGACAAGAAGTCTCATCCCAAAATCATTGTGTAGGTACACGAAGACAGCATGACAAACTGAATGCGGTGAAGAATGCCATCAATGAAAACACGCGCAGTGCAAACACCGGAGGGCTGAACAAGAACTGCATTAGCACAACGAAGGGGAGGGCCATTATACGGTGTCTTCACTTTTCGCAATCGAGAACACAAGTCTGTACTCATAATGAAAAGCGATGCGCCTGTGTCAACCAAGGCTTCGGTTCGGACACCTTCAACACACAGCATAAGTACATTTGACGGGCGCTCCGGAGGAGTTTCATGATGTCCAAAAGATGCAGCTTTCCCTCCTGAAGCTGCACCATTTAGTTTACTGGGCGGTGATCGGAGGACGAAGTAGCCGGTCGAAGAGGGGAAGAGGAACGCCGCATCGGTGATGGAGAGCGACGACACGAGAAACGCAATGAACCGGCAGCGTTGAAGTCCTGTGGAGATGGGGAACGTCGTTGAATAATAATCGTAGTAAGAACGCCGACGCTGTGGTGCAGGGCCAGAAAACTCATCCCTTTCAAACCCGTCCATAGCCACACCTTTCATCTTGCTGACGGCGTCGGCAAAACCTTGAAATGTGGCCACGGATGCCACAATAGTAGCAAACCGGTCGAGGTGGGCTTCATGCGTTGTAAGACGGAGGAGGTGGTGGTCTTGCAGTGATAGGATTCAGGGAAATGTGCGGTGCAGGTGCCTGTTGTGGTGGCTGCTGGGAGGGTGGCACTATAGAGGCAACCTGAGCAGAAGTTGGCGTAGGGATAGGGTGCAGGCTCGGGACTTGCGGGCAGGTCAAGGCAGCTATCTCTTCCCTCACAATATGGCGTAGGCCGCCACCAGGAGGTGTCATATGGACCTCAGGAGGGGTTGACGAAGCTTGAGCGTGCAGTTCCTCACGGACGATAGAGCGGATCAAGGCATGTAGTTCGCTGTCATTGGATGCCTTGAAATCAGATGTGTCAGGGTGTAAGCGGAGCATATGAAGCTCATCGAGATGCTGACACGTACTGATGATGTCTGCGACGGTAGTGGGGTTCAGCACTACAAGAGCATTGAATGCCACAGTCCCAATACCCTTGAGCAGGTGGCGTACACGGTCACTCTCTGCCATCGAGGTGTTCACGCGGCGGCAGAGGGCGAGGACGTCCTCTATGTACGAAGTGTACGACTCGCCCGAGTGCTGAACACGCTCAGCAAGCTTCTTCTTGGCGATATCAAAGCAGACAGACGAGTTCATGAAAATCTGGCGTAGGTGGTGTTTGAAGGTGCTCCAGTTGACGAAATCGAGCTCATGATTGTAAAACCAAGTTTTGGCGACGCTGGTGAGGTAGAAGGCAACATGAGCAAGTTTTGCAGATTCGTTCCAGTGGTTAAAGTCACTCATGCGCTTGTATAGCTCTAACCAGTCTTCAACATCGTCACCTGGAAGCCCAGCAAACACCGGTGGATCCTTCTGAGGGGTGGTAACCGTCCAAGAAGGGGTTCCCGGAGGAGCAGGCAAGGTGGACGTCGTGGTATTGGTCTGCTGGTCTTGGGACATGGTCGAGTGTAGTTGGTAGAGGCGGCGACCCAAGCGGAGCTCCAGGGATGTAGCGTAGGTGAAGCTGGAGAGAAACTGGTAGCGAGAGGAAGAAGAAACTGGACAGCACACTCCACCACTTGTGAGACAAGGTTTAGGCAGCCAGTCTCTTCTTTATTCTCTCGAGTGAGAGCCCCACCACCAGATGTCAAAACGGTGATGATGAGTATGTACAGGTGAGAATATGAAGCATATGAATAATGCCCACAATATATATATATATATATATATATATATTGTTTCACATGTAACCCACTCGCTTTCTAATGCCTTTGGCCCTGAGGGTATGTTAAATACATGCATGCATGCATGCATAAATAAATAAATAAATAAATAAATAAATAAATGCTTGCCCACCAGCAACCTCCTTCTTGGGAGTGCAACTCAAGCTATGCAAGAGGACAGCTGTTCGCAAGAAGCAGAAGCCTTGCCCACTCATACAAGAAGGTGCGGTTAAAGAACAGGCTCCAACAAATGCTTGATGCTGGCATCACCAGGTCTATAACAAGGCTTGCTTCCCCAGTAATCAATGTTCCAAAGGACAATAGAACTTTCAGACTGGTAATGGGGTCGTAAGGCTCCACAGAGCCGAGAGATTCACCGCGAAGCAATGCAATCGGGAATGGGAAGTGGTTGTGTGTAGGAAGGTGAGTAGCACCAGCTTGAAGTTGGGAGTGGTGAGAGGTGGCGGTGAACGAAAGCTGTGGAAGGCGTGAAGAGTACGGTAGAGTCGGAGGCAACGGAACAGGATACAGGTGCCAGAACGGATGCGTGCGGAGGTATATGGATGTCGTCAGTGAGGGACAACTTGGTGCAGGAAAGCGAAACGTCATCAGATATGGAATTGCCAAGCGAAGAGAAGGCGACTTCTGCACGGGAGCAATCAACAACAGCTTGGTGACGGGAGAGAAAGTCCCAACCTAAAATAATATCGTGGGAACAGTGGGGAAGAACGACGAACTCGACTGTGTAGAGCCCTCCTTGAATTTCAAGTCTGGCGGTGCACGCAGCCACCGGCTGGACGTGCTGTGCTGTGGCCGTGCGGAGTAAAGGACCGAAGAAAGGTGTCGTGACTTTTCGTATTGAGCGGCATAGTTTTTCGGCAATTACAGATATGGCGGCACCTGTGTCAATGAGGGCAAGCACAGAGACTCCTTCAACAGCGACATCAATAACGTTGGGCGGCGAAAGAAGAGGGCTTGAGCGTTGTGACGATGACGCAGTTTTTGCCCCGGGAACTGCGCCACTTAGTTTTCCGTGTCAGCGGTAGAGGGACGTCGACGCATCAGGGAGAGCGAGCGACAACGAGAAGGAGAACGGCGGTCGGAAACTGGGCGAAGGCTTGGGCGGGGAAGGGGTAAATCGCGGTCTGGAGCGTAAGACGACGAATGGTCGTACGCGGCTGTGCGTGGGTCGTCATGTGGATGAAGTGGACGGCGGCGGCACAGGCGTGCGACGTGTCCGGGAATACCGCACGAATAGCAGATGGGCCGATTGTCCGGTGTGCGCCAGGGATTAATTACTCGATGGGCTGGAGGTCGTGGCGGCGTGGGGGTAAAAACAGGGCTAGGCATCGGAGGCGGAGCCCGGAAGGTCGGTGGTCGTGGTCGTGCGACGGCGTCGGCGTAAGTCAATGGGGCGGTGAGCTGAGGCACCCGTTCCAGAGGAAGGACCTCGGACACTTGTTCTTCTATAACGTGTCGTAGGGTCGGACTAAGGGATGAACTTGACTCCGGTGGGTTGGAGATCAGGGAGAGCTGGCGAGCAACTTCTTCCCGGACGAAAGCCTTGATTTGCGAGAGGAGGGTGGCACCTGGAAAAGGAGAGGTCAAGCCGGATAACGATTCCTGATGGGGAACAGGACGGCGGGTGAGGAGGCGTTGACGGCGGAGCTCGTCATAGCTTTGGCACAGTTCAATAACTTGGGCAACAGTAGAGGGGCTCTTTGAAATGAGCATCTGAAACGCGTCCTCGTCGATACCCTTCACGATATGCTTGATTTTATTGCCCTCAGTCATGGATGCGTCGACGCGTTTACAGAGATCGATGACATCTTCGATGTAGCTGGTAAAGTTCTCACCAGGCTGCTGAGAGTGCGACTGCAGACGCTGTTCGGCACGAAGCTTTTGCACAGCAGGGCGGCCGAAGACCTCGTTGAACTTTGTCTTGAACACCGTCCAGCTTGGGACTTCGCTTTCGTGGTTCCGAAACCATAAGTGGGCAATTCCGGTGAGGTAGAAAGGGACGGTGGTCAATTTCGTGATGTCATCCCATTTGTTGTTCCGACTGACGCGTTCGTATGATGAGAGCCAGTTATCAACGTCGTGGTCGTCAGTGCCGCTAAAGATAGGAGGGTCCCGCTGGCGGAACGTGCCGGGCATACGGTAGACTGGGGAGCAGGTGGTGGTAAGCTCGTGGCGCTTTCGGTGGTCATGATGGCAGGGAGAGTCCGGCTGCGCAGTTCCAGGATTGCAGGAGACCCAGCAAACCTCCACCAATTATGGCAAAGAAGTCCGACACGGCTGTGGACGACACGAAGGACGCGGACAAGAAGACGCAACAGCGTAGGCTTAGCCAGTCAAAACCAGGAACAGCGTCTAGCCCGAGCCCCACTTCAGTAGCGCTGGCGATCCGGCTGCGGAGCTCGGCACGGCGCACTTCTTCTTCCTTACACAAAGGACAATAGAACTTTCAGACTAAGCACCGATTACAATTTTCCTGCAGTCCCACAACAAGTGGTAGCATTATGCACATTTAGTCAGCAGTGCAATCAGTAGCCAAGACAAGAACAGTCGCAATGATTATACTGAAGGCACTCAATATATGAGTACAACACAGTGCAAAGCTTGATCTGATGCTGCAGCAGTGTTTTCACATGAGACCAGTGCCAAAGAGGTATTTAAATACAATGTGCAATGAGGCATACTACCTGCTTGTTGTGTGAATGTAGGTTGATGATCGAGGATAATTTTGGCAAATAAAGCACCTGAAAGTTAGTTTTTTTTTTTCCAGTCTACCTTTCACCTTATTTAAAAGGATAATTCAAGCAGTTGTTACAGTCCTGCCAGGGTCAAATTAACAAGAGTTGACTCCATTAAGGATGCTGGTTTTTATTTACTATAAATTAAGAAGGCCTGTCTACGAATACAATGTAGTGAGCCCTGTAAAACATAAAAAACTGTCATCTCAAGCTAAAGCTGGCTTCCCACGGCTGCACAACAGTACCTGAACAGTGCTTGCTACAAGGCAGTTATGAAGTATAATTTGAATGCTTGAAAAATTTGCTGGGATTAACAAGTTGAAGGTACAAAAAACAAAACATTACAATAAATAATGAGCATAACTGTGTGGAACTTAAAGATGCCATAGCCTTAGTTAGAAGCACAGTACACCATGCATAGGAAACAATATGGGGGCAGCAACATTTTGGAGCAGTGGGTCAAGTAGCTGAAAAGCAGCCATGGAGTGAGCCAGTCATGGAGCCATGAAGAAGTAGGCAGGGCGGAGTTAAAGAACAACATGTAGAGTCATACTGATTTACGAGTGTAAAAGTGTGCTATGGTCCATGTCACACTGCCTTGCAAGCACTAGCAGGCAACCATTAGCATGGGCTGCTAGTTGCTGACCCCTGACATAAATATATTTCATTGTAACACTACAGTTATAAACATGAGCCAATGAGAAATGGGCAACACACAATTCAACTTACCAAATTAAAGCTTGGCAAGAGTGATCGAAAGAAGGCCCCCATCATGCTCTCGTCTCCTACTTGCTGTGTTCTGAAAACAAAAGATTACAAGGCCAGATATGCTACAGGCAGCCAAACAACAACAATCATAAGAACTAAATGAAATATTAACAAAATGCAGTTGAACCTTGATATGTATAACGAACATGGATGAAACGAGTTATCAGACATAAAAAAGTAAATCTTAAAAGTTTCTAGCTGATATCAGTGTATAACAAATATATGCTTATAACGAATACAGTAAAACCTTGTTAAACCGTACCCGCATAAACAGTAGTTTCGTTTTAAAAGTAGTAAAGTCAAATCCCCAACTCAGCGGCCATTGAACATAATGCGTTTTCTTTCCACATAAACCGTACCAGCTTATCGCGTATGTGTCAGTTAACACGTAGTGTTTTCACTTTTCGTCACGAAATCATGGCAGTGTGGCGGCCTGGCAGAACAACGAGCCTCAGAGATCGGAACGGCCTCGAAGCGCAAATGCAGAGGGCGCTTGGAAGGGTGAAGCCACATCAACATCATTTCGGCACTGCGCCAGAGTCGGAGAGCGTTATGGCCCGTGTTGTGGCGTCGTGCAAGCTAGGACAAAAACCGGGTGCTCAGCATAAAAGAAAAATTGGACATCTTTCGTGCTATTGAACGTGGCACGAAGAAGTCAGCGCTGGCACGCGAGAGATATCTACCGTTGACTACGGTGTGTGGCATATTGAATGCAAAGAAGTTGCTTCGTAGTGCTGCTGCGACCGCAAAACATGTCAGATACAAGGTCAAATTTTCGAGCTTCGACTTTACGCCATCGTTGCCTCTGTTATTGCCAAAGTGTCGCCTAACGACAGTGATGAGCACGACATGGAAAGCGAAAGTATGGGCGATTCAGGTCTGAAAGTGGCAGATGCTGCACATTACGTCAGCCTCATGTGGATGTTTGCCGAGAAGAGGGGGCTGGCAGAATAGCTGACTCGTAGCTTAAGTGAGTTTGAGGCTGCCATCGTCGCTGCTAGCCCGCCGCGGCATCAAACGAAAATAACCGACTTTTGTCACATGAAGTGAATAAATACTGCATGTTTTGTGCCCTTTCATCGCTCTCTCGTAGTTCTGTTTTTGACAGGTAAGTGGGCAATCTCACATTATTTCCACCAATATGGACACTACCGTTTAGTACATACTTTTTCCGAGCTCCGGCCAATTACGGTTTAATGAGGCTTCACTGTATCAGATAAAAGATGCAACTTCGTTATAATGAGGTTTGACTGTATCCAATTTTGTTTGTGTCTAGCCATTATGAGCTTACTGTGACGTAAGTAGTACTCTTATGGCAATATTACCAGGAATTTGAGAAAAGCTGAGCTGCTTACCTTGGTGGGCGTGTGTAGCTCACAATAGCATCAACTGGTGGCAGAGGGTCGAAGCCAAAGATGGGAGAGTTCGACAATTCCTAAAGACAAAGACCTCATGTCAAAGCACATAAAATGACCATCCATTCAAGCCACACATAAGCCTGCTGCAATTTATCATCATCTACCTAAGTCCACTGCAGGATAAGCGCTGCTTCCAGTTATCTCCCATTACCTCTGTCTTGCATCAGTTGACTTTTTCCCATGCCTAGACTACCCTTAGGTTCCGATCCATCCTGTTAATCTATAGACCAACAGTTATCCGTGTACCATTTTTTCTGGAAATACAACCCCCACGGTCACATTTCTTTAGAAAAAACGAAAGAAAAAGAAAACAAGCAATTAATTTTTAAATGACAATAAAGTGACAAAATTGTTTTTGATGTGTGCAGTTTTATCCATGGTTTATTGTTGAATACATAGATAAACTAGCATAATTTTTTTTAAATGCAATAAAACTCGCACGATTTATTTTTGTTTTCAATAGGTCTGACACAACTAGGGCTAGTATTTAAAAGCATTCCATTTCATGTTTTCGCTTTTATCATGTGTCACGCCGAGGGTGCAATCCCAGCAAAGATGGTAGTACTAGCAGCGACTTCCAAGCCACGTCTGAACCAATAACGAAGGGCCAGAAGAATTTCATTTCAGAATGAAAAATGAAGTGTATCATTAGAGAATACGGCACCAGGTGTGTGCAACTTTAGATTTAGAGAAAGCGAGGCATACCATGCAAGTGCCTACAGTCAAACCAAGTGGCGCATACTGATCAGAAAAATAAAGTGAGTGAGAAATTTGCAGTAATCAGTTGTTTGATTGCTCTAAAAGATTCTCAGTTCTCACGCGTCTCGAAAAACGAGACGCACGCGAGGCAGTACCATTGCTTTGCGAGCGCCCACCTCTAAAAGAAGTAATCACACACCTACAGGAGAGCCATGCGGGCAAGCATCTTGAAGCAACACTTTGAGTGATAAGAAATGAAGTAGAAATCACTTTTCCCCAAAGCTCGTAACTCAAAACAACATGCGCAAGAATGCCAATAATAACGTGCGCAAGCACGGGCATAAGCACACAGCAGTAAACTATGTGAAGTGGAAACACTCCCTAACTACCACAGTGGCAACCACCATACAGTGAAGCTAAAAGTAGGCTTTGGAAAGAGGGGCAGCAACACAATAAGAATTTTGTTAATGTTTTGGGAGGTTGTAGCCCTTCCAAAACAATGCTAGGCGAGAGTTCGTTCCGGAAAGGTGCATTTGGTCATTGCCGTACATGTAGGACCATGACCATTTGGGATTTGTTTCCACTGCCGCACATGTATGACGGTGACCCTCAAAGGATTAGCACAAAACTCTGAGCTCAACTTATGATAAAGCTTCACTACATCAAACACAAAGAAATAAACAGCAGGCAATAAAGCGTGCCCCATTTTTCACACTATTAGATTTCACAAAGACACCCACCGTCACCTGTCGAGCAATCATAACACTTCAGTTCAATGCATGTGTTAGTGGGACAGTAAAATGCCACTGAGTATATATTAAAAACAGGATTGGCTGAGCAGATGATACATCCATGCACCAATCCCTCCCTACCTGAGGTAGCGTCACGCTGGCTTCCTGGATGTTTGAAAGAATGATGTGACGGCAGAGGTTGCGTGGTGCACCCTGGTAACGTTTCGCTCTCCTGGAAGAACATGTCACCATAATTCAGTTTACACTCCTACAATGCCAATTCATTGATAGGCTAGTGTTGACAAAAACCAAGCCCGCATTATGAAGCTTCCAAATACATGAAACCAAACACATTCTTCTAACCTTTTATTTATTTATTTTTTTTCTTTCCTTTTATTTATTTATTTATTTGTTTCATACTGCAGACCTAGTTCAGGTCCAAGCAGGGTGGTTAAACACAACAATAACACAATGCATTGTTCAATCAAGCAGGGTGGTAAGACAACAGTAATACAATGAATCAGTCAATTGAAACAGGCAACAACCACTTATTCCAGTCTATTATAGTTTGGGGCAAAAAAGAATACTTGAATACATCCGTCCGTGCAAAATAAGGCGTTAGTGAATTCGGATGATGGTGTCGAGTAAGCCTAGACGTTGAACTAGACGGATAGGATGCAGGATTAATTGATAAGTCTCCATTAAAAAGCACGGAAAGAAATCGAATTCTTAAGTGCTGCCTTCGCTGCTCATAGATTTCAATGCCATTATCACGCATTATTTGTGAGGGGGAATCATATCGATAGAATTTTGAATATATGAATCGCACGGCTTTCTTCTGTACCCTTTCGAGACATTCAATATTTTGTTTAGTAAACAGGTCCCAAACAACACTGCATATTCAAGTTTCGGTCTAATTACTGAATAATAAGCAAGCACTTTTACGTTAGGTGGGGAATTTTTAAGTTTATGTCGTAAAAAATATAATTTACGCACGGCCGAAGAACAGATATTATCAATGTGTAAATTCCATGATAAATTGTTAGGAATTGTGACACCCAAATACTTATATTTTGTTTCTTCCTGCAAAGGCAACGCACCTAACGTGTAACTAAAGGTTAGTGGAGTTTTCTGACGAGTGAAGCGAAAAAAGACTGTCTTTTTAGCATTAAGCCGCATTCCCCACATTTTGCACCAATCAATAATGCCAGCTAGAGAAGTATTTAAATCAGTTTGATCATTTGTTGAAGTGAGTTCTCTAAAAAGCACACAGTCTTCCGCAAACAACCTAATTTGCACACTGGAATGGTTTGAAGTAGTATAATATCACTTATGTAAAGTAAAAAGAGCAATGGTCCTAGGACACTTTCTTGAGGAACTCCCGAGTTGACCGGAAGACAGCCAGACTGTTGCTTATTAATTTCTACGAACTGGCGGCAATTTGTTAGATAGTTTGTTATCCATGCGATCAATATTTCTGGGAGCTCAAGATGTCTAAGTTTTAGTATTAATTTGTCACGTGGAACTGTATCGAAGGCTTTGCTAAAATCACGAAATACAGCATCAATTTGACCATTTTTATCAAGGCATGAGGCGAGTGAATGAATTACGATGACAAGCTGTGTAACTGCTGAATAGCCTTTCCTAAATGCGCGTTGAAAATTAGACAGTATTGAATGTTTATCTAGAAATTCGTTAATCTGATTGGCAACAATATGTTCAATTAGTTTACAACATGTGGATGTCAATGATGTTGGACGGTAATTTTCTAACAATGAACAGTTGCCCTTCTTGAATACGGGTACAACTCTGGCTATCTTCCAGTCATCCGGTAATTTTCCAGCAAGTAACGAAGCACTAAATATAATAAGAAGGAACCTTGCAATAGTCTCAGCATAACATGTCAAAAAAATGTTTGGAAGGTTGTCAGGACCAGATGAAGATTTAGTTTTTAAGCTAACTAGCATCGAGACTAAGCCAGTGTATGAAATAAAATTAGCTTCAGAAGGGTGAAACGTTTTGTCCTTGGATGAACTAATGCCAGAATTAGAAAATACACTATGGAAATAATAATTGAAATTACTTGCAATATCCCTGTGATCGGTAATGATTGATCCATCAATGCAGATTTGTGCTACTGGCTTCTTTTTTTCGCTCAAGTAATTCCTCAATGCAATTAATCTAACTTAGTCTGTTTTGCACTACCAAATGCAATAAAGGAAGGTCTATATACACAAGTGAAGTAGTGACAGGGTGCAGAGCAAATCCCCTTTTCAAGAATGCCCAACTTTTCCCGATTTCCCCCGATTTTAGCAGTGCAAATTCCTTGGCAAAAAAAAAACAACCACAGTAACAGGTTTCTCAATTGGGGTATAATATTGCTAAGAACACATGAGGCTGGCCAGTATTTGAGGGTCCAGCTATGCACACCTTTGCACCTTGTGTCCACCTTTGCGCACCTTGTGCCAAATGACAGACACAGTATAGAAGAGCTTATGACAACAAGTATGATGATAAGTGAACGTCTGGCATGAGAGAGGTTTTCCTGTTATGTGTTCACACAAATGGCTTCCGACTACAATTGAAGAATAGAATAAAATTGCGGTCATTTCCCTGTTGCAGATTATTTTATTGTGATAGCAATTATAGGGATACTCCAGGCGAATTTCCACTGTCAACGTCGTCATGATGTTCCGTATTAAGTCTAAGTACGATAACATCATGGCCGCGTGCCATATGCTGTAGGTGCGAGTGAAAGCTTGTGAGCGTGAGCTGAGAATGATGGTAGCTTGAGGCAGCACTGTCTTCTCGCACTCGCAAGGGAGGAAGGCTGGGAGGGTGGGCATAGTCTTCTCACGCACACAAGAGGAGGAGAAGGGCTGGTTAGGGCGCACCTCCTCTTTTACTCCAGCTGTGGTAGCTGAGGGCGGCCACATACATCATATCTTGAAGGCAATCTGCGCTGGGTTTGAAGGCTAGCTGACATGAGATAGCTGATGGCTTTATGTGCACCGTGTTCTCGCGCGCCTAGTTAGCATAGTGAGCGGCAGCACAAAGGGGAATTAGCTTACCACTGCTGCCTCTCTTCATCATGCCAGCATACTGAAAGCAAGCACTTGCAGTTATCGAGCTGATGTGTTCATGTTTGTCTGTGTGTGCGAGAAAACCTGCTTGTTAATAAGCGAATGCTCACAACCATTTATGCAGCTGATAAAATGAATAACCTTACTTCATATAGCTGTCTAATAATTTGCTATCGTACTTAATGCTTCACCTATCGGGCAAAACTGTAAATTTTCTTTTATTGCGATAGCAATTATATGGACACTCCAAGTGCATTTCTACTGTCAGTGTCGCCGTGAGGTTCCGTATAAAGTCTAAGGGCCATAACATCGTCGCCATGTGCCCCATGCTGTATGTGCGAGTGAAACTATGCAAGGGGAGCCGGCAATCGCTGCTCAATCTTGCCCAAGTGAAAGGGATGAATGCGAAGAGGAAGCATGCCGTCTTCTCTCGCGTGAGGCACTTCACGTTGCGAGAAGCCGGGGGGGAGGGGGGGGGGGCAGCGTTCCTCTGGCTGCAAATGCAGATGTGGCGGCCCTATTTTGAGAGTGATCTATGTTTGGGGTAGAGTATAGGCTCGTAGCTTTGTGTGTGCTGTGTGTCCTTGACACTCACTTTGCATTGAAGCAATAGACAGCACGAATGTCACTTCACTCGCTGCTGCTGCCACGTTTCCTCATGCCAGCGTTTTGGCATTACGTGTCTGCAGTCATCGAGTGTGATGTGTTCATGTTTGCTGTGCACACTGACACCATGCTCATTAATTTTGTTAGCAAGCCAATGTTTGCAAGTTGATAAGGCCGATAAAAGTACCATCCTTACTTCGTATGGCTGTCTGCTAATTAGCTATCGCAATTGATGCTTCACCTTTCGAGCGAAACTGCAACTTTTTTTTAAAGGTTTTCAACCTTCTTACTTTCAGGCATTGACCTACAGTAAAGGTTGACCTATGAGGGGTGATCTGAAACTTCCCGAAAGCATATAACCCTGCCTCAATGGAGAATGGCATACTGCTCCGCTACTTGGTGCCACTTTTAGTATCAATAATAAGTTAACCTGAAAGCTTTTAATGCGTCAGCATTAGAACAATCATGCAAACAAAAACCCATCTGTCGGCTTGTGTACGGCAAAAAAGGAAGGAGGAGGAGCAGAGAGGAGGCTGACACAAGTGGAAGGGGAGGAGGCTTCCGACGGTTGTGGCGCGCGCAGTGCACTGGAATGCGGCCCTGCACAGGTGACGCTCGGCATGTCGGCAGATGCACTTCACTGTCAGGCAAATCAGGACATGGGTTGAGCGTTTCGATAGTCGCGTTAGTGGCAGCGTTTGTTTTGTGTGCAAAGAGGAAAAATAATGCTAATGCATTATTTTCGCATGAATCCCATTGCTTGCCCTCATTCCTTGTTGACAAGAATAATCACATTCACATACATTAAGTGCTTCTGTAATGGTATATTGCCACTTCTCTGTGTTAGCAGTGATCAAGTTGTGTGCATACATGCATCTACACTGATTTGTTTATTTCAGCTGCATACACTTGCACTCAATGCACCTTTTGCTCAGTCATGAGGTTATGGGGTACAAATTTCACTGTGGTTCCTCATTTATTAAATATTTTGCTGACAGGTCCCATATGACAAGTCAATGGTTTCAGAAAGCTTATGGATCGTTAAGCAGCAATCTTGTATTTTCCCCAAACTTTTGCAATGTTCACCTCGGCTACCCCTGTTGAAAGGCAACCAGAGCGTTCATCATTCTCTACAGACGTTCTTCCACTCCTGAACCAGTTGAGCTACTTGTGTCTGGCTAAGGCCCATCATTTAATTGCAAAATGCTTGTTTTAGCATTCAATGGGTCCTCACTGGCATCTTTCTCAGTCAGAAACAAACAAAATGAAGCCATGGATATTTGTTCTTCCAGGTTAGCAATGATACCTAACACAAAACAGCATCAACATACCTTTAAAAGAATGCACAATCTGAATGGATGCCTGTTATCCTCGCTAACACAAACTTCCAGACTAGCTCATTAGTGATACTATTAGAAGTTCCATGTAGCAGTAGAACTACATTTCACTCTAAGGGGAGGCCAGGCAGCACGTTTCAGGAACTTTTCTGTCCCTTCTTGCGGATACGAGCAAATACAATAGGTAGGGTTCAAGCACTAACTGCTGTTCAACTGACATTTGACTGTGAAGTGTAGACCGTGTACAGGTCAGAGCTACATGTTCACATAAATATTATGGCAACAGTGAAGGCAAAACAAAATAAACAAAAAAGCACAATGAAAAGCCAAGGGCTGCCTTACTTCTCTGCTGAAGAAGCCACCAAGGGGTCCCCTTGATCCACACGCTTAAGAACAGCACGGACATTGCGCTCCAGCCATGCCAGCACCTCTGGTTCTTTCCAGAGCACATAGTTACGTCCAACAAAGAGACACTGCAGCTGGTTGAGAGCAGCGGGCTGCCTGCATTTTAATGCAGTAAAGATGTATGTAAAAGACTGAAGCATCTCGTATAGCAGGAAGAGAAGGAAGAGATCGGAGATTTCCCTTTCCAATTCATGTTATGTGGCACTTAAAGGGTCTTAATGTTTCGCTTTTGATACAAACACAGCAGTTGCAGCTTACTTTATTCCACATGCTGGTTGTTTCAGCGAAGACTGTCTCCAATTATGAAAAATAGGAAATTACAAACAAAAATGATAATTTTCGCTTGCTAACTGCAGTAACAGACATCAGAAACTGTGCATTAAATAAACTGAAGTTCTCATATTGCTTATCAATTAATATCTTCAGGGCACATGCTGCATTTGAGCACTTGACACTGATCAGTCATTGGAACATGTATACTTTGTATCTTAAGAGCAGCTCCACTTTCGAAATGCGTATTCCAAAACTTTCAACAAAATAAATTGGCATTCCTAATAACCCACTACCAAATTTACAAATTTACCAAATCCACGATCATGGAGCCAGCAGAGCTGGTGTACATGCACTGTGAATGTGGAAAGAACATGGGCTATTGTCTGACTTCACATAAAGATAGGTTCTACGCAAATGTGCAAATTATAACATCTTATACTCGTGGACAACTTTCTGCGGCAATGAAGAGAAAGCTAGGGGGCATATCATCTGCACATGTGTTACCATGCGAAGTAGTCCGGCAGCGTTTGGCAGTGCTTCTGGGCTGTTGGAGGAGACGCTGAATCGACGCAGCTTTCATGCACAACGGTTCTGTGACTACCCAGACACAAAAGGGAAAAGCTGCAAGTTAACTTCACCTTGTGGTGTCTTTTGTCTTATTAAGCTGTTGTAAATAAGGTGTTAATGTTTTCTCTTCTCTGCTTAAACTAACATGAATGAAAATGTGGCACTCTTTTCAGGAGCACACTCACTTGTGTGCAATTTGCCTTCATAGCTTTCCCTTCATTGCCACAGAAAGTTGTCTGCGAGTATAGCCCAAATTTAATACTGAGACGGTCAATAAGTGTACTGAAAGCGTGAATAAAGATGAAAACTGAAAGTGTAAAAGCTCATGCTTGTTTAGTGCATGCCAAAGGCAAATATATTACAGTGGGGTTAGAGTTGGTGTAACCAGAGCACCTGTATCATTGAGAGGGCTGTATCATTGAACAGCCCTCTCAATTCATAAGACACTAAGCAAGAACCAAAGAATGCTCAAACACTGATGCGAGCATAAGGTACATTTGAATACACAGATACACTTCTTACACCGATGTCAACACCAACGGGAAAGCATAAAATGAACTCACTGTGCCTGTGCTGTGGCAGAAAAGAATGTGTGCTTGGCTACTTCACTGTCCGGCTGCACACCACACTTGTCCAGGAGCGATAAGAGTACACCAGGGAACATGATCAGCGATTCTTGCAGCTGCAGTGAAATTACAGGTATATCCTAACCATACCTTAACATAGCCTCTCATTACTGCCACTGATTTATTCCTGTGCCTACATGGGCACAAGAAATCACATTCAATGTTTAATGCCTAAGTTGCATAATGACATTATTCTCAGCACCATCTCCACACGCCTGAATCTAATGCTATTCGAGACAATGACTTAGCCTGTCCTCTGAAACAAGCACTTACTAAATTTTTTTGACGTAAGGGCCAGCTCTGACCAAGAAGCACCAAACACAGGGTGTAAATGTAAGAGGTAAATGTCTAAAAGGACTTGGGAACGGCTAAACGCATAGATGACGAGGACATGTACAAAGACACACACAGGTCCTCATTATCTATGCACTTAACCGGTCCTAAGTATGTCATACCAACAAGGCCAAATGTCCACGTTCATCTAAAAAGACACTAAAGAGAGACAGTAAATCAGTTTTGTATTATAAGTTATTCTTTCAAAACTCTATTTTTGTTAATTTCAGAGTAGGATATTGATTCCTAGAAGAGAAAATGAAGGCAAAACTTTCGGTTTTTAAATTTCGCAAGGAAACCCAACGTCAGTATGTCAATCAATGTGAAGTCATGGATGTCAAAGTACTGTATATTCTAGTTTCTGGGCTGTTGTGGGCGCAGTAAAAGGTATTGAAATTTGCCAAGTTTTTGGCTCCTTTAGAACACAATATATCTTACCAATAAAAAAAATCAGTTTGCAAAGCATTGATTGTGATATCAAATTAATAGGCAGCTATACGCAGTGAGGTTAGTAGTTTTATCAGCTGTATAAACTGCTGTAAGCATTTGATTACTAACTCAATTAACAAGCATGGTGTCATGTGTGCACAGGCAAACATGAGCCCATCTCATTCGACAACCACGGACACTTGCTGTCAGAAATGCAGGAGTGATGAAGAGCAGTAGCAGCAGCGAGTAAATTCCCCTTCGTGCTGCTTCTCGCTTCAACGCAAACTAGGCACACGAGAACGCAGCACACATAAAGCCATTAGCTATCTCGCATCGGCTAGCCTTTGAACCCACCGCAGATTACCTCCAAGATAGGCCGGAGTAGAAGTGGAGGCACATGCTACTTTGGCCCCTTTGCGCCACTCCTCCCAGAGCGCACATCTCCCCCCCCCCCCCCCCTCCCTCCCATTCCCCTTTGCGAGCGCAAAAAGTTGGCGTGCAGCCTCCCCACCTTCATTCCTTGCACGCTGTTGGGACTGGGGTTACATGGTCGATGTGATCTCAAGTTGGTGCTGTGCCGGGGCAGTCATCAGGACAAGTTGAGCGAAGGAAGAAAGACTTTATATATAGGTATTTACATAATTCAAAGATCTCAGTCAAGAGACTCCGGCGCTCCTAAAGTGGGATACAACTTTAGAAAAAAGGAGAGGCCCCGCCCAGATGACCGAAGTGCGATGTCCGATTGCCTCCGCGACTAAAATAATCCCGTTAAAAAAATCGTGCTTCTCAAACACGCAATTCTCGGTATAAATAAAGACTTTTGTATTTTGATGGCTGGTTTAGTAGAGCTCTCATGTGCTACAGCTCATGCCAGATCGCAACAGCAAAATAACCCTGTGCCTTCCCCAACACTGCCCGTCGTCTGCTCTTTAGCTTCATTGCAAGTGACAAAAGTAGAAAGAGCAGCTCTGCGTGGCTTTTGGCTTGTTTACATGTACACGGCACATTTACTACTCCTGTTCCGAGCTTCAAATGAATCAGTTGCTATTGAACAAGTACTTATATAAAACAATGCATTTATCACAACCATTACAAACTCAAGATGCTCGGTGTCAGCGAAAGCACAGCGTTAAAGGTGAGGGGGGAGGTCACAGCTTCGCATATTTCAGGTGGCAAACTGTCGACGCCCTCACGAAAGTGCCCACGAAATGTGGAGAAAAGAAGACGCAGCACGAAGTATGACATGTTGTGCGCGCCGAGGTCGTGTGCACGATTTCTTTTGCCGCAACGAGATACCGACGGTTGAGAAGATCACTAACGAGTTCTCGAAGCATATATGGTGTTATGTTTGTGCCCTGGGATTTGCCTGACGGAAGGCCAGTGCTATGGTGTGTCGACCATGGAGGCAGCATTCATCCTTCCATGGTGCCCGCTTCGGGCACATGACGACTACGTGCACGGCTCGGGTTTCCTCGCAGCTGCCCGGCGTTCACGACTGAAGCGGCCGCCGGCTCACGGACTGCTATTCGGCCCCTCCCCGTGCCGGCAGCAATGCAACCCCCCCCTCCTTTGTCCGGCGACGCCCGCATCACAAACGACTCCCGCTGTGTTTGGGACGGTTTCCAAAGGAGGGCTGTGTTTCAACCCCGTGCCTTGCAGTTGGTTTCCTTTGTCCTATGCGGGCCATAAAACTTCCCCGGCGCACCATTCTGACCGACCGCCAGATCGGCCCAACGCTGCAGTGTGGTTCGAGGAAGCGCCGGCCACCGAGAGCAGCGTTAAGACCACGGAGGCTGCCCGTACTCTCTCTCTCTCGACCTTGTTTCGTCCTAGGGGACTGTCTGGGGAATCTGGGGACTGAGGGGTGTTATCTAAGCAGCTTGTAACTGCTCTGTTGGTCTTTCTCCTGATAACGACGACAACATGTAAACATTGTATAAAGAATTCTTCGCCGAGAAAGCTCTCCTCGTCTCTGACTCTGTGTGAAGTGGGGTCCAGACCTCCTGCCGGCCACACATACCTCGGCACACGCAACAATGGATCTCCTATCACTGAAGCGGTGTACTGGGCGTCAAGCACAGCAGCCAAGCAGCACAGCAGCCAAGCATTCTCCCGTGACCTCTCAAATAAATAAGCAGTTGATTTGATGACATATTCCTTTTAATGGAAGCCCAATTCTGAAAAAGCAACGTCCTGCACAGATCGTGCTCATTATAAGTATTGGCATGGAAACGTGCTGAAATGCTGGAAAATCTGAATGCAAATACAGTTATTAACCCTGAATAACTATGTGGGGTCCAAAATCCTCATTCAGGCAGCCACTGTCCAGCTTCACACGAAAAAGCAGCAGTCAACGTGAAATTGACAGCCACTCTTAGCAGCCTGCACGCCAAAGCACATTGTGCTTTGGCGTGCAGGGCCTGTTTCATCACAAAGCCCGTCATGCTCGTAGGTGGCTGCCCACAGGCAGCCACCTACGAGCATGACGGGCCTTGTGATGAAACAACAGTCGTCGGGGCACGCTTGAAAGGCACCTTTAGCATCTGCACTTCAAAGCACAGCCATGTCGTAGCCATTGTAGGTGAAACAGCAGTAGTCAACGCGAAACTGACCGCCACTTTTAGCAATGTGCATGCAAAAGCACATTCATGTGGTCGCATTCTTTATTTTGGTTATCTGGCTCAGGCAAGTAATACGGATAAGAGAACAATTATCAAACATCATTAGCTTAGTGAAGCCCAAGATACTCATTCGGGTAACTATTAATAGCAGTAGTCGAGGGCACGCTTGAAAGGCACCATTAGCAGTCTGCACGTCAAAGCGCAGTCAAGCCGTTGCCACTGTTGGTGAAACGGCAGCAATCAATGCGAAAATGACAGCCACTGTTGGCAGCTTGCATGCAAACACACATTCATTTGGTGGCATTGTTTATTTTGGTTACCTGGCCCAGGCAAGTAATGCGACTAAGAGAACAATTATCAAACATCATTAGCTTAGTTAGGCCCAAAATACTCATTCGGATAGCTATTAATAGCAGTAGTCAAGGGCACGCTTGAAAGGCACCATTAGCAGTCTACACGTCAAAGCGCAGTCAAGCCGTTGAACTGTTGGTTAAATGGCAGCAATCAATGCGAAAATGACAGCCACTGTTGGCAGCTTGCATGCAAACACACATTCATTTGGTGGCATTGTTTATTTTGGTTACCTGGTCCAGGCAAGTAATGCAAATAAGAGAACAATTATCAAACATCATTAGCTTAGTTAGGCCCAAAATACTGATTCGGGTCGCTATTAATAGCAGTAGTCGAGGGCACGCTTGAAAGGCACCATTAGCAGTCTCCACTGCTTTGCTGGGCTCCATTCACTGAAAAATGTCTTTGCAACGACGAAAGCGTCAGACAGGAAATGACACCCTACTGCACAATGTTATTCGTGTTGAAAATTTTTACCATCATATGTGATGGGCAGCGAAACTGTCTGTTTACTAAGACTGAATTCATGAAAAATGCAACAGCATAGCAAGGTGTGGTTTCGCAATATGCAGCCTTTCATGTGCACTTCTGGTGAGCTGCCACATGCACTGATGCATAAACATGAACAGAGGTAAGAGGCAAAGTTACTGTGCAACCCACATGACGCTTTTAAGAAAATGTATCTCTAAACCTTTCTGTTTTGATAGGTGATAAAAATTTGTTTTGAGCAAGTTGGTTAATCACATTGCAGCAATAACACCAGAAGCAAGGATAGAAAACACAGCGAGTAGGCAGATTGAGAAGACAAGGTAGACCAGTGAGAAAGGTTTTAATGAGATGGAAGAGGCCAGCCCTGCAGTGTACAGGAGTTAGTGCTTTGAATGAGATTGGTTAATGAAAATGTGTAAAGACTTTGCTGAAAGAAAACTGGCAAAAACAAATGCTAATATAAAATAAAAGGACAGAAATAAGAGTAAGCGCAAGCGCGCATGGAAGCAGGCACGTATTCACACACAAACGCGAAAACTAAGGAAAACTCGAATATAAAGAAATGTGGGAAATAAAGAAAAATTGACAAACGCAAGAAAACACACACACATTTACAAACAGACGCGGGTAGAGCTATTATAGGAGCAGGTTCACAAGCTGCTGTGCCTACCTTCTCGTATGTCTTTCTCTTTCTTTTTTTAAACCATTCTCTTAACACTGTCTTTGGAATTTTTAATTGCAACATATCACCAGAATCGAAAAGCAGTATGAAGCTATGTTGTGGGAAACCATATCGAGCGCCGGCAACATAACTTATGCGTGACTGTGTCACAGCACGCATTCTACAGCTTGCGTGCGCGGTGAGCACTGGTGGAAAGCAATCAATAGACGGTGCTACATAACGCTCGAACACCGCCGTTAGACGCTCGGCTATCTCACTGCTGACAACAATCGTTCACGCTAAGTTGACGGCGACAAATCTTTGCATTGGAGGCTTCTTTTGCAAATATTTTCTGTTGAGATGCTCGTAGGTTTGTTTCATGTGCGCATGCTTTTCTCATTTCTCCTGAGAATGGTTTTGCTCCATCACTTCACCCCGTCCGACGAGAAACGCAGCGACACAGTACACGAACACACCTGCCGCTGACAGTAGGCACCAGACTTTGGCAAACTTTTCTCGTCGTAACTTCACTCGGGAGCGAAATAAAAAAAACATGGAACAAACAGGCAGGATGTGTGTTTGCAGCGGTCGCCGTGGGATCCTGTTTTCTGGGAAAGCGTAGCGCAGTGTCAGCGATGCTCGCTGCAATGTTTCTTCGCCGGATCACGGCTTAGAATAAACGCACGCGGCACAAATGCCGCATCGTAAGCTCGCAGTAATATTTCCGGCATGATAGACAAGTTTGGGAATTCACTGTGATGAGGCGTTGACGTGCACAGCTGACGCGACTTGGCCCAGTTCGAAGCCCGGACGGCCATCTTCTCCGACGGCGAGGTCACCGGCCGTCCGGCTCATGACGTCAGTCCAGAGTGCGCGCCCATTGGTGGATGCACATGTGCATCCACCTCGGAGGAGTAAACGCCCCCTTTTTTCTAACGTTGTATCCGACTATAGGTGCGCCGGCTTAACTATCCAGGTTGGGATCTATTCCCTTTCTCCACGCAGTGGCCAGGATTGGACCAAACCGGGAACCCTGGGTCAGCATAATTCACGCACATGCACTTGGACTGAGAGGGTATCTTTCTCCCTCTGAAAGGTCAGTGTCCAGTTGACAGCTCAGGAATGTCAAAGTCGGGCGCTAACAACTGGTGACACCTCTGGCAACCCATTTAGGAATTTGGCAGTTTGTTGAAATCATGTTCTCCGAACCTGGTCGGCATCTGGCGCTGAAGAGGGGAGACCGCCAGTGCGCGGTGCACTATTGTTTCCTCCTCCAGGTCGTTTTCGGTCGCTGAGGAGGAGGGGGGGGGAGGCGACGGACGTTTGTGGTCGAAGCACAATTGCCTGCAGGGGCGATGTCCCAACAGCACTCCAAAGCTGTAGGTTTGGCGGTGAAGCATCCTTTGTCCAGAAGGACTGTCAGGCACAACAGCGCCTGAGAAGAAGCCGCCGCACCAAGCCACCATCCTTCTCAGCTCGCACTCGTAGGTTTTTCCTTGCACTTACAGCATACATCATGCAGATGCGATCTTATCACACTTCAACTTTATATATGGAACCTCACAGTGATGGCAGAAATTCGCTTGGAGTGTCCACATAATTGTTATCGTAATAAAAATTAACCAAGTCTGAGGAGATGCTGTCAACACCCATGACGTCGCAGTGAGCTGGCATTGAAACTTCAAAGCAGCATTGCCACCTGTCTTTCGTTTCTGCATCTTTTCTGGCTTATCAAGCCTCCCCTCACAGTTCAACTCAATTCTGTGGTTTTATATGCCAAAACAACGGTTTGTTTATGAGGCACATCGTAGTGGGAGACTCCAAATTAATTTTGACCAGATGTGGTTCTTAGCGTGCACACAATTCATGGTGCGCAAGCATTTTTGCATTCCACCCCCATCGGAATGTGGCCACCACAGCCAGAATCAAACACGCAACCTTGAGCTCAGCAGCACAATGCCACAGCTGCTAAGCTACCTTGGCAGGATCCTCTCATGGTAAGAGTGGCTTTTTAATGCGTTGGCATTCTTAGGATTCTTAAGCATGTCCCGGGGGCTATGTACGACGTGTTATCCGAAAGTGCTGGGACTGGTGTAATTATGTGGGAAATGACAAAATTATGCACTTGTGCTGTTAGATGTAGCTGCACACATATCACACGAGTAGATGTATCGAGTGGCGGGGTGTCAGGAGGGTCCATTTGCCAGCAGCGCTTGCTAAAGTGAGAAAGTGTCAGAAATTGTCTTCATTTTGAAAAAATGAAAGAACAGCTTCAACAGCAGGTTTGCGTGAAATTGTGCGTGAAGTTCGGTAAATCTGCCACAGAAACTCTGGAAATGCTTCGTCAGGTGTGTGGTGATGCTGCTATGGGATGCAGTCAGTGCTTTGAGTGGCATTCTTGGTTCAAGAGTGGTTAAACCTCAGTGAAAGACGGCAAGCACTGAGGATGGCCACGAACCAGCACAACACCAGAGAATGTTGTGAAAATTGCACAACCGATTCAAGAGCATCACTGCCTAACCATTCATGAACTGGGTGAAATGACAGGAATTGGTTATGCACAGTGCCAAGCAATTCTTACTGAAGGCCTCCAAATGCACCACATCGCCACGAAGTTCATTCCCCCTCCCCCTCGAGTCTTCACTGCTGACCAGAAGCAACGGCGTGTTGATGTGTGCATGGAGCTTAAAACCACTGCACATGCAGACCCAACCTTAATCAATAGAGTCATCACTGCTGATGAATCGTGGGTTTGCGAGTACGATCCCGAAACGAAGTAGCAATCTTCCCTATGGAAGAGCCCAAGTTCATCATCATCATCATCATCATCAGCCTGGTTACGCCCACTGCAGGGCAAAGGCCTCTCCCATACTTCTCCAACAACCCCGGTCATGTACTAATTGTGGCCATGTCATCCCTGCAAACTTCTTAATCTCATCCGCCCACCTTACTTTCTGCCGCCCCCTGCTACGCTTCCCTTCCCTTGGAATCCAGTCCGTAACCCTTAATGACCAACGGTTATCTTCCCTCCTCATTACATGTCCTGCCCATGCCCATTTCTTTTTCTTGATTTCAACTAAGATGTAATTAACTCGCGTTTGTTCCCTCACCCAATCTGCTCTTTTCTTATCCCTTAACGTTACACCCATCATTCTTCTTTCCATAGCTCGTTGCGTCGTCCTCAACTTGAGTAGAACCCTTTTCGTAAGCCTCCAGGTTTCTGCCCCATACGTGAGTTCTAGTAAGACACAGCTGTTATGCACTTTTCTCTTGAGGGATAATGGCAACCTGCTGTTCATGATCTGAGAATGCCTGCCAAACGCACCCCAGCCAATTCTTATTCTTCTGATTATTTCTGTCTCATGATCCGGATCCGCCGTCACTACCTGCCCTAAGTAGATGTATTCCCTTACCACTTCCAGTGCCTCGCTACCTATTGTAAATTGCTGTTATCTTCCGAGACTGTTAAACATTACTTTAGTTTTCTGCAGATTAATTTTTAGACCCACTCTTCTGCTTTGCCTCTCCAGGTCAGTGAGCATGCATTGCAATTGGTCGCCTGAGTTACTAAGCAAGGCAATATCATCAGCGAATCGCAAGTTACTAGGATATTCTCCATTAACTTTTATCCCCAATTCTTCCCTATCCAGGTCTCTGAATACCTCCTGTAAACATGCTGTGAATAGCAGTGGAGAGATCGTATCTCCCTGTCTGACGCCTTTCTTTATTGGGATTTTGTTACTTTCTTTATGGAGGACTACGGTGGCTGTGGAGCCGCTATAGATATCTTTCAGTATTTTTACATACGGCTCATCTACACCCTGATTCCGTAATGCCTCCATGACTGCTGAGGTTTCGACAGAATCAAACGCTTTCTCGTAATCAATGAACGCTATATATAAGTGTTGGTTATATTCCGCACATTTCTCTATCACCTGATTGATAGTGTGAATATGGTCTATTGTTGAGTAGCCTTTACGGAATCCTGCCTGGTCCTTTGCTTGACAGAAGTCTAAGGTGTTCCTGATTCTATTTGCGATTACCTTAGTAAATACTTTGTAGGCAACTGACAGTAAGCTGATCGGTTTATAATTTTTCAAGTCTTTGGCGTCCCCTTTCTTATGGATTAGGATTATGTTAGCATTCTTCCAAGATTCCGGTACGCTCGAGGTCATGAGGCATTGCGTATACAGGGTGGCCAGTTTCTCTAGAACAATCTGCCCACCATTCTTCAACAAATCTGCTGTTACCTGATCCTCCCCAGCTGCCTTCCCGCTTTGCATATCTCCCAAGGCTTTCTTTACTTCTTCCGGCGTTACCTGTGGGATTTCTAATTCCTCTACACTATTCTCTCTTCCATTATCGTCGTGGGTGCCACTCGTACTGTATAAGTCTCTATAGAACTCCTCAGCCACTTGAACTATCTCATCCATATTAGTAATGATATTGCCGGCTTTGTCTCTTAACACATACATTTGATTCTTGCCAATTCCTAGTTTCTTCTTCACTGCTTTTAGGCTTCCTCCGTTCCTTAGAGCCTGCTCAATTCTATCCATATTATACTTCCTTATGTCAGCTGTCTTCCTTATGTATGTCAGCTGTCTTCTTATGACTTCCTTATGTCAGATGTCAGTTCTATTCTAGCTATAGGGTTAGAGGCTTTCATACATTGGCGTTTCTTGATCAGATCTTTCGTCTCCTGCGATAGTTTACTGGTATCCTGCCTAACGGAGTTACCACCGACTTCCATTGCACACTCCTTAATGATGCCCACAAGATTGTCGTTCATTGCTTCAACACTTAGGTCCTCTTCCTGAGTTAAAGCCGAATACCTGTTCTGTAGCTTGATCTGGAATTCCTCTATTTTCCCTCTTACCGCTAACTCATTGATCGGCTTCTTATGTACCAGTTTCTTCCGTTCCCTCCTCAAGTCTAGGCAAATTCGAGTTCTTACCATCCTATGGTCACTGCAGCGCACCTTGCTGAGCACATCCACATCTTGTATGATGCCAGGGTTAGCGCAGAGTATGAGGTCTATTTCATTTCTAGTTTAACCGTTCGGGCTCCTCCACGTCCGCTTTCGTCTATCCCGCTTGCGGAAGAAGGTATTCATTATCCGCATATTATTCTGTTCTGCAAACTGTACTAATAACTCTCCCCTGCTATTCCTAGTGCCTATGCCATATTCCCCCATTGCCTTGTCTCCAGCCTGCTTCATACCTACCTTGGCATTGAAGTCGCCCATTAGTATAGTGTATTTTGTTTTCACTTTACCCATCGCCGATTCCACGTCTTCATAGAAGCTTTCGACTTCCTGATCATCATGACTGGATGTAGGGGCGTAGACCTGTACAACCTTCATTTTGTACCTCTTATTAAGTTTGACAACAAGACCTGCCACCCTCTCGTTAATGCTATAGAATTCCTGTATGTTACCAGCTATATTTTTATTAATCAGGAATCCGACTCCTAGTTCTCGTCTCTCCGCTAAGCCCCGGTAGCACAGGACGTGCCCGCTTTTTAGCACTGTATATGCTTCTTTTGGCCTCCTAACTTCACTGAGCCCTATTATATCCCATTTACTGCCCTCTAATTCCTCCAATAGTACTGCTAGACTCGCCTCACTAGATAACGTTCTACAGTTAAACGTTGCCAGGTTCATATTCCAATGGCGGCCTGTCTGGAGCCAGGGATTCTTAGCACCCTCTGCTGCGTCGCAGGTCTGACCGCCGCCGTGGTCAGTTGCTTCGCAGCTGCTGGGCCGGGGTTTGATTGTTGTGTTCATATAGGAGGTTGTGGCCAAGTACTGCACCAGGGTGGCCAATCCTGCTCTGGTGAGGGAGTGTGTTACCGGTTCTGGTCCCCGGGATCAGGCCACACATCAAGCCTGTTTATGCAATTTTATCAACACGCGGATTTTTTTCTTCTTTAATCCGGTGGTAAATTGCCGGCACCGGGATTCGAACCACGGACCTCTTGCACGCGAGGCGGGTGTTCTACCTCTACGCCACCCTGCGACGTTCCCGAGCCCAAGTTCACCGAGACCAAAGACAGCAAGACAAGTGAGGAGTGCTACCAAAACCATGCTCATCATTTTCTTCGATGCAAAAGAGGTAATCCACAGGGAATTTGTTCCCAAAGGGCAGACTGCTCATTCATATTTCTACTGTGATGTTCTGCGATGCCTGCAAAACGACGCGAGCCGGAAACAACCTTAACTTTGGCGCAACAAAATCTGGCTGTTGCATCATGACAATGCGCCCACTCTCACCTCTCTCAAGACCACTGATTTTTTGGCAAAGAACACCCTGGCAATTGTGCCCCATCCTCCCAACTCACCCGACCTGGCCCTCGTAACTTTGCCTTGTTTCCAAAAATGAAGCTCAAAGGGCATCGCTTTGACACCATCAGCACTGGGTAGTATGGAAGATACATTTATTTTACATAATATCTTAGATACTATCTCAGATACTCTTTGGGTATCTTGTATCTGTATCATAATACGTCTGGCAAGACGTGTATCAGTACCTGTATTTCTGATACATGAAAGAATGTATTGTGTATCTTAAGACACAAGATACTGGTTATCGCAACGTCACTGTGCAAAACTCTAAACGCTGGCTGAACTCCGCTTCTCAAGCTGATACTGATGCCACTAAGCCACCTCAATAAAACTAAAGGCAGTGATATTCTTTTACCTTTCCGCCAGAACCCTCCAGCGAGGGCAGGCAACGAGGTCTGTGCGTCCCAGTTGGTGGAGCACAGTTACACGGTGGCACTCGCGCCGTCTTGACAAAAACAAGAGCATGAACGCCTGCACGTAGCCAAGCTTTTGTTTTCTTGATTTTTTGTTTTTAGTTGCATCAGTGCCATGACACTTGCTCGTAGCTACTGTACTGTGCTGCACACGCCAATGTGTGTGGCGTCTTTTGCACAAATTCTGATGCCGCTATAGTGTCGTTATCGAAGTTTCTCTTGCGTGGTGCTTCGTTATGAAGTACGAAGAATACAAGAATAGAGTTGTCTTGCATCTAGTGGCTTTCACACATCAGCGATTTGAAGTATCTCGTGGATGTAAGTTCGACTGTTGTGAGCCAAAGCGCGGATGGCACTGCATCCGGGAGACTTGTGCATAAAGCAGAAATTTTGTGTATGTGAGTGTTACTTGCAAGCATCAAAAGCTTGTGCATAAAGCAGAAATTTTGTGTATGTGAGTGTTACTTGCAAGTATCAAAAGCAATTTTTTTGACTATGTTACACGATAAGAATTCTAGGAAACATGAATAAGCTACGAAAACGGCACATTGCGGATTAACTAGCACTTGTTTATACGTTATGAAAGTGAAATGTCATAGCTATTCGTGGTGCCGCCTCTATAGCGTTTCTACATATTCACTGGAACAGTGTGATATGGAACCGCCTCTCTATTTTACTAAAATATATTTTTCATTTTTTTTAGCTGACCCTTAAATTTCTTACTGTTATATATCCCCAGGCAATTGGAGCTATAAGTGGCAGTATTGTGAATAGCGGCAGTATCTTGCGACGCTTTGTGGCACTACAAAACAAATGAAACATTTTTGGGCTGCACAAGTTATTTCGTTGAAGAAAAATCGTAAAAGGATTACATGCTTATGAATATGTCGCTAACAAATGCTTTACGCAAGCAAATAAGTGTAATATGAAAGGCTATTCTAGCTTTATGTGGTTTCTGTATACACAATGTGTCACAAAAAATGTCACTACCAGCATTGTTGCTGCTGTACACATGTCTGGTGATCCTGTATTGTGTAAACGGTAATATGTTTACGGACAAGGTTAAACTTCACAGTGGTATTTGCGCCATCGTCGTGCAAAGGCTTCGTATTGACGCGACCTGCTAGCTGGTAGGCAAGCAGAGCAGCAACTCCCATCAATTACAAAAGTGCGTGCGTGCGTGTGTGTGTGAGAGCTAACAAATTTCAAAACCAACCATTGAAATAAACCATACATGCCCCTCTTCAATGAACCTCTTGCACACTGACATAGGTCACTGTAGATACCGGACTGGGTAGGCACCACTGTTCGAAGAAATTTTTTGGCGCCGACTTGGAGCATTGGGTATGTGCCATTGTGTCTTAAATGAACCTTTTTGATGCCAACTTGGGTTACTGGGTATTGGCCAGTAGGTGCGTGCCGCTCTTCAATGAACGCTTTCACGCCAACTTGGGTAACTAGGTATGTGCCACTCTATAATGACGAAAAATATCCCTTAAATTTCACTGATGCTGAGCGGAATAGAACCCACATCACAAGAGTAGTTCCTCAAGGACAGCAACCCGAGGTATAGGCAGACTGCGCCACAAATGCACTGGGTATGTGCCGCTTTATATGAACACCTTTCACACCAACACTTTAGTGGGCTGCGCCACGAATGCACTGGGTATGTGCCACTCTTCAATGAACCTCTCCCCAACTTGGATCACTGAGCATGTGCCACTGAATGGGCAGCAAGTGAGGGAACAATCCTCAGCATTTGCAGGCACCAGCACGCCACACTTCTCGTCTTGGAGGCCATGTGCGGACTTTTCAGCAGTGCTGCTGCTGATGATGATATTTTACTGGCATCCCCTTCGAAATGGGGCCGTGACAAATAGTCACCTAGCCTGCTTTAGTTACTCAGATATGCTATACATGCTTTTAATTGTAGCATTTTTGCTTACATCTCCTTAATCTTTTTTTTTTTTTTTTTGAATCACCCTCAAAACTTCTCTATCTACCTTGTACCTATGACTGTAATGGATCCTGTCATATCAGTCTCTTCCCTGCATTCTTTTTCCACCAATACTCTAAATGTCTCTTGCCCATCTCGACTGCGGATTGGTTGATGCTTCCGTCCACTTTAAATCCAAGCTCTTCTGGAAGGTGTACGTCACCTACGAGTCTCACTGGGTGAGTCCCTTCACATTTAATTAGGATGTGCTGAGTGGTCTGCTGATTTTTGCCACAGCATACACATGCCTCATCTAGTTGCGAAAATTTGCTCCGGTATGTTTCTGCCCTTAGGCAACCAGCTCGAGCCTCAAATAGCAAGGCACTTCCCTTCGTGTTAGCGTACAGGTTTTCCCTTCTAATTTCTTTTTCCATGTTCTTGTAAATCTACATGGTCTTTCTTGTTTCCATTCTTTGCATCCAATTCACTGTCTCTGTTTATCTCACTTTCTGATGACTCCTGGTTGTCTACTTACACTTTCAATTACCCTGTACTTGGTTGCCAACATTTTTCACCTCTTCCTCCATTCTGTGTCCACGCTTTTCAGGTACAGATACTTGTGCATTTTAGCTGCCCGTTTATTTTGATCCAGGTTCTTAGTCTTTCTTTAAAACTAATTTTGCTCTGTGCTTCTCTCACTTCAAACGAGGCCAAACCCATGTTGTCCTTCACTGCCTCATTTGCGGTCTTGTTGTGGGCTCCCAAAGCCACCAGGCCTACCGATCTTTGGTCAACTTCCAGCCCTGACAATACTTGAGCACAGAATGGCATTTGTGAACATTAGTGCTGGCACCATTATTCCTTTCCAGATTCCAAGCTCCACCTCATATTTATTGTGGCCCCAAAGTGCTCCATGTTTCATTATTGCTGCATTCCACTTCCCCTTTATTTTCAGATTATCTTGGTGAGGGCTTGAGTAAGTCTTTGTTTATGTATACACCGAGGTTCTAATATTGACTGACTATGGGTATGACTTGCTGTTGAATTGACACCACGTAATTAGTTGTCTCTTCATTGAAGATCATAATTCCTGATTTCTCTGTGCTAAACTTATGGCCTAGATTTGTTGCTGCATTGATACACATATTCACAAGTGTCTGTAGATCTCTTGCATTGTCCCCTAGCAGCACTATGTGATCCGCATAAATCAATCCGGGGACCTTCTGTTGCACCATTTGTCTATTACACATGTATGATAAATCTAACCCTAATTCACTGTTTTCCAGTCATCTTTCTATGCTCTTAACAAAGCATGAACAACAATGGAGACAGAGGACATCCTTGCTTCAGTCCTTGGTGAATTTCTATCACTTCATTAGATTTTCAGCTGTCCCATACAATTTGTACTCGGTTGTCTATGCACGTTCTGCCACTAGATGGCATAGCATGTGCAGAAAGAAGGGTGAGAGGAGCCCGGTTGCAACGCGACACATTTCACAGCATTCGCATGCACCAGCGTGCCATGCATTTCGGAGACTACGTGCGGGCTTCGTAGCGGCAGCGTGAGATGGGGCTGAGTGTTCTTGGGGAAATGTAAAAGAGGAATCCCATTGCAGTACACGCTTCACACATATTGTTTCAGGGGTGGCAATACACTATTTCACTATGTTGATTCAATGCTAAATGCGCTACCATCGACAGTCATTGCAAGATGAGTTCCACCATTTCTTTTGTTATTGTAGAAGGGTAATTTGCTAATACAGCTAGACTCATTTTTCACTTTAGTGCCCCTTTAAAATAGAGACCCATGTACAGGTTCTAAATCCCCTCAATGTTAGTGAAATACAACAGCAGGCTAACAAAGCTGTACATGTTGTCAAACACAACTGCGCTAGTTCACTTCAGTGTTTTTGAATGTTTGGTTCCATCAGTCTTTATAGCAATTTGAACAGTCTCTGCCTTCAGAGATGCCTTTGTATAGGTGTTAATGAATTTTACTGAATAAGATCCATAACAAATGAGGTAAGCATACTACACTACGTGCACAATGGTGTTGAGCGTACACATTTGATTGGTGAAAGTTCTAGCGAGCACATCAAACAGTGAATCTCATTAGGGCAACATTAAGTTTGTCTGCATGGCACCAAATGAATGAAATTAAGATTTAGTGCATTACTCATTTAATGTCCATTTTTGTTTGCTTGCGTAGCATTGATTACGTACAGGCACTTCCCAGCCATTTAATTTGTTTTTAGCATTAAGGTCACAAAACCCGTTTCACGAGTAAAAATGATCAAAACTATGAATATATGCACTGAACTACAGAAATGGAAAGGCTTTTAGCAGGCAGCATAAAAGCAACAAGTAGGCCATAAGGCCTGCTTTAGTATCATGTGACAGCATAATAGAAGGTTTTCTGCAGAGGCAGTATGGTAGACACACCATTTTGTCTGCTTCTAGCTCATCAGATGACATGGTGTCTTCACCGGCACCTGCCCGTGCCATGTGGAAGAGGGCCAGCGGCACAGAGAAGGCAAAATTCGGCAATTGGCATAGGTTGCGTTCACCATCCCACTCACGATACAGCCGCACCAGGTACTGGTACTGCTCCGCACGGATAGCATAGTAGTCCAGAAGGAGCGTCACACATAGCGGGTCATTGTCTGGGTCAAGCCTATAACAATAAAAACAAATTGCTGAAAAGGCTAGAACATAGTTGGCTGAAACAATGGAGACATAATATGAAGATATTGAGGTTCCAATTCAAACATTCTTGGGGGAAAGCAGAGGTGCCCGTTCACCTACATTCAGAACTCTAACAGAAAGCCCTAACAAACAAAAAATCAGTGGCTCAGGTGGTGAGCTTAATAGAGTACTGAAAAATATTTTGTCTAATATTTTCTTCTTCTTGTTTAACAGGTAGCTGCCAACTTTGTAATCACAGTATGGAACCTCAATTCCTATGAGCACACAACACATCAAATTATATCATCTTTCAATGCAGCCTGTCCAAAAATATTGCTATGCACAGCACAGCAGGTGTTGGTCCTATGGTATTGCAAAACAGTGAGGCCTGATGAGTATGCCCAGTACTACATTTCCAAGCCACATCACAACCATGTCCCTGAAAGCCGAGCACATGCCATCATATCATAGCCTTTCCTCCTTCCCTATATTCCTCTGCATTAACACCAAGATAAGCCTGGTCCTCTGCTGCCACTTCTATGGGAACGTGGCATGCCCCTCTCACCTTTTCTCTCCCTATTATCCTGTGTGGCACATAATACACTCAGCATTTGGCAGCACGATCATGGTGTGGCCCATGACCACTGCACTGGGCTGACAGACTTTTGCGTCAGTGGTTAGAGATAGCACATGACCACCATCTTCAAGTTCCCTGATGTAACAGAGGCTTACTTCAAGCCCGAAGTCACACTGCAATTAGCAGATGTTTCGAACTGTTCATTAAGATTACTTTTGAGAAAATTAGGCTTCATAAATAACATTGGTAAGTAGCTATTAAAAAGAAAAAGTGACAAAAAATTTGTGTCAATAGTATTTCTTTCTGCAAACAGATGTTTGCGCCATCTGTTGTCACAAATCACTGCTCACAAGTACTTTGGTGGCTCGAAGGTGAAGTGTTATGAGCGGAAACGAATGGCTGCACAAGTATGCAATGAAAAATATCAGTCATCCCAGATGCCGTTTTATACAAGCATGCCAATACTGGTGATCTTTAAGTGGAGACAGCTGCAACGTTTCATACTTTCACTTTGGTCATAAGAATTTCACTACTATAAATCAGTTGCACGGAACACAGATAAGACCACACAAGCTAACTTTTTTGCTCTCCCTTTACAAGGCTATGCATGCAATATAAATACAAGTCTACACAATAAGACAGGCAAGAAATGCACAGTGCATTTGCTGCAAGTTCGGTGATGGATTTACCACAAATGTTTTCACAAGAGGTTTAAGTTGTGTCTCAGTTCAACAGTTCTTTTCTTCAGTTCAGCAATTTTTTGTGCCAGTGCACAGCAGAAAGTTATCGTGCAATATTTACGAGAAGAAAATTAATGGTTTCGGCGTTTGCAAAAAATAATTAGTGGTTGGCTTCACAGGCTTCATTCTGTTCTTGGCCTATATTTTTCTGCCTAGAACATGCGTGAACACAATTGCAAAACAAGCTAATTTGGTCTGATTTTCATAACATGTTGGTCAGCCTTCTTGCACCTCCTCGAATTAAAGTGCTTCTGGCACTCGCCACAGGCAGTCCTCTGTTTGTTTAGAGATTTAATTTTTATACTGCAGCCACCAGATGGAAATGGAAATGGTAGATGTCTTGCCATGAGTTCCTTGTTTTGTACCTCACAGCCAACTCATTTTCATTGTACGCGGTAATAAAGATGCTCAGAAGTGTCATATTTGCACCAGCTATCTCATCACCTAATGAAAATGGCTAGAAAGTGTGGCACCCTGGTGTCGTTCTCAGCCCTGAACATGCCAGTAATTATGTACTAAAAAATATTCTGCAAATTGGGCACCATGCAAACGTGCCATCTGCACACTAAGGCATGTTACATGTTTTGTAACAAGCAAAACAGGAATGGTACATTGTAGTGTGCCACTTTTGTGTGGCAGGTGTTACAGAGGCCAGGCTGGCTGCCAACTGAACAATCATGCGACAGAGCAATGCGCAAAGGCGCAGGCTCCAGCAGGATCAAGCCATCCCATAAATCACTGCAAATGATGCAAGTCCACACCAGTTTTGGTAGACTATATATGTGGTTGGCAATTATCACTTGGAATAAAGCTGACTAGGCCTTTTGCCACCCTCCAAAGAAAAAAGAAAAGATAAGGAAATACTTGGGTGCTATGTGCTATGCACATGCATCGAGGATGTCTTTCTTTTGATTGTTGCTGCCAGCACTCTTGTTGCTCTATACATTCTGTACTGCTGCCTGTCTGCGTTTTAGTAACCTATTGATGTTCAGTACCCACCCTATCCCACATTGCATATCCATCTTGAGCGATATAAACATGCCAAACAATCAACACGCCCTGCTTTCTGCTTTAATCGATGTTGCTCACATAAATATTTTGGCACTCATGGGAATACTGTAGGAACAATGCATTCCTTAAAATTTGGCCAATGCCATGTACATATTTTGACAATTTGATTATTGATAACATGCTGATAGGCCCTTTTGATGAACCTTTCTTCGAAGTGACACTCGCATAAAATGCAGCCACTTGTTAGGTCCTTGTCAGCATGTTTTACAGCCCGGGCCTATTGTTCCTTTGATAAAGGGTCCTTGGTGCTTCAAAAATAAATGGAGAGCTTCGCACTGCACAACATATACCTGCCTGAATCGGGCATCGGTCTTTTGTGCTAGGTAGAGAAGTGAGGGCTCAGAAAAAAACAACATAATTTTGAAAAAAGAAATGTTTTCTCATTTTTTCACAGGACATAAAATGCGGAAGAAAACTAATGGTCCAAATTTGCACTATAATATATGTATGTTGATATAAAAGGCGGCATAGGTTGCAAGGTGGCATGGTTGGTGTCACTTTATGAGTATAAAAATTCAGCCAACATATTGTTTCCTCAAATTTCTGTTACAACTTTGATGGTGGTGGTGTCCTGCATCTCTGTCATTTGCTTCTAGAAATGCAAGCTCAACATGAGCTTGCGACATGTCTTGCAGAACACAGGATCCAACCTTTTACGGATACAGAAACGACAAGGGCAGTTTTGGTAACGGTGTCATTCATAATAATAAAGAAAAACAGACTCTGAAAGCCACGTCGGATGCCTTACGGAGTCTGTCATTGCACATCTGAGTCAGTATGCAGAACAGAATTTGCCGTTGTCCTAACTTAAAAAGGTTTAGCATCTGCCATAGATATGACACAGGAACCGTTCCCCTACCTCGAACTTTTCTCATCTGAACCTAACCCCTCTGTAACACATTGCCACTTCACACACCAGTCGCTCGGTGAAACCAGAGCAAACGTGCTCAGCATGCCTCCCATCTTGTTACAGGCGCTGGTGCTAGGTTCTGCTGGACTTATAACGTTTCACACGCACGGCAGTGGACCCATAGAGCAGCAAGCAGTGGTATTCGACAGCACATGGGACAACGGTGATTATACCTACCACAACGCCTACCACAACGGTGATTTTCTTCAAGTGACAACACCGAGTATCACATGTGTGACACCACCGACAGTACTGGCTATAAAACCACGGCAGCACTCTTGGAATTTCAGTGGGCTCGGCGAAGCCAGAGCGAACGGTGTGCTAAGCATGCCTCCTATTTTGTTACAGGTTAGTTACCCCTGCTCGCTAACAAGTGATGATAGATGTATTATTGCTGTGCCGAGCCCATGCACTGTCATGCTTATTGCTGCTGATTGTTTCCATATTTGTAAGTTACTACTCTGCAGCAATATAGTAGAAGAAAACACTGGTCCTTCTGTTACGGAAATGCTTGAATCTTTTCTGGAAGGTCAGAAAGCAATTCACATTGATCTAGCGGAAGTTAAGGATAGACTAGAAAGGACTGAAAAAGCTGTGTCTGATTTTGGTGTGCGCATAGATAAGGTTGAGGAGGATGTTAAGGAAGTGCACAAAAACTCACAGGAGATTCAAAGGTTTTAAGAAAGTTTCAAAAAATACGAGAACAGCTGAACTCGCAGAGCTTGTGTTAACAGATCTGGAAGATCGCAGTTAAAGAAGTAACTTAATTGTGTTCGGCGTCAATGAACAGGAGGGTGAAACTGAAGATGATTTATAACGAAAGGTAATTGATGAGGTCTTTAAAGAAAAACTAGGGGTTAACTGCATGTCCGTGGCACTTATTCATGTGTTGGGGCACAGTACTTCCCACCCAGTGATTCTCTGCTTCCATAATTACCTTGAGAAACAAATGGTGTGACGTAATTTGCGGAAACTAAAAGACTCGGGGATTTCTATTGAAAACGACTTTAAACAAGTTAAGGAAACGAAAATTGCTCTGGCAAAGCGGGAAGGCAGAGAAAGACGCTGGAAAGAAGGTATATCTAGTTGGATATAAACTTAGCATTGATAAAGCATATTATGTTTGGGATGACTCAAGGAACATGCGGGTGCCAGCAATACGGACCGTTCAATCATATGTTGAATTCCAATGGCGGAGTCGGAGCAAGTTTTTCTGCTCGTTTCGGAGCAAGTTTGTTCCAATGACAGAGTGAGGGCGGGAGTAAGGTGTTCCAATGAGAGAGTTGGAGTGGATTCAGAGCGGGAGTCACTCCATGGAGCAGAAAAAGATGCTCCGCCAAAATCGGCGGAGTGGACCGGAACTCTGCGTGACGTATTTCCTTTACCACGTTTGTCTGCTGGGAAGCGCCACCGGTCACGACTCGCGAGGAAGCAAAAGCTGCTGCACGCTTGGCAAGATATCCATTCCGCACATTTAAAAAAAACAGGTGAACGGTGCTGAAGAGACAAGTGACCGGTGCGGCGATGCTGGGAGGAAATGACAACACCCAAGGTATCCTGGGTAACTCGACGATAGAAGTTCCGCTTCCGCCTTGCTCCGGCGGCACAGGTTGTGTTCCACTCACGGATTTGGAGGCGTTGCTCTACGCCAGAGTCGAGTGCTCGCTCGCGGAGTCCGTCGGCCACTCCGACTCCGCCATTGGAATTCAACAATAGATAGCGGTCACAGTCTCAGCAGTTAGAACTATGCATGCTTTCGCTTAATGCCAGAAGCATTGTGAATAAAACTGATAGCCTGGAATGTCTGTTTCTTTCTTATAATATGCACATAGTTATCCTGACAGAAACCTGGCTACATGATGGCATCCCAAGTGAATAAATTGTTCCTCCTGGTTATAAAGTATTCAGGCATGACCCCTGTTCTCGTGGTGGAGGGGTAGCTGTCATAGTAAAGTCATTTGTTACTGTTGCTGTTTTAGACCAAATACCTGACCACGAGAGTTAATTTTGGACACGTCACTAAGGGGTACATCCTTTTTCCTTTGTTCTGTTTATCATCCTTATGACACTGATGACTTGTACCTTCAAACGTTGTATGATCACCTGTTGGCAAAACGTGAATGTAACATCATATTAACAGGGGACTTCAACTTGCCCAGTTTGGACTGGGAGTGTTTGGTTTATGGTCCATGTGAATCTAACAATGTGATCTTGGATATTATGTTAGCCTTGAATTTGGATCAAACAGTCAAAGTATCCACTGGTGAAGGTGCTGTTCTAGATTTGTGTTTTGTTAGTGAAATTTTTTTCTAATGGCTTTTTGAGTGTTGAATGTGGCATTTTTGATCACATTTGCTATCTTTTTGTTGGTCACTTAAGAGTGAACAGTTTCCTTGAAATGTGCCACCTGTAAGTATATGAGACTCTAATCGTGCAGATGACATAGCTATAATTGACTATCTAGAAACTGCCCTAACTAGTAACGACAGCGACAATATTCACATTCTTTGGAATAGGTTTTAAAAAAAAATTCTGTTTGCTATTGCTAGTTTTGCTATTGCTAGTTTTGCCCTCTGAGAAAAATCTGGCCGTATTAAAGAAATCCTTGAATTAGCCAGGAGATTATTCACCTTAAAGGCAAAATAAAATGACATTGTAGGCTACACAAAACACCAACGGCCTTTTTTCAATAATTAAAACAAGTGTTAGCACAAAAGTTGACAATGGCGAAAAACCAGTACAGTCAAACCCACTTATAACAATACCGGTTTTAACAATATATCAGTTATAACAATGAGAAGCTGCTGCACCATCAACTTTTGTAAGTTTTCCATGGTGAAATAACCCACTTACTACAATGCCCCGATGCCGTATTATCGGTTATAGCGATGAAATCTGGCTGCTGGGTATCTGTGCCGAAAGATAGTGAATTGCAAAGTCCTTGAAAAAAAAAAATAAATAAAACGAGAAATTCGAGCCGCTGAACTATGGCCCGATGCCCCAGCAAATGCTGTGCACTCATTTTCTAGCCTTCTCCGCAGGCCTCTCTCTCGTTGCCCTTCCACCCCTCCGAACACGAATGGGCTGCGTCCATAGCTCTGCGCAGCACCAATCTCTGAAATACAAATGGACTGCGCCAACTGCGCTGGTCCCAGATTGCTTGCTGGCTCCTCATTCAGCGCAGTTCTGCAAACAGCTTAACCGCTCGCGTTCGATGGTTGTGTTAAAATCGTTCCTGGTCACGTGGTTTCGCAGTCTCGTTTGACTCGCCGCCAAAACGGAAGATGACTGATCCGCCCGCTGATAATTGGCAATGCATGATGTTTCCAGTGAAAAGAAGGTGCACGGATATAGATTTGGAAACTAAGTGCTTTGGAAACTAAGTGCTTCCAACCGATGAGGCGATTGTCGCGAACATGCTTGCATCAGATAGCGAAGACGACGACGGCAGTGATGACGCGGTAGGGCAGGCTGCCTCAACATTGTCCTCACAGGAGGCCCGGCAGATGGTTCAGTCCCTCCTGTGCTTAGTTTTCGCGAGGAACCTTCCACTGCACTACGTGGAGAACCTGGATGCCTTGGAAAATTATGTCTGCAAGCTTCGCATAAAGCAAGCAAGGCTGATGGATTTCTCGTGCAAGCCATTGAGAAGTACGTGGTGAGAGATGCTTGTGATTATCTCGCCTAAACATTTCTTCTGGATTTATCGAGCTGACAGACTGCCACGACAACCTCCTCGCATTTTTTAAAAGGCCCCTTTCGGGGCCACCAAAGCGGTGCCTAAGCGGAGCTCGCACATCGCTTGCGACCCGTGACCCCTCTTTGCAGTTGTTATAGCAGTGCCATTCTTTAACGCCGACAGCCGTGGCTTATTACATGCGATCGGAGTGCCCAGGAAGCAGTTAAACGAGTGAACACAATCAGCAGCCAGATAGAGGAAGGTGCTGGGGAAGGGCATTGGCCTCCCCGCCAATATAGTTTTCTCACAACAGCTCTGCCATCCCCCTATCTTGATTTTTCCATGCAACCCGGTTATAACAATTATCGGTTATAACAATGGAATTTTCGTGGCACTTGAATATTGTTATAAGCGAGTTTGACTGTACTACACAGTTACACTTCCCTCACTTTTACATACTAACCCCAGCAGATTTTGGCGCCATCTCAGTCAGAGAAAGGAAGCGATAGAAAAAGTAAAAGTAAATGAAACCATGGTAGTCGACAGCCAAGAAACTGCCAATTCTTTTAATCACTATTTTCAAGGCGTATTTACTCCGAAACCGCTTCTTAAAACACAAGAACAATGTCTAGATTACAGGAATATTCCTTCCATAACCATACCCAGCACCTCCACCAGATATGTAACCAACAGTTACGACAGCCGTTTCTATGAAAACTCATTTATTCTGGGCGAACCTGTGCCCATCAACAAAAACCGACTGTACACTCAACCAAAAAATCAGCTGAAGGTGTCTTATCAATGCGATGTCAGCTTGATATCAAGAAAGGTTGCAGAGCTTACGGTATTTCAAACATGTTTCAGAGACATTATGCTTCATGGATAGTGGGGTATTTAGCCAACATGTTCGCAGTTTCCCTGCATTTTAGTTATCTACCTTTAGGTTGGAAAGTAGCCAGGGTAGTACCCATTAACAAATCAGGTGATTGAACAATGCTATCTAATTATCGGCCAGTATCAATAATTAACAGTTGTAAAATTTTAGAGCACGTGCTAGCAGGTGTCATTAGGGATTTTCTGACTAATGAAAGCATACTATCTCCTTTCCAACATGGATTCCGAAAAGGAATGTCAATAGTTACTCAATTGGTGACTATTGTTCATGACTTATGTGTTCTTGACACTTCGGGACAAGTTGATACATTGTTCTTAGATTTTGCCAAGGCCTTCAATACAGTCCCACACAAGAAACTTAATCCTAAATTAGAACTTATTGGTATTCCCTAATACATAGTTCAATGGATTGCTGCGTACTGAGAAAACAGGAGTCAATTTGTTGAGGTGAATGGCGCTGTTTCCAAGTCTCTGGGTGTCACTTCTGGCGTACCGAAGGGAAGTGTACTGGGTCCCATACTGTTTCTTACTTATATTAATGATTTAACTGATGTTATCACAAACTCTGTATGCATACGATTATTTGCAGATTATTGTATATTGTTTAAACAGATAAGGGAATCATCTGGCCATGGTATTCTCCCAAGATTCTTGGACGGCTATTGGCCAATGGTGTGTGGAATATGACATGAGTCTTAACATCAAGAAAACTGTGCTCCTACATGTAACGAGAAAAAACACATTAGCTTGTTTAATTACTCTTTACAAGGTTCCAATATTCAGGAAGTAGCCACACATAAGTATCTAGGGTTGACACTTAACAATCAATTGAACTGGTCCGCACACATTGCACAAACTTGCTCTTCAGCTTTCTCAATATTATGTTTCTTAACATGTAAACTAAGTCGTTCCCCTTCCAACATAAAGCTCTCGGATTATAACACTTTCCCTCAGACTATGCTCGAGTACGCCTTTATCATTTGGGACCCGGATACAAAAAAGAGCACCAACGCCCTTGAAATGATTCAAAGAAGGCAGTCAGGTTTATTTTCCACAAGTACAGCAGATTTGATTCTCCTACAAAACTAATGATTGAAAATAATATTCTACTTATTTCACAACGCCGCAAAATTCTCTCAAAAGAAGTAAATATCCCAATACCTAACTATATTCAACCCCGAACTTCCATATGAACGCAACACTCTAAGGAACACCAGTTACAGCCAATCTCTGTCCAAACAAATTCATTCAAGCACAGTTTTTTCCCCCAAACTATCTCAGATTGGAATTTGCTTCCTGAATCGCTTCTTCAATCTGATAATTTCAACAAGTTATTGGAAGGTCATTTGCTTGGCTATGTTGTCTGTTGTCATACAGTTAATATAACTGATTAAGAAATTGCGGTCACTGACCAAGTCAAAGTGAAAATAACACAGAGACGTTTCGGGACCCGTACGGGTTCCTTGATCACACTCCCGAAACGTCTCTATGTTATTTTCGCTTTGACTTGGTCAGTGACCGCAATTTTTTCATCATCATGTTACCTGACCAGATGAACTTTCGACGACTTCTTGACTACAGTTAATATAACTATTTTTGTTTGCTTGTTCTCGCTGAATTATGCTATGAGCTGTATTTTTCGTTCTTTTTATTGTGATTGTTATGTTTTATGCACCTCTTGCTTGGGTCATTAGACCTGCAGTATGTTGAAATAAATAAATAAACAAACAAACAAACAAACAAATAAATAAATAAATAAATAAATAAATAAATAAATAAATAAATAAATAAATAAATAAATCTTCTGCACACCCTAACTCTTCATGCAGGTACCCACCTAAATAAATTCATTAAGTTCACTGAACGTTTCCCATACTCGTAGGTCTCACCGCCTAAAGCATTTAACATTTCAACCTATAGAACTGACTTGTACAAAAAGTTTTTTTTTTCTTCTTAACAAGTGAATACTGGAATGCTTTGCAATACCCCGTGCAATACCCTGTGCTTTGCCCCGTGAATTCTATCTTATCTCTTGAGTTGGACACTAAATAAATGTAATACTAAATAAATAAATAAATAAATAAATAAATAAATAAATAAATAAATATAACAGTCCTTAAATGCATGTGAGCTGAGAGCTTGGCAATTCAGTGTAGCATTTCTGAGTAGCTACTTTGTGCTTGTGTTTTTTGGCATCAAAGCAAGCAAATCCTATTAGTAGCTTTTATCCAATTCAATTTCACTGTGATGACACAATGCATGCCTTCTTCCTTTCCTCATTGTATTTTTCAAAATTATTTCAGTGGTAGCTTTTCTCTGCAAAGGAACAGCTTGAATTGGCTTTATGCCTCATTTTCATAAGGAAAGCCTTCACCGAAATTCCACGCTTTCCTTGACTCTTAATTTCGATGCAAGCCTCTATGCTGTTATATTCGAAGGTGGTTGGCTCTCAGGCTATAAAAATCGAACTGACGCAGTTGAGTATCAAGATATCGGAGGCATCGTTTCTGACAAATAAATTAATTCCTTAGATTTTGTCAGGTAGGCAATTTTAACTCTTAAAGGGACAGACAACCGCTCAGAACATTAATCAAGGTAACACTGCTGATGAAATGATTCCCTACTGTAGTGGCTAAAACGAGCCATGTTTTTTGTCATTAAACATGGATTTATATTTTTTGCTTATCACTAAAAGTCGCGAAAAATGACCTTTGGCGCCCCATGTGGCAAAAACATGACGCTGCATAAGAGGTCCACCATGTGACCTTCTGCTAGTGTACGCAGTTCCTGGTCTTTTTATTAGTACAGTTAAACCTCGATATAACAAGCTTCAATATAACTCAATTCTCGATATAACCAAGTATTTAACTTTTCATAACCTCTTGTCCATAGAACACCACGTATTAGAACCTCAATATAATGAAGTGTGTTTCTATGTAATTTCAATATAAACTTCACTTTTGTCGCAAAGGAATGCCGTGACAATAAATAGAAACTTCCGCGAATGCAGATGGTCAAATGGCTGAATTACAAGCAGCTGCTTGCAAGCACACCTCTCAAATCGTGCGCAGTGCGACAAAAGCAACCACCGAAGTGGAGCCGCATCATGTTCCGTATAAAAAGTCCAAGTATGATAAGCTCCCATCGCGCCCCGCGCATTGTGCTTTAGGTGCGAGTGAAAGTGTGTGCAGGTGAGACAAGAAAGACGGTGGCTTCACGAGTGCCACCTTCCCGCGCGAGTAAAGAGAAAATAGGGGAGGGGAGCGAGCTCACGGTAATGTGATCCACTGCGCGAGAGGAGCAGGGGCCGGGGAGGATAAGTTGGCGCGCATCGCCATTTCTGGCACGCGCCTCAGCCATGGCTGCGCATGGCTGTAAGCGCGGCTGAGTGTGTATGCGGCTGTGCACCCTAATTTAAGGCGCATTTATAGTCTGAGTGCGCGGGCGGGCGTCGCTCGATGCTGGGCGCGTCTGAGTGTGTTGTTGGTTGCATCCCGTTACGTTGGCTGCACCGGTGCATCGAACCATAAGTCCAACTATAGACGCTATTGTTTTCGCAATGTGATGTAACATGCGCGTGCACTCACGCTATGTCGGAATATATTTAGCCCTTTAGAGGTAATCTGCCACGTGTGCAAAGAGCGGGCATGCCGAGAGGGTGTGGCATCATGTAAGCTGTCTTCCCACGCTTTTAGTAATGGAGGTTGTGTTACCTCGAGTTTTGGCGACTCGTTGGAGCGATAGTCAGACGAAGCATTCCCTCCCCGCTGCCGGCACTTTCCATAATAGCGTTGTCCCAGTGCGGGTAACGCTATGAGCCGTGGGGGCGGGGTGCACGCAAAAGCATATCTTGCTTTGCTTAATTCGTACCGCCGACGTGAAGATAATATCGACATGGCATGAAACCGTATCATTCGTCGCAGACTTCCAAATTCACAAAATGAATTGTTTTCTCATTCAAATTTGCTTTCTTTGATTGCCCGATAATTAGGAAAATTCTGCGGCCCCTTTCCGTGTAAGCAATATCGATCGGTGACTGTACTTATTTCCATAAAAGGTCGAATCTCAATACAACGAAATTTCGATATAATGAAGCAAATTGCCAATTTTAGCTACTTCGTTATATTGAGGTTTAACTGTATTAAAATGCGGTGTATTTTTTATTATCATAAGTTTTTCCTGACTTACAATATGCAGATAAGGCTGCATTTGTAGTGAGCAGAAAAGTGGTGCTGCCTTCGCCTCCGTTTTTGATTATTTGGCTTGGCTCATCACCAGATTTTTATTTTCAAAAGTGGTTGAAAAGGTCAAAATGTAGCTGGTTAACCCCAGTTACACTCACTCCTGTGAAAGCAGAACACTTGGCAGCTTTGACAATTTCCGAGATGGGCTATCGACATCGCTCTCACTTCTCAGTGTTGCTAAAGGAGGGTCTCTTACGTTTTTTGAGGCTGCTCAGATTGAAAAATTCTACTTACTAGATATCCACACGATTTTGGAAGTAACCGCTGCAGATGTAAACACTAAGGAGGGAGAGCTTTGCGTAGTGCCATAAAAAACTAGCTCTTTAAAAATCGGTTGTCAGTCCCTTTAAAGCTACACCTAAGGAAAAAAATGTTGCTTATTACAGCAGAATCTCGATACTAATTTCTCGGGTTGGTGCAAAAGTTTGTATCACCCGAAATTCATATCACTGAAAAACATAAAAGAGTCAGGAAATAAAAGCAATGGGAGGTGCAATGAAATGGTAGACTTCGGTGAATTTTAAAAATCAGAAATTTTGGGAAGTTTTCTCACAATTCTAAGACCCTTTTGTTATCTCATGACGAAATATTAGGAAGAAATACACAGCAGAATTTGAGAAAATTGTACTTTTTTAGTGTGCCGTCTTCAAAGTTGGAAAGAAAATCTGGCTTCAGGAGGTGCTGTTGCACCGCTGACCGCGCTAGTGCAACTTTCCATTTATGCAGCACCGCTATCTTAGTATCACCGTAAACACAGTAGATTGGAGATTCAGATAGCCACAGCACTGTATTTCTGCATACCAAAATAAAAGCAACAAAAGCGGGCGTGAAAAGGGAAAACTAATGTCACAATTCGTTACTGCAGTCCTGTAGTGTGCAGGAAGTACTCCTATTGCCTGACGAAAATTTGAATCACTGGCACGCTTATTTTGTGCACATTTTAGCAGCAGTGAGCTGCGCACTCCACATGTTCCAAGCCCGACATTTCCAGATCTGGCAGGTTATCCAGAGTTTCTTACGTTGCTGTGTCCTAGCTGCTGCCTGATGGTGATAAGGACATGATTATCACAAGATAATGGAATCTGTTTACTTTTCTTTGTGGCGACGAAACTACTTCATATCGTGAAATCTGATGAGTGTAAAGATAGAAAAGTTTCTTATTGTCATCGGAAGGCAGGAAATACAGGGATAAGGCTACCTATTGAAGCGAATGCCAGTGACCTTGCTGATGCAGGAAGACTGGGTTGTGTGTGATTGCCAGCTCCTGATAAAGTTACAAGGTGTTTGAAAATGGCCAACAAGTTGCATGATATTGACAAAGCAAAAGTTATATATATATTTTTGGGGGGGGGGGGGGGAGGGGGGCATGCGAGGATAGAGTCAAGGCAGAATTATGTAGGCTGTGTTCAGTTAAGAACGTCGGTGCATGTATGCCGACCCCTTTTAATTCTGCCCCAAAAAACATTTTGCTGGCAGAGTCCCCAGGACCACAAAACCATTGTTAATGTAGTGAAAAAAATATTAAGATTCGTCAAATTTTCAGAAGATTCCACTGAGCCAGAACCGCTTTTTGTGAATTGTGCAAAAATGGGATTTTAATGTGAGCCCAGAAAAAGACTATTGTAGCTGTGGGTCTGAAAAATTTTCCTGGCATAATATGAACAGTGTACAGTGCTCACGGAATGAAACGCGTCAATTTAGGGCTAAGTAGTGCGCATACTTTCGTTTCAACCGGCTGCAGTTCGTGTGACATCGACGTAATTTTGGCGCGAACGCTTACACCGGAGTCCTCGTCACGTTTGGTGACCAAATTCCTAGCGACATGACATGGTGCTCTCGCGTACTTTGCACATATGTAGGGTTCTACTAAATGCTCCGTGTCCTATTTCATTCCGTGAGTACTGTACATTGACAAAATGTTGTTAGCTTACAGTGTTGGTGCTGTCATTTTAAGAAAAATATCGCAAATACGGCACATTGTTCAATAATGCTCAAAGTTTAGATTTTTTGCTCCGTGTGTATAGGACTCAGAATTTTCCAATTTTCCCAGAGCGTTGCCACATATTAGGTTAACAAGTGTGCTAAATACAATTGCTGAGAGTGACATCAAATGGCAACTTAAGTGTGGGTACGTCTCTAAAGATGCAATAATTTGAAAAGCAAACGAAACAAGTCAATCATCAATTTTCTTTGAATTCTCCAGAATTAAAGCCAAGCATGTGTCCTAACTCAATCTGTAAAAACATGTTACATTATTTTTGTCAGGTTGGAGTTATAAAGCGAGAGATGTGGCCAGATTGATGTAACGCGCTAACCCAGGATATGCCATACCAACAAGCCCCTATAGCTATCCTAACCCTGGAAATGAGCGAGCATGCAGCTATAGTTGCCAGCGCCACTATATTTAAACCGTAAATATGTTTCATTGTGGGCAGGAAATGATGGATTGACAGGAACAAAAAAAAAATTAGGGCATGGTTCTGAAGAATAAATTTATACGCATACATGTTTGTACACGTCACAGTTCTGTTCCTGGCGAAAGAAATTATCGGAATACTTCTAGAGGTGTACTCGAGTCGGGTTCTCCTATGAAATTGTTTATTCAGCTTTAACGTACATAGGGCGTCAAACAGGCAGTGGAGGAAGAATGGTTCCAGGGCGAAGTACACAGGCACAGACTTCACTGAAGCCGTTATGGTTTTCGTGCTGCTGGTGAGGTGACCTTGCGGTTTCCATTACACGTGCATTGTGGAGCGTCTTGAGCAAGGAGTCAGCGGCACCCAGAGTGAGTGTCAGGGGGAGCAGCAGCCATACGGATACCCCGACAAGGGTTCATAACACTTTTCACACTTAATAGCGCCATGATGAGTGAAGTTTTCTTTGTTATGCTGGCATCACCGACTATATAATTTGTTCTGCTAGCCAAAGTTTCTTGCTTCTATGAGGGGGGACCCAAAAAGAAACCCGGATTTTTGTTACAAAAAATTTATTCATGAACCTTTTTACAAAATTCCTTCAGTCACCTTCCAAGTACTCTCCATGAGATGCGATGCACTTGTCAAGTCTTTTTTGAATTGTGCAAGTCTGTCTGGAATTGTGCAAGCATGTCTGGAACTCTTCAACTTTGATATTTTGCAAAGCTGTTTTTACTGCCTCCACATCATCGTAATACTTCCCTTTTAGCGTTATTTTTTTCTCATTTGCGCGAATATGAAAAAGTCGCATGGGGCTAGATCTGGCGAATATGGAGGGTGGGGAATGACAGACCATCCGAGATGCCAAATAGTGGGGCACTCGTAAGGCCGCGTGTGTGGGGATGTTGTCGTGATGAATGAGCCAGCCACCTAATCGTCATAGTTTCGGGCGTTTCCTCCGCACATCCTTTCGCAGACGTCTTAAAAATTTTAAATAAAACTGCTGGTTAGCAGCCTGGCCAGGGGGCACAAATTCCCGATGCACAATTCCACGTACAGCAAAAAAGACAATGATCATCGTCTTCACATTCGACCACACTTGCTTTGCTTTTTTTGGTCTGGGAGAGTCGGGAGTCCTCCACTAGCTTGACACTTGCTTGGTTTTTGGGTCATACCCATAACACCAACTCTCATCACCTGTAACAACTTTGTTCAAAAAGTTTGGTTCACTTTCAATCTATGTTTTCAAGTCCTGGCACACATTCATGCAAATAGTTTTTTGCTCCTGTGTGAGAAAGCGCAGAACAAATTTAGCGGAAACACGTCTCACGTGCAAATCCTCCCTCAAAATCCACTGGTACGAGCTCCAACTCACACCTATCTCTGTTGAAATTTGGTTGATCATGAAATGACGATTCTTGTTAATTTTTCGGTGGATTTTTTCAATGTTTTCCTTGTTTCGTGATGTTGCAGGGCGTCCAGAATGAGGTTGGTCTTCAACACTCATTTCACCACGTTTAAAGTGCCCAAACCAGTCAAAAACTAGTGCGCAGCTCATAGCATCCTCATAAAATGCCTCTTGAAGCATTTGGTGAGCCTCCGTTGCCGATTTCTTAAGCAGGAAACAAAATTTCACACACATTCTTTGTTTTTTAATGTTGCCATAATGACTTCGCAGGCAAAACATGCCAACAGTAATAGAAACACAACACTACGCTCACACATTCACCTACACAATGATGCCGTCTGCACAGTCGTTTCGTGAAGGTCTTTACCAACCCCCATCTAGCAGCTGAACTCTGTATTACGTCTATGAATGGCAGTGCCCTCTCAGTCTGTTTTTTCTGGTCCTCCCTTGTATACACAGGGAGTGGAAGTGATTCAATAAGGTCTTTCTCTGATGCCCTGATTTCGCACTGAACATTTTTATTTCGTACAAAAATCTTTTTTGCTGGAAAAGCACTGCCTTGAAATACTTCTGCTTGATAAGTTTTTATTACATGGTGGTGATGAGCTGCACATTTTGCCGACTTAGTTAAAAAGCAGCTTTTATTCTCGCACTTTCTTCTTTGGAGATTCGGCTGTTCTTGGAACAAGCAATTCGTGGCGCTCTATGTTGATGCGGGTCCAGTGCCACAAGTGCCAAGACTGAATTCCAGGCATGGGTCGGACGAACTGCCAGTTCTTTGTCTTCATTTCCCTAAAGACTTTCAAGTCAGCACTCGGAAGGTGAGTCAACGTCACATTCTGTAGCTTTGTGTTCAGAATCTCTACCATATCTTTTGCACATCTAATAACTGATGTGGCGGGGCTGCAGAGGTTGTATAGGGTTGTGTGGTGCTTGATGACGCCTCAAATTCCATCACAAGCATTCTTGCCGTGCCCCGCTGCAGAAAATAGCCATCTCACCGAGATACACTTGGTCCTCAAAAGTTCGTCAAGCTGGCATCTGTTCTTGAAATAGTTTGGCATGCCGTCACTAACGTATGCCCCATGTACATATAAAGGAGCAACGTCCTCGAGCCACTCATGCACTTTTGTGACAGCGTAACGTGGGTGGGTGGAATCGTGGCTGGTGTCATCGCTGATAAGAGTGCGACTGCATGTTCCTTTGCTCCAGCAGCATTTGGTGTCGCCCACCAGCTCGATTTCATTTCAATTTCCTGTCGCCGTTTTAAAACACTACACAAGAGGAAAACAACAAAATGCATCTCGAGCCGCTGAAGCCCCACCAGCTCTACGCGCGTTGGCTTCTCATCCGTGTGTCTCCGTTCATGTCTAACGCCTTTTATTTGTGTACGCGTCCTTTGTGTCTCGCTGGTACTCCCTTTTTCAAGTTCATTTTGCCTCGAGCCGCAACGATTCACGCAACGCTTCACATTACCTTGCCCGCAATTACAGCTGAGTCTCAAATATTTTAGTTACTTCGGATCGTATGTTTCCCTGTTAGTACGTTTTTTCTTGCATGTTTTTACAAAACGTACAAACGAGGTTCTACTGTACTAAGCTTCCAGAAGGGTGCAGATGGTACACCAGCCTCCACTACCTAATAGAGTAAAGGAGTGCAGCTTTGGTCAGCAGATGATAACTCCAAAAGCTACTAAGAATGTCCAAGCAAATAAAGAAATGAGGGTTCATTGTTATGAAATGCCAATATCATGTCATAACTTTCAAAAACATGTAATTGCCCCTCGTCTGCAGTTACTTTTACTTCTGCATACTGAGAATGGTTAGAGTATTTTTTTCCCATCTCTCCAAAACTTCCGGGAAAAGATGTTTGCATTCTTTTTTTCATGCCTTTAAAATTTCCAGAAATATTACATCACTAGTGCTAGGGGACCCTGGTTCCATCCCACCATTGGATACTTTTTTTTTTATCAAGGAGACCTGAAACGAGGCAAGGCGAGACGGGAACCTGCCTACCCACCACCTACCACAAAGTGCCTGGCATTAGGCAAAGAATAGTTCACACCAAAACTATACTGAAATTTCAGCAGAGCACTCTACACCATGAGCTATAACAAGCATTTCAGGCAGCTATTGCTATCTTCCATCAAATAGCAAAGCCAAAGGCCTCAAAGAGCAGCAACAGCTCAGCTCGCCCACACCGACAATTTTAGCGGTATCAGCTCAATCACTTCCTGTAGAAGAGAGCCCTCAAACTTATTTAAACTCCTTGGCTAAACACAGCAAGCTCAATTGTCACTGTTTTAACTTCTTGTGTTTTGAATTATTAATTAAACCTCTTACTGACGTCTAATTGTCTTCTGGTTAGCCCAGTTAAAAGTGACTGACCCAATCAGGCGGTGCGCCCCAGACATGCTTCTCGAAGTACAAATTTTTCTTTAACTGTAGTACAATGCAATTTACTCAACACACCTGTGGGTTCCTTTAGATGATTTCTGCCAAAATGAGATTGATGGCAAATTTTCCTTCCAACAAATAAGCTTGACAATGCAAGAAGTGAACTCTTCACGTGGTCCCTGTTTACATCTGCTTTTTTATAAGGTTTATTTTTTGTTTGTTTCTTCTTTTCTTCTGCCATACAGTCTCAAAAATTTGTGGGTGCCACAACATTCATATCGGGACAGATTACCAGCGAAGCTGTTTAGGCTGCATACATTATGAAAGCATACATCATTTTCGCTGCCACTCATTGCATTAAAGTTTTTGCTGTCGACACCTTTCCGCTTGTTCCTCTGGCATGAGCGCGCTGTGCCGTCTCGCTATCTCCGGTTTCTCGCAATGCTCTAATATACGCAACCCAGTTTTATACGATGTATATACTCGTATGTACCACGCATGATGTCATACTACAGCAGCACCACCACACTATGCCGACACAAGCGCCGCCATGGTCTATGCACCTCCCATACATCTGCTGCAATCGCTGCTGCAGCCGCGCCGACACCTCCGGCGCGTGTGATGCCATAACCACAGAAGTGCAGGCCACGTGCACAGGCACTGTCGCCATATTATTTCCCCCTCTCCCCTAGCCGTCTCCATTTCTGCCCACACGCCATGTCCCTGATATAGCCATTAGCCACCCAGGATACCAACCGCCCCTCTCCCCTGGGAACGCATGCGGGGAATGCATATATACTGTCTGGACGCAATATGACTGCCTGAGGTAAACAGCTTCGCTGTAATAATAATGCAAGCTGTAGGAAGACTTATGTATGACCAACACATGAACACAGGGATGGAGACATCCAAGGCCCTTTTCCCCTCAAAACAATGTACTTGCACTTCAATTCAGTTGAATAAGTGTTCCTTGGCATGTTCTAAAGACAGCTTCCTTCAAGAGAGCCGTATTCACAGGTCATGGCATGAAGCATCACTATCTCACAAAGCATAACCTTAATTCTTATCAACATATTCATGGAAAGTTTGCCAGGACAATCTGAATTCACAGTAAAACAGAATGTGGCACAAACTAAAGTCACACAGTTCCAGATGCTCACCCCAGAAGTAGCTTGCAGAATTCAAGCGCAGTCCGTGAGCAGCCACGCTGCCCAACGAAGTTTAAATGCTTGAAGAGAGCCAAAAAGAATGATCTGTTCTCACTGCGGCGATAGTCCAGCCGGCAATTCCCTTGTGTGACATTGAAGAGCGTGTGAAAGCACGACTCCAAGCAATAGAGCGCCCGCTCTGAAAACAAGCAGAATACACACACATGTAATTTTGCTCAACTGATCCAAAGCCATTTGTGCTGTAAGCACAGGCTAACAACGAGCACTTAATATGAGACAGAAGCAATGTTACAGCAAAATTGAACCACTTTGTAACCTTTCTGAAAAGGAATGCACAAAATCGTTAAATTTAGTAACCCCCTCTTATGCTTTAAAAATTTTTTACAAAGCATACTGTTTACGATACTGGTGAGCTTTGAGTGGAGACAGCTGCAAGGTTTTATACTTTCACTTCAGTTATAAGAATTTTACAACTATACATCAGCTGCATGGGACACAGATAAGACCGCATGCTACCTACATGTCTGATTTACCTTGCAGATTCACATAAAATACCAGAAAAAAAATTAGCTCTTAAAAAGAGGTTTTTTCCTCAACATAGCTGTAAGACTGAAATATGAATGTCTAAACTCACGCACACCTAAATCTTGATATAACGAAGCCTAAAATTTCGGTAAAGTTTCAGGGAAGGCTGCCGCGTGTTCCAGGAGCGGGCAACGTGTGGTACCCCTCCCTGACCAGCTGCTTTCTGTAGCTGCCAGAGGGCAGCGACACAAGTTTATGCTTGCACCATCATTACAACAACTTGCATCCCCACAAGCAAAGGCAAATTTGCACTTTTTTCTTTAAAACCAGGCAATTAACTGTGGCAAGTGTTACACTAAACGATGTGAACTCCAAAATGGAATCCTTCTGCAAAATTTCAGCAAGTACAGTGCAGTGGTAAGCGCAAAATCTTTTTTCAAACATGCAAAGTGAGCTATGCAGGACCCTGTACAGTTCCATATGAGATGTTATCTGTGATTCATTTACAAATGTTCACCATTACTTTTAATTTATAACATGATGCCAAACCACAAAATCTCGAACTATATGTGATAATAGATTTGCCTATGCTTTCTTAAACTAGGGCCACCATCTTGTACACATTCGAAAAGTCGACACGCGACTGGCCTAGGCCGTGATATCGGCACAGCCAAGTCAATTGCGTGAGACATAACCGAACGTCGGCTTTTCGAATGCGTGCAAGCACAAGATAGTGGCCTAGGTTTTGCACAAACAAATACGCACTGAACTGTAGCACATACTGGATGACAGACACAGCCTTCAATCGCTATGCCACGGTCTCTATACAAATAATTCAAGACAGTGTCGTTGGACGTAAGACCTAAATACCTAGTGCTTGCTAAGAGTCAATGTAACCTAGGACACTGACAGGAATAGCCTTTCATACCATGTGAATAAATGTTACAAGATGGCTTGGCTCTCTTATGTGGATTATGGAAGCACATAAGACTTGTTTTTTATTTGTTTATGAATATTCTGCTGTCGACCAGCCAGTCAAGAAGACACTGAATGCCAGACTGTATTTTAATGGAAACCTCATCATAACTTGAACCAGGTCAGGCGAGTGTCATAACATCAGGGTATAAAAATAATTTGGATTTCAACGCCACAAGTGCCCCCCTAATATCATTAGGGGGGAACATGCATTCTGGGAAAAACATTTTTGTTATTCACTCTAGACACTTGAAATTTTCAGCAAATATTCAATTTTGTGCGCTGATTGCAAATATGCAATAAGCCTTCTTTTAGGCAATCCTATATAAGTTAGAACATTAAACTAATCATAAATTAAAGTTTTCTTCAATAATCAAGTACTTCGACAGGAATTCATCTCAGAATCTGCTTACTTTTCATCACGTGTTGACCACCCAAATAAAGTAGCTATCCCTTTGTGCTGCACTAATCTTTTTTTACATTCTTTTCTTTTGAAGACAAGTAGAGAGTGGAATCACCTTCCCCCCTCCACCGCTGCCACTGAGGACCACGCGTTGTTTAAGTCTGCAGTTACTGAACACTTTCTGGTATAGCTGTAAACTAATGTTTTTTTTTTTCCTTTGAATCCTTGTTATTGTTTTGTTTTGTACTTATATTGTACCCATCCCTCTGTAATACCCTCTGGGTCTTGAGGGTATACTGATAAATAAATAAAAACATGGGATGAGAGTTGTAAAAAATGTACTGCAGCAAGACAGCTAAAATTAAGCAGGTGTGATTTTTAATTCCAAAAGAGTGCAACTTCGCATTTTAATGTTTGTATCTACATTTTCAACGAAGTTATGAAATTCTGAAATTACAACACTGCAGGTGTGAATTCTTGTTGACGATTTCTTTCAACATTTCAATACGTTGCCATGTTCTAAAACACTATATCATAGTGGTTTTGTGCTCTTAGGCTCTCTAGCATTCAGGCAAAAATAAGTTTAGCAGAACTGAATGAGTAGAAGACAGTGCCGCTCCAAAAATTTATGACTTGCAAAAATAATTTTTTTTTTAGAAAAACGCCAAGAACTAATAAGAGTACAAAAATGTACATTTCAAGCTACAAAACCAAATAGCTTTCTTTTGAAGCAACACTGAAAGACAATTTTTGACAGGAAAGCCAGTTGGATAGATGCTCTTCCAAACTAGACCAAGATGGCTTGGCTCTGATAAGCGGTCTTGGAATGGCAAATGGCACAAGACAGGTAATTTTTCAGTGCTTTCATTAGTAAAACTCAGCACTTTTAAGTATCAACACACTGTTTTTTTCCCTCAACAAAATGTTTCACGTTAGTTTTTTGCTAGCAGCTGCACCGTTATATCTAGATAAAAAATAACAGAAATGAAAAATGTATTTCTTTTTTAGTTTTGTTTGTTCTATAGGTATCTTAAGGCAAATGTTACATAAGAATGGTCCAAACATGAATCCTTGAGGCACACCTGAATTCATGCTTAACATTAGATTGAAGATGTTGGCTATATGCACACAGTGTGGGCGCTCAATGAAGTAATCTTTTAAAAATGACAGACACACAGTGTGAGTGCTCAATGAAGTAATCTTTTAAAAGTGACAGACACAAGTTTTCATGCAGCAAACACCCAGTGTCACAACTGCTACAATTCTCAGGAGCTAATAGATGTGCTGGTGTACACATTTAGTAGAATATTGGAAGGCTTATCTGGGAACAACACAACAGGTGGCAACATCCTGTAATGCTGTACTCTACCATAAAGTGCTTGAAACATTCTTGCATAGCACAACTCCTCTCTTAAAAAAATTTATGTTCATGATTATTATGTGGCTACTGACACCCTCATGCCAGCAGATAATTGGAATACCATCAGTCAAAGCGGCAGAAGTCCTGTGCTCTTCAGCTAGACACACCAGCAAGATGCTGTGTTCCATTAGTGTTACTACTTACCACTCCTCTCTCCAGTATTCTGATAAATGCTATGCTAGCATGTCCTTTCTATACTAAACCACTCTAATCTCTGCATTTGCAGTGTTGTTGAAGCATAAAAACCGCTTCAAGTAGACATTTGATGAAAACCCACCTATAAGCTCAGCAGCCATTTGAAGGTCCTCACTCATCTTGCAAACATCACTGAACTGAATCAGTGAATCTACATGATATGGGTGCTGGTTCAGTAATGCCTGAAAAACAAAAAACAAAGAGGTGACTGGGGGAATACCAATGAAGATGAGGTATCATGAATAGAAAAACAAGTACCAAGGCATCCCTCATTTCTGCAATGCTGCGATGGCTCCCGTAGAGACCATTTCCTGTGATCAAGTAACGTACCTTATTTACTCGATTTTAATGTGCCCCCGAATCCGATGTGCACCCAATATTTGTGTACTTAAAGTAACAAAATACAAGCAAACCTGAATGTAACACACATCTGATTTATAAAATAAAAATATAGCATGTCCTTATGTTTGCAAGCAGAAAAAACGAGACTTGATAAGTTTACCTTCACAAAAGGGAAAATTTTTTTTTAATGAGCTGTCATAATGGAAGTGGCATGTCGTCACCATTTGCACTTCATTGGCCACAGATACCAAGCACACAGGGTTGATATTCTTGAGCGATCACTTTTAGAGATACTACTATCACTTCGCGAGACTGCGTAGGAATTGTCAAAGTATGCATCCCAGAGTGTTCCTGACACTGTGTGCAGATAGGGATCTCGGTAGGGTGCCAGAAATGCCGATGGCAGATTACAGTGACACATCCGGTGTCGAGTAGCATGAAATGTCACAAATGTCATACTATCTTCAAAAGTTATTCGCCTAAAATAACGTGACGACATTGTTCAGATAACATAGACATATCTTCCATCTTAGAGCACATAAAATGCTGTCCATCATTCACTCAAATGTTGCAGGTACATTGCAATGTCCGAAAGGCATGACTGCAAATTTGGACAGGCCATCTGGAGGGACGGACGCTGTCTTTGGACAATCACAATCCACCATTGAAACTTGCCAACAGCCCGAGCACAAGTGCAGGGAAGAAAAGAATTCGACACCTTGGAAACAATTGAGGGTGTTGTCTATTCGGGGAAAAGGATAAACGTCTTTCTGAGTAATACCTCTGTCATGCTGGACATTTTAATGTCATTAGATTTGAATGACATTTGGTGCAATGAATGTCATTCGACCCGTGGTGGTGCTACACAGGAAAAATTAATGTCATTCGGTCATGATATCGATGGCTATCATGGCAAAATAAATTGGTGAGAAAAGTAAAATAAGGTATGTATAGAATGTCTGAAAAGTCAATCTATTTATCTTAATATAAACATGGGACATTGTTTCACTGAAATAACACACATATAAAACTCCTAATTACAGAATGTGAGGCCACTACAAGCAGAAACAAGGCTTAGCAAGCTTAACCCTTTCGCTGTCACGGACGTACCGGCACGTCATCGCGCTTCCCCCCAACGGTGTCACTGACACACCGGTACGTTCTCTATCGTGCATTCAAAATTTCGCGCCTGAGCGCAAAGCTGGCGCTCCTGAATTGGCCACGCCATCTGTCGACTCTTTCTACAAGTTCTTATATTCTCCCCGACCTGTGTTAACCCATGTATTGAAGAGTACTGTGCGACTGCCACTCCCCACTTTCTCTTTGCTGAGTGGTGCCGCGTTCGCTGGATCATGCGTCGCGCTGCGCGCGTGTGGTTATGGGTTCAAGGGTTGTTCTGCCATCTTCGCTGGTTTGAAGGTTTTTATTTTTCTTCTGGTGGTGTGTCTGCTACGGTGCGTCAAGTTCAGGCGTACGTGCCCTTGCCTCTCCAAAAGGAGTGACTCGCTTGCTGCTTTCGCTCTCTCGCCGCACCCTCGCTTCCGACTTGCAGCAGTAAACGTAAAGCCCTTCGAACTTTGTTTAGCCTTTTTCCATCTCCCTCTGTCTTCTTGATCACGCAACGTCCCATTTCTCTCCGTTGTGCGGGCGACTGAAAGCGCATCCTCCCTGCGCGCGGTTACTTTCGGATGTCTGAGCGCGCGGGACCTTCGTCTGCTCATTGGTGCGATGGCTCAATTCCGATTCAGAATACGAGCCGAGCTCGGATTTGGACTCGGACAGAGTCGCATGCGAGGAAGAGGGTTCCGCATCGTCAGATTCGGGTGTTGAACGGATTTTATAGTCAGGTTGATGATGATGATGATGTTTACTAACAGCAGCTGCAGAACACTGAAATGTGCATATCGCATTGACTATGTTATTTGTATACCAATCATAATCAAAAATAAATTGCTATGTTCATTCCCTGCTATGCTGGTTCCCTGAAACCAAGCCGACACTGGGGGTGCGTCACAGCCTGAAATGTCCGACAGCGAAAGGGTTAGCAACCATAGCTGATAAATTTAAGACAAACAATATGACTGACATGGCAACGCTGAATGACGATGCTCAGTTTCAGTAGGTGAAGTGGTTAGTTGATGTGTGCTTTGCATTGTGAGCAAAGTATACTAATCGGAGGAAGAGGCTCAACCATCAGGCAGATGCAGATTTCATTAGAGACACCTAAAACACATGCATACAGGCGCCCCGATTGTTTACAGTATGGCCGACTAGTATAGCGGCAGCCGCCAGACGCCACTGAGGTGCAGAGTAACATTTTGTGACAGCCTGCCATACAGCTTTTCTCTAGTTAAAATGACAAATGCCTTAAACCACGCAAAATTAATTATCTCTTTACATGAATGCTTCTGAAATTACGAACGCTCAATGTCATAATTTGCCTTGTCTCTGGAGTAGAGAGTAAACATTTGCTTCGACTGCGAAGCCAAATGAGTTTCTCAAACTCATTCGATTGTGGAAGTCATTTGACTCTAATGGCATTAAATATCACTGAGTAGCAACTGAATATTGCCATTTGATGCTAATGCCATTCGATTCGAATGACAATAAACCGTCCAGTGTGAGAGGGGTATAATTTTGTTTAGGCGATGGTAATCCACCCAGAATTTAATCGAGCCGTATTTCTTCCTAACCTGTACAACAGGAGAGGACCAAGGACTGCAAGAAGGCTTGATGACTTCTTGCTGAAGCATGTCATCAACTTGCTTTGTAATTACACGACGCTCCGCAGGCGACACACAGTAGGGGTGCTATCACAAAGGGCCGCAAGTTCCAGTGTCAATTGTATGACCAACTGTGTTAGTTCGGCCTAATGATGCCTGCGGGAAGTCATACGAAATGTGAAACTCATGGAAAAAAGCAAGATGCTGCACCCGCTCAGCCGGATCGAGGTCACTGTCAATGGAACATTCAAAGAAATCTGAGGGCACGAGGTCAGGTACAATGTGAGGAGTCAGTGCATTCAGCTGAGGCATTGTGTGGGTCTCAGAGGGATCAAGGGGCATGACAATATTGCTGTCGACAGGCTGCACGTGGCCAAGTGTCTCATTAGAGTAGAAAACAGAGAGGATGAGTGTGGGTTGGAAACAAGTATTCTGGTAGCATCCTGATAAAGCGCGAGGATGGCCAATGGCAGCGAAGTAGGGTGGCGGCGACTAAAGACATCAGACGGTGCGAACAGAATGGTAGCATCAGAAACAGTGCCACAGTAAGCGGGAACAACGACTCATTCCCAACAGAACAAAAGGCAGTGCCTCCACCGAACTGACTTGCAGTTGCCATGAGGCTAGTCTTGAGCTGCCGATGGAACTGTTCCACAATACCATTGCTGATAGGATGGTAGGCAGTTGTTCTGATACGGGAGGTTCCCAGGAGCTGTGTGACGTTCGTGAATAGGACAGATTCGAATTATGTTACATGATCCATAGTCAGCGTTGATGGTACTCCGAACCGGGCTACCCGGTTGTAGATAAAAGCACGGGCAACAGCATCAGCAATAACGTCTGAAATGGAAATGGCCTCCAGCCACCGCATGAAGCGATTGATTAAAGTTAGCAAATAGCTTTGCCCCTGACAAGCGGACAATGGTCCCACAATGTCCACATGCACATGGGCAAATCAAACTTCCAGCACAGGGAGGGATCCCAAGGGGGTCACAGAATGGCACTGCATTTTGGAGCGCTGGCACGCGGGGCACTCTCGTGTCCAGCATCAGACATCCCAGTTTATTCCCGGTCACACGAACCTCGCTGTGTAGCAAGTCACAAATGTTGCGGCGAAGATTTGAGGGCACGAAAGGTCTGGCTCTGCCAGTGGACATGTCATAGCATACGGATCCTGTGGGTTCAGTCAACCACTGCAGCTTCAAGGCATTGGTTGTAGACTCAGTAGCTGATTCAACTCCCTGTCACTGCGTTGAGTTGTCACTAGTATGGTGAAGTCAACACCGCACAACAGACTGACGGTATTCACTGGGCTGTGTGAGAGTGTCTACAACAGCATTGTCCATCTCGCTGACATGGCATATATCCATCATGAATTATGTGATGCACGACATCTGGCAGAGCTCCCTTGCCATGTGTGCACTAGTATCTGAGCTCATCGTAAGCAATGTGTAGGTCAGTGGCTTGTGGTCCATGAGTACAAAGAATTCTCACCCTCCTACATAGTGGCGGAAATGTATAGCAGTGTATATGGACAGGTGTTCCCAACCAAAGGTGCTGTACTGTTGTTCGGACAAACTCAATTTTCTGGAGAAGGAAATTGGTCACCACATTCCACTCAACTTCTGATGCAATACAGTTCCAATAGCTGCATCGGAGGCGTCCACTATTACACATTGCGGAACAGCCAGCTGCAGGTATGCAAGCAGAGCGGTATTTGAGAGAGCCGCCTTAATCTGCTGTAATGCTTATACGGCATGGCACTTGCATTAGTTCCCGATGCCGCGAGTAGACTGTGGAGAGGGTGAAGGATGTTGGCACATTTCGGGACAAGCCTACGGTAGAAGTTGACGAGTCCCAGAAACTCTCGAAGCTAGCAGATGTTTTTCGGCTGTGGAAACCATCGTCCTGCTTCGAACTTGTCCTGCTGTGGTTGTACTGCTGTGCTTGAAATGCTGTGGCCCAAGAATGATACCGACGGTACCCCAAGCACACACTTTGCCATATTGATAACAATGCTGTGCTCTGTCAGTTGCTGCAGCCCGCAGCGTAGATGCCTCTTGTGCTCTCCAGGAGAATGGCTAGCAATCAGCAGCTCATCCAGGTATACCTTGCAAAAGTTGAGGCCTTGAACAACGGCATCCATGAACAGTTGAAAAGTTTGATCTGCGTTTTGTAAGCCAAAAGGCACATGTAGAAATTTTAACATTCCAAATGGCGTTGTTATTGCAGTCTTGGGAACACCCTCTGGTGCCACGGGTATCTGATATGCTTGTACCAGATCTATTTTTTAGAATATGTTAGCACCATGCAGGCAGGACGTCATGTTGTGAACGTGCATCACTGGGTAAAGGTCTGGTATGGTCACCTGGTTCAGTGCTCGACAGTCCCCACAAGGGTGCCAATTGCTGTCCGTTGATTCGGGGACCATGTGAAGAGGCGACGTATGTGGGCTGGACAAAGGATGTACTATGAAGAGTTCCATCGTGTGGGCAAACACCAGTCAGACTAGCCGCAGCTTCTCGGGTGAAAGGCGCCATGGCCACGCGTAGACTGGTGGGCCTGTGGTTTCGATGTGATGCTGAACACTGTGCTTCACTTCGGCAAATGCCTGTGGCTGTCGCATCAGCTCGGGGAACTCTTGTATCATGGCAGTGAAGTACGATTCACCAGACGGCCTGAGCAAGGTCAGGCTGAGAGGAGGGTGCCAATATGGCTTACCTTGTACCACTCCATGACAAACAGGATCCTGAAGCCGCTTGTTGCGGACATCAACAAACGGACCGAAGTATTGCAGAAAGTCTGCACCTAATATGGCGAACTTGACATCAGCGGTTATGAACACCCAGTTAAACATGCTGAAACCGAAGTTCAGCGTGAGCAAACAATGTACATATGTTGGTATCACCGTATTATTGACGGCTTGGGGTGGTGATGCCTTAGGGTTCTTTCCTTCGGTTTGAGACACCGGTATCACGCTCACCTCAGCGCCTGTGTTGACTAAGAAATGAACTCCACTGTTGCAGTCAGTAATAAAGAATACCGAGGGACGACTTGTAGGCAACGTAGGAGCACCGGTTGCCCTCAATGCTTGCCGCGGCCGTTTCCCAAGTGTGTGCAGGGTGGAACACAGTTACGCGCAGCATTTCCGAACTGCCGATGATACCAGCATATACTCTGACGCTGATATTGTGATAGCAGTGTGTTTGGCTCACTTAATGCTTGTGTCCTTCTGCTTGTGCACAAAGCTTCTGCTTGTGCACAAAGCTGATAGCGGCTCGGTAAGTCGAGAAATCTCGTCACGCATTTCTTGAAGTTCATCTTGAAACTGTTGTGCTTGCACAGTAGCTATTGATGTGGGCGGGTTGATTGCTACCAGCCGGTCAGCAACTCGGCGACTGTGGGTAGATCTTTCTGCTCTAACGCAGCGACGACCATGTGGACACTTGAAGGTAGCTTTTGCAAAAAAGTTCTTGGAGCAATGATCCGTCTAGAGTGTTTGTTGTTTTGCCAAGCAACTGCTGCATGTACCACAAGAGTTGACTAGGGATACCGTGACTGAGGTCCGTGCCGTGTAGCAATTGCTGCAGTCACTGCCATTCAGATGGCGTAATTCGGCTGACAAGGGTTTCTTTCGGCTTTGCATATGCATTTTCGGCAGGCGGTTTAAGCAAAATATCCCTTATTTCACTGGCTATGGCCGGCAGGGGACTGCTTACTATGTAGTGCTATTTTGTAAGGTCTGCAGTGACTTGTATGGTTGCGATATGAACTGCGATTCGACTTGTGAAAGTGAAAGTTTATTTTCTTTTCAACGAAAAGAGGGCGCCAAGACAAAAGGCAAGAGCCTGGCAAGGTCCCGGTCACCCGTAAAACAGCTGGCATTGTGCACGAGCACTTCACAACAAATTCACAATGAATTTCTCAAGCATTGTAAAAGCATGAAGCAGTAAGTTAACATGCACAAAATTTGTACAACAAAAGAATAAATTGAATACACAACTTATCGTATGAGCGGCATAAAGATACATAATTTTTTTTTTACAGACATAAAAATATCAGTCCTAAAACACATGGCCCCGCACAGCGGACCCCGCACTCTTGTATGAACAAGAGTGCGGGGTCCGCAGTCCAAAAGAGGGGCAGCATACTGTCGACGGAGGAGACTCTTGTGGGGGAGGCATCTGTTGTGGACGTCGAAGTTGTAGTGACGTTGGTGCACTACCCCAATGCAGCGGCACAATTCCAGGTCACCAATGTTGGAACGCGCTTCTCGGCAGAGCAAGGAGAGTGAGCATCACGTGTCCCAAACAACAACTGAACTTTTATTAGCTGCAATCCTCTCGAAGATAAGTTGAATTGTTCCGCGTACATGCGCTTTTGGCACTAGCCCCAAGGCACTGTTTTGCGTTGCCACATTAGCCTGCCTGAGCCGATGACTAAGTGTCCTCTAAAGCTGGATTCACACGAAGGAATAGATCACTGATTTAGTCCGTGCACAAGTATGACTTGGCTTAGCGCCGCCAAATAAAGACCCACATGTGGGCAGCGTGGCCGAGCTTCTAGCAGCGCAGCTCAGACACGCCACACTCATTTGCGGTCTGATCCAGCTATTTGTCCCATCGTGTGAATCCAGCTGAAATGAGGCTCCATCACATCATGTTGCGGCTATTTTTGACATGTGAAGCATTAGCATAGAGTTTTCGTGCCAAGAAAAAAAGTAATTAAAGAGTCCTGATTAGCTCTCAGTCATCAGTGTTGCCAGCAGTCATACGCTCATAATTGAGACGATTTGCAGACTGAAAATTTTTTTTAAATTTTGCACATGCTTTCCAAAGTAACCATTGCACCAAATCTTTTCTACTATACAAGAAAAAAGAAAAGGTGTCCTCTTAAAAGTCGATTGCTGGCACTTCAAATAGCCAGAGACACATCAGCTGAACTTATAGGATAGAAAAGCAATAAATGCATTAAAATAGAAGAGAAAGAGAATAAAGCACTAAGAACCTGAAACTTTGTACATTATTCAAAGACAACACCCATGCACACAGAACACACAAAATAAAACAGCTCACCACTATGTTGTCTGGGTTGAATGTTTCTACTGCATCCAAGAATTGAAACTGGATTGCCTGGTAGGATTTTGAATGTTCAAAAGTGAAGAAGTGCACATCACCTCGCGTCTCCAGGAGCTCCATGGTTATTCCTGGTTTTGGTACATGCAGAGAAATCAATAAGAATGTTACCAAAGTGGTAAGCAGAGGTTGTGGAAATATATGGGTATTCCTCCCAAACACACTGCTACAATGCATTCCATAGGGAGCAAAAGCCAAGTATGAAACTCCCAACACACACTGACAGCTCAAAGTGTGAAACCACATCAATGACTTACCAACCGCAAACAGAACTGCTAATGATTGCTAGTGTAGACATAAAGTCAAGTCAACGAACACTCAGCAGGTCTGCCCAGTGTGCACAGAACTGCCTTGAAAGTGAAAGTCGCCATTCACTTGATTGTAGCACAACACTACAAAGGAAAATGGCGCAGTTTCCACAGAAAGTAAGCTCTGCAGTTGAGGAAAAAGTTCCTTGGTCTCGAAAACCTCCCTTCCCCTTGCCGATTTTCATAGTGCTTGTTTGCTTTGTGGGGGTTCGGGCTGACGTGCCCAGAACCAGCTAGCTAAGGTCTAAGGAGACATGTAGGTCATCCTCACTCCACAGCACACGCAAACGGGTACCAGGGTGGGTTTGCCGACTCACCGGCAAAGCATAGAGATGATTCCAGCCGTGGTACAAATGAATGGGTGTTTATTCCTGGTTATGTATAAAATGCGCGTACAATACAGGGGTTACGGCACTAGAGTGGCAGTCGCAGGCTACAAGTGAAGGTTCCCGGAAAGTCTGCTCCGCCACACACGCTCTTCAGAGCTAGATTCGCCACATAAGAAGGGCTGCCTTGCTCAAAGGGGCGTGGGACCACGTGGGTCTACAAGTCCAACAGCCAAGAGCACTGAAAGTGAATCTGCCGGGCGACGGCGGCCACATACCTCGGATGCTGAAAGAGAGAGAAGGCGTAGAGAGGGCGAGAAAGGACCGCACCTTGGGCACTGTTCATACGCACAGCACACAGCGTAATGCCCAGACCCCTCGTACACCAGCGAACATGAGCAAACTCACATCTATGTACCTTGTGCCTGCCGCACCTCGCAAGAAATGGCGGTTTGCATCCACAAAGACGCGTTTCCATGCGTGCGACCGCTCACTCAAGACACCTTGGAAGACTCCACTTCTCTGTTTCAAAATGCTTCAATATTTATAAGCGAAACTGTTATATTTTCAGAGCTGTTAGATCAGCACAAAAAGGAAAAATTAAGCATTTTCTTCCATGATATAAGTCTGCTTCACTGAGAGTTGAATGTACCGCGCTGTAGCTACGTAGCCAGGCATGCCGACGTGAGGCTGCCCAAGCACGCGATAACAGAGAGCAGCTGTTCATCGAGATCACTCCATGTTTTGCCGCGTACAAGCCGCACCGCACTGTTTGTGCATGCGTAGGTGTGCGGATGTGAGCTTGCGCTCATCCACAAGCGCACGTGTGGCATGTGCAAACAGAGATCACGCTGCTTGGAAAGATTGTCGTATCGGGCCACCTGTCGTTATACTGTAGAAGTTGTACATGTAAACTGGTCTACGGGGTCTGTATAGTGATTAAGAAGGAGAAGGACAAGCCGACACGTGAAGTGATCGATGCACGCCTTCAGTGGTGCTCTCAAAAAAAGAATTTGAATATTTGGATTACACTTTGTAAAGAGCAGAGGGCGACATGATGAGAGTCCTATTTATTTTTATTTTTTGTGTTTGGCTTTTTTAGCCTTCCCATTGGATGTTTCATCCTATATATGTATTACTCCTTCCAATGAAGTATAAGTAGTAATTTAGCACTGGGTCCTGTTGTTCTTCACTCTGTCCCCGTCTGTGTGCGCTGTTAACCCTTTAACCCTTCCAGGGTCGATTTTTTCACCATGTGCGGCCGCCTAGGGTCGATTTTTTTATTGCAGATTCCAATTCTTCTTAGGGACCTATTTCGAAAAACATTTACCATAATTTTTCTAGAGTGAGCGTAAAATGAGAAAAAAATATTTCATGTTGGTATATATGTGCTCTTCATTCATGAATAACAACAATAAAAAAGAAAATAAACTTATAAGAATAAAAAATTTGATGGATTGTTATACACATAGTTCAAGGCTTTGAAAATGCGCACACGAGAATATTTCGCAAGATTGAAATGTTCCTGCTCTTACACTAATATGTACGTCCATAGCGTAATCGATTTGTGTAGGTGCGCACACTCAAGAAAACAGTGCAGTTGTGTGCCCGTCAAAAAAGCAAAACGTGTGACAAACTTCCGCTAATCTTCATCTTATCACCAACCAGAGGCAATTAGTTTTTGCGAGTCTCAAAAAAAAAAAAAAAAAAAGGAAAAGAAAACGCATGCACGGGGGCATCCTTCCTATGGCACCCCTGTGAGCACTAAACGAGCGAGAAACAAGCGGTGTTCCTTTAAGCCATAAGTAATGAGATAGCCATCAGTTTTGCAAGCGCAATAAGCCGAAACCGCCCGCGGAACAAAACCCAAACTGCTGCCCGCCCGCCCACGCGCCAATGCAAGAGCGGTAGTATATAGACACATCGGAGCAAACTAGCTCTAAAACAAACCATGCAACGAAAATCGAGAAAGGGAGGTGCATGAAAAAAATTTCCTGTATTCCCACATAGTGACAGCACATGACAGAAAAGAAAAAGCTAGGAAACTGGAGTGCTTTTTAAACGTACAGACAGCACTGTAAATATACGGCATCGACCATTTTGGACTTGTTCGCTGCACCGCATATTTACGTCATTGACCCTAAAAGGGTTAAGGTGCTGTAGCAGATGACACTCGGCCAGCCATACTAAGCAGTTAAGAGTAACGGTACTTCGTAGTGCAAGCCGCCTATGAGATGTGCCGTGCAAGCCTGCATTGCTGAGAAAGCTGTCTCTGGGTGGTCCAAAACAAATTTAACTTGCCATTCCTTGCATCATTCCGTGTTTGTTCAGACCGTCTAACCTAACCATCTTTGAAAACACAAAATCAGATTTGCTTTTTATAACTTACCGATATTTAATCAGTGCTCCCATTTTACCGATTTTGTCGCTAGATTTAGTGACTTTTTTTTACTGCTCACGACAAAATTTTCTTGATTAGTGGTGAGAACTTGGAGTGGCACCCTCTCGTGAGTGATGTCACGACCAGGATGCCGCTCGCTTTGGCTTGCTCAGCTCTCACAAGCGCTCGTTCCCTTCGTGTATGCTTGGGGTATGGGTGGCTCAAGCCGTACTTATTGAAGGATATGTTGACTTCTTTCTGCTGCCATGCCTGAACCACAGTTCCTTCTTCAAAAGCACGTGAGTCGAGAAAATTTGAGGCTTGGATATCGCAAACTATGTAGTTAAAGGGGTCCACTGGTATTGCAATACATATATGCGCCATGTCTGTCCATGAATTTTGTGTAAAAAGAATGTCTGCAAACTCAACACACGAAATTGTGTATGATGCTTCACTAAACACGTAATATTCCCTTAGTACTTAGCTATGAGAGACATTGCATTTTACATGGAAGAAAAATCTTGGTATTTGATGTCAACATGTTATCCGTGTTAGATGTAATAGTTCTGCGGACACCCGCAAGGTGGAGAGAAGTAATTAATAAAGGGAAGATCAGACATCCACCCATTCATAGCAATTTAGCACGGATAACTAATAAAAGGAAAATCAGACATCCACCCGTTCGTAGCAATTGCTACGAATGGATGGATGTCTGATTTTCCTTTTATTAGTTATCCGTGCTAGAAAGGCACTACCCAGCAAAGCTGTCATCATGATTCTTATTACTCTGGTGAGTTCTTCTAGTAAAATATCGCCACTTTATTAATGCATAAAAGAACGAGATAGCCGCGCATTTTGAATTAAAAGGTTTGCTGCTACTTTCACCGCTCTCTGAAACAGGCCCCCATAAAACGAATTGCTCATGGCTGCTAACACACAACGGCGCGTCATGTAGAGTATTTACATAGTTAATTCACAAATACCATAGTAGCAATCACCTGAAAGAAAAGTTTCATGGTTAAGATCGAGAGCCAATCAATTGCAAACGATGAAATGTTTCATGGTGGCCCTCAGTAGTCTTTATCGACAATATGGCAAACCCCTCACGCGAAGGTAGCAACCGACTGTTTGTTATGGAGAGGCACGCATTGTTCGCGAAACCCACCAGTTCACTACAACTTTGAATTGAGACCACAAAGCAGTTTTTTACAGTGCCAATTGCAATGCATGAAGTATACTCAAGGTAGTAAAGTGCAGCTTAGAGTGCACAGAAAAGGAAAATTCAAGCACCTTCTGCTTCCCAATGTCTCCATCCATCATTTTTTAATTATACAGATGGAGAACTATTCGCTTCGTCAGTACATAAAAGAGAACCTCAGAAACCTTCATAAGGAAGACACCACAAGCCTTACATATTTCACTAGATATTTTACCCTCCACCGGGGAATTACGATATCTTCAATATGTCCCATACTACTAATGAAAGACGCTTCGGTTTCTTTCTGGCAGCAGCTGTACGGTCCAAAAGGCATGTTTCACTATAAAATTTAGGCCGAGCAGCCTGTGTCAGTTTGCCAAACACATTCATCATGTATATTCCTCAAGCAACAAACACCAGTAAATTGCTCAAGTGAGTTGAACGTGTAGCACGGAAAAGGGAATATATATTGGTACATTCCGTTTCGTATTCTGCAAACAGCTGTAAGCCTCAATTAGCTTTACTTCAAATTACCGCCACTTAAAATAAGCATGTGAAGCACCGCTTAATTTTCAGAAGCAGTTAAAGAAGCAAGCAAGTGGGGCTGGTAGAATCTAAACTGCGGTGTTAAGTCCTCGTGTTACTGCCGAGCGTTTCTGTGAAGTGCAAAAATTCAATATTATACCATGAACTACTCGTCGTAAGCAAACCTGTTTTAGCGGATTAAAATCAAGGTAACTGTTGTAGAAGTCATATATAGCCAGCATTTGTGACATATGTACATGTTGCACCGTGGCAGGTATGGAGTATCATAATTGGAATCTTATATGCCATGTTTTTGCGGTTGTCAATCTGCACATGAAAAAACCACAATGGGCTGGTCTGCGCTCCTTCGGCTGGCACTGTAGCGTTGCCGTTGAGAACTGTACTGTCATCTAAGAAATAAGCTCTCTGAATAAATTTTGCGAACGAAGACATAGCAAAAATATATTTGACAACTGCCATAAGTATACAAGTAGAGGAAACGAGAGCGAACAAACAAAAACACTGCAGAAGGCACCCAGACACCGCCCGAACTGCAGCAGACGACAAGCGCGAGACCGTGCCCTGACGTCACGCGAGCGGCGCTCACAGCACCCCTGTAGTTTGTTTTCGGGGCTAATAGCAATCTGCGACTTTTTTTAGTGACTTCAAGGAACAATTGCCGCTATTTTAACAATTTAGAAGTTAGAAAGGTTGCTTCCAAAATGGCCTTCTAGAACTCAGTTTATTATTCAAATTCTCTGTATGATGCATAGGCTCCGTGAGCATGATGAACCAACGGTTGCCTTCACATTGTGATTGTGCTTCACAGCACAGTGGTCATCATAGCCTTCACATTGCACTCATAAAATAGATGTTTCTTTATTATTTACAAACCCTATTTGAATGTGTTTAAGCGCTGTGGGTCCATCAGTGTCACTAAATTCATTCAATTGGTGGACATGCACAAGAGTACCAGAGAGTCAAGTTACCAAAACCAAATGGAATAAATTTTGAGTTCAGATTTAGTATACAGCAAGTGAATAAGACATACCGAATGCACAAAAAAAGGTGTAAATATTGGAAATATGCGCGTCTGAACAAATTGTTTCAATTTCTTACGGCTTTAGGACCAATCAGTACTTCAAAGCGGCTTTCAGGTACATCAAGGGTGAAAATGTGGTAATTGACCTGTATAAAGCTCAGGTAAATGTCATCACTGTATTAACAACATGGGGCCAAGCAGGTTCCACAGAATCTAGTTTTGCTACCACAAACGTCGAGAAGTACAAAACGTTTAGGGATAATACGTAGACTAAGTGCATTTTCATGTTAGAACTATGTTGCTTGTGTTCTTTTGAATCATGCTGTATTTTTAACCTAATCTGAAGGCAATGAAAAGTTAAGCCGTCATAATTCGTTATGTAAATATTACAGGTAGGCAAACATTGGCTTTTTTTTAATACAAATCGAATATGAATAGTACGTATTGAATATTGAACAAACGCAGACGCACATATCTACAGCAGGAATATTTTTTTTCAGTATAGTTAGGAACACGCTTGTACTGCATAGTTAACTATCACAGACAATTACGATCATTTTAAACACAAGGTCACTACAACCATCATGAAAAGAACTGCACAAATAGCCGCTTGACATATTTAGAGGCTGGTGGTAAACAAGCTTTCCAAGAATGACAGGCTGCTGTATGACCAGCTTTCCAAAAAGCTGACTAAAATGTTGCTGAAAAAATATCAGACATTATGGAAAAGGAAAAGAAAAAAAGCTAATGAAGTGTGAAGTGTACCTTAGACACAATAAAGGGTCTGTTACAAAGAAAACATCACTCATTGAAACGTAAAGGTAAAACTGCTATATGACTGGACTGCAAGAAAGACTAAACAGCAGACCAGAAGCAAAAATAACCGATTGTCATATGATGCATTCACATACACATAAAAAAATACATGAATGCATGGACACGTCCATGCATTCTCGGGTACCTATATATGTGTACAAGATCTAACCCAAGCAGTGTTAACCAGTGCCACACTTCCACCGCAAAACTGAAAACAAAGCTTGCATTGCCTATTTTGTTTCTGCAGTGCTTCAAGAACTTGTTGCTGTTTTACTTTTGGTAATTATTATTTGCGATACTTTGTTCAGCAGTGGAGAACAGTAAACTAGTTTTAACAGTCGGTTATTGCAAAATATTTGGTTAGCTTCGATATTCGAAAATACTGAACAGTTCATTTTCGAATACGAATAAAATATTACACACCAACTATATGCATTTGAAACTCCAAATATTCACCCACCCTACAGTAAATACATAGGTAAAATAAAGCCCCTAAATCCCCTGCTGGTAAATTCACTGTTTTTCTTCAGCTGCACGGACATTAGACCAACATGAAATGCCTAGGTAAATAATTTACTTCACGTTAGCTTACATTAGTGTTCCAAAACACTTGCGTTCTTAAAATTCATTTCACCATTCTAGCGAGAATTTTAGTGTTTTTTTGTCTCACTTCAGCGACACACTTCAGAAAGTATTGGCAACACTAGACTGTAATGGTTCAGAATGTGCAATTGGAAACCAGATCTGTCAATGACAGATAATTTCCACTGGTGCATATTCAGGCTTTTCTATTGCAATGCTAACTGGGTAATCCGCAAGGGAGGCGGATCTTTACAGTATGTGCCACATGGGCCCGGCTCAAGAGTATGTTCTGCCCAGTTATAAACACGAACTTCTGTATAACCTCCAATCAATACTTTACAATAAATCAACATGTCATTAACACATTAAATAAAAGAATGTGTCATTGTTTACTAGTCTGCGGCCGCTAAAGCGGCATCTGTTGTTGAACGAATGCTTGCAAAGAATTAATGACTGGTGTGTTAAGTGGGACATGAAAATTAATTTCGATAAATCAGCTTACATGACTGTATCTAACAAGAAAACCCCATTGCTTTTTTCTTACAGAATAAATAATAGCCCACTTCAACATGTTAGTAAGCTTAAGTATCTTGGGGTCACAATCATGCACAATTTGAATTGGAACACACACATTGAAAACATTTGTGGTTCTGCTCAACGCAAACTCAGTCTGTTAAGGCGAAAGTTGAAAGATGCTACACCCAAGGTAAAGCTCAAGGCGTACAAAACAGTTGTACGGCCCACACTAGAATACGCATGTATAGTCTGGGATCCGCACCAAGTGGGCTTTATAAATAAACTGGAACAAATTCAAAGACTAGCCACACGGTTTATCTTTAATGCTTATCAAAGCACGCAGTCTGTAACTCCGTTATTATCTCGTGCCGGTTTGCCCGAACTCGCAACGCACAGAAAAATAGCCAGGTTGAAATTCTTGTACCAACTGTATAACAATAAATTCATTTTGGACTCCAGACTATACTTGCGTCCCCCTGGACGAGTGTCCCCACGTACAGGTCACCCTCATGCTGTAATGCCCTATGTGCCGCGCGTTGATGCCTTCAAATTTTCCTTTCTTGTGAAAACTATAGTCGATTGGAACAAACTTGATGCAGATGTATTTATTGAAATGCACACAATTGAATCATTTGAGTGTAAACTGTCATGTGCTTGTTGAATGCATTGTTTGTTTGTTTATTGCGGAACTGGTGTTACATGTTTGTGGAAAATTCTTTTCCCCCACCCCTGTAACAGCCCGCAAGGGCTAACAGTATTGGAAATAATTAAATAAATAAATCTGCCTAACCCCACTACCACCGACAACGCACGCCCGCTCACTTTGCTCCCCTTGGCAGGAGGCCTCTGTGTCAGGCTTTGTGGTAAAGCATATGAAAAACGAGCATGTACTGAAGAAATCGAAGGGCCAAATTATATACAGGTTTAGAGTAGTGCAGCTTCTGTTGTTGGCGTGACGTCAGTGCTGACAGGGTAGCGGCAGCAGAGCGATCCCAGGCAGCACATACTGCAAAAATCACTTTCCAATCTGCAAACCTTCCAAACCTTTTCTCTCTCTCTCTCTCTCTCTATTTATATATCACTAATATCTATAATATCTCTTTTATATATTTTTTTTAAGTTGTACAACGCCGGCGGAACAGTCAATCAGAGCAGAATGGGCGGCCAAAAAGTTGAGTCCGAGGATCACATTGTGAGGGCAACGTTCGAGCACACTAAACAAAACAGACGTGTGGCGACCGGCGACACTGACACGAGCAGTACACATTCCAAGCACAACCGGAGTTCCACCGTCGGCGACTTGGAGCAGTCGAGTCGGAGCAGGGGTCAGTACTTTCTTCAATCGCGTTCGAAGCTCCGCAACTCATGATGGAAATTTGGGCTCCAGTGTTGATGAGTGCTGTAACGGGCAAACCATCCACGTCCACGTCCAGAAGGTTCCGATTAGTAGGCAGGGTCAACAGAGGTTAGTTTCCCGTCGGAGAGCAGCGACGGTAAGCTGGGGATGGAGAGCGACGATGCTGGGGCGAACGGGAGCGGCGACTATGTGGTGATGGCGAGCGGCTGGTCACGGTGGCTCGAGCGTTGTCAGGAGCATCTTCAACCTCGGTGGAGAGTGATGGAGGGCGAGGATTCAGTGGGGAGCGGCGGTAGGCGGGAAAGCTTGGTCGAGAGTGGGCTGGCCAGGAACTTCGACAGAGGCGAGAGATGTGTCCCACACGTCCACAGTAAAAGCAGATGGGTCTATTGTCATGCGGCGCCATTCGGCCGGGTTGCGATAGCTCGGATATGGACCGTATTGGCTCCGGTGAACAGGGGCAGAGGCAGCAGACGAAGCAAAGTCAGGACAGGTAGCGGAGCAGATGGACGGAAGACCCACATTGGCCAGTTCTTGGCGAATTACCGACTGAATGAGAGACACAAGCGGCCTGGAATCGTCAAAGCTTTGCGTCACTGGCGTGGCAGGAGACGCTGCTTCGATTTCTCGCCGAACGATACGTACAACGTTCTCGCAGGAGGTGGGCTCACGCGGTGGACAAATGTCTTCGCACGTCAATGAAGCTGCGGTATTGGGTAGCCGTGTAAACTGTTGAACTATGCGGCGACTCTTCGCGTCTTCAAAGCGGCGACATTCGTTAATGATCTCATTGACCGTTGTTCATCATCATCATCATCAGCCTAGTTACGCCCACTGCAGGGCAAAGGCCTCTCCCATACTTCTCCAACTACCCCGGTCATGTACTAATTGTGGCCATGTTGTCCCTGCAAACGTCTTAATGTCATCTGCCCACCTAACTTTCTGCCGCCCCCTGCTACGCTTCCCTTCCCTTGGAATCCAGTCCGTAGCTCTTAGTGACCATCGGTTATCTTCCCTCCTCATTACATGTCCGGCCCATGCCCATTTCTTTTTCTTAATTTCAACTAAGATGTCGTTTACCCGCGTTTGTTGCCTCACCCAATCTGCTCTTTTCTTATCCCTTAGCGTTACACCCATCATTCTTCTTTCCATAGCTCGTTGCGTCGTCCTCAATTTCAGCAGAACCCTTTTCGTAAGCCTCCAGGTTTCTGCCCCATATGTGAGTACTGGTAACACACAGCTGTTGTACACTTTCCTTTTGAGGGATAGTGGCAACCTACTGTTCATGATTTGAGAATGCCTGCCAAACGCACCCCAGCCCATTCTTATTCTTCTGGTTATTTCAGTCTCATGATCCGGATCCGTGGTCACTACCTGCCCTAAGTAGATGTATTCCCTTACCACTTCCAGTGTTTCGCTACCTATCGTAAACTGCTGTTCTCTTCCGAGACTGTTAAACAGTACTTTAGTTTTCTGCAGATTAATTTTCAGACCCACCCTTCTGCTTTGCCTCTCCAGGTCAGTGAGCATGCATTGCAATTGGTCTCCTGAGTTACTAAGCAAGGCAATATCATCAGCGAATCGCAAGTTGCTAAGGTATTCTCCATCAACTTTTATCCCCAATTCTTCCCACTCCAGGCCTCTGAATACCTCCTGTAAACATGCTGTGAATAGCATTGGAGATATCGTATCTCCCTGTCTGACGCCTTTCTTTATAGGGATTTTGTTGCTTTCTTTGTGGAGGACTACGGTGGCTGTGGAGCCGCTATAGATATCTTCCAGTATTTTTACATATGGCTCATCTACACCCTGATTCCGTAATGCCTCCATGACTGCTGAGGTTTCGACTGAATCAAACGCTTTCTCGTAATCAATGAAAGCTATATATAAGGGTTGGTTATATTCTGCACATTTCTCTATCACTTGATTGATAGTGTGAATATGGTCTATTGTTGAGTAGCCTTTACAGAATCCTGCCTGGTCCTTTGGTTGACAGAAGTCTAAGGTGTTCCTGATTCTATTTGCGATTACCTTAGTAAATACTTTGTAGGCAACGGATAGTAAGCTGATCGGTCTATAATTTTTCAAGTCTTTGGCGTCATCTTTCTTATGGATTAGGATTATGTTAGCGTTCTTCCAAGATTCCGGTACGCTCGAGGTTATGAGGCATTGCGTATACAGGGTGGCCAGTTTCTCTAGAACAATCTGACCACCATCCTTCAACAAATCTGCTGTTACCTGATCCTCCCCAGCTGCCTTCCCCCTTTGCATAGCTCCTAAGGCTTTCTTTACTTCTTCTGGCGTTACCTGTGGGATTTCGAATTCCTCTAGGCTATTCTCTCTTCCACTATCGTCGTGGGTGCCACTGGTACTGTATAAATCTCTATAGAACTCCTCAGCCACTTGAACTATCTCATCCATATTAGTAACGATATTGCCGGCTTTGTCTCTTAACGCACACATCTGATTCTTGCCTATTCCTAGTTTCTTCTTCACTGTTTTTAGGCTTCCTCCGTTCCTGAGAGCCTGTTCAATTCTATCCATATTATAGTTCCTGATGTCCGCTGTCTTACGCTTGTTGATTAACTTAGAAAGTTCTGCCAGTTCTATTCTAGCTGTAGGATTAGAGGCTTTCATACATTGGCGTTTCTTGATCAGATCTTTCGTCTCCTGCGATAGCTTACTGGTTTCCTGCTAACGGCGTTACCACCGACTTCTATTGCGCACTCTTTAATGATGCCCATGAGGTTGTCGTTCATTGCTTCAACACTAAGGTCCTCTTCCTGAGTTAAAGCCGAATACCTGTTCTGTAGTTTGATCCGGAATTCCTCTAGTTTCCCTCTTACCGCTAACTCATTGATTGGCTTCTTGTGTACCAGTTTCTTTCGTTCCCTCCTCAAGTCTAGGCTAATTCGAGTTCTTACCATCCTGTGGTCACTGCAGCGTACCTTGCCGAGCACGTCTACATCTTGAATGATGCCAGGGTTCGCGCAGAGTATGAAGTCGATTTCATTTCTAGTCTCACCATTCGGGCTCCTCCACGTCCACTTTCGGCTAACCCGCTTGCGGAAAAAGGTATTCATTATCCGCATATTATTCTGTTCTGCAAACTCTACTAATAATTCTCCTCTGCTATTCCTAGAGCCTATGCCATATTCCCCCACTGACTTGTCTCCAGCCTGCTTCTTGCCTACCCTGGCATTGAAGTCGCCCATCAGTATAGTGTATTTTGTTTTGACTTTACTCATCGCCGATTCTACGTCTTCATAAAAGCTTTCGACTTCCTGGTCATCATGACTAGATGTAGGAGCGTAGACCTGTACAACCTTCATTTTGTACCTCTTATTAAGTTTCACAACAAGACATGCCACCCTCTCGTTAATGCTATAGAATTTCTGTATGTTACCAGCTATTTCCTTATTAATCAGGAATCCGACTCCTAGTTCTCGTCTCTCCGCTAAGCCCCGGTAACACAGTACATGTCCGCTTTTTAGCACTGTATATGCTTCTTTTGTCCTCCTAACCTCACTGAGCCCTATTATATCCCATTTACTACCCTCTAATTCCTCCAATAACACTGCTAGACTCGCCTCACTAGATAGCGTTCTAACGTTAAACGTTGCCAGGTTCAGATTCCAATGGCGGCCTGTCCGGAGCCAGGTATTCTTAGCACCCTCTGCAGCGTCACAGATCTGACCGCCGCCGTGGTCAGTTGCTTCGCGGCTGCTGGGGACTGAGGGCCGGGGTTCGATTGTTGTATTCATATAGGAGGTTGTGGCCAAGTACTGCACCAGGGTGGCCAATCCTGCTCTGGTGAGAGAGTGCGTTACCGGTTCTGGTCACCGGGATCAGGCCGCACTCCAGGCCTGTTTGTGCAATTTTCTCAACACACGGTTTTTTTTTTTTTTGTATTTTCCAGTGGAGAATAGCGCGGCACCGGGATTTGAATCACGGTCCTCTTGCACTGGAGACGGATACTCGACCGTCCCCGTAGGAGTTAAATTAAAAATTAATTTATGGGGTTGTACGTGACAAAACCACTTTCTGATTATGCACGCCGTAGTGGAGGACTCCGAAAATTTCGACCACCTGGGGTTCTTTAACGTGCACCTAATTCTAAGTACACGGGTGTTTTCGCATTTCGCCCCCATCGAAATGCGGCCGCCGTGGTCGGGGTCCGATCCCGCGACCTCGTGCTCAGCAGTCTAACACCATAACCACTGAGCAACCACGGCGGGTCCCGCAGGAGTTGTACGCCTCATTTAACCTACAGTGGTGCCCTATTTGGTCAGTCAAGGTGGACCAATCTGAGCTCGGTTATACCGCATGGATGGCACTCGGCTAGAGAACCTGGTATTTATGACCTGCACATGTGAGTGTGAGGCCATACATATTTGAAGATATATATCTTTCTTTTTTTTTCTTTTTTTTTGTTTTTTTTAGGAGGGTTCCCATACAGTGATAAAATAAAGGAAAAGACATTAAAAGAAAGAAAAAAAAGAAAGAAAAAGAGGCGAAAAAAAAAAAAGGAACATAACAGGTGATTTGAACTCGTGACCCTTCGATGTTGCCCGGAAAGATAGCTCAGTCGGTTGGTTCGTCAGGCCCCAGGCTACTTTCAAGCGCCACAGCTCCTGCTCCGAGCCTCACACTTACGTGGAAAGAGACTCATGTTGTCCGCGATAGTCCGAGTGGTTGGAAGGCATACTTTCTTGAAAAAATGGCTGTCCGAGGAGAAGAGCGAACTCGAGCGGCTTTAGAGACTAGGAAAACTGCCTTAAAATATTTAGACTTGAGGGAAAGCTTCGTTAACAAACTATAACACGGCAATCAGCACTCGAATACGACGAGAGAAATTACTGAGACGTGGAAAATTCCCTTGAAAAAAAATCTGGTTTGCGAGACAAATGCTTGTATGTATTGAACCTCTTAAAAGATGAGGGGGGGGGAAATATGCGCTCACCGAGAAGGCATCGTCAGCACGAGACATCCGCAAGGCACCTTACAGAGATGTGGAGAGCTTCGCGGCCGGAACGAAGCCTCCCTTCTCCGCCGGCCAAGAGGGGGAAACGCGCTTTCCGATCGCTCAAGGTTGCGCGGACAAAGCATAACTCTAGCGTCTAGGAAAAGCTTAACCAGGTGCGATGGCGGCACGCATAGCGTGGGAAGCTAGCCGCCAGAATAACTATACCAAGGACTGCTGCTGATGAGGGCGAAATACCTTCGTGTAATTATAATAACCCTAATAGGACTACTTTCGAAAAAAAAAAAAAAAAAAGGAAACGGCCCAGAGGGCTATACTACGAGAGCTATGACTGATAGTTTTCTATATATATATATATATATATATATATATATATATATATTCATATCATCTATGGGATCGCATGCGCGCGCTGTTGCTTTGTCTCTGCGTGTAGTATAGTTAAGAGAGCCAGTTTAAGGGCGGAGAAGAAGAAAGAAAAGAAAAGCAAAAACTGCAGCGCCGTGGTTTTAAAGCGCACCCGTGGTAGAGAAACGGAATGCGATGTAAGCGTGCGTAGCCATGATACGCACACGACAAACTGCCTTAAAATATTTAGACTTGAGGGAAAGCTTCGGTAACAAACGATAGCACAGCAATCAGCACTCGAATATAATTATAACCCTAATACTAATTGTAAATATTCATCTCATCTATGGGATCTAATGCGCGCGCTGTTGCTTTGTTCTGTGTGTAGTAGTTAAGAGAGCCAGTTTAAGGGCGGAGAAGTGGGAAGGAAAGGATAGTCTCTGAAGCAAACTTGCAGCGTCGTGGTTTTAAAGCGCAACCGTTGTTACGTTCTTGTAAACAAGCAGGTTAAATGCGTCGTCCGCGATGCCTTTCAAACGTGGCTGACCTTGTCTGCCTCTGCCATATTGTTATCCACTTTGCGGCAAAGGGCGAGGACGTCCTGGATATACGCAACGTAAGGTTCAGTGGACGTCTGTACACGGGTCCCAAGGTCCTTCTTCGCAGCACGTTGGCGGCCGACGGGCTTGCCGAACAAATCTCTAAGCTTCTGCTTGCACTGGTCCCAACTCGTAATCTCTTCTTCGTGTGTTTCGAACCAGACCCGTGCCGTTTTCTTGAGGTAGAATATTATATTGGCCAGCATAAGCGTGTTGTCCCACCTGTTGTGTGCGCTGACCCGTTCGTAATTCTGCAACCAGTCATCGACGTCAACGTTGTCGATCCCGGAAAACATGCCAGGGTCGCAAGGCTGGGCCAGGATGACCGTCGGTGGCGACGACGGGGCCGTGGTTGAACTCTCTCCTTCGGATGACATGGTGGCCAGGTTACGTCCGCTGCGGAGCTCAGTCTTGCGCAAGTGATTACCCCGCACCTCCACCAATGATGTTACGGGAAGGAAGAAGTGTGCGTCTATTTACAGATGGCTTTTAATGGCTGGGCCAACAAGCGTAGAGCAGCGATAAAAACTACCCTCTTCCGCGTCATCATAGTCCTCTTCTTCACACATTACCGACTGTGACAATATATATATATATATATATGTGTGTGTGTGGAGAGAGAGAGATAACTTGCCCCCCACCCATGGAAAGGTTTGAGGTCGGAGACGTTCAGTGAACAACTGGATGGTCTACCGTTTAAGCCCATCAGCTTATACACAAGAGGTGATATTTTGGTCTCCATTCGGTATGGGCCTGACCACTTGGCCAAAAGAGAGGCTGAGATGCCCTTTGTTGCGTCACTCAGTGCATGATTTCATTGAGGACGAGGTCACCGATTGTCTGTGCGACCGGTCATATTGTCCAGTACATGCTTTTGCCAGGTTAGTGTGGGTATGAGAAAGGGCCTCGCTCATCCTAGTGTGCACTTGCACCAATTGACCTTACTTGCGCCGCGTAATTGGAAAGACCCGACGAAGCGGCATTTGGCCTGCTGCCAGTTCGCAGAACATGATCCATTGGGTTTGGCAGCTCTCTCCCGAAGTTGAGGAAAGCGGGCATGCACCCAGTCGAATGGTTCACCGATGAGCATAAAGAGAAACCTATCTCACGGAGACAGGCGTCCCAGTCCCTGTGTTGCTGGGCAAAGACCACGAGCAAGGGCTTCATATTTCGGTTGATGCGCTCGGTTGGGATGGCTTGAGAGTGTTAAGTCGTTGTTTTGCGCTGCCAAAGGCTGCGCAGACATCGACAAACACCTTGGCCATGAAAGAGGACGTGTTGTCAGTGATCAACTCTGCCGGAAAGTCAAAGCGGGTGAATACCTCGAGCAACTTGACCCACATGACACGTGCCGTTAGCTTCCGAAGGGGAAAAAGTTCCACCCACTTCGTGAAATGATCTGCAACAGCCAGCAGGAATTTGTGACCTTGGCGGATTCTTGGGAAAGGTCCCATAACGTCAAAGGCCGCGATTTGCCAGGGCAGCTGACTGTTGACTGGCAGCACGAGACCGGGGGGTTTGCCACCATGGGGCTTCACGCTTTGACACACACGGCACGAGCGAGAATAATGAAGTACAATCAGCTTCATGCCTGGCCAGGTCGCAGAGTGGCACAACTTGGCCACTCGCGTGTCCGGCCAACCACGAGTCATGGAAATAGTTCAAAGTCGCCCTCCGTAGACCGCGAGGAATCACTAATTTAAAGGACTCGTGAGGAGCCTCTTCAGATGGGATACAACGCAGGAGCACTCCGTCAGCGTCTATCAGATACGAATCCAACATGCCTGCAGCAATACTAGCCGCATCGCACCTGGTGCCAACAGCAATACCAGTTGTCAATTTGCAGCCATCGGCATTACCGCCTCACGCATCCCTTTCAGAGCTGCGCTCTTTTAATGCGATAGCGTTAAGGCCCCTTGTTGCAAAAGATCCAGTGTTGGCGTCGGATGTAGTTTCATGAAAGATCATTCCGAACCACAACCACGCAGGCCCTCCACGTGGCCCAGAGGTGTTACTGAATTAATTGAATTCCTCAAATTATAATGTGTCAGAAGAATCGTAAAGTATAACCTAAGCTTAACCTATGGACATGACAGCGTCGGAGTGTAATTTGAATATACCAGAAAACATAATTCTGTTACGCGGAAACTCAAACACAAACCCCTTTTCCAGAGTTTCTACCATCCAGTGAGCGGCGTGGCCCACTCGGTTCCTTGCAACAACACTATCCAGATAGCGCTAGCCTCCGCGCACCTACAAGAAAACTGCGGTTGCTGGGAAGCATGACAAGCCGTCAGGGACCTTTGAATGCTATCGCATTCCACATTTAAAGGCGAAGCTTAAACGCCTTCCAAATTTTTTCAAGGCTCGTCAGCGATTTACTGACAAAATGGATTGTTCCCCTGAGCTTCCAGAAGCTCTTGACTGCTGAATAAGATACCCATGAATGTTATGCAGTCCAGCAGATACACGCTTTCGTCTGGCGACAGTGGCTTCTGGGCCACATTACCACCTGAACTCGCTCCGTTCATGCCATTGGAGACAAGGGCTCGCGGCTTCGTTCCGAAGCATTTTCTCGGAGGGGCGCCGATCAAAAGTGTCCGGGTCTGAAACAGAGGCACACAACAAGGCGTCGGCCATCACGTTTGTACTCCCTTTCCGAAAGCAAAAAACTAAGTTGTGATGCTGTAGCGCCAATGCCCAGCGCACAAGGCAGCCTGAGGGTTCGCGCAAGCTCTTTAGCCAGGGAGCACCATGTGATCCATTTCAATGACAAAAGGCACTCTGTCGACGCAGTGGTTGAACTACGCTGGACATTCATGTTCGGTCACGGAATAGCTACGCTCTGTGGGCGTCAACGACCAGCTGGCAAAGGCAACTGTCCAAAGAATGTCTTCATGTTCTTGGAGCAGCACAGCATCTATACACTGGTCGCTCGCGTCAGCTTGGACTACGAACTTCCTGTTCAGGTCGGGCAGCTTTAACTCGGCTGTGTCCACAAGAGCATTAGAGAGAGCCTTGAAGGCAGCTTCTTGCTCCGGATCCCAGCGCCACCTTGTAGACTTCCTGAACAACGAGGTCAAGGAAGCCTGTAGAGTGGCGCAGTTGGGCACATATTGGCGGTAGTAATTCACCATGCCAAAAAAGCGTGTGAGGGCCTGCATGTTCGTAGGCATTGGGTACTCGAGAATAGCTCAAACCTTGTCCGCTCAGCAAAACATGGCCTCGCTCTTTGTAAAGCCCAGCAGTGAGACACGGTTCTCTGCGATCAGCTTTTTTCGGGTTCAAATTGATCCCGGCAGCACGCAGCCTTCCGAGAATGTCCTCCAAGTGGCAGAGACATTGGCTTAGCCAGGGAGGGGGCATGGGGGGGTCAAACCCTCCCCCCTCCCCTGCAATTTCATGAAGAAGCCCTCTTCCTCTTTTTTCCATGGAACGGAAAGTTTCAGGAGGTGGGCTCCAAAAGAGCGACATGGATGAAAGGGAAAGTTTGAATGTGAAAAAAAAAGCGAGGGCTAGTGGCGGTTCGAAGGGGGAGGGGGGGTGTCATGGGGGCGATTTCCTCCCCCATGCAAAGAACACTGTGATCCCACTAATGGCGCGCCTCTACCTCATCTCGGATTGTGTTAACCATGACTACTGAGGAGGGATCAGCGCTAACAATTCCACACACAGATGGGACCAGCCTGTGCATAAAACTTAGGGGCATTCTTGCTCCCCACCAGGCCTTTGTGTCGTCGAAGAGCTCCTCATTTCTGGTGCTTGACTAAATCGTCGACCACGCTGCGCAGAAGAGAAGCATTCCGAAAATAATGCGACCTGCTTGCCTAGAGTACGTAAAATAAGCACACACCCCCCCCTTTTTTTTTCTTTCCCTTGTCTCTGACTTTCACTATGTTAATAAACTCTAGAAGAACTTGCTGTTAAGCTAGTTGGTACGCGCTGTTACAGGGTCCTTCACCAGGTCTGGCCATATTGAGACTGAGTAATTTCTTTAAGGCAGACACACCTTGATAGCGACAGTATGAAGCTAGGACAAACTGCGCAGATTTATTTTGGACAAATTCGAGTAGATTCATGAGATTAGAGTGATGGTGGTGCCAAATTATGGGCGCACATTCTAAAGAGGGCCTGATAAGAGAACTGTATATGTGAAGTCTAGTATCGGTGTTCACAAGGTGTAAAAGACATTTGAGGTAACCAAGTTTTTTACATGCTTTTGCGGTAATGTGTTCAATGTGAGCATTCCAGTTTAAATTGGAGGTAAACAGAACACCCAAGTACTTGATTGAAGATACTGAGTCAATAGAAATACCACATATTTTATACTGGTCAGAGGTAAGTCGAGTAACAGAAGCAAATTTTATGTGTTTAGTTTTGGCTATGTTAATATCCATCTGTCATGTGTCACACCATTCAGTTAGTGTTGTTAAATCAGACTGCAGCACAGTGACGTCGACAGGGCAGCTTATTTCATTACACAAGAAGAAGTCATCTGCGAAGAGACGTATTTGTGAAGTAACATTAGTTGCGATGTCATGGGCGTCAATTAAAAATAGCCGTGGACGGAGGACAGACCCTTGAGGAACTACCTAACTGACATGAGTGCGGTTAGAAAAGCAGTTGTTTAAACTGATTGCTTGAAATCTGTTCGTTTGGAACTCCTCAATCCATTGGGTTGTGTTATAGTCAAGCTGTAGGTGTCTAACTTTCAGTTTTAGTCGATTATGAGGTACCCGGTCGAAAGCTTTAGAAAAGTCAATGAAAATGGCATCTGTACAAGCCAATTTGTGCAAAGAAGTGTGAATATCTGTTACAAATTCATATAGTTGCGTCTGACACAAGCAATTTTTACGAAAGCCATCTTGGCTATTGAGGAGCAGGCCATTTTCGTTAAGATAGGCTATAATGTGAGAATACAGGATGTGTTCCAGTAATTTGCAACAAATAGATGCCAGTGATATAGGTCTGTAATTATGTGTGACCAGATTTTAATACCGGTATCACTAATGTTGATTTCCAATCTTCGGGCAGGCATCCCATATCTAGGGATTGCTGAAATATTAGAGATAACAAAACAGAAAAGTAGTGCGAGGTTAATTTTGGAAGTTTAGCATTCATACCGTCAGGACCTGGGCTGGTTTTATGAGGAAGCTTGTCAAATGCATGAGAGACACCAGGTTCCGATATCATGATAGATAAATAAGGGAATTGAATAGATGGTTGTTCAAGTATGTGAGTGTTATCAAGCAGCAGTTCGTTAGTGAAAAGTGCAGAGAAGCATTTGCTAAGTTGCCCTGTGCTACCTCTTGAGTTAAGCATGGCTCCATTTTCGGAAATTAGTTAGGGAGAAGTGTGATTTGGTTTCGGTTAACTTTTTCAGATCAGTTTTTATCATATTGGGAAGGGTTCAATTAAAAAAACTTGTCTTTAGCTTCGAGAATTTCAGTTCCTGTATGGTGCACTATGGTTTCGTAATTTTGCCAGTCTTCTGGAGCCTTTGTTCAGGCAGCTTTTCTGCGCGCTGTTTTTTTCTTGTTTGTGCATTTCTCTTCGCGGTTAAACCATGGATCGTTCTGCCTTGAACTGATGGTTATTTATGGTATACACACAGTTTCAACTTCTTTCGAGTTTATCGTGGAACAAGCACCAGTTTTCATTTACCATTCTGTTTTGAAAAGCTTTTGCAAAGTCGGCTGTAAATGAGGCTGACATACCAATCATTCTGCCAGTGCAGCTCTGCCCTAGGGCAAAGCTTCTCAGGACCTTGTCATTTAAGTTCTTTTTCTGTCTGTCTGTCTGCCAGTGTCAACACCTGTGTAGTTGAATTTGCATTTTTTCACTCCATTTTGCTCGGCAGGCTCCAATGCAAAGGAACACTGCACCACCCTATGATCGCTTCTTGGTTCTGGTACATGTGTCGCAGCAAGGTCTGGATGATTTGTTAAAAGAATGTCTAATACACGGTCACCCTGTGTTGGTTTGTGTGTGACTTTAGTTAATTGATGGAAGTGCAAGGTTTGTAGAAAATGAAGACATTCAGATCTGTTGCTGTTTGTCTTTACGGACGAGGTTGACCACTGAATACCTGAGTATTTAAAGTCACCTCCTAATAATCAATATGCATTTTGGGAACTGGGATATGACCTGTTGTACAGGATCACTGAAAAAATGAACGAATTCCAAACGGCTATCTGGTTTAGCTAGAGAAATATATTTAGGCAGAGTAAGACGAACACATAAAAAAAGAATGAAAAGACAGACAAAAAGAGAGAGGAAAAAGACAGAATAAAAAGAGAGTAAGAGGCCTGACAGAGGGAGCCTAGGGCCAAAGAGGTTACTTGTTAGTAGCGGGGTTATTCACAGCGCATACGTCACCCCACTCATCATTGGCAGTGTACAGGTACAATATATATATACATATATGTGTGTGTGTGTGCGTGTGTGTGTGTAGTTATCATCATCATCATCATCATCATCCTGGCTATGCCAACTGCAGGGCAAAGGTCTCTCCCATACTTCTCCAACTACCCCGGTCATGTACTAATTGTGGCCATGTTGTCCCTGCAAACCTCTTAATCTTATCCGCCCACTTAACTTTCTGCCACCCCTGCTACACTTCCCTTCCCTTGGAATCCAGTCGGTAACCCTTAATGACCATCGGTTATCTTCCCTCCTCATTACATGTCCTGCCCATGCCCATCTCTTTTTCTTGGTTTCAACTAATATGTCATTAACTCGCATTTGTTCCCTCACCCAATCTGCTCTTTTCTTATCCCTTAACGTTACACCCATCATTCTTCTTTCCATGGCTCGTTGCGTCGTCCTCAATTTAAGTAGAACCCTTTTCGTAAGCCTCCAGGTTTCTGCCCCATACGTGAGTTCTAGTAACACACAGCTGTTATGCACTTTTCTCTTGAGGGATAGTGGCAACCTGCTGTTCATGATTTGAGAATGCCTGCCAAACGCACCCCAGCCCATTCTTATTCTTCTGATTATTTCAGTCTCATGATCCAGATCCGCGGTCACTACCTGCCATAAGTAGATGTATTCCTTTACCACTTCCAGTGCCTCGCTACCTATTGTAAATTGCTGTTCTCTTCCGAGACTGTTAGACATTACTTTAGTTTTCTGCAGATTAATTTTTAGACCCACTCTTCTGCTTTGCCTCTCCAGGTCAGTGAGCATGCATTGCAGTTGGTCCCCTGAGTTACTTAGCAAGGCAATATCATCAGCGAATCGCAAGTTACTAAGGTATTCTCCATGAACTTTTATCCCCAATTCTTCCCAATCCAGGTCTCTGAATACCTCCTGTAAACACTCTGTGAATAGCATTGGAGAGATCGTATCTCCCTGCCTGACGCCTTTCTTTATTGGGATTTTGTTGCTTTCTTTATGGAGGACTACAGTGGCTGTGGAGCCTCTATAGATATCTTTCAGTATTTTTACATATAGCTCGTCTACACCCTGATTCCAAAATGCCTCCATGACAGCTGAGGTTTCGACTGAATCAAACACTTTCTCGTAATCAATGAAAGCTATATAAGGGTTGGTTATATTACGCACATTTCTCTATCACCTGATTGATAGTGTGAATGTGGTCTACTGTTGAGAGCCTTTACGAAATCCTGCCTGGTCCTTTGGTTGACAGAAGTCTAAGGTGTTCCTGATTCTATTTGCAATTACCTTAGTAAATACTTTGTAGGCGATAGACAGTAAGCTGATTGGTCTATAATTTTTTAAGTCTTTGGCGTCCCCTTTCTTATGGATTAAGATTATGTTGCCGTTCTTCCAAGATTCCAGCACGCTCAAGGTGATGAGGCATTGCATATACAGGGTGGCCAGCTTTTCTAGAACAATCTGCCCACCATCCTTACAAATCTGCTGTTACCTGATCCTCCCCAGCTGCCTTCCCCCTTTGCATAGCTCCCAAGGCTTTCTTTACTTCTTCCGGCGTTACTTGTGGGACGTCATTCCTCTAGACTATTCCCTCTTCCATTATCGTCATGGGTGCCACTGGTACTGTATAAATCTCTATACAAAGCCAAAAGGATAAACAGGCAGGTCTGTTGGTCGAGCACCTAAAGCACACGCCTGTCTTCACTACAACTTCCCCCTAGGGGAAGAGAGCACCATACTGGCTACTCAAGGGGAGGAGAGGGCAACCGGGTCGTAGTAAGGTTTGAGTCGGTGCACAAGCACCATCTCACGTCCCCGGTGTCTTAAGTCAGCAGATGGTGTGAGTGGCTCAACGAGGTAATTGATCGGGGACGTCTCTGTTGCATGACGTGTTAGGGATCATGCTACTTGGCTAGGAGTGAGGAAAGACCGGGAATAGTCGATGGTATCTAGAGCCAGACTAAATAGAGTCCGGCTAATATGCGCTGGTGGGCCAGTTGTCATTGTGAAGGAACTTTTGCTGCCATTGGTCTTCAGTTGTAAAAGAGCGGGCAAGCTGGCGGCATTCCATGGCGTATCTGAGGCTTCAGACAGCGACGTGCACTCGGACGGGTAAGGGAGAATTGTGCTGAATGTGCAGGAAGGTTCATGTCCATATACGAGGAAGAATAGCGAAAAGCCTGTTGTGATCTGTGAGGCGGTGTTGTATGCGTAGGTCACATATGGTAAAATAAGGTCCCAGTTGGCGTGGCCAGACGCAATGTACATGGGTAGCATATTGCCCAAAGTGGGATTGAATCGCTCAGTCATGCCATTAGTCTGTGGGTGATAGGCAGTAGTGGTGTGATGGGCAGTACGGCATGCAGTAAGGAGCGCGTTAGCTACCTCAGAAAGACACGTCCTCTATCACTGAGGAGGTCCTGGGACGCACCATGGCAAAGGACAAAGTGCTGCAAGAGGAAGGACGCAACGTCGCAGGCTGTGGCAGTTGGTAGGTTCTGCATAACAGTTCTGCATAACGTGTAAGGTGACCTACGGCAACAACAATCTAGCGATTTCAATTAGGTGTGCAGGGTAGAGGGCCATAGAGGTCGATGCCGACATGGTCTAATGGTCAAGAAGGGCACGGAATTAGCTGCAAGAGACCACAAGGATGGCGAGCAGGAGACTTGCGGTGCTGGCACGCTGAACATGAGCGGATGTACTTCTGGAGAAAAGTATACATCCCATGCCAATAAAAGCACAAGCGGAGCCTGGTGTACATTTTGAAGAGGCCAGCATAGGCGCATTGTAGGCCTGCATGGAAAGCGGAACACACATTTGCACGGAGGTGGTGATCAAGGGACGACGAACAACCACTCGCAACAGTTGAGAGCTTAGTCGCGACGACAGAGTAGACCATCCCGTATTGCAAAGTGAGAAGCTTGATGGCGAAGAGCACGTGAAGGGCGAGTCACCAGGGGGTCAGATAGGCAGTCCAAAAGAGCTGTAATCCACGGATTCTGAAACGGAGGGACCGATTGCGACATAAGACACATCGGCATATGATTTTGATGCATCTGTATGAAATTCCGGGCACAAGTACTTTGCCTGAAGCTCTAGGAAGTGCATTCTCTGGAGCATGTTAAATGACCTTTAGAAATGATAAATGAGAAGAAAGGGGGTTAACCGAAGGACCCAATTTTTATTATACTTATCATAAGAAGCCAACAAACACTGACACCAAGGACAACATAGGGGAAATTACTTATGCTTAATAAATGAAATAAAGAAACAATAAATTAATGGAAATGAAAGTGGATGAAGAAACAACTTGCCGCAGGTGGGGAACGATCTCACAACCTTCGCATTAGCTCAATTGGTAGAGCATCGCACGCAAAATGCGAAGGTACATTTGAAATCTTCCCATGCTTCAGCTTGTCACGTACCTCAAGCATGAGGTCACCGTTCACCATTTTTCTGACATTGTATCCAGTGCCAACGTGTCCACGAGGCATTTAGCAATAATGAATGGCGAGACGGTTCTGAAAGTCTTTCCAGGGTTCTCAGTATGTATGACATTGTATTGCAGGAAGTCTTCTTTGTGTTGGACAAATAGTGTGAAAGTTTCTTGGGTGTGTCCTCTTTTGGAAAGAGGATGATCAGGTGAAGGAAGATGATGCCATAAAATTTTAATTTTGGCCCCAATGCCAGCTGCCCACCACTGAGCCCAACAAGAGGACATGAGAGGAGTTCCTGAAAGGGATGTCCTGCCAGTGCCAGCTGTACAGAATTGCTGTACCAAATACAACATAACCAAGACAGGTTAGCTACACAAGGTTAACCCTTGCCACCAAGAAAACTGAGAAATAATAAGAACATAAAACAAGACAGGGAAGGCGTGAAAGAAGAGAGCAAAGAAAAAGAGCATGAAGGAAGAGGATGGGAAAAGGCGACTGCCGATTTCCCTCGGGAGGTTCAGTCTGGGTGTGCCGTCTACTTGAAGCATAGGCCAAAGGGGCTTGTTGCCCCTGTTGAGGGGCCATAAAAGTCCAAACACCCAACATCAGCTCAACCCCCAGGATCCTCTTTTTCCCGGACACCGCAAAGCCACGCACAGCTAGGGATGGGAGGGCCCGACCCCCATGTACTTGGGTACGTGGTGTTTCAACACACCAAACGCCTGCTGATGCAGATGCACCCCTGCAGGATCTCGGTGTGGTGCGACATCTTGGCGAAAACCAAAAGTGATAACACCAGTGAGAGTGGCTTTTGTGGCCAAGAATGAAAACTTACTCGCATGCACCTTTCAAGTGTCGTCAGCTTCAAAAAAAGTTGAGAGTATGGTACGCAACCGCTGTCTGATAGGGCAATCACCAGTATGCCTTAAAAGAACTGACAACTGGCCAGAATATGTTGCGAGACGTTGATGGAAATGAAATGACCGTGATTTACAGTGATAGAATCCAGCACGCTGTTCGGGATTTAAGAAGGAAATATAATTTTAATTTGGCAAAGAAAGTCAGAAAAACCAGTGAGTGGTGAGGCCTGGCGGTGAAACCTCGATACTTCAAAATGAAGTCAAGAGATTACGTAAGTCGACTGTCATTATGTACAGTATAATTATTGCTTAAAATTGCAGTTAGTATATTATTAGACACTTGCGCTTTCTATGCGTATTACAAAGTAAAGAAAGTCCACGCTAAAGAGCAGCGCTCACATTATCCCATGTGCATGGCGGTGCACATGCTGTTGTACGCGCACGAGTACAGCACGAGTTTGCAAGTACCCAGAGTTTTATGATCTCCCTGTGATATAAGATGCCATCGATGAGTTGTGCCGTAAATGGGTGCATTTTTTACCTTCATGTTGGCGCCTATGTCACACTGTACCGACGCCGAGCTCTCCACCGACCGTTGGCAGATCGTATTCGGCAACAGCGTTGGCAGATCGCTGTCGGCAACAGCGTATTTTCCTTCGTGTATTTTCGCCTATTTTCCTTCGTGCCGACACGAACGAAAATACGCTGTTGCCGATAGTCGGCAGACCCAAATCGGTGTCAGGTCAACCTAGTGTGAGTGAGCATTTACCAATCAGCATTCTCCAGGCGTACTGCTTGTGGCGGGGACGGTGGTTTATCATGCAAGTCGGATTCGTCGCTTCCGCTGCCGCTTTCATCCAGCGAAGCATGATGTTCAGGTGCTACTTGGTAAGGATCTAAATTCTGAGCACGCATGCGAGCTAAAATCCTTTGTTTCAGCTCGCTCAGGTCTTCGAGAGACGACATTGGAAATCAGAAGCGCACGCTTAGCTACAGCAACACGAACTGCATATCACGTGTAAAAATGTCGTTTCATTTTCAATGCACTTGATTTCATTTTTAGTCAAATACAAAAGCAGTTGGACAGGAAATCGCAAAAAAACATAGCTATTATCGCAGAAACACTTTTAACACTTTGAAAAACGTAAATCGCAGGAAAATTGGCTTTATCAACAAAATAATACTTTCTCATCCCTACGGCCGCACTTGTCATCTGCCTCCCACTAGTGCCATCCTATAATCACTATCGCGCTCACCTATCACAGTTTTCAGCATGCTTCCAGTGAACGACTTCATCCTCACTGCAGATAGAAAAATTTGGACAAAAAATTTTCCACGGCATTTTCCGCGTTACTACTTCATGATTAGACGCTCTGGCCGGTAAGCTTTGTATTGCACTAAAAAAAGTGGGTACCATGAAAATTGGTTGCCAGTCCCTTTAAAGTGAACAACCATGGATTTTTTTTTTCCTTAAAAGGAGTTCGCTGCCGAGTTATCTCCACGTGTAAGTACAAAGAAAATAAAACAACACTGATGCTGGTAATTTGACTTTCTATCACTTGCAGTGACTGCATCAGAGAATGCTGTAGCACAAAGTGCTCGGATTTCATAAGCAGATGTAGGCTTTCACATGCATAAATCACTGCTTCTCATCCTCTAACTGCTATCAACTAGGCATTACATTGACAAACCACATTTTCAGCAAACAGTAAGAACATGACCTTATCAGCAGAGTTGGTGCCCATTATAACCTTGCTCCATAGACCCTGCCCACTATGAATCTCCCCACTATGCAATGCATTTGGTGCGTCCAACTTAAATGTCTTGTCAACATGCTATGCCTAGCTTTCTACTGTCCTCAGTTCCTCCACTTGCCTTCTCCTTTGCTCCTAATTTTGTCACCAGCTCTTTACTTAATATCCACAGCCTAAAGGTCCAGTAAGCTCAGTGCTGTGGGAGGGCATAGATAGGGTCTGCACTGCACTGTTGTTGCTAGATGAGAATGCTATATTCCAATGCCATATGTGTATTGTTTCCCAAATTTATAAATGGCAGGACATAAGCTGGACCACCTTATGAGGCAGGACAGTAATCCTGTCAACCTTAGTTTGTGGCTGTGGTCTCCGAGGCCTGCAGCACACCAGGATGTGAGTGCCAGCAAAGGTACATATTCGCAGCAACATGGCACCTAACCATGCTTGATTGGAACCAATGTCAGACGAGCATGGTGTGGCATAGTTTTATAGTTGTTGCCATAGGAACCGCAAGGTGGTTGTCTTGCGGTTGCTGGAGGGGGCTAGACCAGGGTAACGATCCTGAAGAATGTGCATTTTATTTCTAAGATGTGGAATTTATAACAATAAAGAAAGCAAACACCATAAACCTTGTTATTTGCCAATGAGAGAAGCAACTATATCAGGAAAAAATGTTCATTTCAGCATTACGTGGATGGCTGTCACTTAGAGGGGTGCTGCCTTGTCCCCCATACATGCACTTGCACCCCATGATGCCCATGCTGATACTTTGGCCATACTGAGCCAATATTATAGATTTTTAAGCAGAATGTGATCTGTTACCACTACGAGCGGCCCTCAGGAACCATTTACACATGCTCCATGCTGCAGATAGTGACTTACTGCTGCGAGATGTAGTGGCAGATAACGCACTGCACTGTACTTAAACACCACATAACAGACAAAATAGACTTCTTCTTGTGGGCACTGGCTCGCCTTCTCAAATGCAATGGTAAGGATTCTGAAATGCTGCACCTTGTCAGCCAGCTGAGGCCATGCCCCTTGGTGCCATGAACTACCACATCAAGTGTTCGAGCAATGATGAATTCTTAAAAAGCAACTGTGCAAACAGTAAAACAAGGTAATGCGTGCCTATGAAACAAATGTTCATGCTTCTTTTTAAATGTAATTCCGTCCAAATAATTCAAATATCTACTTAACTAGGATACACACTATGAATGTTTTAGTCTTCCCTGTATTCTAGATTTTGTTTTCTCTCTCTCTATTGCTCAAACCTAGACATTTTGGGGGGAAAAGACAAACTTATTGGCAGTTTCACCAGTGCAGTCAGCTGACTGTTTTTTGTGTCCCCTCAAAGAATAAGCCAAATAACTGCATTAGTTGACAAGTATAGCCTGCTGCCAAATTAAGCAAATTGTTAGAAAAAGAAAACTGAGCGACTATCAGTACCTATGATAGTTTTAGGCGCCAACTCTGTACATAACAAATATTTAAATGCTGCTTAGTGCTGCTCAATCCGAAAGGGGACATCCGAAAGGGGACTGCACTTACTAGAAGGCATGTGTACCATAGACGATTATCAACAGTTCACTTGGTTTTACACATTCTGAGTTTTTGCCTATGGTTTTTTATGACCAAGTGGAAATTTACTTCATTTCAGCTTCCTTTTACTGAAACTTTCAGATGAGACAGTACAAAAAGTGCTCCAATGCAGACAATACTTCAGATGAGTCAAGCAATTTTCTCTCATAGTTGTACCTCCATGTCTCGCTTAAAATTACAAAAATACTGCCATTTACGTTATTTCTGGAGATGCACACTAAATAAAATGCAAACAGACAAATACTAAACAGCATATTAACCCTTTAAGAACAAGATATATAAATACCACACAAAAATGTTTATTTTCCATCTAAATGTGCAAAGTACACTTCGAATAAGCATAATCGACAAAAAGAATACATATTCTGAGGAAACCTTTTCAATTACATAATGGTAGGAGAGCAACACCAGCCAGAAAACTGGAAGTGGGCTTCACCCCAAGCCACTTATGCGTTTACAAAGAGCTCTTGTCATATGCTAACCATACGTGTTATATTGCATTTGCTTTACATTACGTGTGTGATACCCCTGCAGCTGGAAACCTTGCACTGGTCTGTCTCCTTTGACAGTGCTTTCAAAAGAAAGCGACTCACAAGCCAAACTTCTTCCTTGTGTGGTATTCCTACTCTAAACCCACAAATGACACTTGTTGCCTGTCATTCAGTGTTGGCTGAAGACATTTAGCGAGTAACTCTGTATTCAATACCGAAACACAGCAAGAAAAAGTCACAGTCTCGCCCGAGAGGCAAAGCATTTATTGTGATAGCAGAATGGTTAGTAGTTTTATCAGCTGTAAAACTGCTGTAAACATTCGCTTAACTAAATTACCAAGCACAAGCGAGGTGTAACATACGCATAGGCAAATATGAACACATCTCACTCAATGACCGCAGACACTAGCTGATTGAATGCTGACACGATGAAAAGTGGCAGCTGAGGTGCACGAACTCCCCTTCATGCTGCCTCTCGCTTCAATGTGAACTAGGCCCATGAGAACACAGGACACACAAAACCATCAGCTATCTCGGGTTGGTTAGCCTTCGAACCCACCACAAATTACCTCCAAGATAGAATGCACATGGCCGTGCTCAGCCGTGCCATGCGTAGCCAGGGCCAGTGTAGAAACGGAGGAGCACGCTGCCCTGGCCCTCTTCCTACTAGAGAAACATGCACGCAAAAGAAAAAAATAGAAAAGAAAAAAAAAAGAGAAAGAACTACTAGCACACCAGCAAAAATTAACAATGACCCTACCAGGCTTTCCAATGTGGTGCCAGTTCCTGCCAGGCACCAAGACAGTTGTTCGGCCATAGACACGTCCTCTTCCTCGTCGTTTTCTGGAAAAGTTTACATCACATTCTCAGTCAAAATATTTAAAATATTTAATACCTCAAGCCTTATCAACATACATAATTAAACTAAGTAGCTTCAATTTGACCAAGAGAAGCATAATATTGACTTCTAATTTTAATATATTTTTTTACATTGCACATTTCAGTACACATCCTTTCGATGGTTGCTGCCGTACATGTACAACTGCACAAATATGGATGCCGACATACACATATAGTAGTATTTGTGCAACTGAAGTTTTGCACCATACCTAAATCTAACATTCCAGTACCGCAAGCAGGAACATGGACACAAGAAGACACAAATACACAAAATATGCCAGCATAGCAGCTTTCGTTGGGTTAAATCAGATGCTGCTTTGGAAGTGCTGCCATCTCCTGGCAGTCACAACAGCTATTTAACTGGTGCTGCCTCCCAGGGCTTAAAATTACCAATTCTTATCTCCATCAGCATCCATGCTGCTCTGTTTTTTATAATACAGTAGACTTTCGTTAATTTGACTCCTGTTAATTCGATTTTTCAGTAAATTCAATCCCGATTAAAGGTCCCAGCTGGTGCCTATACATTTCTATGGGCCCAAACCTACGTTATTTCGATTTAAAGATTGGCCTTCGCCAACTAATTTGAACTTCACTGGTCAGCTTCGCCACAATACAGTCATGTTATGCGGTGAAGAATACCCAGAAAGGTCCGCTGTCACGGGACACGGTACACGTCACACGTAAATATACAGGCATGCCGTCTCCAGTCACAGTACAAGCACCTAGATGCCTAATAGCCATACTGACAGCCATTCAGAGCTGTTTCTGATGGTGCTGTGGCGATTTAAGGTTTCGTTTCGCCTGCCATGCATGTCTCGTATACGAGACCGTTAACGAGGCCTAGTGAGCATTTCTTAATTATACACGCATACATGCACAGTGCATCGAGAAGTGGAGAAAAACCATCTGTGTTTTGGGAAAGGTAGCAAAATGGAAGAAGGTAAGATGAAAAAACTCCAAAAGTCGAGGGGACACTTAAAGCCAAGAAAAGAGTGGAGATCTATCTAAAACTCCGAAGGCCTGCCAGTAAACTTGTTAGGCGTCTCGGTGCTCGTATGGTGACCAGAGGCATTAAAATGTGCATGCGTCTCTCTGGTTTCAGCGGAATATAAAAATCTTCTCCTATACAGTATTGCGAAACACCCCTAGAACATCAAAACAAAAATGGCAGCATCCAGCGGGAAAGTTGGTTGAAGCACGAGCAGTGGCCTTCTTTCTGTCTTTAAAGGGACCCAATGCCACGGAGATTCATGCCAAACTTGTGGGGTGTGCTATGACAATGCCCCAGCTTATGACACTCTTGTGAAATGGCACAGGTGATTTAAATGCGCTCGCACAAGCATGGACACAGAACGGAGTGGCCGGTTGTCAGCTCAGTGGAGAATCAAAACTTGATGCCCAAGTGGAGGCTCTAGTGCTTGCTGACCAGTGGATAACTGTTGAACAACCAGCTCAGCAGGTTCACATGAGTATGGGCTCAGATTAAACGCCCACCCAAGTCTCATCAATCAATGGCAATAATACTAACTTTACGAATGTCCCTCATACAGAAACCACAGCTACTTTTATTTGAACCTAAATCTCTGTAAAGTGGACACAAAGATGCAATTCAGTGGTGCTGGTTTTTTTAGCCCTGCTAAAGGTCTATGCAACAAAAGTCATGGAGAGAACTTGCAAAGACAGCAAGCTTGGAAAAAAAACTCACGCTTGCTCAGACTGGACAACTCTGGAGCCAAAGATTCTTCGCATCTCATTCTCAGGGTTGAGGTTACGCTGATCTACTGAAAGTAGGCTCTTCTCTGCCCGTGTAGGCCCACAGACAGTGGTAGTAACAGCGGCAACGTGAGGCAGATTCTCAGGCTCCCCAAGCATTCGGTTTACCTCCCGCACGCTGGCTGCTACTTCGTCCTCCTGCTGAAACATCAAACAACCATCTGTTCAGCACAAGAGACAAGCTGGAGCAAAGTAACATGATAAATATTACCAAATAATGCGTATGCATAATGCTGTGTGAACCGTTTATGTATGCATGCTTACAGCACTGCAGCTTGTAATTAGAAAATTGTACCATCTAGTGACGTTCAGTTTTGATTTTTGTTCAGTTTTGTGATGCCATTGTCTCATATTAAGAGACACTCATAACCAGTTTCAGAGCTAAAATGCCAGTTATGCTTGCTATTCATTAGATTCATAGGGGTTTAAAAAGATCCCACAGCAATAGTAAGCCTATGAGAGACTCTGTAGTAGAGTGCTCTGTATTCACGATGAACAATATTCATACTGGCAAGAGCAACTTGCTTGGCGACACAGTGAAATGTCTCAAGATTGGCACTATTTGTGTCTGCTTTCGCATCCCACGAGTTTAGGCCTTCACAATTAAATGGCATAAAAGACAGGACAACATGAGAGACATCTCATTTACCTCACTTAAACAGGCAAAAATTTCTACCATTTGGACCGACTGGCCACACTCAAATCTGCATCTTCCACCATGTGCGTGCTTGCCTCTCACTACTTTTCACTTGCATTATTCTGGGGCTCTCTTTGGCCTTCTTTGATGACGAGCTTGTTACAAGTGCCTTAAAATGTACAGTGTGAGGGTGAGCTGTGATATCAAAGTCCTTGCCAAAAAGAAGAAAGGAGAAGAAAAGAAAGCAGCAACGGCATGCCTCCCTGCTCGCACTGCCACCATCACGTAAAATATGTGTCACCATACTTCAACTCCCTACTCTTGCATCACCAATTGGTTCAGCAGCTTTGCAACTCCAGTCATGGAGTTAAAAAATTGAGCAGTGAACAACTGACATGAAACAAGTCGCTTTTCCACCAAAGTGACCACTTGCGCTCAACTTGGTCGCATGACCTCTGTGAGAGAACTGTATGAATAGACCAATGCTATGTCACTGAGCCATGTCAATGAATGCTTACTCATCACACATTCTCATTCTCATCGCATCATCAGAGCACTCATGTCTGATGATTTAGCGTGGCCAACCTAGTTAGTAAAATGAGGTGACAACGAAAAGCAGAACATCAAGCGATGCAAGGAGAAGCCTGTGGATGCTGTGAGCAAGGAGGAGGAGGAGGAATAAACTTTATTAGTTGAAATGAGCCGACGGTAAAATCGTCCGAGGTGGGCGGCGTCCCTAGTCCAGGATGCCGTGGGCCTGAGCTGATAGCTTGGCCCTGCTCACCAGGCGATGCTGGTCTTCAGGGCTCGAGCTTGTCAGCTGGGCCTCCCACTGCTCGACGGTTGGTCCGGTGATGGGCGTTGTCGATGGGTTTTGTTGACATTTCCATACCATATGGTAGAGGGTATTGGGCGTAGAGCAGAAGGCGCATTTGTGAGTATAGCTTGTAGGATACATGGCGTGTAGCAGGGTGCCGTGCGGGAATGTGCCGGTCTGTAGTCTTCGGAAGATCACCGCCTCTTCTCTTGTCAGCTGGAGATGCGGGGGTGGATAGATCCTTCTACCCAGTCTGTAGTGGCTCAGGATATCGGCGTATCTTTTCGGGACGCTATCTTGTTGGTCTACCGGTGCTCGTGAACCTGGTGGGATAGCCCGGAGAATGTGATCTTAGGCAGCGGCATTAGCCGCTACATTACCCACCAGGGACTCGTGTCCCGGGGCCCAGACAATGTACCCTTCTGGAAAATTGTCTCGTTTTTCGAGGATGCTCAGGGCTTGTTTGGAAATGCGGCCCTTTTGGTCTGATTAGGTCTTCCTCTCGCTGGCCCGTAGTGGCCGCCAGGGCTATCGCCGTTTCTTCCGCGCAGTCGATGTCTGGAGTGCTTACCGAGGCCACTGCTACCTCTTGTCCTTGGCCGTTGATCACGCTGATAGCGTGGGCCGCTCTGTTCTTGTACTTTGCCGTGTCGGTGTATCGGACTTCTCCTTGTTTTAGTCCTTCGTAGGCCTTACGTAGAGCTTTCACTCTCGCTCGCCTCCTTTCTCTCTGGTATTCAGGGTGCATGTTTCTCGGGATGCTGGCCACCGTGACCTTCTCCCTCAGGGGTAGAGGAACCCGCTGTTTTGTGGACTCATATTCGACTGGGTAGCCCAGTCTTATTAGCGTGTCCCTACCCGTGCTGGTGAGCTTGAGTCGCTCTATATGGCTCGTCTTGTGGGCCTCTACTAGTTCCTCCCAAGTATTGTGGATGCCCAGGCTGAGTAGCTTCTCCATCGACGTCATCGGTGGAAGCCCCAGTGCCAGATTGTAGGTCTTTCGTATTAGGGTGTTCAATTTGTCTCTCTCACTGTTCTTGAGACCCAGGTACGGGGTGCCGTAAGTGACTCTGCTGATTATCAGGGCTTGTATTAATCTGATTGTGTCCTGCTCTTTCAGGCCGTGCTTTTTGTTTGTCACTCTTCGCACCAAATGCCCGACTTGGGTAACTGTCGCTTGCAGTTTTTTAATGGCGGCGAGACCGGCACCGTCCTTCTGGAGAGTGAGGCCCAGAATACAGAGTGTGTCCACCTCGGGTATGTTGACTCCATTTAGCGTTAACGTTGGATCAGGTGTCTCCTGCGGAGGCCGCCCTCTTGTCCTCTTTTTGAGGATCAGGAGCTCCGACTTTTCCGGCGCGCATGAAAGACCGCAGCGGTGGAGATAATGCTTGGTCCTGTCGATGGCTTCCTGCAGGGCGTCTTGTTGTTCGCCCGCCGATCCCGTGCACGTCCACATGGTCAGGTCGTCTGCATATATTGCGTGACGGATACCCCTGATGTTCTCCAAGAGGCTCGGCAATCCCCTCATCGCTATATTGAACAGCTATGGGGAGATCACCGACCCCTGGGGGGTTCCTTTCTGCGGTATTTGGAACTTCTCGGTCCTGAGATTCCCCAGGCCTATGGTCGCCGTTCTACCCGTCAGGAAGTCCCGGACATAGTTGTATGTCCGCCATCCGCAGCTGGTATGTTGTAGGCTGTTTAGCACTGCTTCGTGTGAGACGTTGTCGAAGGCTCCCTTACGTCGAGTGCCAGGATGGCATTCTTGTGGAATATGCTGAGGCCGTCGATGACTTCTTCTTTAAGCTGAAGTAGAATGTCCTGGGTGGAGAGGTTAGGCCGGAAACCGAACATAGTGTTCGGCAGGTGCCCACCTTCTTCCAGGTAGGGCGAGAGACGATTGTGGACCATGTGCTCGAAGAGTTTTCCTGCGCATGACGTGAGAGAGATCGGAAGCAGGTTCTGTAGGTTGATGGGCTTGCCGGGTTTCGGGATCATCATTACGTCCGCGTGCTTCCAGGAAGCCGGTATACTGCCGTTCTCCCAGCTTTCATTGATATACTTTAGTAAACTCTCCGTCGCCCCGTCGTCCAGGTTACGGAGGGTCTTGTTGTTAATTTTATCCCTGCCGGGCATCGTGTTTCTTGTGAGATTGCTTAAGGCTGCCACGATCTCCATCTTGGTGAAAGGTTGGTCTAAATCCGGATTGGGTTCCCCCTCGTACTCCGGGTGAATGACTGGCTGCGTCTTCCATTGTTGCTCGTCTCCGATGTATTTCCCGGTGATGGCTTCGAGCGCTTCTTCTTCGGTTCCCTGGAAGTTGTGTATAAGTCTTTGTATGTGTTGCCCCGTGACAGTTTTTGATTCCGTCTTCGCCAGAAGGGTCTTTAGAATGGCCCAGGTCTTTCGGTTGCTGCAGGTTCCCTGTAACTGGTCGCACACTTGATTCCAGTTCTGACGTCCGAGTTTTTCAGCATACTCCTCCGCCTGCCGCGAGACTGCGGCAATGCGGATCTTGAGTTTGCGGTTTCTCTTCTGCTTCTTCCATCTCCTCAAAAGTCCTCGCCTGGCCTCCCAGCGGTGAAGTAGGTGTGGGTCGACTTCGGGATTGTCCGCAGTGAGTTGGATGGTCTTTGTGTACTTGGTAACCAAGTCCATCACGTTCTTGGTCCACTCCTCGATGTCCTCTAGGCTTCTGGGGTGTTCATCTTTCCGGAAAGCAGACCAGTCCGTAATTTTGGCCTGACCTAATCTCACGGGGGTTTTGTGGTGCATGATTTTGGTCTGGATGATATGATGGTCGCTGCCCAGAGTCTCGTCCAGTCTCGACCACTCGACTTGCCTTAAGCCAGTGGAGAAGGTCAGGTCGGGGCTGGTGTCTCTGGAGACACTGTTGCCGATTCTAGTTGGTATTAGAGGATCGGTCCACAACGTCAGCTGGTGGTGTTGTGCCGCGTTGTGCACGTCCATACCCTTCTTGTTGGTTGATTGGTGTGGTGCCAATATAAGTTTCTAACAGGAGCCTCAAGACTGGTCTTGAGGACCAGTGGCTGTGCTTCAGTACTGTTACCCGACGCGTCACATCAAAATACTCCAGTAACAAGGAGGGCGCAGCTCTGCCTGAACAGCATCAGTTTTCAAATGTGTGCTGATGAAAAGAACACATCAGTGCTGCTCAAGCAACAATCACCAGTACATCCACTTGGAAAGTTTCTTGAGTAGTCAAGTATCAAAAATAATAATTATTGAGTAGTTAACATAATAACTATTGAGTAGTAGAGCATTCCCTTAAAAAAATGCAAATAGGACATTGCTGGTATATGTATACAGGGTGATCATTTTTAAGGGGGGACACAGGTCTTAAAAACCGAAAATCACGAAAAAAAAATTATTTTTGGGAACTACTTGTTTTGGCATCTGTAATGCCTAATCTACACTGTATCAAAACGATTTGCCCCAAAACGCACCCTAAGCATCTGAAAAAAATGATTTTGTCAGCGCGGATGGCGAGAAACGACCGCAAATTCGCGCAGAAACACCAGAGTTCACGAAGCTATTTCTTGTCTTTCCCGCCGCTGAGCGCCACCATCTCGGTATCGTTCAAAAGGTCGAAGTTCCGCCTTTCAGTTCCCCACATCCTCGGCAACGATAGCCACGTAGAAAAAGTGCAAACGTAAAACAATCAAGGGCCGGTCTGATGAAGCACGCGGTACACGCGGCCCTCCTATTGGCTAAGCGCACGAGCGCGCTGAGAGGCGCCTTCTGATTAGCTGTTGCTATGGCAACTAGGCCTAGCAGACGAGATCGTCTGCTAGGCCTGGCAGTGGGTTGCTTCGAAAATTGCTGATACGCTGTTTCTTTGTTCATCGTAATGCAAACGTTAGGTGCCAAATCAACCTTCAAGGTTCAGACGAGCCGACAAGATCGCGCCGGAGATAAGTCACTGCGTCGCGCAATCTCATAACTGCATAGGCAATAATGCAGCAGCGAAGCTAACCATTTCCCTCTGTCCCCACGTGTAGGTTTACTTTGGAGACCGCAGACGATGTGCCGATGCCTATTCCTGTGCCTCTCGCGCATACGCGGGTTCGTGTTGGTGCATTCCAGATTCTGTTACGAGCCTATATGTGTGCCTAATGTCTACATTAGCAGAATAATTTTGCATTTCTAATTATATTGTAATTATTATTTCCCAGTTTTGAAGCTTCAAATTTATATTTCCCCAGTTCCTTTTTGTTTTCCTCAAGTATAGCGTTTTTAAAGTGAAATTTTGGGATCAGCACTGTGTTCCTTCTACTCATTCAATACTCGTCATTCTTTTTTTCCCTGAATGCAGGGGAGTCTGAGAGTGCACAAGAACTGTGACATAGTGTCTTAGGGCACTTAAATATTTTGAAATCCTGTAAAAATCACTAACAAGAATTTACATTCTTAAAGCTGCAACTTTAGAATTTCAACTTTCATCCAAGTGGCAACTTGCAGTATTTGAACATCCAGGAACATACCTGTTTCATTTTAGCTATGTTGTTGCAGCACATTTCTTGCAAATGACATCCCACATTTTTAACACAAGGAGAATTGTAACTACTTCTTGTTTTATTGACCACAGAAAAAATCCAAGTGCATATTTATAAGCAGCACTCAAGGTTGGATGTCTCCTGAAAGGTTCATGTGTCTAGAGCGAGTATCAAAAATAGTTGTTCTGGATGCCATGTCCCCTCATATTAGAAATGCTGTTTGTTTTTTGTACTTTTCTCAAAACAAAAATTTTGGGTTCCATATAATATTCAGGCCTCGATAGTGGTGGACTTTACTAGCACGAAACATTGAAACACATATTCAACAAAATAACAAACATTCACTAATTAACTTCTTAATTAATTACTTTAAGCCACATGTTGCCATTTACTAATTGTAGCCAGTGAGTTTGTAAAGCTCATCCACTTGGAATGAATTTGCAGAATGACGCCAGTTTGGAGATATGCACTATCAAACTCGCCGCAAGAATGCACTGATGTTCTACTTACTTCTTTAACAAAGCGCTCTTTTACATATTGAAACAAAAAAGTAACTAAAATGCCTATGTATTTCGTCCCACTCTTTGTGAAATAATATCTCGAAACTGGTGTCCTCCTGGAAATTCAAGTGGATACGTCTTGCAAGCTCACCAGCTACAATTAATAAATTGCAATATGCACCATTATGTAATTAATCAAGAAGTTAATTAGTGAATTTTGTTAATTTGTTCAGTAAGTGCTTAAATTTCTCATGCTAGTAATGTACGGCTCAACAAATAATCCAGCTCAAGGACAAGAATAATACTACGTACTTGCTACAGATGATTTTTAAAAATTCCATAAAACTTCTAAATGGTCAGCCCGTATATGGCTGCAACAGGAATACCAATGCATGTCTCTTGACTTACGCAGGGAGCGCTGGAAAATTTTCAGCTCATTCAAGTAGGAAGTTGTTATAACTCAACTGTTATAACGGCCAGGAGCCTAATAACACCCACACAAGAACGGGAACACTGCGCCCATTTATTCAGTGACAGCCCTTTGTTCAGACGTTCTCAAGCCGCTCCGGCACGTGCGATGACGTCGGTCTCGCGCCACGGCGAACGCGGTTTTCTCTGTCTTCGTTGTCGTTTTCACTTTGCAGCAGAAGTGAAGCTAATCTGAAGTTGTCTGGTTATTTAGCACACCAACAATAAACAGTTCAATGCACCTATCACAGTTCTTGCAAGAAGTCTACAGGCTATTTGAAAAAATTGTGAACGTTCATCACTAAGCTACCATTCTGCTACAAAGCTTGGCGAGTTTGGACATGTACCTATTTTTGGTTGTGGAGAATAGACTGCTATCATACAGTAATTGTTTACATTTTTATGATTCCTGAAATGCAATCATCTCTCACTGAATGTGTCAATTGACAACACAAGGTTATAATCCAGCTGCTTGCTATTTTGTTTGCCATTTGGGAAATCGAATGGTCCGACTCATGCTGTTTGGTCAGTTTTCAAAAATTCGAGCACACTTTTCACTCAAAACTTTTGCATTCCATAATTTTAAGAATTTCATAATATTAAATTGAATTTATGGATATGCTTCGGGTCTCAACAAGTGATTTAGCTAAGGTATTGTGAGCTGTCCAAATCATAGCCTACCATATATACTCAAGTAATGGCCACACCCGTGTAAAAGCCGCAACGAGAACATCGAAAAAAATCCCCAAAAAATTATATTTAAAAGTTAGCTGTATACAGTAAAACCTCGTTAAACCGTACCCGCTTAAACAGTAGTTTCGTTTTAAAAGTAGTAAAGTCAAATCCCCAATTCAGCGGGCATTGAAAATAATGTGTTTTGTATCCGCATAAACCGTACCAGCTTATTGCGTACGCATTGGTTAAAACGTAGCGTTTCAACTTTTCGTCGCGCAAACACGGCGGTGCGTCATCTCCATCGGGCGGCCCGGCAGAACAAGCCTCAAAGATCGGAACAAAGGCCTCCAAGCGCCCTGTGCGTTTGCGCGTGAAGCCACATCAACATCAGCATCATTTCGACATCATCAGTTGTGTATCTGAAAATGGGGAATGAGTCGAAAGAGGAGAATGCAAAACATTTCAAATGTATGGCCAAGGACATCAGGGAGTTAGCTATGAAATGGGAGATAATCATCCTAGGGGACATGAGTGCACATGTGGAATACTTTGACGGGGCGACAGATGCAACAGGGCAGATGTTAGTAGATTTTTGTGAGGCCCATGATTTTGTAATAGTTAATACTGAAATTAAATGCGACGGGAAGATAACATGGGAAAGAAATAACTCCCACTCGACAATCAACTACTGCCTAATGTCCCACAAGCTGTATGAACGGTTGGGAGGTATGGAAATTGATGGGGAAGGAACAAAAAGCCTGGGGAGTGATCACAAACGAATCAAAATCAGTTTTGGAAAGACAGTACCGCTGGTAGAAACTAAAGAAAGGAAAGGTATGAGCAAACTGAATGACAGGCAGCTACAAGAAGTGGCGATAAACATTGAAAGCATGGTATCCAAGCAACCACAAAGGGCATGGACATACGACGACGTAATAGGTATTTTCAAACGAGAGCTAGAGAAGGGACAGATTAGGAAACTAGGAAGTAAGCAGGGAAAACATAAACCGAAAAGCTGGTGGGACCGAGAAGTTAAGGAGGCCATAGAGCAACGCAAAGATGCGTGCAGAAAACACAGAGCAGCAAAGAAAAGGGGAGCCCCACCAGAAGAGGTGGAGACAAAATGGGAGAATTACCTTGCAATGAAAAGAGAAGCATCGGCATTAATTCAAGCCAAAATAGCAAAAGTTGGGGTACAGTGGCTGTTAGAGATACGAAAAAAAGACAGAAATGCCTCTAAGAAGTTTCGGGAACACATAAGGCAACAGAGTAAGAAGACAGAGGTAGTTCAGCACTCATTGACCACAACAGAAGGAACAAAGGTAGAGGGAGAGGAAGCTCAGGAATATATTAGGTTAACAATAGAGGCAGCACTTGCAGAGCCAGAGGGTAGCGAAATGGAGAACAATGACAACAGCAGGACAGAATTAGAGGAGGAGAACAGAGGGATGACAAGTAAGGAATGGGACAGAATTGAACACAAGGTCCCCATGGGAACAGCTACAGGACCTGATGACATACCGCATTTACTCGCGTATAACCCGCCCCTGCGTATAACCCGCACCCCTAACTTCGAACTCCACGAAAAAAAAAAAAAAAAAAGGACCTCGCATATAACTCGGCCGTTTACCAGAAAAAACAGAAGCGCTGGAAAGATACAACTGCACACTCAGTGATCATTTCGTTTTCAGAACATTTATTTAAATGACCACCATTACGTCACTGGTTATCCGATTCTCAATCGTCGCCGCTCTCACTGCTGCCATCCGAGGCTTCATCGCCACGTTAAATGACATAGTCGTCCTCGGAACCATCCGATTTCTTTGGTAGTGGCTACAATATTTAGCTTCCCTTTCGATGTGAAAGACTGCCACCGAGTCGCACTCATGACGCCAAACCAAAGCAGGCAAACAGTGCAAACTGGGGTGTAGTACACGAAACGGCGCCTGACACTAGGCTCAACAACGCTGGCTGAAAAAAACGTGGCAAATGGCGTGTGGAAGAATAAACGGACTATGAATGTGGATTTGGCTATGCCTTTCGTTGGCCGCTCATCGGCTTGACAAGCGTCGATGACGATGGGGATGACGGACTACACGGGGGAGGCCGCCGCGCATTGCCGTGAAGCCGAGCTCCCCCCCCCCAAAAAAAAAACGAGAAAAAAAAACAAGGAAGAAAACATTCGCCGATAACCCACACCGCCACTTTTTAAACGCGTTTCTTTCATACTTTGGTGCGGGTTATACGCGAATAAATACGGTACCTATGAAATTGATTAGCATATTAGGCCAGAAAAGTAAATTAAAATTACGACAACTTATTGAACAAATAGTTGTAGGGGGAGATGTTCCACAGGACTGGAAAACAAGCAGAATGATATTAGTTTGCAAAGGTAAGGGAAGCAAGGACAACATTAAATCCTACAGGCTAATAACTGTCACATCAGTCATATAAAGAGTAGCAATGCAGATGGTGAAAATGAGAATGGAGGAATAGGCAGAACGTAAAGAGATCTTGGAAGAGCTGCAGAATGGATTTCGAAGGAACAGAAGGCTAGATGATAATTTATTTGTTATAACACAGTGCATAGAGATAGCGGCAGCCAGGCAGAAACCGCTATGGATAGCTTTTTTAGACATTAGAGGAGCCTACGATAATGTAAACCAAGAAAAGTTATGGAGCCAGTTGAAGGAATATGGTCAAGATAGAAAGGTGATTGGATTCCTACAACAAGTTTATACAGATAATGAGGTAGAGACAGTGGCGCAGCCAGAAATTTCGTTCGGGGGGAGCTCACATTGCAGCTCGGCCTCCTCCTAAGAGGAAACATTAGGTCGGATCATCATCATCATCAGCCTGGTTACGCCCACTGCAGGGCGAAGGCCTCTCCAATACTTCTCCAACTACCCCGGTCATGTACTAGTTGTGGCCATGTTGTCCCTGCAAACCTCTTAATCTTATCCGCCCACCTAACTTTCTGCCGCCCCCTGCTACACTTCCCTTCCCTTGGAATCCAGTCCGTAACCCTTAATGACCATCGGTTATCTTCCCTCCTCATTACATGTCCTGCCCATGCCCATCTCTTTTTCTTGGTTTCAACTAATATGTCATTAACTCGCATTTGTTCCCTCACCCAATCTGCTCTTTTCTTATCCCTTAACGTTACACCCATCATTCTTCTTTCCATGGCTCGTTGCGCCATCCTCAATTTAAGTAGAACCCTTTTCGTAAGCCTCCAGGTTTCTGCCCCATACGCGAGTTCTAGTAAGACACAGCTGTTATGCACTTTTCTCTTGAGGGATAGTGGCAACCTGCTGTTCATGATTTGAGAATGCCTGCCAAACGCACCCCAGCCCATTCTTATTCTTCTGATTATTTCAGTGTCATGATCCAGATCTGCGGTCACTACCTGCCATAAGTAAATGTATTCCTTTACCACTTCCAGTGCCTCGCTACCTATTGTAAATTGCTGTTCTCTTCCGAGACTGTTAGACATTACTTTAGTTTTCTGCAGATTAATATTTAGACCCACTCTTCTGCTTTGCCTCTCCAGGTCAGTGAGCATGCATTGCAGTTGGTCCCCTGAGTTACTTAGCAAGGCAATATCATCAGCGAATCGCAAGTTACTAAGGTATTCTCCATCAACTTTTATCCCCAATTCGTCCCAATTCAGGTCTCTGAATACCTCCTGTAAACACGCTGTGAATAGCATTGGAGAGATTGTATCTCCCTGCCTGACGCCTTTCTTTATTGGGATTTTGTTGCTTTCTTTATGGAGGACTACAGTGGCTGTGGAGCCTCTATAGATATCTTTCAGTATTTTTACATATAGCTCGTCTACACCCTGATTCCGTAATGCCTCCATGACTGCTGAGGTTTCGACTGAATCAAACACTTTCTCGTAATCAATGAAAGCTATATAAGGGTTGGTTATATTACGCACATTTCTTTATCACCTGATTGATAGTGTGAATGTGGTCTATTGTTGAGAGCCTTTACGAAATCCTGCCTGGTCCTTTGGTTGACAGAAGTCTAAGGTGTTCCTGATTCTATTTGCGATTACCCTAGTAAATACTTTGTAGGCAACGGACATTAAGCTGATCAGTCTATAATTTTTCAAGTCTTTGGCGTCCCCTTTCTTATGGGTTAGGATTATGTTAGCGTTCTTCCAAGATTCCGGTACGTTCGAGGTCATGAGGCATTGTGTATATAGGGCGGCCAATCTTTCTAGGACAGTGTTCCCACCATCCTTCAACAAATCTGCTGTTACCTGATCCTCCCCAGCTGCCTTCCCTATTTGCATAGCTCCCAAGGCGTTCTTTACCTCTTCCGGTGTTACTTGTGGGATTTCAAGTTCCTCTAGACTATTCTCTCTCACCTTATCGTCGTGGGTGTTACTGGTACTGTATAAATCTCTATAAAACTCTTCAGCCACTTGAACTATCTCATCCACATTAGTAACGATATTGCCGGCTTTGTCTCTTAACGCACACATCTGATTCTTGCCTATTCCTAGTTTCTTCTTTACTGCTTTTAGGCTTCCTCCGTTCCTGAGAGCCTGTTCAATTCTATCCATATTATAGTTCCTTATGTCCGCTGTCTTACGCTTGTTGATTAACTTCGAAAGTTCTGCCAGTTCTATTCTAGCTGTAGGGTTAGAGGCTTTCATACATTGGCGTTTCTTGATCAGATCTTTCGTCTCCTGCGATAGCTTACTGGTTTCCTGTTTAACGGCGTTACCACCGACTTCTATTGCGCACTCCTTAATGATGCCCATAAGATTGTCGTTCATTGCTTCAACACTATGGTCCTCTCCCTGGGTTAAAGCCGAATACCTGTTCTGTAGCTTGATCCGGAATTCCTCAAGTTTCCCTCTTACCGCTAACTCATTGATTGGCTTCTTATGTACCAGTTTCTTCCGTTCCCTCCTCAAGTCAAGGCTAATTCGAGTTCTTACCATCCTATGGTCACTGCAGCGCACCTTGCCTAGCACGTCTACATATTGTATAATGCCAGGGTTCGCGCAGAGTATGAAGTCGATTTCATTTCTAGTCTCACCATTTGGGCTCCTCCACGTCCACTTTCGGCTAACCCACTTGCGGAAAAAGGTATTCATTATCCGCATATTATTCTGTTCTGCAAACTCTACTAATAACTCTCCTCTGCTATTCCTAGAGCCTATGCCATATTCTCCCACTGACTTGTCTCCGGCCTGCTTCTTGCCTACCCTGGCATTGAAATCGCCCATCAGTATACTGTATTTTGTTTTGACTTTACCCATCGCCGATTCCACGTCTTCATAGAAGCTTTCGACTTCCTGGTCATCATGACTGGATGTAGGGGCGTAGACCTGTACAACCTTCATTTTGTATCTCTTATTAAGTTTCACAACGAGACATGCCACCCTCTCGTTAATGCTATAGAATTCCTGTATGTTACCAGCTATGTTCTTATTAATCAGGAATCCGACTCCTAGTTCTCGTCTCTCTGCTAAGCCCCGGTAGCACAGGACGTGCCTGCTTTTTAGCACTGTATATGCTTCTTTTGGCCTCCTAACTTCACTGAGCCCTATTATATCCCATTTACTGCCCTCTAATTCCTCCAATAGCACTGCTAGACTCGCCTCACTAGATAACGTTCTAGCGTTAAACGTAGCCAGATTCATATTCCAATGGCGGCCTGTCCGGAGCCAGGGATTCTTAGCACCCTCTGCAGCGTCGCAGGTCTGACCGCCGCCGTGGTCAGTTGCTTCGCAGCTGCTGGGGACTGAGGGCCGGGGTTTGATTGTTGTGTTCATATAGGAGGTTTTGGCCAAGTACTGCACCAGGGTGGCCAATCCTGCTCTGGTGAGAGAGTGCGTTACCGGTTCTGGTCACCGGGATCAGGCCGCACTCCAGGCCTGTTTGTGCAATTTTCTCAACACACAGTTTTTTTTTCTGGTATTTTCCGGTGGAGAATTGTGCGGCACCGGGATTTTAATCACGGTCCTCTTGCACGGGAGGCGGATACTCTACCGTCCCCGCAGGAGTTAAATTAAAAATTAAATTATGGGGTTTTACGTGACAAAACGAATTTCTGATTATGAGGCACGCCGTAGTGGAGGACTCCGGAAATTTCGACCACCTGGGGTTCTTTAACGTGCACCTAAATCTAAGTACACGGGTGTTTTCGCATTTCGCCCCCATCGAAATGCGGCCGTCGTGGCCGGGATCCGATCCCGCGACCTCGTGCTCAGCAGTCTAACACCATAGCCACTGAGTAACCACGGCGGGTCCCGCAGGAGTTGTACGCCTCATTTAACATACAGTGGTGCCCTATTTGATCAGTCAAGGTGGACCAATCTGAGCTCGGTTATACCGCACGGATGGCACTCGGCTAGAGAACCTGGTATTTATGACCTGCACATGTGTGGCCATACATAATTGAAGATATATATCCTTCTTTTTTTTTATTTTAGGAGGGTTCCCGTACAGTGATAAAATAAAGGAAAAGACATTAAAAAGAAAGAAAAAAAGAAAGAAAAAGGGGGGAAAATAAAGGAACATAACAGGTGATTTGAACTCGTGACCCTCGGATGTTGCCCGGAAAGATAGCTAAGTCGGTTGGTTCGTCAGGCCCCAGGCTATTTTCAAGCGCTACAGCTCCTGCTCCGAGCCTCACACTTACGTGGAAAGGGACTGACGTTGTCCGCGATAGTCGGTTTTTGCTGATTCCGAGTGGTTGGAAGGCATACTTTCTTGGAAAAATGGCTGCCCGAGGAGAAGAGCGAACTCGAGCGGCTTTAGAGACTAGGAAAACTGCCTTAAAATATTTAAGACTTGAGGGAAAGCTTCGTTAACAAACTATAACACGACAATCAGCACTCGAATACGACGAAAGAAATTATTGAGACGTGGAAAATTCCGTTGAAATAAATATGGTTTGCGAGACAAATGCTTGTAAGTATTGAACCTCTTAAAAGATGAGGGGAAATATGCGCTCACCGAGAGGGCATCGTCTGCACGAGACCTCTTACTGCACGAGGCACCTTACTGAGACGTGGAGGGCTCTGCGGCCGGAACAAAGCCTCCCGTCCCCGCCGGCCAAGAGGGGAAAACGCGCTTTCAGATCGCTCAAGGTTGCGCGGACATAGTATAACTAGCGTCTAGGAGAAGCTTAACCAGGTGCGATGGCGGCACGCATAGCGTGGGAAGCTAGCCGCCAGAATAACTATCTCAAGGACTGCTGCTAACGAGGGCGAAATACCTTCGTGTAATTATAATAACCCTAATAGGACTACTTTCGAAAGAAAAAAAAAAAGGAAACGGCCCAGAGGGCTATACTACGAGAGCTATGACTGATAGTTTTCTATATATATATATATATATATATTCATCTCATCTATAGGATCGCATGCGCGTGCTGTTGCTTTGTCTCTGCGTGTAGTAGTTAAGAGAGCCAGTTTAAGGGGGGAGAAGAAGAAAGGAAAGGAAAGTCTCTGAAGCAAAATTGCAGCGCCGTGGTTTTAAAGTGCAACCGTGGTAGAGAAACGGAAGGCGATATAAGCGTGCGTGGCCATGATACGCACACGACAAACTGCCTTAAAATATTTAGACTTGAGGGAAAGCTTCATTAACAAACGATAGCACAGCAATCAGCACACGAATATAATTATAACCCTAATAATAATTGTAAATTTTCATCTCATCTATGGGATCTAATGCGCGCGCTGTTGCTTTGTCTCTGCGTGTAGTAGTTGAGAGAGCCAGTTTAAGGGAGGCGAAGAAGGAAGGAAAGGAAAGTCTCTGAAGCAAAATTGCAGCGCCGTGGTTTTAAAGCGCATAAAGTAGTTAAGAGAGCCAGTTTAAGGGGGGAGAAGAAGGAAGGAAAGGAAAGTCTCTGAAGCAAAATTGCAGCGCCGTGGTTTTAAAGCGCAACCGTGGTAGAGAAACGGATACAGCTTGATAAATGGCATAAAATTGCCACTGGAAACAAAGTTCACTGCACGTATACACAAAACCTCGCAACAAGATATCTAAACATACGTATATGTCTCCAATAAATCTGCGTATCTAAGAAAAAGTTACGGTATACAATGGGTCAAACAAGGCAAATAAACATGTTGCGCAATCACAGATTCACAGAATCCTATATCCCGCCCCAATTCCATCCACTTCCCCCGATGTATCGCGCGCGACGGAAGGCAGCGCGCTTGCTCCCCGCTTTTCTCCTTTGCGCACACAAGACTGAGCCACCATCGTCGGCTCACCCATTCTCCCCCTACCCCCACACGCTTTCACTCGCACATACAGCATGCGGCGCGCGGTCACTATGTTATCGCCCTTGGACTTTATGCGTTACATGAGGGCGACGGCAGGAATGCGCCTAGAGTCTCCATACAGTTGCTATCGCAATAATATTATTACGATATGATCGGTAAATACCCGAGAGACGAGCCGCCGTGAGAACGACGACGAAGTGGGTCTGTGCCCTTGGCGCGAGTGAATGTTGGCCTGGCGCTCTGGCTCCATTCTAGTGTAAATAGTCTGTAAATAGCCTCTTTTGTCTGTGTCTTTCTACACGTAACATTCTGGTGGAGGTCAGCGATCCCCGTCCTCGCCACGGAACTCCGGAGTGGTCGGTACGTCGAGCTTGTCACCATGCCTGGTGACGAGCCCGCCTCTGCAACGGCTTCGGCTGGTCCGACTGCTCCCGTCGTCACGGTTGCCCAACATCGCGACCCTGGTGTGTTCTCTGGCCTGGAGGGACAGGACGTTGACGAATGGCTCAAGCTGTATCAACATGCCAGCGCTAATAACAGGTGGGACCCAACCATTATGCTCGCCAATGTCATCTTTTATCTTGGCGGCACGCCACGCGTGTGGTACCAGACGAATGACGAAGAGATCAGCAGTTGGGACTCTTTCAAAGAAAAGCTACGGGAACTGTTCGGCGACCCCATTGGCCGCAAGGTTGCCGCGAGAAAGGCTCTTGCGTCTCGCGTTCAGACATCTACAGAGCCGTACGTTTCCTACATCTTCGACGTCTTGGCTCTATGCCGCAAAGCTGACGATGCTATGTCTGAATCAGATAAAGTGTCACATGTCCTAAAAGGCATCGCCGACGACGCTTTCAATTTGCTTGTTTTCGGCAATGTCTCGACAATCGACGACATCATTAAAGAATGCCGTCGCCTTGAACAAGCCAAGAGCCGTCGTATCACACACCACATCACGCGGCTACCCAACACCGCTGCTACGTCGACATGTGAGGGTCGATCGCGTCAGGCCACCACCTGTGACGACGTCACCCGTATTGTTCGCCGCGAGCTTGAGGCCGCCTGTTCGCCAGCTTTCTCCACGACGCCTCCCGATCCGCCAGCAACCACGATTGCCATGATTCAGGCCGTAGTCCGACAAGAATTTGAGAACATGGGTCTGAACTCCGTGTGTTCAACATCTCAACCCAGCATTCCCCAGTTCTCCACCGGCCCTCCTCGTTCCCGACAGTCCTTTTCCGCCACATCTCGCCGCAACCCGTCCGATTGGCGTACCCCTGATGACAGACCAATCTGCTTTCACTGCTGTCGCACCGGCCACGTCGCTCGTCACTGCCGCAACCGATGGCCTCCGCCTCCTCGGACATACGCCGCCACTTACTCCCGCACCTTTGGACCTTCTGTTCCCTATGCCACCCGCCGTGAACCCACTGCCGCTGATGCTCCTCTTCCGAACCTTCGCTACAGCCGCTCGCCCTCACCTCGACGCCGTCAGTCCCGTTCGCCCCAACCCCGCCGCTTCTCTTCGCCGCCTATCACCTCCCGGGCCCAGCCGGAAAACTAGGCACTGCAGCTTCTGGAGGTGAAGCTACATTGTCGACACTGCCCTCAAATCCTCTGCTCACGTTAAACACGAACCAAAACCTTCTTGACGTTGACGTTGATGGATATCCTGTCACGGCACTCATCGACACAGGGGCACATCTTTCTATTATGAGTGCTGCCTTCCGACGACGACTGAACAAGCTCCTCACCCCAGCGTCGGCACGCATCGTCCGCGTTGCGGATGGTGGTACTGTGCCTATCATCGGCATGTGTACGGCACGTGTTAGCATCGCCGGCCGCCACACTCCTGTCCTCTTCACCGTGATTGCTCATTGCCCCCACGACCTCATTCTCGGCCTCGACTTTCTCTCCGCGCATTCTGCTCTTATTGACTGCTCTGCCAGTACCCTTCGCCTTGAGTTACAGATTCTCGCAGAACCTTCTGACGCACCCCAGTGCCGCCTACGCCCCACTGGCTTTATTTGCCTGCCGCCAAAATCAATAGCCTATATTGAACTCTTGTCTTCCCCACCAGTCCCTGATGGCGAGTACCTCGTCACTCCTCTGCGCGACATTCCACTACAGTATGACGTTACCGTGCCTCACAGTATACTTACTGTTACTGCGAACCGCACTTTCATGCCTATCTTTAACTTTGGATTGGCGAAGCAAATTCTACCACAAGGTATTTGCCTTGCCAACGTTGATTGTCTCGGCGACCATCACGTGGCAAATTTATCAACCGATCCTTCTTGCGAGCTTAGCAGGCCTCTCGTGCCAGCCTCGGCCGCCGATCCCAAGATACAGAACATGGTTGTGACGGACCTGTCTTCTGCGCAGGCTGAAGACCTTTATCGAGTATTATCGGCCTACAGAGATATTTTCGACTTCGACGATCGCCCTTTAGGCCAGACGCTCGCGGTCAAGCATCGCATTCTTACTGGTGATGCTACTCCTATTCACCGACGACCGTACCGAGTTTCTGCGTCGGAACGCCAAGTTATTCAAAGCGAAGTGAACAAAATGCTCGACAAAAACATCATTGAACCTTCGAGTCCCTGGGCGTCACCTGTAGTGTTGGTTAAGAAGAAGGATGGCACGTGGCGCTTCTGTGTAGACTACCGTCATCTGAACAACATTACTAAGAAGGACGTCTACCCGCTCCCACGTATAGACGACGCCCTTGACTGCCTCCACGGTTCCAGCTATTTCTCTTCTATTGATCTTCGTTCTGGATACTGGCAGATTGCTGTTGACGATATGGACAGAGAAAAAACCGTGTTCATCACACCTGATGGCCTATACCAATTTAAAGTAATGCCGTTTGGATTATGCAACGCCCCTGCCACCTTTGAGCGTATGATGGACTCCTTGCTCCGAGGTTTCAAATGGTCCACATGTCTCTGCTACCTCGACGACGTCATCGTCTTCTCACCCACGTTCGACACTCACCTTGAGCGTCTCACAGCTATACTTGATGTATTTTGAAAGGCGAAGCTGCAACTTAACTCGTCCAAATGTCGTTTCGGCCGCCGCCAAATTACTGTTCTGGGCCACCTCGTTGACGCTTCCAGAGTACAGCCTGATCCTGACAAAACTCGCGCTGTCCGAGACTATCCGGTTCCGAAGACAGCCGCCGACGTTCGAAGTTTTGTAGGGCTATGCTCGTACTTTCGTCGTTTTATTCAAGATTTTGCGGCAATTGCTAGACCCCTCACTAATTTTTTGAAAAAAGGCGTACAGTTCTCGTGGGGTACTGCAGAAGCCGCCGCCTTCTCTCGTCTCGTTACCCTTCTCTACTCACCACCCATCCTCGCCCACTTCGACCCTGATGCCCCTACAAAATTGCGTACAGATGCCAGCGGTCATGGCGTAGGTGCCGTCTTAGCCCAGCGTCAGCGTGGCCAGGATCGCGTTATTGCTTATGCGAGCCGCCTCCTCACACCACCGGAGCGCAACTATTCCATTATGGAACGAGAATGCCTTGCTGTAGTCTGGGCGGTAGCGAAGTTCCGTCCTTACCTTTACGGTCGCCCTTTTTCCGTAGTCACTGACCATCATGCTCTCTGCTGGCTCTCATCGCTAAGAGATCCTACAGGCCGGCTTGGTCGATGGGCTTTGAGGCTACAAGAATTTTCATATTCCGTGGTGTACAAGTCTGGCCGCCTGCACCAAGACGCTGACAGCTTGTCGCGTTACCCTGTTGACGACCCTGACTCCTCCAATATTACCAGTGCTGCTTGCATATTCTCTGTGTCGCAGCTGCTTCATTTCGCCGACGAGCAACGTCGTGACGCCTACATCAGAGCACTCATCGACCGTTTTGAACACACTCTGGCCGACGCCACACTACGCCTCTTCGTCCTCCGCGATGGTACTCTGTACCGTCGTAACCTTCATCCGGACGGCTCTGAGTTCCTACTTGTCATGCCTAAACACCTCCGCTCAACCGTTTTAGAAGAGCTTCACGACGCACCAACGGCAGGACACCTCGGCGTATCTCGAACCTATGACCGTGTACGTCGCCGTTTTTTCTGGCCGGGCCTTGCCCGTTCCGTGCGACGTTACGTCGCCGCCTGTGAACTTTGCCAACGACGCAAGAAGCCTTCCCAGCTCCCCGCTGATTACCTGCAGCCGCTCGACATCCCTGCCGAGCCCTTCCATCGTGTCGGCTTAGACCTTCTCGGCCCATTTCCGGAATCTACATCAGGAAACAAGTGGGTTGCAGTCGCGGCGGACTACGCGACCCACTATGCCGTAACCCGCGCTCTTCCGACCAGTTGCGCAACTGATGTTGCGGACTTCCTCCTGCATGATATCATTTTGATTCATGGTGCTCCGCATCAATTGCTAACAGACCGTGGCCGTACGTTCTTAGCCAAAGTCATTGACGACATCATGCGTGCCTGCGCAATACAGCATAAGTTTACCACCTCCTACCACCCTCAAACGAACGGCCTCACTGAGCGTTTGAACCGCACCCTTACAGACATGCTATCCAAATACGTTTCAGACGACCACCGTGACTGGGACCAGGCTCTACCTTACATCACCTTTGCGTACAACTCTTCCCGTCTCGACACTGCTGGCTTTTCTCCTTTTTACCTCTTGTATGGCCGTGAACCGACGCTACCACTGGACACTGTGCTTCCGTCCACCACAGTATCAACTAGCGCTTATGCCCGTGATGCCATCGCCCATGCTGACCATGCTTGCCAACTTGCGCGCGCTCGTCTACAAGTCTCTCAAGACAAACAAAAGCAGCGCTACGACCTCCGTCACCGTGATGTCACTTTTGTCCCCGGCACCCTCGTGTTGCTTTGGTCACCATCGCGTAAAGTTGGCCTTTGTGAAAAACTGCTTTCGTGCTACACGGGCCCATATCACGTGCTTCGCCAAGTGACAGATGTCACCTACGAAATCGTTCTCGCCACGCCCACTACGTCCTCTCCTGTGACAACCAGTGACATTGTCCACGTCGCCCGACTCAAGCCCTACAACTCTCCACGTGCCTTGGATATTTAACTGCAGCGTGACGGCGCTTTTGCTGCCGGGGGGTAGTATTACGATATGATCGGTAAATACCCGAGAGACGAGCCGCCGTGAGAACGACGACGAAGTGGGTCTGTGCCCTTGGCGCGAGTGAATGTCGGCCTGGCGCTCTGGCTCCATTATAGTGTAAATAGTCTGTAAATAGCCTCTTTTGTCTGTGTCTTTCTACACGTAACAATATAATAAGAGTATCCGGCACCTGAAGCGTCCCATGGCACATTACTTTCCGCAAAAGAAGTAACAAAATAGAACTTTCAGCATGCGACAATTCGCTGCGCCACAACGTTTTTTCCCCCCTTTTGTGGGGCGGGGGAACCGTAATGAAAAAAAAAAAAAATGCAAAGGAAAGTATGTTGGTCACAATCGAATGCCTACTTTTGGCAACTAATGTGGCTATTAAAGGAATATCGAAGAAAACACAAGACGCTTGGTCCACCATGAACCATGCGCATACTGCTCGGTATCCTACACCGGCGAAAGACTTTCTGGAGAGGTTGGGCTCAAGCGAACGCGGTGCAATCCGTCGAGTCTCCACAGCGATGGCGGCGAGCGACCATTGTTTCTTTTTCTCGTCAGCTAGCTAGAAAGCGTCCAAAGCTCTGCCAGGCGAAAATGCACTCTGCCAGAGAAAACCGAATGCACACCCAAGTGCCCCGCACTTTGGTCGGGGCAACATGAGAAAAATGCGTGCGCTCTGGCTGGCTCTGGCAGCCCCCGGGTAGAGGAGCGAGAACAAAAAAGATTGAAGAGGCTGAATGTGTCCTTGCGATTAAAAGTCAAAGTAGAAAAAATAAATAAGAATGTAGTTACCTTGGCTGGCTTTAGTGTTTTCACTGGATGCTCTGGCGCAGGTGAAAAAAAAATGTTGGTATTTTTTATGTGACATGACGGCACGAATGAACCACCACAACGCTTCGTCTCATCGGGCCTCGCTGCGGGCTTTGTCAACTCGTTGACAGTGTGTTAATTTGGCTTGTCTCATTGTATGGCCCAATGTACGACTTTGGAAAAGTTAATCCACCTTTGGCCTCAAATATTTATGGGAACATTAAACTTACAAAGTTCCGCAATTGAAAATCTAAAGCACACGTTTGGAAATGTCAATGCATGTTTCACATCAAAAGTTGGAGAACTTTATACCCATAAAGTTTCGGAATTGACATCCACGCGCTCCGTAGATTCCAGGATAGATTGTATATTCCGTGGCCTCCGCGTGATGCCACGGTGAGCCCGTTCGCCATCAAAACGTCCTTGAAACTTTGTGCTCGGATGGGGCTGCTTGCGTTATGTGACTCCCGGTGCATGGGCATTGCCGCGAAATCCAGCCAGAGTTGGCAATTTTCGCGGTGAAATGGCTTTTCGACCGTGAAAAAGATGTTCTAGACAAAATACAGAATGATTTCCTGCGCCAGGGGTTGCTTTGGTCGGCGGTGCATGGACAGCACGAAAAAATTTCGGGGGGGGGGGGCTGTAGCCCCATAAGCCCCCCCCCGCTGGCTGCACCCCTGGGGAGAGATAACATGGGAGGGGGAAACTACAAAGCCAGCTAAAATAAGAAGAGGTCTCAGGCAGGGCTGTCCATTGTTGCCCCTGCTTTTTATGATTTAGATGAGCCAAATGGAAAAGAGGCTAGAACAGAGCACAATAGGAACCGACATAAGCTATATGCTGGAAGGGCAGATGGTAACTCAAGTACTAGCCGGACTGATGTATGCAGATGATATTGTACTGCTTGTGGACACCCGAGTAGGGCTACAGGAACTAATGAGCATATGTGGAGAGGAGGGAGAAAAATTGGGACTGCAATTCAGTAGAGAGAAGTCTGGTATAATAGTATACAATGAAGAAAGGGGGGAACCGTTGTAAATACAAGGCACTAAGATTGATCATGTTGAAAAATACAAGTATTTGGGCATATGGCTAAACGAGGGCAAAAAGTACTTAGAAGAACAGGAAAAAATTATGATTGAAAAAGTGAAAAGTAACTCAGCTGTAATGAAACACAAGGCACTATGCAACTATAATAGGTACGAAATGGTTAGAGGGGTATGGAAAGGGGTTATGGTACCGGGCCTCACATTCGGAAATTCAGTGCTGTGCGTGAAATCGGAAGTTCAGGCATGCATGGAAACAAGACAGAGAAGTGTGGGCAGGTTGGCCTTAGGAGCGCACGGGAACACTCCTAATGAGGGAGTGCAGGGGGACATGGGATGGACGTCATTCGAAGGTAGAGAGGCAATAAGTAAGCTAAAATATGAACAGAGGCTCCCAGCACTGGGGGAAAAAAGGTGGGCGGGAAAAGTGTACAAATAGTGGCAGAAAAGAGTGGTTAAAGCAGCTAGAAGAGTGGCAGCAGCTAGAGTAAGAAAAGAGTGGCAGTAACGAAGGGGAGGCTGGAGGATTGCTGGAGGATTGCTGGAGGAGGTCAAGGGAGAGATAATACCATAAATCGGGGAGCTAATGTTTTCTATACTATTTTAGATAGTTATTTTGGTGGGAGGAGGGGAGTGGAAACTAGTTTAAGAGGAAGGGGATATAGAGAAGAAAAAAAAAATAGGAGGGGGAGCAAAACGCTAGGTGGCGCCAGCCACCGCCCGTTACAAAGGGTGTAGCCGCCGCCGTCCGTCTGTCCGTGCCAGAGAGCGTTATGGCGTCGTGCAAGCGAGGACTCGCGTCATTCCCCAGCTCGGATAAAGACGGCGGGTGCTCAGCATAGAAGAAAAATTAGAGATCGTCCGTGCTAAAAAAAAATATGGGGTTTAACGTGCCAAAACCACTTTCTGATTATGAGGCACGCCGTAGTGGAGGACTCCGGAAATTTCGACCACCTGGGTTCTTTAACGTGCACCTAAATCTAAGCACACGGGTGTTTTCGCATTTCGCCCCCATCGAAATGCGGCCGCCGTGGCCGGGATTCGTTCCCGCGACCTCGTGCTCAGCAGCCCAACACCATAGCCACTGAGCAACCACAGCGGGTATCGTCCGTGCTATCGAACATGACACGAAGAAGTCGGCGCTGGCACGCGACAAGGATCTGCTGTTGACTACGGTGTGTGGCATTTGGAATGCGAAGAAGTTGCTCGGCAGCGCTGCTGCGACCGCGAAGACATGTCGGCTACGAGGTTAGACTTTTCGCCATCGTCGCCTCTGTTGTTGCCGAAGTGTCGCCTAGCGACAGTGATAAGGACGACACGGAAAGCGACAGCACAGGCGAATCAGGCCCGACAGTGGCAGAAGCTACGCGTTACGTCAGCCTAATGAATGCAATCGTCGCGACGAGAACAAGCGCGCGATAACGTAACTCTATTCCAAACAAAAAGTATTCCAAACTCCGGCACCCAGCAATGAAAATGCACCCCCGGGACTTCTGCAGCGCTACTGCGCGCGTGCACGGAGAATACGTAACGCCAACGAGGAATCTGCTATGCGAGTGTTTGCCGAGAAGAGGGGGCTGGCTGAAATACTGGCACGCAGCTTCAGTAAGTTTGAGGCCGCTGTCGTCGTGCTAGGCCGCCGCGGCATCAAACGAAAATAACACTTTTGTCGGGTGAAGTGAATAAATACTGCATGTCTTTTTCCCCTTTCACCGCACTCTCTCTGAGTTCTGTTTTCGACAGGTAAGTGGGCGATCTCATGCTATTTCGGTTAAACAGTACTACCGTTTAGTACGTAGTTTTTCCAAGCTCCGGCCAACTACGGTTTAACGAGGTTTCACTGTATAGGCTGTACCTTTGATTTCTTAGAAGGTTGGCAGTGTTATCTGTTGTGTGGTGTGAGAGTTCTGAAGCTCTTTTCTTCTTCTTTTTTTTTTTAATCAGTGGCCAAACAAGGCAGCCGTGCCGAGTTTTCGGCACCTCCAAATTGCAAAAGCACAGCCTCCGAGATTTAGTGGCTGCCTCCGAGATTTAATGGCTGCCTCCGAGACATTGCCATCGGTGGTCTGTAGGGCGTCACCATTTATTCCAACCAGCAGGTGACACGCTACAAGAATAGTGAAGAAGAGTTAGAGCCAGTACAAGCGAGTACTGTAGTTCAATAAAGGCAAGTACCACCGAAAATATTTATGAAAAAAAAGAATGTTGCCTTTTTTTCTCCGTGTAATGGCCACATGTTAAATTTTCACCCCAAGTCTCGGAAAAAAACCTGCAGCCATTACATGAGTATATACGCTAACTGTGATTATGTAAGTCTTTTATGAACTGATCAAGAAGAAGGTTCCCAGAATTAAGGGGCCCGATTTTTGTTAGTCACGATATGGAGCCAACAAATAATGAAGCCAAAAAGAAAATGCATAGGAGAAAGCTATTTGTAGTTTTAATTGAAATGTAGAAATGACAAGCTTAAGGGAAATGAAGGTTGATGAAAAAAGCAACTTGCCACCAGTGGGAGCCACACCCATAAAGTTCGTACTACGCGTGCGCTGCACTATCAATTGTGCTACAGCGGTGGCTGTTGCACATCCACCTTCCTGAGTATTTATGTATGTGTACAAGATCTAACCCGAGGAGTGTTGGCCAGCGCCCCTCGTGGCCATGGAAGCAGATGTAAACACCCTTTTTGCCCCATGGCATCATGTAAGTGAACTTTGGGAGCAAGCAGCTGACCAATAAACCCTCGTATGCTACCTGGAGGCACCAAACCTCCTGGAATCGAAGGGAACTGATGCCACTCAAGGCCTCTCTGACCTCACTACAAATTTCAGACCCAACATGGTCTGAAATTTTTGCTTTATATTTTTTGTACACAACTTCTTACTGCGAACTATGACAGTCACTTGAGGCTTAACCAATTTACAGTTATGATTACCAGTTAAATTTTTTTATTTTCTGCCCAAATTTTTTTTTTATCCTTAGACTCTTGGCTGAACTTTGTAACAGCCAAGAGTTCAAATCAACAGACAGAATTAAATTTTTAGCTGATGTAGATGCATAATTTTCCAGAACATCATAATGAAATATTCCCATTTGTAACCAAAGCCATGCCAACTTCTTCCCTTGGACTCTCTCACGTAAACAACATTGTGGTCTCACACATCTTCAATGCCGAGCATCGCACACTCCTATTACTCAGAAAGTGAAGCCATTTTGCAGAGAGCAGTTGTGTGTTTTCTGGCACTCCCGAGCCTGCGAGGTGCCTTTGCGCAGTCACCGCTTGGGACATGAAAGTGTGCATATACTTCGATGGCGGTAGCATACGCAGGAAACAAGAAGGAATACAATGCCCATCGTGTCCAAGCGCTTGGCTAAAAAGTGATGATGAGGTTGTTGTGCGACGCCCGCCAGCCCATGCAGGTCAACAAAGACACAGCCAAAATTTAAGGGTCTTTCACAGTAACCAAAGTATTACCCTCAGGCCTGTATAGCGTTACTAACTTACGCCTGACTTACGACCTGACTATGTCACTACTGCCCATACAAGCCAAAAATAGAAAAAAGAAGCGTTGGACAGTGATCAGAGTGATTTGAAATGAAGAGCAAGACCTTTAGGTTGGCTGAGTGTAACCAAATCTGCACCGACAAAGTGCCCGCAGCCCTTTCTTCACTAGGACTGTCTCACATAAACATCCTGTGGTCTCCCATCTCCGGCACACTGCCTAGCCTGGTGAACGCAGCGGATCCCGAGCTCTTCTGTTACTCAAAGTACAGTCCTTTTGTATTGTGCGTTTCCTTGCTCTCCTGCGCCTGCAAGGTGCCTTCACGCATGCACTGCTCCAGATGAGCAAGTGAGCTTATACTCTTTCTACCCAACTCCGTCACTTGCACCTGGTTGATTGTGGTATATCTTCATCCACTGCTGCCAGGCAATCTAATTGAGTTTTCTGTGTTAATGGTTGTGCTGCTCAAGATTTTTTTTAGTTATTTTGTAATTTTGCTTTACACATTTAAGGATTTTCGAAAATGGCTCATCACAATGTGAAGCAATGCCCTTTTCGTATACATATTGAGAATATTGTGCAAAATAACAGAAATGGGCTGGGTCAAGAACTTCTGAGCATCCCCATATAGTGGACCTGCAAGTGTGACTTTATATTTTCTAGTCTTGATAAACCTTTGTTTTGTGTTGTGAATGACCTTGCCTGTGATACTGAGCTAGACACATGTATCCATTGCATCTTATTTTCCTTTTGATTAATCAGCCTGTGGATTTACTCAGTTCAAAAATTCAAGCCAAGCTACTCAATGACACCCTGGGGCAAAGCCGGAAACTATAGAGGGCACATAAGACATGCCCCTAGTTGATATTGAGGTGGCGCCATCTAAATGTATATAATGCACAGTGCAAATAAAGTATGGGGTCTTTAAGTCAGGGCAACAGCGCAGCGCAGTCGCTCTTCGTTGGCAAGTTCAGGGCAGCTCGACCATGCTCCCAACAACACCCCTTCAGACACCACCGAGATGACAAAAGTGGCATCAGAGCACACCCTCACAAATTGTGGGCTTTAACGTCCCGAAACTGCACAGTGGGTTATGAGGGATGACATAGGATTAATTTTAGCCATCTGGAGGGTCATTAACATGCACCTAAATTTAAGCACACAAGCTATATTGCACTTTTTCCCCACCAAAATGCGGCCACCGTGGCCACGAATTGAACCTGTGACCTCGTGCTCAGCAGCACAACGCCACAGCCACTGAGCCATTGCTGAGAGTATACCCTAACACCACCGAGATAAAAATAAGCAACTGGAATGGGGGGTGAACAGGAATGTTGCAGAACCCCATTTAGTGGAATGCATCAGTACACAGTAAGGCTGAGGCAATGAAATTTTGCATCACAGAACAGTGTTGTGTTGACAATGTGGAGTCCATGGCAGCAGCCAGGAAACAAAGCGAGTACTACCTTTGGTGGCCAACATCCTGTAAGCAGCTCATATAATAACAGTTTGCAACTACTAAGTTGCGAAAATTCAATTATATATCCTCTTGATAATTAAGAAACAGAGCTTGCAGCTTAGCCAACAACCATGCAGCAATTGCAAGTGTATTTACAAAGTGCACAATAGCTACTGCTGTTGCACATATTTGCGAGTAAGCCTCTTCAAGATGTATGCTATTATTTCAAAATAGGTGAACAGTTTCTCCTAGTATTTTCATTTCCATTTCTCTTAGCTTCAGAAATAGTAGCAAGCATATACTCACATTGTGGTGTAACCTGTCCTCGTGGCTGTGCTGACTGTTCAGCTGCTTCTTCTTTTTCTTTTTTTTCTTGCGACGTTTAAGGCTGTCAGTGCTCTGTGTGGAGTCCTGCTTCTCCAGTTTGCTCCTCGGTACCTCATCTGCAAGCAGCATGCTCTCGTGGGGAACCTCTCCTGTCGCAGCCTGAGCAGGTGGTGGCTCATTCTCTCGGTCATCATCCTCTTTGGCTGTGTCTGAGAGAGATAGCTCTGCTGACAGTCCAGTGAGCTGTTAAGATGAGAGCAACAGACATGCAATAGCTCTGCATAATAAAAAATTGCGATGACATCACGTAGAACAAGCTGGCTGGCTTACAAAATCACTATTAATGTATAAAAAAAAAGTGTAATATTGACTTCTTTCCTAAACCAAATCAGCCAGTTTTAAATATACTGCCACCACCACATTTCCTATAAACTGCTAGCTCAACTTCAGGTTAACTAGCTGTGGTACACACATATTTAGTTGTTTCCTAACTGCACATAGGAAATGAATTTCATCAACAGTTAATGCCCTGCAACACTTTTAGACACTTTTAGAACTTGCAGTGCCACAAGAAAATACTGTTGTAAGCACCTGAGCCAAGCATTATTCCTTTACATGCAACTGGAAGTCCACAAGTTTGCTTGAAAGACAGCTTGTCTTTTTTTTTTTTCAACTTTTCCCTCCCTGTGACGGGAATTGAAGACGCATTTTCCCTGCATACCCATGGCTACGTGGAAAGGGCTCCATGTGGATCAGTGAACAACTAAACACATTTACTTCACAGTGGCTTAAAGGGGCCTTGCAAAACTTCGAGAAAGGTGCGAACTGTGTCTGGTATTAAAGGGTATCACAGTGCATGAATGGAGTTCTTTGCAATCAAATGCTTCCCCTTACAGGCCTTCCAGCCTCCCTCTCCTTTTTCATAATTCCTACAGAGCTCGAAGCTGTACTGATGTGCTGCCACAGAATGATGCCCTCATTGCCCCATTTATCATCATGCTGTGCTTGCAATCAGCATGGCATTCCAAGATCAATTCTGCACGATGCCTGATCTCAGAGGCCATGATATCAAAACAGCAATAGTGTTCTCTACCACCCTATCAGTCACATGATTCGTCCATTTTTGGTTCTGCCAGAGGTACTGCTTAATTGTGATGTGGACAGGAATTTGCCCAATAGCCATCATGTTTTATGTATGTCATTATAAATCTATAAAGTGGTCGGTATTTCCAGAAGCCAAAGGAAAGGGAAGGCAGTCTTCTGAAAGTGTAGGGTCCTTGCTATGTGCGTGTGTATAATATTTGGCTCATGACAGAAGTGTTGAGAAACTGGGCAATGTTGAAGAAGTGTTGCTGGCCCTTTAAATCTAATTAAATTTTTCAGAATTTATACACAATACAGAGAAAAAAGTTGAAGAAAGAAATGTCAGTACCATAAATTACAGTAAGTAAATCAACCTTCATGGTTTTGTACAAGATATGCATTGCAGTTGAAACCTGCATCTATAAAACGCAATTTTGCAAAACATATACTCCGCACAACTTATAGTAATTTTTTTGTACCAAAACAATTGAGCGATTCAGTTCTCCACAGACAATTTCACCAGTTTATTTTTATTTCTCAGCACTATATCTAAATTATTTCGTCACTATGCTGTGGCAACTGACACCACCAGGGGACCTAACAAACCCTTGTTGGGCTTGTTAGGTGCTGGAAAGCCTATTCCGAAAACACGCTCGCCGAGGCTTCTTTGCTGGAAGTTGCTGCTGGCAGGGTACAGCTACAGCTTGAGCTATAGGCCTGGAAGCCTGATAGCTCCTGCAGATGGGTTGAGTAGACTCCCCCTGCCAACAATTGATTGCTCTCCAGGGGCACCAGCGGAGGTATTCATGCTTGAAGGTGTCTATCCCTGTGTCCTTTCATCAAAGGTGGTTGCAGAAGCTGCTGCAAGAGATCTGGTGTTGTCAAGAGTGCTACAGGATTTATGGTCTGGTCATGTTCAAGACTTGGCATCAGAGGGGGGGCCGTACCTCTCCCGATTCAATGAGTTGAGTCTGCATCAGAACTGTGTGCTCTGGGGAAACCATGTTGTGGTACCCTCCAGCCTCCAAGGGGAAGTCCTCAAGTTACTACACGAGAGCCACCCTGGGGTCACAAAAATGAAAGCCATCGCCTGAAGTCACGTGTGGTGGCCGTCGTTAGACCATGACATCGTAACCACGGTTCAAGAGTGCTTCGCCTGCCAACAACAACAGAGACCATTGAGACCAGTGCCTATGATGTCGTGGCCGTTCCCAGACAGGACCTGGGGTCAAGGATCCACATGGACTATGCGGGACCTTACCAGAATTCCTATTTTTTTATTGCAATTCATGCATTCTCCAAATGGATGGAAGTTTTTCCCGTTTCACCACCCTCAGCAGAATGTACAATTGCATGCATGCGGGTCATGTTTGCAAATCAGGGCCTCCCAGACATGGTGGTATCGGACAATGGACCTGCATTCGTGAGTGAAGCGTACGAGACATTCTTGAAGAACTGCGTGAACAGGATGCTAGTACCGCCCTATCACCCGGCTTCTAAGAGAGCCGTTCAAACTATGAAGGTAAAATTATAGAAACTTGGCCCAGGGGACCTTCGTGCACAAATTGCACGAATACTGTTATCATATATGTCGACACCCCACGAGGTCACCGGGTGTAACCCATCTGAGCTGTTGATGGGACGGAGGCTCAGGACTGCATTGGATCTGCTGCGGCCGGACCTAAAAAGAGCAGTCCTCCAGAAACAACTCGCTCAGAAGATGGAGTACAATCAAAGAACGAAACCGAGGGTGCCAGCGCAACCAGGAGACAGAGTATTAACCAGGAATTTTCAGCTAGGTCTGAGCTGGATTCCTGCTATAGTCACGAGGCAACATAATTCACAGGTGGAGCTACAATTGGATGATGGGCAACAATGGACCCGGCATCTCAACCATGTAAGGCCACAGTCAGTGCCCGACCAGCACAACCGTCGGTGCTCTAGTCCTTCTACCGCACGCTCGGAACCACATTTGACTTTAAACTCAGGGACCAGAGGTACAACTGACAATGGTTTACCCGAAGCAGCGACAAGCTTGGAGAGCGAACTACTACTATCCGGCGAGCCCTATCAGCTGGAGACCAGTGACACCATAACATCAACACGCACCGGTTGCTCCCCACCTCCTTCCACACCTCGGCTTCGTATGAGCGCTAGGAAACGCCGTCCGGTGCTTCGGTTTTCTCCTTGAACTGTAACTGCTTATATGCTGTTAATCTATTGTATTAAGGGGGGAGGAAGTGTGGTAACTGACACCACCAGGGGGTGCGCAATGGACAATAAAAAACAGAGCGCATGACCTGTGCGGGTATATATATATACATATCATCACCATCCTATATTATGTCCACTGCAGGATGAAGGCCTCTCCCTGTGATCTCCAATTACACCTGGCCTGCGCCAAACGATTTCACCTAGCACCCGCAAATTTCCTAATTTCATCGCACCACCTAGTCTTCTGCCGTCCTCTACTGCGCTACCCTTCTCTTGGTACCCATTCTGTCATCCTAATGGTCCAACGGTTATCTAATCTGCGCATTACATGACCTACCCAGCGCCATTTCTTTCTCTTAATATCAATTTGAATATCGTCTATACCTGTTTGCTCTCTGATCCAAACCGCTCTTTCTGTCTCTTAAAATTATTCCTAGCATTCTTCATTCCATCGCTCTTTGCGCAGTCCTTAACTTGTTCTCAAGCATCTTTGTCAGTCTCCAAGTCTCTGTCCCATATGTCAGAACAGGTAAAATGCACTGATTGCATACCTTCCTTTTCAATAATAACGGTAAGCTTCCAGTAAGGAGCTCACGATGTCTGCCGCATGCGATCCAACTCATTTTTATTCTTCTGTGCATTTCCTTCTCATCGTCACGCTTTCTTGTGATTAGTTGACATAGGTAAACATACTCCTTCACAGATTCTAGAGGCTGACTTACGATCCTGAACTCTTGTTCCCTTGCTCGGTTGTTCATCATTATCTTTGTCTTCTGCACATAAATCTTCTTCCCCACTCTTACACTCTCCCTGTTAAGGCCTTCAATCATTACTTGTAACTCGACTGCAGTGTTGCTGAACAGAACAATGTCATCGGGAAACTGAAGGCTGCTTAGGTATTCGCTATCGATCCTTACTCCTAAATCTTCCCAGTTTAATAGCTTGAATACTTCTTCCAAGCACGCAGTGAGCATTGGAGATATTGTGTCTCCTTGTCTGACCCCTTTCTTTATAGGTATCTTCCTACTTTTCTTGTGTAGAATTAAGGTGGCTGCGGAATCTCTGTAGATATTTTTCAGGGTATTTACGTATGCGGTCTGTACTCCTTGATTATGCAATGCCTCTATGACTGCTGGTATCTCTACTGAAACAAATGCTTTTTCGTAATCTATGAAAGCCATATAGAGAGGCTTATTGTACTCTGCGGATTTCTCGATAACCTGTTTAATGACATGGATGTGATCCATTGTAGAGTATCCCTTCCAGAAGCCAGCCTTTTCCCTTGGTTGACTAAAGTTTAGTGTTGCCTTTATTCTATTGGAGATTATTTTGGTAAATATTATATATAATACTGGGAGTATGCTAATGGGCCTATAATTTTTCAGTTCTTTAACATCTCCCGTTTTGTGGATTAGTATAATGTTTGCATTCTTCGAGTTTTCTGGGACCCCTGCAGTCAATAGACACTTTGTATAGAGAGCAGCCAGTTCTTCTAGCATGTCTCCTCCATCTTTGATTAAATCGACTGTTATTCCATCTTCTCCTGCCGCTTTTCCCCATTTCATGTCTTGCAAGGCCCTTTTGACCTCATCTCTAGTTATAGGAGGAGTTTCTGTATCCTGTTTATTATTATTTCAAATGGAGTACTCCCGAGTCTTCTGGGTACTGTACAGGTCAGTATAAAGTTCTTCCGCTGCTTTTGTTATACCTTCGAGATTGCTGATGATGTTACCCTGCTTATCTTTCAGTGCATACATCTTGGTTTGTCCTATGCCAAGTTTCCTTCTCAGTGATTTCAGGCTGCGTCCATTTTTTACGGCCTCTTCAGTCTTTCTAACATTATAATTTCGAATATGACTTATTTTTGCCTTGTTGATCAGTTTGGCAGTTCTGCGAAGTCTATCTTATCTCTTGAGTTGGACACTTTCATTCTTTGTTGCTTCTTTATTAGGTCCTTTGTTACTTGGGAGAGCTTGCCTACTGGTTGCCTTGGTGCCTTGCCTCCCACTTCAGTTGCTGCCTCTGAAGCCAGACTCATTACAGTTTCATTCATTACCTCTATGTCATCATCATCATCATCATCATCTCTCTGTTCTAGGGCTGCATATTTGTTTGCAAGTCCCAGCCTAAAGTTGTCTGCTTTAACCCTTACTGCCTCTAAGTTGACCTGTTTCTTCTTGACCAATTTTTCTCTTCCTCTGTTCAAATTGAGGTGAATTCTAGCCCTCACTAACCTATGATCACTGCATTTTACCTTACCTATCACTTCTACATCCTGCACTATGCTGGGATCGGAAGAAAGTATGAAATCAATTTATTTCTTGCTTCTCCATTAGGGCTTTTCCAGGTCCACTTTCTGTTGCTACGTTTCCTGAAAATGGTGTTCATTATTCTCAGCTTATTCCTTTCTGCAAATTCTACCAGCATCTCTAGAATTGACGCCATAGTTGCCAATAAATTGCCTGTTCACCCGCCTGCTTTTTCCCCACTTTTGCATTAAAGTCGCCCTTTACTACTGTATACCGAGTTTGCACTTATCTCATCGCTAATTTAACCTCTTCATGAAACTGATCTACCTCCTCACACTCCAGGAAAAGTTTACACCCTTTGGAGTGTATATTTGCCACACAACAATAATCATCTGTCTTGCCCGCATTTCCTTTCTTGAAAACGCTGCGCCCGCTACTTTCCTGTCAGGAATGCTATGTCATGCTGATAATGTGCATGCCATTCGTTACGGGAAAGCACCGGGCTCGCCGCGTTAAAAAAAGGAAATGCGGAAAAGAGAGATGACGATTATTGTTGTGTGGCAAATATACACCCAAAAGGGTGCAACCAATTTAGAGTGCATCGTCGTGATTGATGTTGGAGCGTAGGTTTGTACTACCTTTAATCTATACCTCTTATTAAGTATTATTATTATTATTATTATTATTATTTTATTATTATTGCCTGTTCTGCTGTTGAGTCATCACTTTTCCATTTTTATGATCTAGAAAGCAAAATCTTTTGCTGTGATTGTGGAGCATGTCACCAACGTTAACAGCAGACAATTGAAATTAATGTGGTCAATTCTCACAAAGAAATGTTTCGGTGCACATCATGAGCATGCATTTAGGTGCTAGGCATTTTTTTGCTGATATATGCACATCACGAGCATGCATTTAGTGCATATATCAGCATAAATGCCTAGCACTTAAATGCATGCTTGTGATGTGCATCAAAACATTTCTTTATGTGAATTGACCACATGAATTTTAATTGTATGCTGTTAACATTGGTGACATGCTCCACAATCACAGCAAAAGATTTTGCTTTCTGCATAATAAAAATGCAAAAGTGATGATTCAACAGCAGAACAGGCAATAACTGGCTGCATTACAAACAACTAGCAACAATCTGGTGCACTGATCAAAATTAGTTGGTTAATTATAATTCACTATGAAACTCGCTTTGCTAAATCAACCTATTTATGGGATTTCATGCCCCAAAACCACATTCTGGGTATGAGCGATGCCGTAGTGGGGAGCTCCAGATTAAGTATGACTACCTGGGGTCAATTCTTTCACATGTTTTAAGCTAATTCAATGAAATTTTAAGAACATGGTCATCCTTCCTTGCTTTCAGTGCCATTTTCAGTCTGCAAAATTTAAATGACGTCATCAAGTTAACTTTTCACCTTTCTAAGGAGCACAGCAATTTGATAGGCTGGTTTCCGCACTCAATACGAGTTAGAAGCAGTTAAACAGATGTATTTACAGGGTAATATGTATAACTGAATATGGTTGGGTGCATCATTCCAATATAGAAAGTACTTCAAAAATGTGAAACCAGGTGTCAACTTTAAGCCATATTATGATAGTTTTTACTAAGTGCTGTACTGCAATATATGATGCTGCAGTCATTAAAATGTCAGATCCAACTCCTCTGCATTTCTTTGATCACACTGAACCATACTTGGTGCATGGCTCTATGTTCATGAGGGTAAGAAGTTAAATCCTCTCTGTGAGAGGGGTCATGGCAAAAAGTTGAATAAGGTATGAAGTATGGCACACTGTGGCATTAATATGTAGCATAGCCAGTAGAAGACGATACATTTTAAGACTAAAAATGAGCTTGCATGATTAAAGATCAGAATTTTTTAAACACATATTATTTAGACAAACAATAACTGTCTTTGGCCATAACTTATTCAACTTCAAATAAGTAATAATTTTAATGAAATCTGCACCCCCAAAGAGTGAATTGACACAAATTGGTTGCAATTTGCTTTGATTAGAGGTAAAATATTGTCATCCCCCTGACAGTAGCATGAAGCTACAAAGGAAACCCATACGAGTTTCTCAGAGAAAAAAAAAAAAAAAATCACAGTTAAAGAAAAATTTGTCCTGGTCTGGGGATCAAATTCTTGACCAGCACCTTTCCCGGGCAATCACTTCTATCTGCCCTGATGGTAATTTGCTCTAATGCACCCTAGAAAAGTTTTTTTCTTTTTTCTTCTGACGAATGCTAGATTTAAGTGGTTAGAACCTGGCTATTTTTACTTACACAAGAGACATGCCACTTGTAAGCAATTCTTAACAAAATATGCCACCAACTGATTACACTTGCACGAGGAGCAGAGTGCTTTAAATGCAATCTTCAAATGTGCGTAACAAAATTTTGTTTCTTCCTTGGGTGTATACCTCCCCATTATTATACTGAGATTTCTGACTGCTACAACAATGTGCCCAAGTCAAATGATTGACTGAATTAAACAACCTTTCAGCACCCAAACTTACACATATAAAAGTAAATGTGGTACAATCTGTCATCCTCTTATGAAAAGAAATTCCAATCCTCAAGGCACACAAACAGATGTTATTCTACTAAACTTGCTAGTAACAGAAGCTTTATAATGTTGCACCCTGCTCCAAATCATAACCTTTAACAGTTATGCAGCCTGTGCTCTGAGGAATGTCTTCATCAAGCTTAAAAGCTCTGGTGTGCTTCAATCATGACATGACAGCTGATAACTAAACTCAAATGCTTCAGTTATCGTGTATTTATAAATACACGAATACAACATATTCATACTTATAAATACATCACAGGCTCCAATCGGAGCATTGAGTGATACTTGTGGTACACACAGGTGTATATTGAGAACCAGGAAAACTGTTATAACCATCGCACTTCCTGTGGCAAATAATCACTGTCACTTGGCTTTCTGTGAAGCTGTGGGCATAAAAAAAATCACTGAGTAAATCACTGAGTGATCGTTAACACCTTCAGCCGTAAGGAGATAGCTACCACACAGCACTCCACTGCTCTGCCCATCGGAATGTTAGACTGCAATTTTGCACAGCCGTTTTGAAACGAGCTGAAACCAAGACGCTTTTCTAGTTCGTAAAGCTGAAAGCCAAGGCTGCAAGCTGTAGCGAAAGCGGCAGCAGGGCATCTATAAACTTTACCTCAAATGCAGTTCATTCAAGGCATATTCAGCGTCAGCAGCTGCGAACTTTTGTCACAGCAAACTACATTTCAAGATCGCTTTCGTAAATGAACCTCCGGTGGACTTAGAACATTCGGCCGCTTATATCCACTGCCAAGGAAATTCGCCTTACGGCTGTCGCTCATGGATGTTCCTGCGACATACGGTTGTGAACGCAAAACTGAAGCACCATCATGCATATCCTCAGCACATCCTGAAAGCGCATATGTAAGAAGTAAGTTACCACATCGACCGCGAAACTGCAAGATCGGGCAACTCACCAGCTCAAAACGGTTGGCAGCCGCTTGCCTGCTCTTTCGAGCATCACTGACAGCCACATTGGGTGCCTCATCTTCTGTTTCCGATTGAGCATCAAGTTTTCCAATTTCATTGACGCCTTGGAGCTTCTTCAGCACTCGATTCGACATTTATATAAAAAAGAAAATGTCGGACCGCTGGTGAGAGAGCAGTGTATTAAGCACGAGCGATCCGTTTTCAACAGCTGCTTTTGCCGCACTCTGGAAGCTAAAGTCGGTTGCCAAAAGAATGAACGGACTGCAATACTAGTACAGGAATTAAACCAAGTACTTAAGTCAACACCAAACGGCTACGAACCGCCATGTGTGACAATCCCATCTGATGTTAAAGCTCAACCAGCACTTCGCTCAACCTCAACTAGAGCGCTGACTAGAGATACAAGTACAAGCCCCCACAAGCCACAAGCACACAAGTGCTAGAGAAAGAGGGAGGCTTCTCCGATTGATGATGGTCTCTTCCACGCCGCCTTAGCATGGGAGTGGTGGCAAGCGCCACCGGACTGTAACCGTTGTATATGTGTGAAAATAAGAAATGCCGAATGCATTAAATATGTTTTTCACAAAGCCGCCAGTGGTCGAAGCCGTCATATATGTTCGCCACAGGTACCATTCGGATCTAGCGTTCTGCGTTTTGCAATAAGGTTATTAGCAGAGAACAAGTTCTTGACCTGAAAAGCTGTGATATTCATGCATACTTTTTTTATAAAATTTTGCACAGCCATGGTCTTCCACGTTTCATCAAAAGTTATTCGTTGCCGCACAGATTCCCCTTCCCCGCTTTTTCTTTAATTTTCTGTGTCAGTTTCTGTTTCACACTTTTTCAGGGAGCCTTCTATAGATTTCAGAATCTTCTAATTTTCGCGCCCTTGTCACTGCAACGTTCACTGCATTCGTTCGATCTGTGCTCGCATTGTTCCTACCACCGAGCGTGGTTCCAAGGTACGCGGTTCCCATAACCAATCATGACGTCAGTCAGGGTGTCCGTTGCACTTGTGTAATATCTGATCTGAATTTAAAAAGTTCTTGTTACTAGTCACGCTACCACAGCAGCTTGATAAAACCAAGGAACTTACCACCCTAGTGCTTTAGAGCCGTACGGCTGTACAGCCATCGCCATCCCTGCCCCCCATAAGTGTTGCGTGACCACATTCACTAACGTTGACTGGAAATCGAACTGCGTGAAGCACGCTACCAGGGCAAGTCAGGGGACCGTAAATATACGTACTCGAACTGAGTGGCAGCCCCAGCAGCAGCCTACAACAAGTGAAAAGCACGACGACAAACTAAATGGCATTATACACATGGACACATGTTTCACAACGTCGGCATCGGTAAATATGTACAGTGGACACTTCTCGCATACTGCTGGGATTATGGAATAAGGAAAAGCATTTTCCATTTTTCTTTCTCTGTGTCTGGGATCATGGCCATGATCACAGCTGGGATCCTCGCAGGTCACAGAACAACAGAGTTACAGAACCAACAGAACTACCTGTAGCAGGCAACCACTGAAGGTTTTTCATTTATGTCCCTGACATTGTCTGCATTTCGTAGATTTTATACAAAATAAGCAACTTAAAAACTGCATTCTGTGTAATTTATTTCTGTAAGGTGGCGTCTGCTGTAGTGCACCACGTTTGAGCCATGCCCGGTTTGAACTCCAGCCTGTACCAACTCCATGGCCACCATAGCCCCGCGCTCACGGAGCTCGCGCTTCATTTTAAAACATTCGGAATGTCCCTAATGCTTTATACTAAAATTAGATTCCTTGGGGTCAATATGCCAAAATGTTTTTGTCTTTCTCTAGTGGCAAGATTGGTCGACAGCCTGCGCCACCCTCCGTGCAAGTAAAAGAGTATAACTGGTATAACCAAGTCAAGTGCAGGCTATGCCAAGTCAAATCCAGTCAAATCGGAGCCCTGGATCGAACAAACACCCAAACGCGGTTGTGGCACGAAGAGGTGCTTAGTGCCTTGCGAATTGCTTGAGTAGAGTTTAAGCTGCATAATGTCGTCCCCACTTGAAGCGCTTGAAACGAATTTAGAGATGTTTATCGAGAATGTTCGGCAGCTAGGAATAATTGTTAGTGACTTTCAGCCACAAGGGCAAACCACGTTAAACCAAAAAATGTAAGTTATGCTAACACGGCTTCACTGACACTTCGTAAGATCGGGAATCTGCTTTCGTCAAATGTAAATGAAATCGGTGTTTGAGCAACCTGTTTGTTTCAGAAATCACATCGTCACTTTGATGCAAGAGGTGGACAGATGTAAGCCACAAGTCCAGGACATACAAGTGCCATTGGAAGTGTTCGAGTAAGTTAGCATGATTGCGTTGACCAACTCTGCCTTGCTAACTTGTTTCCTTTGACTTATTCGGCAGCTACATTGACCAAGGAAGAAACCCGCAACTGTTTACAAAGGATTGCATGGAAAAGGCGCTGACCAAGAATGAACAAGTCAAAGGCAAGATAGAGTCCTATCGCGTAAGTATAAAAAAAGACCGCTTATATTCTTTGGAGGTGACTAACGACGTTAATGCGATCATGAATTTTTCGTTGACTGGTGGGGTGGAGTGATATGATTTATATGTTACGAGGGCTATTATGATGATTATTGTATCCCCATGCCATCCGGGAATCGGGAAACCGTATGGGGGCACCTCAGCAGATACACGAAGTGGCAATCTCGCTGCCAGCCACAATACCGTAGATACTACGACACAATATATGGTGTTATGACTGCACCCCAATTGAAACTACGTAGCAACCCCCCACTACCCCTAGTATCCTGGCTGCAACTTCTAATGCAATGTGCTACCCATCAAGCGACCGCGCTCTGCGCGGAGGTGCCTGTTACGAATGCGGCGCTATCGCTTTAATATGTACAAAGCTACATACCCTTTGTGTCACCTTGGCACATCCATTTTGGGGCATTGGCCAAGAATGGGCACATACGAATATCACATACAAAATGCTGAGGTTGCCCGTTCGGGCACATAGCCAGTGAGCCAGTGGCACATACCCTGTGACCCAAGTTGTATACTTGGATCACATAGACAACTTGGGTCGAGCAGCAGCAATTTAACTATGCAGGTTAACCCACTGGCAAGACAGCAGCCAGCACATACCTAGTGGCCCAAGTTGGTAGACAACTTGGGTCGCTGGGTACGTGAAAGAGCTTAGATATGGACAAACATACCACAAACTGGGTGAAGTTCCCCAAGAATGCGAATTGCATTCATACTTAAAACTTACCATTACAGTAATCAAAATGAAATTTGTTATGTAAAGAGAACAATCAAATTGTGTATAAGCAGAGGCTTTATTAAGTAAAGGGAAATTAACATGTGTTAATTCAAAGCATCGAAGTACCTTTCTGGCCAAGGTCTGTCATTTTTCTCTGAAAGTGGCTTTGGCATTTCATGTCCTTGTTGTACGCTGCTGTTCAATATGGAATAGCACCAAAGGAAATGTGCCATTTACATCCTTGTCTCTTCTTTTTTTTTTTTTTTAAATGTCCGGTAATGCAACAGCTCTTGTTTGTGGTTTCACAATTTTTTGCCTGAGTACATCCACTGCTCTAATGTTATGTATTCTAAAGTAATGCATGTTTCTGATGTGTCGCTTCATTTTATTAGCTCTGTGAAAAAAAAATGGAAGAAAAAAAGGTGGGGATGCAAATGGTTACGTTGTGACTGCAGAAAAAACTAGCAATTACATGCATATGACTAACGTACTATCAAAACATCACAAAACAAGATGTGCTAGCGGAACTAGAAAAAGAATAAAGGAAGCCATCAAGAAAAGACGTGACCCCACATACATTATATGTGGATGCAACAAGTTCATGCTTAGCCTCTATCAAAGAAAGTTATTTCATTTGCCCTTAGTTGTGAATCGACACTAACTTGCCCAATTTTCAATTCCTTCAAGCATTTGTCATTTTTTTTACTTTGATTTCATTCCCTGAAATCTACCGAGATACTCTAGACTTGCGTGTTCTTGTTGTGCAGAGGTTCAAGGCCCTGTTGCTTCTGGAGCTGAGCAAGGTGTTCCCCACAGAAATGGCCAAATACAGGGCCATCAGAGGTGATGAGCGACCAGCCACATAGAGGCCTCATGTAAACTCTGTGAAGTGTATATACATTTTAACCAATTCACTGAGGAAGCAGTGTGTTGGCATTGTACTAAAAATATATTCCTTTACTTTAGTGACAGCAAAATGTCTGCAGGACTTTATCATTGTGATGTGTTGCAAACAAATGTTGTGGACTGGAACTGCAGCTACCAATAAACTGCTGGTGACAGCATTTATTAGTATTTAATATGTTATTGAGTTTCTGCTATCCTTTAAGCTTAAAAGGTTTTAACACCTTATATAAAATAAAACCAAGATGCAGTTCTGTCTGAAGATCCTTCACACGCTTTATGCAATGTTCCACCTTTCTGAAAGACATGGCTGTACCAAAAGAAGCAAGTCTTGATGCTTGTTTTTCTTTCAGCAAGGTCAATATGTGCATGGATTCCTTCCAGCATTGATCATCCAACTAGTTCAGGCACAAGCCATCCTTAGCAAGCTGAGGTATAAAATCATGTGTGTTATCAGTGTAAAAATTATATGAGTACCTTTGGAGAGGTGGGGCTTGTCCTTGGTATCTACACGGTTACTAACAAGGCTAAACAGCACAAAGATGCAAATAGAAAAATACACAGGACAGTGCTAGACCTGTGTGTATGTGTTTCTGCTTTCTCCACCTTGTCGCAGTATTTAGCCTTGAGTATGCAGTTCCAACTTGCCCAAACTAAGGTACTTCTTGGAGTTACTGAACCCTGCACTTCTAGCTGGCACATGGTGTATATATGTAAATTCATTCTGTAACAGCTGCAGTGGCCTATGAAGGTCTAACCTTTGCATGGATTGTTAGAGCATGCATTTTCCAAGCATTTTGCTTGAGCATGCCTTATCTCACAACATTCAAAGGTTGTGCAGTGTAAAGGCAAAGTGCTACTTGCCTGCAAGGAAACAAGTAGTCATTGGAGCATAGCTGTTTGTAGAACATGACAGTTCTTACACTTTACTAATAAATCTTGCTGGTTATGACCACTGAAGGTCCATTCTGTCATTGTAATGTTTTCCAGCTACTTGGTTCTGGTCCCCTAGTACTGCAAAAAAATGGATCAGAGGGGTTTTCCTCTATACAGGGTCTGGTGGTGATGTCATATGTAAGGGCAGCAATAAGGCTAGAGCTTGTAATGTCTAGCCTTATTCAGTTCAATATCACATTTTGCGAATGATGTTTTTGCCCATTCATGTCTCTGAAAAAGACCCAGTCATCTAGCATGCTTTTTGTTCCAGGCCTTAGAAGAATGCTAAACCACAATCACTATTATGAAACACATTGTGCAAGTTCAGTGTTCTAACCACATTTGATAAACTATGACATATCTGGCTAAAACTAATGACCATGGAAGAAATATATGTATGGTGTTCTGCTATATACTTTTGTTTTACTCACTGTAAGATTTCCAGATCTGGTATATCAATTACATTATGGCCACTGTATACACTTACGTCGATCTTGTGACAGGTTTTCAGGCATGCTTGCACAGATTATTAAGCTTTTATGTTGAGAGGGAGCGTGAAGGAAAAAAAAGAAAGAAAACCCATGAGCGTCTTAATGAAAGCACGGATAAAATATTAGACAATAGCCTGTCATGTCATATTATATGATAGTTTATAAATGGTAACCTTGTCATGACGTATTAGGCAGAACTGCTGAGTATGAGCTTGCGGGTTCAATTTCCGGCCGTGTCAGCCGGGTTACGATGGATATGAGAGAGTGATTGTAGGGAGGAAGAGGTTCTCTTATCTGCAGTCCTTTGGGGAGTACATCTCGGCGGATAATGGAGGTGGAATGCAAAGACGCTTGTGTGCCATGATATAGGTGAATGATTAAGGACCCCATGTGGTTGTAATTAATCTGGAGCACTCCACTATGGCATCTGTGATAACCCACTGTGTACGTTCAGGACATTAAACCTCACAATATAACTTAAATATTAGGCAGGAGTGCTGCTGTGTGTGCTGCCATTTTCATGCGTTTGTCCTTTGGCCTCGTGCCTTCGTGCAGCAGCATTTCTGTATAAGCCATTAAGGGGGAATGTGGGGTTAAAATCACAATTTTTGTCAAAATACACATTTTCTAATTTTGTGTTTTGGATTTCTAAGCATAGAAAGAAGCTCCTTGCCAAGTTTAGTTATCTGCGCGATAGGAGATAATAAAATGAGCTTTCTTAGCCGGCAGTTGCATGTGTTTTGGCATCTTTTGACATCTTTGAATAGATTTTTTGGAGTTCACACTTTTGGGCCAATGCACAATTTTAGGAAAACTATTGTTTCGAAACTGCACAAATGAAAAATTTGTAAGATTGTTTCTAGGCTGAAAATTTGTGAGGAACAAGACTATACACATATTGAATTTCTGAATTGCCTCTATAAAAGGAAAGTATCAATTTCTGTATCACTAAAAAAGAATAATAAAAAAATGAAAAAAAAACAACTTTAGTTTTGAAGTGGTGCGGTTTCTAGAGAAGGCATAAAATTAGGAGCAGCTGGTTCTATCTTGTAATATAGAGCCTCCTGAAGATATTTATTAAAACATTTCTCATCTGAGCTTATCATTTTAAAAATAAATTTCCTAAGGTGATGCACTCATTTGCTAAATAGGGCATGCATAACCTTTCTTTTTTTGTATTTGTGCTGGGGTAATCAAATTTACTAGGTGCCCTAATGCCAAGAAGACAAAGCCTCGAGCCACATTTAGTTAAAATTGGCATGTCGGTAGAAAAGTCTACTTTTCAGCCCTGCATCCCCCTTCCATGGATGCTAGCACCCTTCATTTTGGCTAGACTTGTACGTAACGAATTACATGCAAATAATTACTTGTCATCAATTACATTTATTGGTAACTTTGGAATTTAACAATTACTTTGTTTACTTGGTAATGGTCACTGTAATTGCATTTTTCAGTAACCAATTACATGTAACCAGTTACTTTATTGATGAGACAAGCTGTAACAAGTGACACAGCTTTGAGAACCTGAATTTGGCAAAAAATGCAGTAGAACACCTGAGATCGGGCCCTGCAGTAGCCTCGCGAATGTGCATGTCCAGGAAGGCAAACCCAGCGCTCAGGATTTGTTACCTCATCTTAACGCTCCACCGGATGTTGGCCAAAGAACTGAACCAGTGTTGGTATGTCTCAATAGGGAAGGTCACTTAGAGCGCTAATGCCAAAAAATCATGCGGCTGAGTTTTTCAGCTTTTCATTGGCCCACCGAGGGCCTTCTTCCCGAAGTCCCAGCAACAATGAAGTGCTGCGCTTCATAGAGGACCCTGATGCTGAATAAGCACAGCCTTGTGCGCAAGATCCGGATACGCTAAACTATGCCATGCCTCCCAGTGTGCACATCGAGCGAACTGCCTAACATCCCTGTCTTCCTCTCGCATTTTCCTCCTTGAGCAAGTTTTTAGTGCCGCTGCTTATGTCTCCACAATAAAAACAAAGGATGATGACTGACGAAATATTTTAATGCAATTGTTTGCGCAGGTAAGTTGCATGAAGGGCTGGAGAAGACGCACTAAAAGTGCCAGGCCATCTCGTTCTGTTTACTGTATATATATATAATCGTAATAAAGGTTTGTAGGAAAGTAACATGGAAGTAATCGATTACTATTGAGTAATTCCTCAGTTACTTTCGTGGGGCAGTAATTGGTAACTGTAAAAACTAATTACATTTTTGGATAAATTGTAATTGTAATCAGTTAATTTTTTTCTGTAAGGTGTACAAGTGATTTTGACAGTGCCTCTGTGTTGCTAACATGCTTTTTATTGCAATAGCAATTATATGGACACTCCAGGGGAATTTCTGCCATTGCCATGATACAGTGAAACCTCGTTAAACCGTAGTTGGCCAGAGCTCGGGAAAAGTACGTACTGAACGGTAGTACTGCTTAACTGAAATTGCATGAGACCGACCACTTACCTGTCAAAAACAGAAGAGAGAGTGTGGTGAAAGGGGAAAAAACATGCAGTATTTATTTACTTCGCGCAACAAAGGTGTTATTTTCGTTTGATGCCGTGGCGGCCTAGCAGCGACGACAGCGGCCTCAAACTTGCTGAAGCTGCAAGCCAGCTTTTCAGCCAGCCCCCTCTTTTTGGCAAACACTTGCATTGCAGATTCCTCGTTAATGTTGCATATTCTCCGTGCGTGGGCGCGGTAGCGTTGCAGAAGTCACGGGGCACCTTTTCATTGCGGGGTGCTGTTCTCGTCGCGACGATTGCATTCGTGAGGCTGACGTAACGCGCAGCTTCTGCCACTGTCGGGCCTGAATCGTCCGTGCTGTCGGTTGCCGTGTCATCCTTATCACTCTCGCTGGGCGACACTTCAGCAACAACAAAGGCAACAATGGCGAAAAGTCAAACCTCGCAGCCGACATCTCTTCATGGTCACAGCAGCGCTGCTGAGCAATTTCTTCACATTCCATATGCCACACACCGTAGTCAACAGTAGACCCATGTTGCGTGCTAGCGCCGACTTCTTCGTGTCACCTTCGACAGCACGAACAATGTTTAATTTTTCTTCTATGCTGAGCATCCGGCGTCTTTTTTATCTGAGCTTTGGCATGACGCGAGTCCTCGCTTACACGACGCCACAACGCTCTCTGGGACGGCGCCGAAATGATGATGTGACTTCATCCGCAAACGCACAGGGCGCTTGGAGGCTTGTTCTGCCGGGCCACCCGATGGGGACAAAGCACCGCTGTGTTTGCGCGACGAAAAGTGGAAACACTAGGTGTTAACCGATACGTACGCAATAAGCTGCTACGGTTTATGCGGATACAAAACACATTATGTTCAATGGCCACTGAGTCGGGGATTTGACTTTACTACTTTTAAAACGAAACTACTGTTTACGCGAGTACGGTTTAACGAGGTTTTACTGTATTCCATATAAAGTCAAAGTGCGACGAAATCACAGCTGTGTGTCGTATGCTGCAGGTGTGAGCCAAAGCTTGCAAGGGAGGAAGGTGGGGAGGGCGTGCGCCATCATGTGCACAAAGGGGGGAGCGGGGAGTTGTGCGCATGATAGGAGGGGGGGAGGGAGCAGGTTAAGGTGCATCTCCTCATCTACTCCAGCTACGGCGGGTGAGCACGGCTGCGTGCGTCCTCTTTTGGAGGCAATTTGCACTGGGTTCGAAGGCTAGACAACCAGAGATAGCTGATGGCTTTGTGTGTGCTGTGTTCTCACACACCTAGCTCTCGTTGAAGCGACAGACAGCGTGAAGGGATATTCGCTCGCCACTGCTGGCGCTCTTCATCACGCCAGTGTTCTTTCAGCGAGTATCCGCGGTCATCAAGCGAGATGTATTCGTGTATGCCTGTTACTTTGTTGTTAAGTTAGTTAGTAAGCGAATGTTTACAGCAGTTTATGTAGCTGGTAAAATGGCTAACCTTACATTGTATAGCTGTCAAATAATTTGTTATCGCAATCATTGCTTTGCCTGTTGGTTAAGACTAACTTTTATCATCATTGTCATTTTGTTTTGATGCAACTTCTTTGAATGTTGCACTGCACCAACTACAGTGGATACGGTGGCAACAGTGAAGCATATGTGATGCTTTGCTGCTGCTGCTTTGTGTTCTCTGCAAATGATCTTGACATAGATAATTCACTGGCAGCAGCTGTTCACTGCTCTGTAGTTTGGTTGGCGTGACCTATCTGAGCAGCCTCAGCTTGTTCACCTGCATGCCGCTGCCACTCTCGTGCTGATTATCCAAGAAGCCTGTTGCTCTGTGTAGCTACAGATGGTCGAATTTTCACTTTGCTTCCTGATAAGAAGCTGTCTATGCGCTCCTGGTTCTTATGAATGCTATGCATGGTACTCTCACGGCAGTTTCTGATTGAGTGGTTATAACTTTCAGCTCTCATAACTGTCTCACACAGTACCATGGCATCACTGGTGAGGTAGTGTGTACTAGCATATTTGTGTTACAAGCATTCCTGACTGAGATTTTTAAGAAAATTCCCATAGCCACACATATAAACTCATTTCCTGTTGCATGGGCTTTAGCAAACCATGGGGGGGTCACGTAGTATGTAACATCACACTTTAGTCATTCAAGGTTTTCATGTCTGGGGCATGTTTACAAAATGATGCATGATAAGAATTGGGTCTGAGTTAGTTGCACTATGTGAGTTAGCAGAAAACAAGCATGGGCTCATCACACGCAAAGGAAAAGATAACATTGCTGTCCAAAACTTGCATTGTGTGTGGCTGGACAACATTCCCACCACATTCATTGTTGCTATTGTCAATTAACTGTGTAGGAACCATGCAGAGATTCTGTAGAGGTGACTTTCTCAACCTTGGAAATGAACATAGTTGAGAAAGCCACTATTATATGTCATTCAGAGCATTTGAAAGCTACTGTTTTGGAAAATTCAACGTAAAAGGTCGGATGTGGTTCCAGGAACAGTTGTGAATAATTTTAAGGGCTTTAGGAAGGTTTAAAGGGGGCACTGCTGCACCCCTGTCCACCCTTTCCTGCAAGTAAGTCCATGATATGCTCCGTTTTTACAGTGTGAGCTTATAAGAGCTTGCCCACACTTCACCTCATCCATCTTCCGGGTGTACCATTTCTATTATATGGCATGCACCACATTTTGTGGCAGTGTCATTTAAGAGCTCACCTACAGTTTTTTGCATAATTCATCCGTTAAGTCTGCCATGTCTTGTGTATGTGCAGGTGATTTTCAAACACCACAAGGCAGATGAAAAAAAAAAATGTATCAAGGTGAATCTTGGCAGAGACTTAATAGATCTTTTGTGGATACTTGAGAGCTCTAAAGAGTGTGTGGTAAAATCCCAAAGTTCAAAGTTGCCAACTTCAGTAAACTTCGGCAGAGTGGGCAAGTGCCACAGCATTATGTAAAATTTTGCAGACTTGAGTACATCTGTAATGACTCGGCGTCAGTGTAAGATTTCATTTGAAAACCCTTGTGGGCTTTCAGTAATTCGCTTTTGACTATGCTGTTTTTGATGTATGCCTACGAAAGTTTGCTTAGGTCTGCTAACAGTATTTCTGCCATCATGATACATGCATGCAATCATTGAATGCAAAAGTCACCATTGGTAGGTTTGTTTTAACACACTAGTCAAACATGTTCAGGTGCTGATTCACAAAAAAGGATAAGGTAAGGTTGCTCCTGTCTGGCCAACTATCGAGAGTGCCACAATTGCTGCACTAGGGCTGAATAAACACTTAGAAAAACCTGTCTTTTGGCTGCTCAATTCATACTTAAAACATTTCCAGTGTTGAAAACATGAAAATGTTTGCAATGATGATGAAAGAGAAATGGGAAAACAAAGAAATGGCTTAGTTTGAGAGATCTTTTGCAGAGACCCTTTAAGAGCTCTGCCAGTGGCTGCTGCAGGAACATGTGGGGCACAGTTCTTGAAGTGAAGATGAAGTAGCGATCACTAAACAAGCCAAGAAGAAAAAGAAAGGTTTTGGAGTTCATATGGGAGTCTGTATGGACTCTGAAGTGGTTTTCTTCATCTTTGACTTAGTCAGAAACTGCAACGTCTACTTTACTGTCTGTTACTGGAAGTTGTGAAGGGTTTTGCAAAACTTCGTCTGGTCAGGTAATGCATAGTGAAGACAAAGTTGTGGTTAGTGACCAGACAACATTTCATTGGACCCTTGACTACTGCTTGGAATTTTGAATCTCGGTGGTGTTCAGAAACACTGGAGGTCGTATTTGCAATTACATGGTGACGTGACAAAAAATATACAGTAAACCCTTGTTATAACATAGTCACTTGATCCAAACTATCACCTTATTAGAAGTTTTTCAGGGTTACTTGCAGTGCATGCATTTTAAATCTGATTATTCTATGTGCAATGATGTCGGCATCGCTTAGTTAAAGAGCAAAGCAAGAAATAACCACACAGTGCAGCATTCACGGGCACACCTTGCATTCTTCTGTAACAACCTGGAGAGGCAAAGAACGCTACGAAGGTCACTCTGCCACATGGCAGCAGCTTGATTGGCCTAACTGTATTGCGTGATGACAGAGGAGACAGCTGCTCAAAGGCTTCAGCAGGATTTCTCCACTGTCATGTCCCTGTTATTGAGCACAAGTATGCTTCAGTATATGTTTTACAAGCTCCTGCACCGTTGTAGTGCACAGCCCACTCTACTATGGCTCTTTTAGAGCCTCTCCACTTTTTACGAAATACCGCTTAAAACGAGTACTATTCCTGTCCTGATGAACTTGTTATAATGAGGGCATACTGTATGTTGTATATTGGCTTATAACAAACAACATGAGTTATAACACACATTTGTCAATCTCAAAATTGGATATTTGCCTATAAGAAGCTTTGTAAAATTGGTTAAAGCTGAACAACATCCGTTTCGTACACTTCTAGTCTTAGATTATTTGATCACAATGTGATGCAATACTCCATTAATGCATTGACAATGACAAAAATAAGCAGATGCTCCATGTTCTGGCGTGAGCTTAGTTGCCTCCTCCTGTTAGACAATGAAGCAAATGTATGTCTATTTTGTCACTTTGAATACACAGACGGTGCATACTACGTTACAGCTCCATTGTGCCTGTTTTGCATCAAGATAAAAAAAAAAATGAACTGCTGTTACTCATTTGTTTGAAAGTGTGAGTATATTGACAGGGTGCCTAAATAAATGACAGCCATGAAATTCAAGGCATAAATACCTAAAGGGCTTTCCATTTCGGAAGGTTGCACTATTACTGGTCTTCTAGACATAGAAATGCTGCCTTTATCACACTAGGAATAGCCCATCAAAAGGCCCTGCACTAGTTCCAGTAGGAAATTTTGGTTATATACTAGATGTGAAGCGCTGTCCAGGAAGCATCATACCCAAGGGGTTCAATAGTAGCTGTGATAGAAGTTTAAGGACTTGTGAAACAATGGTGCGAGAAGGTGCGCTACCCTCTCTGCTGCAGAAGCACTCTCCTGTTGCCTTGAACATCACCCACAAGCAACATCCCACTGCTGTCTTCTCTCATGTCAGAGCCAAGGGCCCACCTGTTTTGGGGGCTAGGGTTGCCCCCATGATCCCAGCCTCCTTTATTTCTTTTTGCCTCCCTTGCTATGTGATGTTTTCCAGAGATGTTTTTGCATGACTCGGTGTTCCATGGGAATCTCTGTGTTCATGCTACTGCTGGCTATTTGTACTCTGCAGGTAGCGCACACGTGAGGTGGAAGCACCAAACATATGATGTCATCTTGCAGGCGTGCTAAGTGGCTTATTCAAGAAGGGTGCTTAGACATTTACTTAAATTTTTTCAGGTGTTTTTGCAGGGTAAATTGGTGTAATCTGCAGGCATGATTGTCATTGTGTTATCTATGCAGTGCATTTATTGCTATGCAATGCCTAAATCTAGTGAGGCACCCTACTACCCAATATGAGTAATAAAGTAAATTTACCAACTGGCGTGGTATTCTGGTGGCTTACTTTTGGGAATATCATCACTTTTGCGAGATTTTGCGCGACTTGTAACAGATGCATTGGAATTTATGGGTGACAGCGTTCTTGGCATTGTGCCAAGCTCACTATCTTCACACATTACCAGCCACCTTGCTGGCCATATATTTTACAGCTAAACAGTCTGTGGCTAGGATCCCAAGATTTTGTTGTAGCGTAACGTTGACAGAAAACTATCATCATCTATGGCTCATCATACCCCCGCTAGGCAGAGGCTACAAGCACTCGGCAAAGTGAAGCGAACAGTGCATACATTCTTTGGAATCACTCATACAACATACAGAACAGCATAAGTTTCAGTAAAGAACAAGCTCAAAACAAGCATCCAAACCACATAATTGATAAGGCACTCTTGCACCTACATACAATGCAAAGCATGTAGTGCTCCCCACATACATTTCCCGATACAGATTACTGTTGCGCAAGCTGCTGTGGCGACGGCAACTTGACTGTAGCATACGAAGCAGGGAGTGACGTAACTACACTTTTGTATGTAGAAGAAGACCCCACCTAGCAACCAACTTGTGTTGTGGTAGTGCTATGGGAAGGCCATGTATAGTGAGGACTTCTGAAGAGCAACGCGCATGGTGAATTTTTCTTCCCTCTGGTCCACTCTTTGTAGGTGCACAAAGTAGTGGCGCAAGCCAAGTCGCAGGCTGTCGAAACGTCTTGGGCTAATAATTAGGTAAAGTGCATCTGAATGTTGTCATGAATAATTACAGCCTATGTTGCAATGGGTAATCATTCTAGTTGTTGTTTACAGCTTCGCTGACCAACCACCGTCACAGCAGGGGTTGAAGGCCATTTTCATTTTTTTTGACGCGCCTGTTACAGAGTCGCGCAAAATCTCGCCAAGCAATTGCGCTAGAACACTGCACTTGATTTGTAGATATTAGACTTTGAGCAAGTTCTGCCATTTGCCATGGCATAAATAGCAATTGCTCTGGAAATCATCCTTGTAGCATCAAAACTGCTTCTGTATGGCTATAACGGTTGTTTTTCATTAATTGTTTTAGAATTTTAGAAATCGAAATTTTTGAAATAATGCTATATTATTGTGCTACCTATCATGATCAGCAAAACACATCTATTGTGGATAATTCAAGAGAGTTTTTAGGCATGTAGGATCATCTGGGCAGGTCTTCTGCACCATGAGGTGGCCTTGCTGCCTACAGAGTTATCTGACTGAGCTATCTCGGTTGCTATAGTCAGAAGTTCAAATCTTCTTTTTCTTCATATTTTATGGAAGTGTTCCATTCGCAGCTATGTGACTGAGGCTGTGGCATGGAGCAGAGGTAGAACATCGAGTTACCACCTCCTCCAGTTCACTACAGTGGTGCCTAACACTGGCAAAAAAGAAAAAAAATGCCGAGAGCCGGCGGGGTTTCCTAGTCCAGGTGCAACCAAATTCAACAAAAGACACTCCCTCATCAGAACAGGAATTGGCCTTCCTAGTGCAGTATTCGGCCACTACATCCCCCATGGCTCCTACAATTAACCCATGGCCCTCAGTCCCCAGCAACTGCGAAGCACATGACTAAGGCGGCGGCCAGACCTGCGACGCGGCAGAGGGTGCTAAGATTCTCTGGACCCGGACAGGCCGCCACTGGAAACTGAACCTGGCAATGTTCAACACATGAACCCTCTTGAATGAAGCTAACTTAGCAGGAGGAACTATTTGAGGAACTATCAGGCCTTGCGTAGAATATTACTGGCTTTGGTGAGGTTAGAAGAACTGGTGAAGTTTATACAGTGCTAACGGCCACGTCCCCTGCTACAGAGGACTTCCAGATGAGACACAATACAGGGTAGGATTCCTAATCCATAAGGACATAGCGGGCAACATTGACGAATTCTACAGCATTAATGAGAGGGTAGCAATAGTCGTAATAAAGCTAAATAGGAGGTATAGAACAAAGGTAGTACAAGTCTATGCTCCAACCTCCAGTCACGATGATGAACTAGTTATGAAGATGTTGAATCAGCGATGAGAAAAGTGCAAACTCTGTATACTGTAGGCATGGCTGACTTCAATGTAAAAGTGGGCAAAAAGCAGGCTGGTGAACAAGCAATTGGCAACTACGACAGCGATTCTAGGAACACTAGAGGAAATATGTTGGTAGAGTTTGCGGAAAGGAATGAGCTCCGAATAACGAATACCTTCTTCAAGAAGCGTAGCAACAGGAAGTGGACCTGGTAAAGTCCTAATGAAGAAACAAGCAATGAAATAGATTTCATACTCTGCCGATTGCAGCATACTGCAGGATGTAGAAGTGTTGGGTCGGGCAAAGTGCAGTGATCAAAGGTTAGTGAGGGCTAGGATTTCTCTCAATACAAAGAGAAAGAGTAAAATTAGTCAAGAAGAAACAGGCCGATCTAGACGCAGTAAGGGTAAAAGCAGACAAATTTAAGCTGGGACTTGCAAACAAATATGCAGCCTTAGAACAGAGATGATGATGATGACATAGAGGTAATGAATGAAACTGTAACGAGGCTGGCTTCAGAGGCAGCAATTGAAGTGGGAGGCAAGGCACCAAGGCAACCAGTAGGAAAGCTCTCCCAAGTAACAAAGGACCCAATAAAGAAACGACAAAGCATGAAAGTGCAACTCAAGAGATTAGACAGAATTCTCGGAACTGTCAAAACTGATCAACAAGGAGAAAGTAAGGGATGTTCGAAATTATAATGCGAGAAAGACAGGAATTAGTATAAATTGGAGGCAGAAGGAATTAGGAGAAAACTTGGCATAGGACAAACCAAGATGTATGCAATGAGAGATAAGCAGGGTAATTTTATCGGCAATTTCGAAGATATAGTAAAAGCAGCGGGAGACTTCTATACTGACCTGTACACTACTCAGAGCAGCCACGATACCACCATTTGAAGTAGTAATGAACAGGTAACAGAGGCTCCTTTTATAACTAGCGATGAAGTTAGAAAGGACTTGTAAGACATGACCCGGAGAAAAGCAGCAGGAGAAGATGGAATAGTCTGCTTAATTAACGATGGAGGAGATATCATGCTTGAAAAACTTGTGGCCCTTTATACAAAATGTCTCGCGACTTCAAGGGTCCCAGAGAACTGGAAGAATGCAAACATTATACTAATCCATAAAAAGGGAGACGTTAAAGAATTGAAAAATTATAGGCCCATTAGCTTACTTCTAATATTATATAAAATATTCACCAAGATAATTTCCAATAGAATAAGGGCAACACTGGACTTTAGTCAAAGAAGGGAACAGGCAGGTTTCAGGAAGGAATACTCTACAATGGATCACATCCATGTCACCAATCAGGTAATCGAGAAATCTGCAGAGTACAATAAGCCTCTCTATATGGCTTTCATAGATTACGAAAAGACATTTGATTCAGTAGAAATACCAGCAGTCATAGAGGCATTACGTAATCAAGGAATACAGACCACTTATGTAAATACCTTGGAATATATCTACAGGGGTTCCACAGCCACCTTAATTCTGCACAAGAAAAGCAGGAAGATACCTATTAAGAAAGGGGTCAGACAGGGAGACACAATCTCTCTAATACTATTCACTGTGTGCTTGGAAGAAGTATTCAAGCTATTAAACTGGGAAGGCTTAGGAGTAAGGATTGACGGCGAATATTTCGGCAACAATCGGTTTGCCGATGACATTGATCTATTCAGCAACAATGCAGACAAATTACAACAAATGATTGAGGACCTTAACAGAGAGAGTGTAAGAGTGGGGTTGAAGATTAATATGCAGAAGACAAAGATAATGATGAATAGCCAGGCAAGGGAACAAGAGTTCAGGATCGCCAGTCAGCCTTTAGAGTCTGTGAAGGAATACGTTTACCTAGGTCAACTAATCACAGGGAACCCTGATCATGAGAAGGAAATTCATAGAAGAATAAAAATGGGTTGGATTGCATACAGCAGACATTGTCAGCTCCTGACTGGAAGCTTACCATTATCATCAAAAAGAAAGGTGTACAATCAGTGCATTTTACCAGTGCTGACATATGGGGCAGGAACTTGCAGACTGACAAAGAAGCTTGAAAACAAGTTAAGGACCACGCAAAGAGCAATGGACCGAAAATTAGGAATTAGGAAATTAGGAAAATCAGGAAATAAAGCGATGAAATTAGGAAATTCGCGGGCTCTAGTTGGAATCAGTTGGTGCAGGACAGGGGTAATTGGAGATCGCAGGGAAAGGCCTTTGTCCGGCAGTGGACATAAAACAGGCTGATGATAATGATGATTACATTGCCAGATTTCTGAATGTTTACAAGGTTGTAAATAAATAACAGAAACAGACCTAGTATTGATCCAGGCGGAACACCACATTAATGTGTAGCATTGTATTGGTAATCGGTTGATGAATTCCATGTGAAGCCAGAAAACGACTTTCCCAATACAGGGCGAGAATGCGGTTTAAACCCACTGTGTGTGTGGTTGATAGCTGCCATTCGGAGCTTAGTGACAAGTGACCCATTTTCTGCTATAACAATAGGTGCATCAGCGCAAAACATTCTACAATCCCGACTGCTTTTGCCATTCCCACATGTAGAAATGAGGCATTAAACCTAGGCCAGAAATGCTTAAGCGTATTCCAAGCGTATCTATAAAGGGGGCTAGCAAGCAGTATGGGATGCTCTGGTAAACACCCGAGCAGTAAGGATGGAAGGTGACTAAAGGAGACCCAAAACGACAGGATGTGCCACTCTTGAATTAATTATGCATCATGCACACACAGCCATCCCCCCTCTGATGTCTATGATGGCATGCGTTGGCTATAGTGCGCTGGACATCGTGCAGACAAAGTAAGCGGAACCTCCCTGAACGAGAACTGATGAAGATATGCCTAGCATTATATGGCAGTCGCCGTGGTATGGAATGCACATGTTCAGCAATGTAAATATGTGCATCTCTCTGCTCGTACTCCTCACACCTATATAAATAAATAATGCATACTGCATCAGCATAACCCCCACACACATCATTACCATGCATAACACATTCCGCCCATGACGACCGCTATATAATTCCATGCATATCCTGGACAGTTCCCATTCAGGGAGGTTCCCCTTAATTTTTCATTAAAATTTTGTTAGACTGGAAACCATGAAAGATTTCAACGGATAATGAAAATTATAGATAGTTAATTTGCACAAGTCCTTGCGCTACACCTCAGAAACCATTCTGCTGTAGGATAATGTGTTTAATTAAATCAAAGGCTTTGCAGAATAGCAATAGAGGGAAATTGCTTGTCTGTTATGGATAATTATATCTTTCATTCGCATGACTCTCATTGCAGTTTACTTTTGTTTTTGGAATCCATGTTGCTCATGTATTTTCACTTTCCTACTTAAAAGAAAGCTATAAAGATGTATATGATTTGTTCTGCAATTTTGGAAAGAGCAGCAGCATAAAGATGAGTCAATATTTATTTAGATCATTGTATTTGCCTCCTTTATGTACTACCACTACCCAAGCAATTAATTTTTTTCTGGGAAAGTGCCAGATTCTAATATTTGATTGCATTTGAATATCAGAGGCATCAGCTTTGATAGGCAGGGGTTTAATGTCATCGATGCCTACAGCGGACCTGTTTTCAACAGAATTTAGAATATAGAGTATTTCATCCTCAGTCATAGGAGACAAACACAATGTTGGAAGTATTGCAATTTAAAAAAAATTGCTGGCTCTCCCATATCTGAGAGTAGATGTAAGCATGAAATGGCAACCAGCAAAGCAGATCGTTTGGAGATGATACTAGTCACAATCTTAAAATGGGTGTAGTGCATGTTTGCAATGGCAAACCCCACCAGACCACACCACACCATGCCATACTGTGTACTGGTCCATATGGACGCTGCCTAGCTAGAAGAAAACCAGCTGAAGGTGGCACGACAGGCAGCGAAAGATGCCAGGGAGACAGAGCGCACTGCCTAGCTAGAGGAAGAAAAGCGCCTGAAGGAGCGTGGCGCCATCTCTCGAAGCAACGCAAAACCCACGCTGTGGAACTCGCAGACCGCTGGCATTCCAAAGAGCACAGCCAACCGTCTTGGCACCAAAAGATGACAATGAAGCGTATGGTACCCTGTACGTGCCTTTTGAACGTTGCCTATTGGAAATTGCAAATAAAACTTCAGCATACTAGAAGTTGCAGCTTGAGTGATATTGTGAACAAGCATTAGGAAGAACTCTGAAGCAATATTTTTTTTTAACTTGTTTGGGCAGTAACTAGCGTATGTGATGTGGTCCTGTACAAAGGGTTGGGGCCCAGAGACTATTTCCTTAAGTTTTGACTGGTTGCCCGAATGATCTCATTTTGTTCTCACAACTTGCCCGGATGTTCTCATTTGAGTGCCTGGATAATGGCTGTGGCTTTTCGCTCAAGGTCACTTGAAGGTTGCCGACAACAGGAGCTAATGCATTTCATGCTTTATAGCTTGCACAGTTGCAGTTGGGCATTGGGGAAACTAGACTTACTTGCTCCAGCATTAGTTAAGTGGTCATTAAACATATTGGCTAATTTCATATCAGAGTAATGTGCACCATCTACTACTGGCTTTGCAGGCACAGAACACTTGGAAGAACTTGCGAGTCCATTCAACATTTTCCAGGTTATGTGATCATTTTGTGCAGATGCTTCAAATATCTATACAGGTAAAATTCTTTCGTTTTTTTTAGGTCAGAGTTTAGTCTGTTTCTGAAGCATTTATGTTTCTGCAAAATTGTAGGATCATGCCTTAAGAAACAAACCAGGTAGCACTTCTCTTTCTTGATACAATGATACAGTTTCTGGGTTATCTATTCTTTCCTCACGTTCTTGTGCTTTACAATATTCTAGGGAAGGTGCTGTCATAGCAATTCTCTATTATACATGCAAAAGTATAGCAACATGTTGAAGGATCTGGCACTGCATAACCATTGTTCCAGTTAGAGCTTGTAATTATTGATTGAAATATGTTTATGCTACAGACATCAATAAATTGCTTACTAAAGATAGCACTAAGAGAGTGGTTTGCAAGCTCTATGATGGTAAAACAGAGAGAGGTGATCGCTGATATCCCAACTGAGAACTCATGAACAAGTTTTAGATTGTTCAAATTTTATTTCCATGTTTGGTACATTTGCGAAACATAAGATAATGAGTGTTTCTGTAAATGCCGTTATTCTGGTTGGCTGCTCGATTGTTTTCACAACTCTTTGTAACCACAGTCCTAGACAGCTGGAATTCAGCTTGTGATGAAGTTATAAGTGCACTGAATGGAAGCTCCAGCAAAAGGCTTTGTATTAGTCCTGTATGCTGACTCACGTAGTGGTGCCAGTGAGTGTGTCTTTATTCTGCACAATTAAATTTTTACATAAAACCTGGACATGTATTGTTGGCCTATAGGTATTTCATAGGCACACAGACCTCTTGTTGGAGTAGAATATTATTAATGCAAAAGCATTATATGCCCCATTGAGTGAAAATCTGCTGTAGTCGGTGTGACTGTAAGATGGTACCAAAAATGGCAGACATCGCAAACAGTAAAAACATGCTCGCATTGACATCAAATTTCTCAGGGAGGTTCCTGTAAACAAAGTAAATTAATGGCTTTGAAAACAAAATTTGGTAAATTTCAGTCTGCGTAGGAATTGAACCAAGGCCTCCGGGGTGCGAGACGAGCACACTTCCTTGACGCAAAGGCGGCGCCACGGTTCTGTACGACTAAAGGTGTGCCTAGTGCGTGCGTCATTGGGTACATGATGGCACAGCCAATGGGGAGGAGGTGGAGCTACGTCATGGAGTGTATAATATGAGTGCGTTAATGGCATTCCCAGGTCTACAAACAGTATAATGCTTTCGCATTCCCACACGTCATCATCATCATCATCAGCCTAGTTACGCCCACTGCAGGGCAAAGGCCTCTCCCATACTTCTCCAACTACCCCGGTCATGTACTAATTGTGGCCATGTTGTCCCTGCAAATGTCTTAATGTCATCCGCCCACCTAACTTCCTGCCGCCCCCTGCTACGCTTCCCTTCCCTTGGAATCCAGTCCGTAACCCTTAGTAACCATCGGTTATCTTCCCTCCTCATTACATGTCCGGCCCATGCCCATTTCTTTTTCTTGATTTCAACTAAGATGTCGTTTACCCGCGTTTGTTGCCTCACCCAATCTGCTCTTTTCTTATCCCTTAACGTTACACCCATCATTCTTCTTTCCATAGCTCGTTGCGTCGTCCTCAATTTCAGCAGAATCCTTTTCGTAAGCCTCCAGGTTTCTGCCCTATATGTGAGTACTGGTAACACACAGCTGTTATACACTTTCCTTTTGAGGGATAGTGGCAACCTGCTGTTCATGGTTTGCGAATGCCTGCCAAACGCACCCCAGCCGATTCTTATTCTTCTGGTTATTTCAGTCTCATGATCCGGATCCGTGGTCACTACCTGCATTAAGTAGATGTATTCCCTTACCACTTCCAGTGCTTCGCTACCTATCGTAAACTGCTGTTCTCTTCCGAGACTGTTAAACATTACTTTAGTTTTCTGCAGATTAATTTTCAGACCCACCCTTCTGCTTTGCCTCTCCAGGTCAGTGAGCATGCATTGCAGTTGGTCTCCTGAGTTACTAAGCAAGGCAATATCATCAGCGAATCGCAAGTTGCTAAGGTATTCTCCATCAACTTTTGTTCCGAATTCTTCCGACTCCGGGCCTCTGAATAACTCCTGTAAACATGCTGTGTAAGCAGTCTTAAGTATCTCTGCTGAATTTTTATTCGACTTTTGCATTACTTGATTTTGTTTGATTTAGCCATTTGGTGTGTGCCACTGAGACACAAGACGTATAGAATAATTTATTAAAGTATTTTAAATGTGCCATACTTCTTTGTGTATATAAATGTCACCACCATTCTTTCCTCTAAAAGCATCATACATTGCCGTCATTCTTGCAACATTGCTGCAAATTTTTCGCACTATGAATCTGCCTGATTTGGTGTTTGCATTTTGGCATAGCTTGTAAATCATGTAGTGTATAAACATAAAAATTGCACGAAATGATAGTTGTGATCCTTGCAGTATATAAAGAGAAACATTGCATGAGGTTACAGGTTGAATAGGATGAAAATAAACTTAATTGTACACATTGCTGTTAGTTGTATAGCATTTAATTAACCGCTTCACTAAAGCTTTGCTTCACATAGATTCCAACATATGCATTGGATCTGCATAATTTTTTATTACCCAGCCACACATCACACAAAGTTCATTGATAAATCCGCAGCCCTTGAGGCATTCTATAGAAGCACGTTTTCTGACATTGTGACGCTAGGAAGCCCTTAAAGATAATGCTGGTACTAAGGGTGCCCAGCAAACTCGGCATAAACATGCAAAATATGTACGTGCTGCTTGTACAGTGCAATAGTGAATCGAGGATGCTTCGGATCTTTTAGTCTGCTGCAAAGAGGTAAAAGTGAGCTGCAAGGATGCATGCACTTTACTTAATTTATACGGTCTAGGTGGAGTCCTACTTCTCAATGCAAGATGTTTTTTCGCTCAGATGCGATTTTTTTGTGAACTGATGAAGAACACACCTGTGATGCTTTAAACATTATGCAAATTGTGCTCTTGTCACGTCCATAAAAGGGTTGTAAATGTGTCATCTTACTCTAGGCTAAAAACTTGGAAGGGTATTGTGCTAAGAGCTTAGAGCTGTTGAGCAGTTTTCATTCTTGAAAATGAAGCATTGAGTTCCAAGCCTTTTATTTTTTTTGCTTATCCTATACAACTTATTTGTTTAAATGGTGTATAAATAGCATGACTTGAGTGGATACAGCGCAATCTAACAGGACGCAAGAAAGGGACAGACAACAGCGCTGTCCAGGACCCTTTCCAACGTTCTGTTAGTTTGCGCCGTTTCTGTTCAAGTCATGAACCAACCAGCCCAAATGAGTACGCTTCTGCTATAAATAGCAGTTTCATTTCTAAAGAAACAACACTTTTGGTAAACATTTATTCCGATGAAAGTTTACCTTTTATTTTCAATGATGCACAATTAATTTTATTCTTGATGCAATTAGGCACAATATTTCACATCACATATGCAATCACAGTTTCTGACTTAACCTCCCAAACATCGAAACCCAGTCAGTGACACAAAATACAGCACCATACAGTATTCTTTTCACTTGTAAAAATGAGTCAGTAAAGTTCATTTATGGACCACTAAACATTCGAAACGCCAGGAAAATAAAGCGTCATGCTCAAAGGGACATAATTACAATAATCACAGTGTTACATAACGCAATATCAAAAAAAGAGCCATGCTTACCATTAGAGGCTTGGTAAAAAATGAAATACTGGGAGCAATGCTGCCTTGAAGTTCCGGCACCAGCTCACCGTCACATCATGAATATTGACGACATCTGTTCAGCCCTACTTAGTTTTTTCATTTATAAAGAAGCCAATTACTGAACTTCAAATTTTGATAACTTTTACCAAGCCCATGACAGCCCAGGCAACAGAAGATACTTTTGAAATTCGTGACGTCACATTGATTGATGCACCGGTACTGAGGTTAGAGCGTGAAATTAAAAAAAACTTTTGTTTTTCTCTTCTCATAACTCGCCTATTACCGTGAAATTAATAAATATAGAGCTTTTAGATAATACTTTATCAGTCTAAACTGATTTAGTGTTTTTTAGTGTCTTTTTAAATACTGGTTTGCAAGCATTTGCACAATGCCTAATCATGCAAGCATATTAAAAACTAGAACATTCATTGTGATCTACATCTATAGTGCTCCACATCCTGCACATCATAACCACAAATTATTTTCCTTTCGTACGTTGCTGCAGAACTTCAGAAAACTTTGCCGCACAACATCACGCCATCATACATTATTCCATTTCTATATACGGCAACTGCATTTTCACTTGTCTGCTCTCAAAACAAACTTGCCTAACACATCAACCCGTCTTTGTTTATGTTTTCATTTCATGTTCAATAAGAATATTTGTTTGCACATGTTTGAAATTTCACTGTATTCTTGTTCGTATCGATTTTGTCACGCAGTCATGTGAATCTTATTTGTTCAACCATCAAAAGGGTTAGTGGCCTCGCATGTATATAAGAAAAGGTATTGTATCCTGCAGAAGTTGAGTGATTGATGAAATTTAAGATCCCAAAGCAGCACAAGAGCTACGAGAGACACCGTAGTTGAGGGCTCTGGATTAATTTTAACAACTTGGGTCTCTTTAAAGTGCTTGCATTCTGCCCCATCAAAACGCTGCTGCAATGTCTGGAACTACAACCAGATGTGCAACCAGCCGCAGGATGTCACAGCCACTAAGCCACCACACTGGTATCCTAAAGAAATGTTGGTTATTTCTCTAAACAGCATAACATGTTATGCCCCTTTTCTTTCTGGCTCATTTTAGCAGTGGGCAAACGATGCACTTGTAACGAACGAATGAAAGAGTGGCCAGTGAACTAATGCCATCATAAATAATATTGAGTGAATACCTGAAAACACCCTAACTGGTCAGCTATATGGGTCCCAAACTATACATGTTAGGACAAAGAACGTACTGGAAAGAAAAAGGTATGCATAGAGTGAAGTACGCAGCAAATGCAAAAACCGCATAGAACTGGTGACAGCCTTAGTGCTGTATATATATTGTATTCAAATAATTTGCATCACTTTCCTCCAAGTACTGGTCAAATTCATTGGTGGCTATTTTGAAAGGCACAATGAGCTTGCATTGTTGCATCCACACCCCTTTGCTCCTAGCTGCATGCCATTCTTGGCTCACAACCAGCGCTTTGTGACATTCCCCACTCTAGTTCGCTCCAAACATTTGCTCACAGACTGCTTCCTCTTCTCCATTTACAAACAATCACACGCCTAATGCTCTCATGAAATTTAGTACCCTCAAAGTATTTTCATGCTACGATTGGGAACTGCAAAGTATCAAGTTAAGAAGTAAATGTTGTTTACTGTAGTACAAAAAAGAAAAAATTATCAGCTTGAAAAAGTACTTTCACGAACAGCTGGCCTTTTCTTTGTTGTTGTTCTGATGCTTTATTCACACTTCTGCAAAACAACAAGACTTAGCACATTCTGCCACTGTGTTCAGACACAAGTATATGTAAATTAAACGAGACAGAAACAAAGGCCTTTGACTGTGCACATTTGAAGATAAAGCTTGACAAAGGCGCCTCATGCTTGATGTTCTAACCAAAGTTTTGCAGTCACATAACGCTGGGCGCACATACTTGAATAATCTTTGTGGTGCATAGCGTCTGGTACAAGAAACACTCTAATACTGCTGTGCCAATGATCATGATATCAAGTAGCAAAGACACACCTCACAAGAAACATCACTCTGCGTTGGGCAAAGTACACTTTCAAAGTGCTTCACGAGTCGATTGCCAAGCAAAGCATTTGATATTAATTGTACTAGAAAGATGATAATATTCATACAAGCAAAACAATAATCAACTACATTATATATGGCCACAAACAGGTGAACTGTATGAGGCGGCAAGACTGCTCGAACTAACATGATTACTGCATGGCAAGTGCAAAGGAACAGCACTGACTGTGTCCTGTTTAAAGCACAATAAAAAAAAGCAAGAAATGCTGGCAGTCAGAAGATTAAGCAATGTCACATGCAGATAAGATGGCTGTGGAACTGCTTCTGAGTAGCAGAATGACTCACCATGACTTTAAACAATTTACTAAAACGCTTTACGCCTATGAGCTACTCCAGCATGTGAGCACTTACAAGGCTGCTGAACTTATTGATTGGAAAATGGCACTAAACGCAGCTACAGTGTTCACGCAACCATAATGCCACATTGATAATGATAGTAGTGCAAGTCAAAATGGTTTTAATTCTACAACAGACATAGAATTCATGAGCCATCAGTCAGTGCAATCCATCAGTGAAGTTTCCAGTAAATAAAAAGCCTAAAAACATTTTTTTTTTAATTCTGTAGCGACACACTTGCTTCACTGCTTCGTTATCTAGAACTATGCTACAGAAAAGTCTCTACATGTTTACAAGCTTCAATTGACAACACTACTTCAGAATCCCCTCCATCTCTACAAAAGGGGGTTCTCTCTGCAAAATATATTTCAAAACATGTGCACCCACAATATCTATTAAAAATCCCTCTATCAGACACCTAGTCAGTCAGACATCAATATCGCTTATATTGTATACGCTTATTTTTGTAAAGGCACACAAATTATAAGGTAGAAAACATTGACAAGAATTGCGAACTGTATATGTTTAATTTAATTTATATCACTTAAAGAGTCACAAACTTTCCATAATTCAATTTAAATTGAGAATGTCTCAAGGGGAAAGAGAGATAGATAGATAGATAGATAGGTAGACAGACAGACAGACAGACAGACAGACAGACAGAGAGAGAGAGAGAGAGAGAGAGAGAGAGAGAGAGAGAGAGAGAGAGAGAGAGAGAGAGATTGCAAATAAATGTGCACCAAAGAATCCATCAATGTGAAATGTCAAAAAAAAAAAGAGAAAGAAAACTGCCACAAGCCAGAATACCCTTACTTTTCTAAGCAAATTTGCAAAGATGCTTGAACGAGGCCAAAAGTTAGATAATTGAGGGCATATTGCTGACAGATCTGTGTGCATGCAGCCAAAGGTAGCAGCTTGCCTTGCAGTGGCCTACTAAGGCAGCACTTTGCAAGCATATCACCCGGGTCACCAATTTGAGAGAAATGTTAATTTTCAGAAAGGGTAACTCTGTTCTGCTGGAGATCTACTTGTTTGCCTTTTTGCTAACGATATATCTTCCGGAAGAATTGATAAGTTCCAATCAATATCAAGTGATGACACCCATAATGCCTATGCGTGAACACTTTCACCATTCTAGTTTCCCGTTTCTGAGTAATAAAAAGTACATCAAAGACTTGGAATTACTCAAGCTGGTTGTAAATAAGAAAACAGAAAATAGTAAATGAAGATTTCACTGTGGATGTATACTTGCCTGGAAACTGTAGTCTAGATAAAGAATTTGCCCAGAAAACGTGTTCTCAAGAACACAAGTCTGTAAAGCATGTACCGTTATCATTACAGCAATCAATGTATGATAAAAACGTGAGAGGAAAAAACAAGATCAAAAGAAAATTTTTGCTTTCCCAGGGTGGCAATTCTACCCATAATATACTAACACACGGGAAGGGTCAGAGAGTACAGTGATGTATATATGGGAAGCTGACCCCTGCAAAGCACTGTATGTTGACATCTAGTTTATGAGACAAGACAGGATGCCTATTTTTCTACTAACCTTGAATAAAAATGAATATGTTGTGCAATATTACAAAAGAAACCAGATGTTGGTTACTGTTCCAATACTAGCTCATAAATATTCCTGTACACAGCTTCTGGAAACAGTACTTGTTTACACCATAAGATAAAGTGCCTATAGCACTTTATTAATCTATAACAATTTTCGTAGTGTCATATACTTTTCTAACTTTGTCAACAAATCTGCTAAAAGCACCCAGAAATAATCATTTCCATGGTACAATAAGTAAAAATTTAGGTGAGAACAAGGAGGTTTTAATTTAACAAAATATTCTCACACGCACAAGACCTTAGCATACAAATCTGACAGCAAGTCAAAAATAAAATGACAATAAAAGGCAGAGGACAGTGGAGGCACACAATATAGTACTATGAAAAAAAAGAAGCCAACAAGAGTGTCATTAACAAATACTACTAGCAAAAAAGAAAGCGTAGAAAAGGGGTGGGAGGGGAAGCACCCAGTAAGCAACATTAAACACCCAGTTGCAGCAGGTGCAGCACTATAGTTGAATTCACGAACGACATTTTGCAAAGTTCTGTCAGGGCTCAACAACTTGCTTGCAAAAGATGAGCACAACAGTTGGCAGTGTCCATCCATTCGACATTGCTGCTGTATCCCATACTGGAGTATGCGTTTGTAAGAATGCTTTTGAGGTGAGGTTAAAGAACTGTGGATACATTAAATGGAGAAGAAATTTCATGGAAATAGGAAGAGAGTCATTTAAGGTCTAAGTATGACCACGGCCTTGAGATCTGCCCCATTAAGGACAGAATCACTCCTTCATCATGAGGTTGTTGGTCTTGGACGTAAAATCAGCCTCCCACCCTAAGGAAAGAGATATCAATTGTCATATAATGCAAATAGCCCTTCAATAACACCCTGCAACAGTTTCTGGCAACATTGTTACAAATAACAGGCAGCCACAACCTGCCAGTGTGGTTATTATAACATTATTAATAGTGCCCTCCTGTTCCCCACTATTCGAATTTCAGATTTTAGAATGAATGCAGCATGAAAGTGTGCACGAATCGCCTTTTTAAAAAAAATTCAATTATGGGGTTTTACATGCCGAAACCACGATCTGATTATGATGCATGCCGCAGTGGGGGACTCCGGAAATTTGGACCTGGGGTTCTTTAACGTGCACCTAAATCTAAGCACACAGGTGTTTTTGCAATTTGCCCCCATTGAAATGCAATCACCTTTTTATACTTCTTAGTTACATGAGAAAGCAAAACAAGCTTTAATAATAGTGTCGAAGATATTTACTCTTACCTTACAACAAAACACAGCCATCAAAACAGCAAAGGAATTGTGGAGGGCCATATAAAGCGATTTAAAATTTCCAGGAAAATTTCACATTACACAGCAATAGGGAGACTCCACGAGAGATCAAACATGCATGTCCGCTTGATATTTTTTTTGTCTATTTTTTTATATGTCATACAGGAATATTAAAACTGCACGGAACTGAAAATATAATTGCCAGAAAGCAAGCCAGAAAGATATTTGAAGGTGGCTGCGCGAGCGTCCTCCTATTGCTTACCACAATATTTTCTGATTTCATGGCTGAATTAAGTAAACTAAAAATGTTGTGTTGAAAACTTCTCTGCTCATTTTAATATGCTTCACAGTGAATTAGTTCCATGTGTCTTTCTATGCTGTCCACAAAAAAAACAAGAAAAGTAAGAAAATTCCAAACATGGCCCAAATCAGAATAGGTTTACAACTTTGATGCGACTTGGCGCACTTTCCATTTCACGCAGAAACTTGAAAAAAATAAGCACCAAACGTAGAACATTCTTTTTGCAACATTTATGCAAAACGTACCATGAAAGAATAAAAAAATAGCTGAATAAACAAGTTTGTTAAAAAACTCATTTTCAAGGAATACTAATAATAAAAACTCCAGTTCCAATTTTGCAAAAATTTTGGTTGGGAGTCTGCTTATGTTGGGCAAAACATGGGTGCGATAATGTTTCATTTGCTTCATTCACAAAATATAACGGGCCAAATGTTATGCATGCTGGCGTTAGTGCTGCAATGACTTGTTCCGGTTTGTTAACATTTACTTTCTTAAAAAAAAAAAAATAGAAAAGGCAACGGTTGTCACAAATGAAGGAAGGTTTTTTTATTGTAGAACAGAGAACGTGTCTTCTGCTTTGTTTTCTGGGATGCAAGAGAGAACAAACTCAACACTACTTGTGGTACTTGAACAAATTTATTGCATGTCCTTAGCAAATAATATTTAAAAGGGTTTAATCACCGTTAGCTGGCTAGCGGCAGTTCTCGCAACGGACAGCGCATGTCCGCTTGATTGATCACGGGCACACATCCACACATGCCATGACTGAATTCCAGGCTTACACGGCACTGACTTCCACTCCACTGACTTCTGCTGACGATGATACTCGATGGCTGCAACAGCTGCATGAAGCAGGGCCACTTTCTTGAGGAGGTCGCCGCTAAGTTTGGAGAACATATCACGTGCCGACTGAATGAAAGCGGCGCTTCCAAACTCGAGGTTGTGCATGGAAGCTTGGTGCTTAAGCAGTCCACTCACACCATCACAGGCATTCTTCCAATGCCCGGAAGTGGAAAATATCCACCTCGCAGATGAATACTTGGTGTGTATGCATTTGGTAGCTATTTTTAAAATGGCTTGCTGCATCCTCACTGCCGCATGTTACATGACAATAGGCAAGTGCTAGGGCATAGCATGCGTACGCTGCCTCAGGATGCATGTCGTCACAACAGCAAAGCTATGTGTTCCTTGTCATGGTGACACAGGTGAAAAATGGAGCTTTCTTGTGCCAATGGTACTATTGTATTTCATTTGAAAGAAGGACAGTCCAGCTTCCCGCAAAATCAGAATGAAGAACAATTCTTACGTGCTGTTCGCACTTCTTTGCCTCATGAATAGCTGTGGCTTAAGTGCGGCGTATGTATTCGTGAAGAATCCATTTCGTCAACCATTTGCCAAGCTCTTTCACAAAGAGGGTTGGAAATGACGTCTTCTTGATCAATGCACCGTTTTCCCAAACAGCAAATGTGACTTCCTGCTTGTCTAGCATTCCCAGACTGGCCAGAGCGAGGGCAGCACTCCATGGGCAGCGCTCGCATTCACCTAACATACAATCTGAGGTTGGGGAGTCGCAATGGCACAATGCTTGCATGCCTTTCAATGAGATTTCCAAGCTGGTTACGTTCTCAAGTGCGGAAACACGAAGGTTGGCATTAGCGCAATAACCACAAATGCAAACATCTTGTTGTGGTACGAACAGCACCCATTTTGGACGCAGGCTATAAAACTCTGACAGGGCAATGGCACTTTTGGGGTGAGCTGCTTTGAACATCTAGAACATCTCGCAGATAGAACGTGTCATAAACCGGTTTGAGACGCACTCTCTGGCCATTCGTGATGACTGACACAATGGCCTTTTTGTTCGGGCTCTGCCGAGAGCACCCAAGTTCGTCATTGCCTTGAAGTAGTTGAGCACAGCTTTTTTATCCGAACGGCTTAACCTTGACCTCGTGTAAGGATCAAAATCTGACCACATTCCATGCTTCTCACGCCAATTTCAGGCCTTTCTGAGCATGTACGTTGCGACAGCTGGGATTGCTTCTTGAATGCATTTGTTTTCAATTTCTGGTGGCACAATAGTTAAGAGACGGAGGTGCTCTCTATAGCACCTAGAAACCACGTACGCTTGCTTCAAACAATTTAACCAGCCAGTGCATGCACGACATTCTGTCACAGACTGTTCAGGTATGCTGACGCTTCCATAAGCAGCATTTAAAGTTGGGTGTATCTTTGTCACCATGATGCTTTCAATCTCGGCTCATTTTCTCTTTCTGTAAGATTGTCTGCTACATCTGTGAATGGAAGATGGTGCCTCCAATGGTGAAACATCAGAAGAAAGCTGGACGTAGCTGTTCAAGTCATCAATCGCTTCTTCTTCCTGAAGGAATGCCTCGTCAGCTTCATCGTGGGTGTCATTAGATGAATACAGGATTTCCTTGAGGCGTGCAAAGCACTGGTGGCAGACCTCGTCGGTGTAGCGAATATCCTCAGCCTATGGCAGTAGCTTCCACAGGGAGGCAACATCCAAAATGTTTATGCAACGAAAATTTTTTTTCTTAGCAACCTTCCTCTTGCGACGCTTATAATTGGCACAGAATACTCGAACCAAGCTATAAGCCGCATGAATCGCATATAGAGAACACCTAGACCAAGTCAAAACGTTTATACTGAACAGCGCCGCACTCTTTCTGTGGCTGTTTCTACACCGTTGTCAGGACTGAGCCTCCAGAATGTCTTATGGTTTCATGTTTTATGAACAAGGTTGTCTAAAGCTTTTCACTGTCAAAACGTCTGGGCCACGCTCGTTATCGAAGGACAATGTCCGTCTGGCACTGCCAGTGATCTCTGCTGTTCTCGACGTGGGAAGTGCATCAAAGTAAGGTGCTGACAAAACCTCATAAATTACTAATTAGGCAACTTCACCAGCCTTTGGCTCAGCCATGTTGCACTGCACTTTTTCGGCCAGTTGAAACGCAGAGGTGAAGGTTGAGGGAAGACAGGAAGACATTATCTGTGGGCAATGCAGAAAACATCTGATAACAGTAAATTAAATAAACGGCTCGGAAAATGATTCAGATACGTTTTTAAAGAGGCACAGTGTGAGTTGTACGTGGTGGTGCCAAAGAAGGTTTCAGTATCCACTGAATGTGGCGGATGGGGTGCAGGCAGTAAAGTAGCATCTGCATGTTGGCACACCTGCTGATGTCTTGCATGCTGTTGACAAGCGAATACAAGAGGCATAAGTGCGATGCCGACAGAGGTTGTAGGCTGCAAGCTCAGTACACATCAGCACTTTAGAGGGCAGCAGACCCCAACCCCCGCACCTGCTAGATACAAATAAAATCCGACAATAAAATTTTGTTGAAAACAAGCTGCCAGAACGAAGTTCTGAAGCAGCAAGGAAATTAGAAGTAGATTTGCATACAATGCAAACCGATAGACAACCACCAAAGGTACTCAAGCCAGCACGCTCAACATGGGCCACTTTAGCCCATTATATTTTGTGAATAAAGTAAATGAGGAAACATTATCACACCCACATATTGCCCGACATAAGCGGACTTCCATCCTAAATTTCCAAGCTTTTAAGCTTATCAAACCACTCAAGATACGACAGGAGGATCTATTAAATTTGAAAAAAACATTTATTCTAACGTGGAAGAAAAAAAATATCACCAGAGTTGCCCTTTAAAGGGCCCCTCGCTAAGTCTGGCCATTTTGAGCTGACGAGTGCCGTGCATACAATGCGTGCTAACGATTGTGTCTGTTAAGTATTACATTGCTAAGTGCCGTGGAAAGAGCTGACAATTTCAAACCGAACGCCGTTTGCCCTTCTCCTTGTGGGCGCCACGCTCCAAGATGGAGGGATGACGTATACGTGCTAGTTCACTTACATACATTTATCCTTGCTGTGACGTCGCTCTTAGTGACTCGTGACTTCGAGAACTATTCAAGGCAACATCTGTTATTTGTGCAATACGTTGCTTGAATATTTATCTGTTGCATCGATAGACAAATTAAGGTTTAGAGAAATAATAAAACACACGAACCGATTGTCTGCGTGTTTTTGTTTTACTTCACACTGCAGCAAGATAGATGTACTTCCGTTTCGTCTGCTTGTTCCCACATCGTGCAGTTGCACGCGCTGGCACTGAAACTATGCTATTTTCTACTGCATTCCAGCACGCGATCATGCTCTGTGATCTGCTTGTGTCTGCCTTAGTGTCTGTGTAGCATTGACTTGCACCGCTAGTCAGGTGTTCTCGTGCACAGCGCGCACAATTGTGTGTTGCGTGAAATGAGACAAACACAACAGCTCACGTGCGACACCGTCAGCGGAAGTGTGCCGCGCAGCAAAAAAGCGAGGAGAAAAAAAAAGGAAGGTGGGGCCCGTGACGTATGCGTCACATGATCCTTGAGGTCCGGTATGGGAGAACGCAGGAAAGGAATTTCGATTGCAAGGGCTAGACAGGCCAAGTGGAGAGAGTGTCTCTCTTGGCATTGGCGCTCGCCTTCTGAAATCATGGGCTTGTGGCACTGAAACATTTCTATCTCGGCTATTTATGAACCAACTTGAAAAATTCTTGCGACTGAGCGCTCCTTAGAGGGCACGTAACAACTTCTAGCGTATAACCAAAATTTGCTATGGGGCCTGGTGAGGGGCTCTTTAAAGATTAAAAGGAAACAGCAGTAAGAACTATTTAGCAGCTTCTCAATTTCCTTACTGTACATTAAAATAAAACAGTCTACAATTAAAATCAAATGCTAGAACAGGGAATATGATCAACAAATGATGCCAAACATACACACTTACAATGTAACCACAAATATTTTCACCATGGCCCCAAAAAACACACACACACACACAAGAATGAACATAAGAGAACCCTGATCCCTGACTGGCATCACAAACAATATTTTGCATAAATGTTGCAAAGAGAATGTTCTCTGTTTGACACTTCTTTCAAGTTTCTGTGTGAAATAGAAAACACACGAAGACGCATAAAGTTAAAAAAATTTTCTAATTAGGCTCATGTTTGGAATTTTTTTACATATTTTTTTTCGTTTATGGACAGCCTAAAAAGATGCATGAAACTAATTTACTGTGAAGCGTATTAAAATGAGCAGAAATGTTTTTCGACACAATGTTCTTAGCTTGCATTTAATTTGGCCATGAAATCTGAAAATATCGTGGTAAGCAATAGGAGGACGTTTGCACCGCCACATTCACATATTTTTCTGGTTTGCTGGGAACGCTTCTTGGTAATTATAGTTTCAGTTCTGTGCAGTCTGAATATTCCTACATTACATTATATATATATATATATATATATATATATATATATATATATATATATATATATATAAAAACAAGACAAAACAAAAGCTGGACTGACTTATGATCAAGCGGACATACATGTTTGATCTCTCATGGAATCGCCCAAGAGTAATATATTTCTTCACTTCAGTTGCAAGAATTCAATATAAGATTTAAGAACAGTTTGCATAAAAGAGAAAACAGATTCATGTTACAATTCAACCATTAAGAAAAGGGCAACTGCGGCAATTTTTTAGGGTCAGGGAATCGAAACAAAATTTCTAATATTTCTTTTTGACACTCTGACCGTTTGCACCAACAGTACGACAAAGTTTTGTTTATCCGAAAATGAATTTGAAGGATTATCATATCATGTGCCGAACTTGCACCATAAATGTATAATATTTTACTAGCCATCCTGTGTTTGCTGATGTCAGCACCCAATTTGTGAGCAGATGACAGTGATCAAGGAGTGGGTGCCTGTCAAGCAGTACCAGTGAGTGCACCTTTGTTTGGAGTAATTAAACAACAAATCCCGACATACAACCTGTAGACATAATATTGGCTCATAGGTATCTGTAAAGCACAATAGCAATACATCTTAATGACACCTTAAGACATCTTAATGTAATAGCACATGATAGTGAACAGCTTCTTTTTCTTTAACTTCTTATATTTGGGCTTGAAGGAAGCTTTCAGGCTTGCAAAACCAAACTACAGTAGGCACTTCAAGGAGAACACTGTGCTGACGCTCACTGCAATCACGAAGGGTAGGTGCCGATGTCATCGCACGAAGAGGCTCTTCAAGCTACCCAGTTGAATTTCGGTTTCAATATCGTGCTTTTTGCAGTGAAGCTTTCCTCGCCTTTTCCCCCTGCACTGCGGGTGCTGGCTGCTGCTCTTTTGCCAATTGTACAACATACTTGGGCCACCGGGTAGGTGAACTTTCTTGGACAATTCCCAGAACAGTTATGCGCCACTAAGTGTGTGGCTCAATAGACACGCAAAACAAGAGGCAAGCAGTGGAGAAGTTGGCTACAGAGATGGGAAGAACTCAGCATCAAAGGCAGCCGACTGTGGAGAAAGAAGTTAGTGAATAAAATGGGACAAGAGCGTGCACTGAACGAGGAGCACTGAGCCACACAGAAGTACGGAAGGAGAAGTGAAGTGAAAACATTTCCGTAAATATCAAAGAAGCTTTTAAGCTTATCAAACCACTCTGCATGCGACAGGAGGATCTATTCAATTTGAAATACCATTTATTTAACATCGAAAACAAGATATTGCCAGAGTAGCCCTTTAATGAATAAAAGGAAACAGCAGTGAACTATTTAGCAGCTTTTCATTTTCCTTACTGCACATTAAAACAGCCTACAAGTAAAATCACATACTACAACAGGGAATACAATCAACAAATGATGCCAAACATAAATACTTACAATGTAAGCACAACTATCCCTTTCACCACGCCACCAAAAACACACACACACAAGAACAAACATAATAGAACCCTGATCCCTGACTGGCATCACAAACACTTCTTGGTGATGAAAATAAAAATAGGGCCCACATAAGTTGGTCTGACAGAACAGCTGCATTATGCAAATGCTCATTTGAAAGTAGAGTCAACAGTGACTGACAAGAATGACAGCCAAGATGGTTCACATGTACTTACATCATCACAGGACATGTTGAAGTCAGACAGAACATTTCGCACTCTTGAAACAATGCTGGAAGTTTTGTATATGAGTCAAGGGGGTTGAAGGTGTTAAAAAAAAAAAAAAAAGAAGAAGAAGAAGAAGAAAGAAGCACATTTGGACACTGAAAATTGCTCATGGTGCAAATAATAAAACATATGTAATGATCCAAAGATGTTGGCATCTCCATCTCCACTAAACATCACCACCTTCAGTAGTGTGAACACCCCTTTCAAGATAATAAATCACTAATTTACTGCAACTGCATGAAATTCTAGGTTTCCAATGCATCATCAGTACTATGTACATAACTACTGGTAAGAACCATGCTTGAAACTTTCTCACAGAACATTCGCCCATCAGCAGAGCATGATTGTGCCATCTGGGCTTGGCCAAATGAAATATGCCAGCACAAAATCTTTGTGGCCACTTACGTGCGTGAAACTGTAGAAATTCGGAAAGCAAAAAAAGGATACATGGATGGAGTGACCACCCTTTTATGAATGCCCATTAGAAACAGGATGACCAAGATGATACTGCTGATGGTGAAGAACATGTGGTTCATCAATGACTGCACAAATGTGGCCTGTAAAAGAACAATAGCTATGAGAACAGAAGTTTCTCGTCAGCATCTAAAGCAAAGGGGGCATGCACTAAAGAGTAGAACTTTGTGCCCTAGTTTTCCACCTCATGCATGTGAATAATTGGGCACAAGTTGACAAATTCATTTTTTGCAGTGTCCAGAAATTAGCTTACCACAAACTGTAAACCAGAACAGTTGCATACCACACATAAAACGGAAGTAATTAAAAAAAAAAAAAAAAAACAAGCATCTGAAATACCTTGGTGGTCATAGTTCCAAATTATGAACCAGCATGACTACATAAAAAATTATTGGAAGTGGTGTCATGTGTAAACCGAGTACTTCAACTGCATCAGTGCCAAGGCATGCGGCCGCCCTGCTATTCGCCTCCATTTCACTGCACTTTAGGCTGCTCATTATTTTATCTGAGCAGACTAAAGTGCATGGTTTCAGAAAAGGGCTCTTATGGATTATATTTATTAATATCAAGTGGCATGATTTCAAGACCGAAAGCTACATAAACAACCTTGGCCCAGCTGGGGCTCTTTAATATGCACCTAAATCTAAGTAAACAAGTCTTTTTATATTTTGCCCCTATCAGCATGCAGTCACCATGGGCAAGAATCAAAGCCATAACATTGTGCACACCAATAGAATAGCACGGCTACTCGGCCACTATAGTTTCGAATATCATTGAACTGCATAGATAATAAATTGCTGGTGGATTCAATACAAAGGTTAACAGTGAAGTTTCACATGTGTTGTGATGAGAGCAGACTTGTACATGTTACAGAAAAAAGTAACCAATTACAATTACTTCATTGAAAACTGTATTTGATTACAGCCACCATTACTGCCACATGAATGTAACTGACCAATTACTAAAGAATGATCAACTACTTTTACGTTCCTCCCTACATTTCTTAACACTGCACAAATACAGCAAACAGAATGAGCTCGTCTTGGCCCTTTCAGTGCTTCCTGTGCAGCCTTTCACACATTGTTTATCATAAATAAAAATTGCTTTTAAATGTATTTGTTGGTTATCTTCTCTCCTTACTTGTGGGAAATCAGCAGCGACATTAAAAGTTTGCTCTATGTGTGCGCTGAACAGTAAGTTAGTTGATGTTGTAATGTAAAAACACTGGATGGGGAAATAAGGGAACAAAAAGCGAAATCTAAACTCTTTGAACATGAGCATTCTGGCTCTAATAACGCTTGTACTGTATAGAAATGCGAAACCATTGCGAGATGGAAAATGCAGTGCCGACAATACAGGCTGCGTGGCCTGCCTTTAAGATGAGGAAATAAACAAAGAGCGCCAGATTTGCCTGTCTGAACAGGCATATCCACAAGGCTTCTGCGTGGTACAACTGGTGGTACTCTACTGTAATTCCATGCAAATTCACATGCTTAAAGCTGTAGTGCCTCTTGCAGTTTCTGTCAATAAAGTAACTGGTTACATACAATCGGTGACTGAAAAAAGTAACTGAATTGCAATGTGCATTATTGAGTGAAAAAACGTAACTGACCAAAACTACCAAACAATGTAATTCATCACAAGTAATCAATGACATGTTATTTGTAATGTACAAGTCTGGATGACAGTGTTAAGTGGTGTGAGCTGCTATTTTGTAGTGATGCCTTTATTGACGCTTCGCCCGGGTTGGAGCGTTGCTCTGAGCACTCAACACGAAAAGCACCGAAAAGGCATTAACATCGAAAAAAAAAAAAAAAACATTGCTACAAAATCGCAGTCTTGGTTTGGCCAAAGCTCGTTTATGCAGCCACAGTGATGACATTGCAAATAGTTCTGACTGAAGCAGCTTTCACATACTTGTCCACAGGACAAGTAACTTGTGAACACTACATTAGCCACTCATCACCAGAACTTGACATTACTAGAACTTTGCATTATGCAGCACTGTATGCCTTTATACAAGCAAGCTGCACAAATGGTTTGCATGGCTTCATTTTTCTCTTCGGGTACTGCGTCAGCTCAAGAAGCCAGATGTCCCTTTACTAAACAGATTTTGCAGCTACTAACATCACTCCAACATTTTAATAAACTCATAGGAGCATTGATCGGCACATCGGTCAGTGCCATTTCACAACAGTGCATCTGTGAAGCAGTGAGCGTAGTTGCATGCGTGCAGATCATCTTAGTGCTGGTCGATGCTCGTGTGAGATTATTAATCTCTTGGAGAGCATATGGAACACCACATGGAACACCATTATACACAAGCTGACAATCTAGTCAGCTTATAAACCACATGTCTTGGTGGCATTAGCCGACACATATCCGCTCAATTCCAAATGCCGCTGATACATCACATGGAAACCCCCTACTGAGAAGTGAACTCTTAGGCTTATCCTAGTGGTAGAAGATATGCAGCACAGGCTCTAGGCGGCTAAAATTTCTTAAGAATGTTGGCGCTCAATTTTGCTTGTCCCATTGCGTTCTGCCAGATTTAGCAAAACTACTTCTTAAACTGACAATGTAACATAAAACACGTGCTGGATAAACGAGGGGTGTGGGTGCAGGTGTTCAGTCAGCCAGACAAAACGGGAAACCTCAGCGAGTCATCTTATGAACGCCACAAGCAAAATGAGTGACAGCATGACTGCACGAACTTGAGAGCGGGACATTATGATGCTAGTTAGTGCCGCTGTAGGCTCTACATCAACCGAAACAATGCACAGCTAAGCACACTGCACATACAGAACACCGACAGGTACAACGTGAAGTGACCGCTTATCTGTCAAGAATATTCGTTTTTAGTGTAGGAGGATCCATCTCTCAGCAGGTCCCGCGAATGCAGATAATGTACACAAATGTTATCAACCGAACGTAATCATATTACCTTACTAAACATATTAATCTGCGAAAACCGAATCCGATATACGCAGTCCGCAAAACATGTCGCACTCAAAATTAAGCGTCAACTGAATAAATACCTGTGACGTGACCGGGTCCATCAACCATTGCCAAGCACCTATCGCCGTGCAGATCGAGCTTATGAAGAGAATAACTGGAGGAGAGAAAGTGGTAAAAATTGGAACAGTAGCAAGTATTATTCAGGACGACAGATACAAATAAATGCGTTTTGAATGTCAAACTGTTGCCAAAGTGAAGCGGTAAGAAATTACTTCTCCAACGCTTCGTCTGAGGGTTCAGGTAACCGATCACCTCCGTTAGCCGCCGTTCGAAGGCTTTGAGATCTGGGTAGAAACGAAGAAATAACACTATGACAATAGATCACATCCTCAGACGTACGGGAGCGTTGCGCACGTGTTTATGAGCGAAGAAATACAAGTGCTCTCACCCTCACAAGCTGTTTGTTCAAGTGACATTTTGAGCGTTTGAGCGAGCAGCGCACGACCTCAGCAAAAGTGGCAGACTCTTCACAACAGAGCTACGGGAGAATGAACACACATGTCCACGCCCTCAAACTATACGTCCTCCAGCAAGGCCGCCGAAGTGACCATAGAATGTTTAGTTTGCTCAGTACGCGTACAACTGTCTGCGCTCACGCGGGGTACAGTGGTACAGTCGTACAGTGAAGCCCTAGAACTCCTACATTTTCCAGAGGCTGCTCCTAAACGACTCACTCGGTTCTTGCTTTGGCTCACTTTGGCCTTTAAAGCTCATAGTTAATTCTGTTTCGGTTTCGATTCGGTGTTGTCGCGCGCATAGAGTTTCCTACTCTATGGTCGCGCGTACACGTATTCTCGGGTAGTTCCCGGCATGGAGGAAGGAAAACAACCTAATTGTTCCCGGCACCTGGTTGCACACGTCGTTGTTTTGGTGTACAAATCTCAACAGATTTTGTGTACGATCGTGCCCAGACGCAAATTTAAGGCCTAAACTTTTGTGCAGAGAACGAATCCTGCTTTTGCGGTTGGCTCGCATGTAAAACCGCCACACATGCAGTGTTTCGGAAGAGTGTTACGAAGTTGCAAGTCATTTTATATATTTATAAAGAAACGGAATGCCTGTGGATCATTAGCAGACGAAATTACTGCTCACAAGCGCTCCTACATTTGTTAATGGGAAGAATTCTTAGCCTCATGCCAGTAATGTTAATTGTGGTAGGTAGGTATACGTTTTTGTCTCGTCTTCCGTTGGATCTGCTAAAAAGAAGAAAAAAGAAATAGAGAGAGCGAGAGAGAGAAAGAAAGAGAGAGCGTCCTATGATAAAATTCGATCCAGGGTCTTCCAGGACAACAATCCTATGCGGTACCCATTGTCCCAGACGCGTCTCCCCCGTTCATTACATGGAAATATTGTTACAAACGTCGAGCGAATGTCATATTTACATGAAAAAAATAGAGAAAGAAAGAAAAACAACAAAAGAAGAAGTAGTAAAAATCATAGAGTTTCCTAAAAAAATTACTAGAGGGAACTCTGGCGCTGCAGTCGTTGTCCTACCGTGACCGTGGGAATGATGAAAAGTACATGGATTTGTCTGATCTTCGTGTTTGTGGATTCAGACGTTCTTGTGGCTTTGTATATTACGCTATATAAATCTTATTGTCGTAAATTTCAGCGCAATCTATATTCTTCGAAGCAATTGTACGCCGGGAACGCGTACATTTGCTATTAATTGCGAAGATTGAGCTTGCCCAGGTGGCCAAATCGAAACGCGCCAAGCGTCTCAAGGCACTGGCATGCCCGCGATAAATTCATAAGGGCGTTTCATTCGTTTGTCGATACATGTGTCCGTGGCTTAATTGTTTCAATATCAGGCTTCTGTGCTACAGTCCCTGTGTTCGAATCCTGCCGTAGGACAATTTTAATGGTGTTTATTTAATTACTTACTACGCAATACACTGTTGAAAATGACGAGTTTACAAAGTCACAAAGCCGTTTGAAGCCAAAAGAACGAAGTTTAGGCAAATCCATGTACTTCCCATAATTCCCATGCTGGGACAAGCGCTCCCATTGCAGCTCCCGTAGACACTAGCGCCAGAGTTCCCTCTAGTAATTTTTGTAGGAAACTTTATGGTAAAAATTAAGAGCATGCTAGACACGTACTATACGTAAGAGCCTAGACAAGAATAAAAGTAAGGCCGAAAATCCCTTAAGGGAATTATCGTATATGTGCGAAGCTTGTGCTCGTCGGTAAGACTAGCGTACGGTCGTTTGTTGCGCGCCGCTTTACCGAGCGGCTTGGGCGCAACGCTCCTCGGCCGCGCCACATTTCTCTTTGCGTAAGGTACCTCTACAAGTATTCATATTATTTTTGAACTGCATGAAGTGGATACCGTGCGATGTAATCTGCAGATTTTTTTTATACCGTTGTAAATGTCCCAAAAATGAAATGCGACACGGCAAAGAATAAAACTAGTGTTGTTTATGTTTTAGGTTGGTTGCACAGCCGATAATTAACATTCCAGGGTAGAGAGACTCCTTTTCCATGAATCCGTATTTTATAAAAACAGACAAAATAAAAATGTGATTTATTTTTCTTTGATGCCGCGGCGACACGCATGTCGGCGAACGGCCGTAAGCGAGGTAGAAAGGGGAGTAGCCAGTAGTTCTTTGAACAACGGTATATTATGAGAAAACGTCGCAAATGGAAGAATTGTATCCCAGTTGGGATCTGGTCCGATATACATAGATATCAGCTGATGGGCGTTGAAATCGCTCTGTCAAACGATTTGTTTGTGGGTGATAAGCTGACGTCGTCTTATGAACTGCGCGACATGTTCTGAGTATTTCTTCGAGAATTGTCGACAAAAAGGTCTTGCCTCGGTCACTCAACAGGACGTAAGGGGCTCCATGACGTAACAAGATGGCTTCCACAAAGAAGGTGGTGACGTCTGACGCAGAGCCAGAGCGTAGAGGAGCGGTCTCTGCGTAGCGTGTAAGGTGGCCGACATCAATCACAATCCATCGATGTCCTGTCGGCGTGATAGGAAGAGGTCCGAAGAGGTCTATTCCAATGACTTCAAAGGGTGTCTCCAGACATGGAATGGGTTGTAGCAGGCCAGCAGGAGGCGTTGTTGGTCGCTTCCGCAGTTGGCAAAGTGTGCAAGAAGCGACGTAGTTAGCCACAAAGGTAGAAAGGCCAGACCAAAAGAAACGGCTCTTGATCCAGTTGTAGGTTTTGTGAAAACCTAAGTGGCCAGCAGAGGGGTCGTCGTGGAAGGCTTCGAGGACCTGTGAGCGCAATGAACGAGGAAGAACTGGAACCCAACGGTGTCCATCAGAATGGTAAATGTAACCGCGCAGCACGTGGTTCTCGAGCTTGAACTGCTTCAGTTGGAGACCAAGCCTGGCATTAGGGGGACACATAGACGCTCCGCATAGACGTTGAATAATTCGGTGGCAGTATGGTTCAGCACATTGATAAGAGGCGAACTCAGTGCAGTGGTTGGAGGGCAGCGTGTTGATAGGCGCTAGTGGTGACAACGTCAGTGAAGACGTATTCTCATGACCTCGTGAAGTGTAATGCAGAGATATATGCTCGTAGATGATATCGGCAGGGGGCAGCGAGAGAGAGCGTCTATTTTAGCCTAGGTAGGACATTAGGCAGTATAACAGGAAGAGCTTGGTGGCGCAACCTACCGCCCCGTTCCAAAGGGGACGCTCATAACATCCATCCATCCATCCGTCATCTTGGAGTTTCTTGCCGGACTTTTAGAGCACGTCAAAATCAAATTCTTGCAACCGGAGAACCCAGCGCCCAAGGCGACCACACAATTTTTTCAGTGATGATAACCAGCATAGCGCGTGATGGTCATTAACTACGGTAAAGCTGCGTTCATAAATATATGGCCAGAATTTTCGCATGGCCCAAACTACAGCAAGCCATTCCTGCTCTGTGAAAGGGAAGACCTGCGGCCTAACCGTTGTCTCTCAAGTGCTGGAGGTTACTTTCTGGCCCCATAGTCCTCTCCTCTATCGAGCTTCCCCTCGAGTACATCCCTGGAGCTCCGTTCAGGCCACCGCTTTTGTCAGCTGCCCTCGGCATTGTCGCAAGATCAGCAGCCCAACACGGCTGCTTCCACTATGCCTGCTCCTGCGGCGATACCTTCTTGGACCATTACTAGCCCTCATAAGGATCTTCAAATGTTCGCTGGTCTCCACGGCGACGATGTTGAGGACTGGTAGGAAAAGTACGACCGCGTGAGTGCATTTAACTATTGGGACGATTTCGCGAGGCTCACTCATGTAGCCTTCTATCTAACCAACGTCGCGAAGACTTGGTTTCTCAACCATGAACTTCACTTCGTAGACTGGATTAATTTTAAACAGCAGCTGCGACAGATTTTTGCCATCCGCGCTGTCCGCTGTTACGGTTGGCGTGTAACACCCCGGGCAAAAAGGATGCTCAACCACCATGCCTCATCGAAACGGAGGGTGAATTCCTAATTTGCTATGGTTGTCTCGAGTGGGTACCGGTCTGGCAGATGCACCGCGGTACGTACAGGCCCCTTCGTGTGTGTACAAGCCTAAGCGAAAGAAGAATGGATTCCTAATTTGCTATGGTTGGCTCGGGTGGATGCCGGTCTGGCGGACGCCCCGCAGTGTACACAGCCCCTTTGTGTGTGTGCGTGAAAACCCTTTCCGCGAACTGTCAAACTCTAGGGGAGAACGCTTTCCGCGATCCAGACAGGACCCCTGGGCTGCCGCCAGCGGAGGCACCCTCGTGAAGACGTCAACTGGGAGAATGGATCAGCCGCCCACCACAACCAGACGCCCTTTCCGCGAACCAACGACGCGCGAAAGAGAAGGGTTCAGCTGCCTACGATCCCCAGGACCCGCGGGCTGCCGGCAGCGGAGGCACGCTTTTGATGACGTCAACTTGGAGAACGGATCAGCCGCCCACCCACAACCAGACGCCCTTTCCGCGAACCAACGACGCGCGAAAGAGAAGCGATCAGCTGTCTGCGATCCCCAGGACCCATGGGTTGCCACCAGCGGAGGCAAGCTTGGGAAAACATCGTCCTGGGAAAGTGGGTGCCGCCGCCAAGCACCGTGGGACTCAGTGCATGTCACGTGACGTTAACGTGAACAAGATCCCGCCTGCAATTTTAGTGGGCCTATTGAAAGGGCCCCGCAATGTACTTTTTCAATTCATTCATTCTCTTCTTATCTTTCACCAACCATTGAATAAACCGTGCGAGTTTCGCACTAGAAATTGCCTCGTCCCTGCCTGATCGCCATGGTCTACCGGGCGCCTGCAGCCCGCCGACAACGCCACGCTACCCAATAGTAACGTCGGTCGAGCTTCGAGAACGGGCGTCGCAACAACTGGTCGGCAGCGGTGGGGTACGCTACCCTGGAGAACGCAACATCGCTTCGAGGTCGCGAAAGAGAAGCTTGCCGAGCCTGTTCAGCACACCGGTGAGCCGTACACTTCATATATAGAAGACGTCCTCGTCCTTTGCCGCCGTGTCAACAGCTCCATGGCGGAGAATGACAGCTTGCGCCATTTACTCACAGGCATTGGGACCGTTGCGTTTAATGCCCTTGTCGTGAAGAACTGTAGTCGACATCATACTGTAGCCGAGATCATCGCTACGTGCCAACGCCTCGATGGACTTCATTCGATCCGCTTGTAGCCTGACGCGTCTGATCACAGGGCAATCAACGAAAACGAGCTGCGTGCACTCATCCATAGCATAATTCGCGAGGAATTGCATGCGCCGCCATCACCGTGGGCTTTCAACTAAAACCACTCAAACTTTGTAAAGTAGCAGCGACACACTTGTATGCCGCCTCCGCGCCTCGCGCGCCGTGGCCGACGTTGACGTCACGTCGCTATGGGCCATGCTATTGGCCTAATGACATCACGTGGGCTCTCGCGACGGCTTCGTATGTTTACAGTCGCGCTCTACCGCCATTTTCGCTTGAGAAGCGTCTACCGACTGGCGAGGAGCGCATGTTGGCGCCGTTGCTCTTCGGTGTTGTTTTGGTTTGCGAACGCCTTGAACTAAGTTTTGTAGCAAGTGCGACGTCGCTTCACGGTATTTGCCATCACCATGACCAGCTGCGCCTTCGTATGCCAAAATAGTTTCAGCAAGGGCAAAAAGCTCTTCTCGATACCGTTCGGTAAGCGCGACGGGTTAAGAAAGGCATAGATTCATCTAATTGGGAGGGAGAACTTATTGCACAGTTTACTGATCAAGCATGTTGCAATTTGTCTGCACGCCTTAGCACGATTCCTACGCGACGTGTACTTTGTTTATATAAGCAGTACGTGGTCGTATTTGGTGCGCTTAATCGTTTTGTACACCAACAGACTCGAATTCGCAGGCACGCGAGGCTGCGTGCGAAACGTGATTTTAAGATTCACCCCTGTCCTTTCGACAAAATTTGGAGCGCGAGCGTTAAAACTCTTCTTAGGAAAGCAACTCTGCCTTTTGTGGTTACTTACTAGCCTTCTTTAGAGGGAATAGCTTTGTTTGCCTCTTTTGTTCGTGTTCGTCGTTGGCGGTCACCGGGTGGATTTGCGATACGAAGGAAAAGCATACGTGCTCTCCCGAAACCGAGTTACGGGGCGCGTTCATCGCCGAACGACAGCATGATAGGTCTTTGAGACGTACGTGCTTATTCGCGTGAGCTTTAAAGTGTGTGAAGGTTAAGGTACGGCGGTGGAGCACTCGCAAAGAAAACGTGCGGTCGCCCGCTAGTTCACTGGGTGGGTTAGTCGTCGTTTGCTCGTTCGTTTAGTCGTTTGATCGTTCATTTAGTCGTTCGCATGCTTGTTTAGTCGTTTGTTCAACAATTAATTCTTACGGCCACTATGTCTCTGAGACGCACTTGCTGTAGGGCGCTTAGACTGATGCGTTTAATTGCGTAATGAGGCAACAAATGGTGTCTAAATATCAACGACTGCATCATTCACTTGCCGTAATTTCGGCCGCTCCGTAGCTCGGCAATTCTTTGCGCGGTCATTACTTCACTAAGTCATATCTCGCAAATGTTATTTCGGAGCGAGCGCAACCGTCCTCAATGCATGCACCTTAGCGCAACTCGGTTCGCGACGAGTACGTTACGTCATTTAGTGAACGGATGAGCTAACACACGATGAAATGTTATTCGTGATGAGTCGCTAACCTAAAAAAATAACTTACTAAACGCAAGCTCACTCTGCTCTCGTTTGAGTCTGAATGAAGCGCTGTTACCGCGTTTCCGCTTCGTGAACGAATACTAAAAAAAACTGATTTCATTTTCTATGTATGTGGAGTCTCGACTCGATGATCGGCTGCGCGCATTTCTGTCGACTTTGAGGCACGAGAAACATAATAGCACCAGCGCCCACCTCTGAGCCTTGGCGCGTGCTTAGAAGATTGGAAAGCACGCACGTTGGTGGCACTGTAGCTTGTAATACTCTATCGGTCCTTCGGAGCAGCGATCGTGCCCTCTGCCAGCCTTCCTGCGTCATAGATGATACGCGCCACCAATTCAAATGATAAGGACGGCGAGGTATATTTAAGTAACTGAGCGCTTGCTGGAGGCCAGCATGTTGGCATTGGATCATAATCGTGTTATCTACAACCATTCGCAACAAGATCTGGCGACACGCGCTTGACAAATGTTGCTTACCTAATTGTAGCGCACGCGATACATTCGGAGTCGTCATGGTACGGCGTTAGCGCTCCTTTAGATACTTTTTTACAGCGAAGCTGTAACTGTCATCATCAGTCAACTGTCATCAGAAAAAACTGCCATCATCAGCATTGGCTCCAGCGTCGTTGTCTTCTTCCACAGCTGGATCGCTGGCGCGAACGCGCTCGTGCCACTCTTCCCGAATTCGTCCTCGTCATTATTTAATTAAAAAAACAAAGTCGTAATCAATAATTGAGAAACACTTAAATGAACCGTGATAAACACCAGGGTCGCACGTTTCAGCTTCGCTGGTTAACCATCTGTACGGAGTGCTTGGGCTGACAGTATTTAAATATAGTTATCAATACAGGAATAAAAGAAACCTGCCGTCACTGAATTTCTACAAACCTCTGTATGGAATTCTATGCTGTACACGAATTTACTCAGAGCTAGAAAGCCAACGCGCACGCTTAAGAGGAAGGTTTAGCTCAGCCCCAACTCCGACGCGGCCTATTCAAATACATGTAAAACGCAAAAACGTTTTTCTCAGATTACCCCAGGACCAATTTTAATGAAATTTGATGCATTTGAGAGAGAAAGTTAAATTCTAGTGGCTGTTCCAAGCGGAATTTCGATTTATGTCCTGAATTTTCTTAAAAAAGATTTTCAAATATTCGACCGTTCAAAAAAATAGAAGCACGAAGTTTACCAATTCATAGCTTTGCACCAATAACAGATATCGTGGTTCTGTAAACGGGATCCATTAGATCATACAAAGTGCACAAATTCGATATGTCATTTTACATCTTACGTGAGTTTGTTACGTTGGTTACAAGGGTTTCGCAAAAGCTGTATTTCCATATTACTAAATTTTTTAATTTTCATGTGTAACATATCAATTTTGTCCGCTTTGGATGTACTATTAGATGTAATTCACAGAATTATATTATCATTTTTCGTTGTTGAGTTACAGAGTTGTAAACTTGATAGTTTCGTTTTTTGAAAATTTTTGATTTTTGCCAATTTTTAATAAAAAATTGACGACCTAACTCGAAAATTGGAAACCAACAGTCACTAGATTTTAAGTTTTCTTTTAAATGCAATAAACCTAGTCAAATTTGGTGCAATGGTTGCCGAGAAAAACGAATTCTTTTACATGTATTTAGATAGGAGCACCCGAGCTAAAGCTTCCTCTTAAAGCGCACCGCCTTGCTATGCGTGCATTCACTCTGCGAAAGGTCGTCTGCTATACGCTGGCTGGCTCATGGATGGCTGTTATGAGCTTCCCCTTTGGAAAGGGGCGGTGGGTTATGCCACCAAGCATAATTTGTCCCCCCCCCCTTTTTTTGACAGTGGGAGGGTAGGGAGGGCGGCCGGATACCAAGTAGTGCAGTTTAGACACCGTGTACGAGCCCAAGCGATTTGTATACCGGTCTTCACCAGGCAATTATCGTCCCATATTCACCACTATATAGTCATCATCATCATCATAATCATCATCAGCCTGGTTACGCCCACTGCAGGGCAAAGGCCTCTCTCATACTTCTCCAACTACCCCGGTCATGTACTAATTGTGGCCATGTTGTCCCTGCAAACTTCTTAATGTCATCCGCCCACCTAACTTCCTGCCGCCCCCTGGTACGCTTCCCTTCCCTTGGAATCCAGTCCGTAACCCTTAATGACCATCGGTTATCTTCCCTCCTCATTGCATATCCTGCCCATGCCCATTTCTTTTTCTTGATTTCAACTAAGATGTCATTAAACCGCGTTTGTTCCCTCACCCAATCTGCTCTTTTCTTATCCCTTAATGTTACACCCATCATTCTTCTTTCCATAGCTCGTTGCGTCGTCCTCAATTTAAGTAGAACCCTTTTCGTAAGCCTCCAGGTTTCTGCCCCGTACGTGAGCACTGGTAAGACACAGCTGTTATACACTTTTCTCTTGAGGGATAATGGCAACCTGCTGTTCATGATCTTATAATGCCTGCCAAACGCACCCCCGCCCATTCTTATTCTTCTGATTATTTCACTCTCATGATCCGGATCTGCGGTCACTACCTGTCCTAAGTAGATGTATTCTCTTACCACTTCCAGTGCCTCGCTACCTATCGTAAACTGCTGTTCTCTTCCGAGACTGTTAAACATTACTTTAGTTTTCTGCAGATTAATTTTCAGACCCACCCTTCTGCTTTGCCTCTCCAGGTCAGTGAGCATGCATTGCAATTGGTCTCCTGAGTTACTAAGCAAGGCAATATCAGCGAATCACAAGCTGCTAAGGTATTCTCCATCAACTTTTATCCCCAACTGTTCCCACTCCAGGTCTCTGAATACCTCCTGTAAACACTCTGTGAATAGCATTGGAGAGATCGTATCTCCCTGTCTGACGCCTTTCTTTATAGGGATTTTGTTGCTTTCTTTATGGAGGACTACGGTGGCTGTGGAGCCGCTATAGATATCCTTCAGTATGTTTACATATGGCTCATCTACACCCTGATTCCGTAATGCCTCCATGACTGCTGAGGTTTCGACTGAATCAAACGCTTTTTCGTAATCAATGAAAGCTATATATGAGGGTTGGTTATATTCCACACATTTCTCTATCACCTGATTGATGGTGTGAATATGGTCTATTGTTGAGTAGCGTTTACGGAATCCTGCCTGGTCCTTTGGTTGAAAGAAGTCTAAGGTGTTCCCGATTCTATTTGCGATTACCTTAGTAAATACTTTGTAGGCAACGGACAGTAAGCTGATCGGTCCATAATTTTTCAAGTCTTTGGCGTCCCCTTTCTTATGGATTAGGATTATATTAGCGTTCTTCCAAGATTCCGGTACGCTCGAGGTCATGAGGCATTGTGTATATAGGGTGGCCAGTCTTTCTAGAACAATGTTCCCACCATGCTTCAACAAATCTGCTGTTACCTGATCCTCCCCAGCTGCCTTCCCCCTTTGCATAGCTCCCAAGGCGTTCTTTACTTCTTCCGGCGTTACTTGTGGGATTTCAATTTCCTCTAGACTATTCTCTCCCACATTATTGTCGTGGGTGCTACTGGTACTGTATAAATCTCTATAGAACTCCTCAGCCACTTGAACTATCTCATCCATATTAGTAACGATATTGCCGGCTTTGTCTCTTAACGCATACATCTGATTCTTGCCTATTCCTAGTTTCTTCTTCACTGCTTTTAGGCTTCCTCCGTTCCTGAGAGCATGTTCAATTTTATCCATATTATACTTCCTTATGTCAGCTGTCTTACGCTTTTTGATTAACTTCGAAAGTTCTGCCAGTTCTATTCTAGCTGTAGGGTTAGAGGCTTTCATACATTGGCGTTTCTTGATCAGATCTTTCATCTCCTGCGATAGCTTACTGCTATCCTGTCTAACGGAGTTACCACCGACTTCTATTGCACACTCCTTAATGATGCCCATAAGATTGTCGTTCATTACTTCAACACTAAGGTCCTCTTCCTGAGTTAAAGCCGAATACCTGTTCTCTAGCTTGATCCGGAATTCATCTAGTTTCCCTCTTACCGCTAACTCATTGATTGGCTTCTTATGTACCAGTTTCTTCCGTCCCCTCCTCAAATCTAGGCTAATTCGAGATCTTACCATCCTATGGTCACTGCAGTGCACCTTGCCGAGCACGTCCACATCTTGTATGATGCCAGGGTTAGCGCAGAGCACGAAGTCTATTTCATTTCTAGTCTTGCCATTTGGGCTCCTCCACGTCCACTTTCGGCTAACCCGCTTGCGGAAGGTATTCATTATCCGCATATTAATATGTTCTGCAAATTCTACTAATAACTCTCCCCTGCTATTCCTAGAGCCTATGCCATATTCCCCCACTGACTTGTCTCCAGCCTGCTTCTTGCCTACCTTGGCATTGAAGTCGCCCATCAGTACAGTGCATTTTGTTTTGACTTTACCCATCACCGATTCCACCTCTTCATAGAAGCTTTTGTCTTGCTGGTCATCATGACTGGGTGTAGGCGCGTAGGCCTGTACGACCTTCAATTTGTACCTCTTATTAAGTTTCACAACAAGACCTGTCACCCTCTCGTTAATGCTATAGAATTCCTGTATGTTACCAGCTATATCCTTATTAATCAGGAATCCGACTCCTAGTTCTCGTCATCATCATCATTTATTTACCCTTAAAGGCCCTTGGCTTAGGGCATTACATAAGGGGTAGGGGGAGCAGTCGTTACATATACAATGGTCGGTAACAACAAAAAAGCAATACAAAGTGCAGGGTTCATGTTCAACATTAACATCGTCTGTCCGCTAAGCCCCGGTAGCACAGTACGTGCCCGCTTTTTAGCACTGTATATGCTTCTTTTGTCCTCCTAACCTCACTGGCCCTATTATATCCCATTTACTGCCCTCTAATTCCTCCAATAGTACTGCTAGACTCGCCTCACTAGATAACGTTCTACAGTTAAACGTTGCCAGGTTCATATTCCAATGGCGGCCTGTCCGGAGCCAGGGATTCTTAGCACCCTCTGCTGCGTCGCAGGTCTGACCGCCGCCGTGGTCAGTTGCTTCGCGGCTGCTGGGGACTGAGGGCCGGGGTTTGATTGTTGTATTCATATAGGAGGTTGTGGCCAAGTACTGCACCAGGGTGGACAATCCTGCTCTGGTGAGAGAGTGCGTTACCGGTTCTGGTCACCGGGATCAGGCCGCACTCCAGGCCTGTTTATGAAATTTTCTAAACACACGTTTCTTTTTTCCGGTGGGAAATTGCGCGGCACCGGGATTAGAACCACGGTCTTCTTGCACGCGAGGCGAATACGCTACCGCCACCGCAGGAGTTGTACGCCTCATTTAACCTACAGTGGTGCCTTCTTTGATCAGTCAAGGTGGACCAATCTGAGCTCGGTTATACAGCACACATGGCACTCAACTGGAGAAACCTGGTATTTATGACCTGCACATGTGTGGCCATGCATAATAGAGGAGATTTTTTTTTTAATCAGGGTCCCCGTACAGTGATAAACTAAATGAAAAGAAATATTAAAAAGGGGGGAAGAAAAAAAGGGGGAAACAAAAAAGGAAGAGAACAGGGGATTTGAACTCGTGACCTTTGGATGTTGCCTGGAGAGATAGCTCAGTCGGTTGGTCCCTCAGGCCCCAGGTTACATTGAAGCGCCATAGCTCCTGTCCAGAGCCTCATACTTACGTGGAAAGAGACTGATGTTGGAAGTGGTTGGAAGGCATACTTTTTTGGAAAAAGTGGCCGCCCGTCGATGAGAGGGAACTCTAGCGGCTATAGAGTTCTAGGAAAAGCTTAAGTAGGTGCGAGCGCGGCACGCTTAGCGTGGGAAGCTAGCCCGAGTAACTATCTCAAGGACTGCTGCTCACGAGAGCGAAATACCATTGTGTAATTATAATAACCCTAATAAGACTACTTTCGAAAAGTGAACGACCCAGCGGGCTGCACTACGAGTGCTATGACTGATAATCTCTCTCTCTCTCTCTCTCTCTCTCTCTCTCTCTCTCTCTCTCTATATATATATATATATATATATATATATATATATATATATATATATATATATATATATATATATATATTTCCATCTCATCTATGGGATCGAATGCGAGCGCTGTTGCTTTGTTTCTGCGTGTAGTAAAGAGAACGAGTTTAAAGGAGGAGAAAAAAACGGAAAGGAAAGTTTCTGAAGCATAATTGCAGCGCCATGGTTTTAAAGCGCCCCCGCGGTAGAGAAACGGAAGGAGATATAAACGTGCGTGGCCATGGTACGCACGCGAAAAGCTGCCTTAATAAGTTTAGAGACTCGAGAAAATGTTTCGTTAACAACCGATAACATGGCAATCAGCACTCGAATACGACGAGAGAAATTATTGGGACATGGAAAATTCCCTTGAAATATAAGTATGGTTTGCGAGAGAAATGCTTGTAAGTATTGAACTTTTTAAAAGATGAGGGAATTACCGAGAGGATGGCGTCCGCACGAGACTACACCAGGCACCTTACTGAGACATGGAGCGTTCTGTGGCCGAAACAAAGCCCCCTTCTCTGCCGGCCAAGCGCAGATAACGTGCGTTCCGATCGCCCAAGGTTGCGCGGACATAGTTTAGTTTGAATCGAGCGAACTCGAGCGGCTCTAGAGCCTAGCAAAAGCTTATACAGGTGCGGCGAGCGAGGCACGCTTAGCGTGGGAAGCTAGCCCGAGTAACTATCTCAAGGACTGCTGCTCACGAGGGCGAAATACCTTCGTGTAATTCTAATAACCCTAATAAGACTACTTTCGAAAAGTGAATGGCCCAGAGGGCTGTACTGCGAGTGCTATGACTATAGTGCATGCTTCAAAATTATGAAACGTAAAATGTATTCTGAAGTTGGCACTTTCTTGTTTTCCAACAACTTTTTTATCCCAATCAGCATATAGTTTTCGTCCAGGCCACTCTTGTGGATGCTTACCTTGCTCTTTTCCTTCCTGAAGTTCACTCACATCTCGATTACAATATTCCCGTTGATGCCTTCTTTATTGATTTCGAAAATGCGTTTGATAAAGTTTCTCACCGTGCATCTATTGCTCGAGCTATATCATGTCTTAACTAAGACCCTTCCGAATTGATTCATGAATTCCTAACTGACCGTCAGTAATTCGTCGTTGCTAATTCTTGCAGATACAGCCTCTGCGTATACTGTACTATAAGGCCGCGTGCGCGTGCTGCCAAAAATCGCATGCGCGTGCTTAGGACGTGGTCTTGCCAGATATAGGCCCCATAATCTTTTTCATTTATATTAACCAGCTGCCAATTAGCATGCCTTCTAACATCAAAGTTTCTGCGAGTGATTGCTGATATAGTTTCTTTTTATGTGAGTTCGATTTTGAAATAAAAGATGAATGAATGGACAAATGAAACAATAAACTCTTCCGCACTGTCGTATGAGCACTGCTCTTATACACATACTTGCCCAACACATAGCCTGCGAAGGCCTTCAGATGGAGGTGCGACGGCGATAGGTACGACGGAGGTTTGAATCACTGCGTTTGCGCATTTGTGCTATTTTCGTAGGGCAAGGCGCTCATACTTGCACGAGGTTAATTAATTGCGGCAAGTGACTTCAGCATCGAAGCGTACGTGCCGACAAATTAGTGACTTCAGTGTGAGACGCAATATATAGCGCCGCCGTCATGCAGCTACATCCACTGTGTGTATCCTGCCCCGGTATGAAAATATTGCATGTGCAGCTTACCAACATTCACATTTACATATGCGCCGAAATTGAGAACAACCATTTTATCGCAGCTCTAAGAGTATATAATACAGTTGAAAAGTGATTTCAAGAACTCCTCAATGTTATGAAGAAATTTTGATTCCATGTTTGCAAGACATACAAGGCCTGCCTGAAAAGCACCGGACCTTATTTCTTTTAGAGAAAACTACGGGGCGCAGGTTGACCACACTGTGCGTCGTGGGACAAGGACGCACTGAGTGCTCTAACATCGCACGAGAAGTGCGCACCGCCGCTACTGACAAAGAATCACTCAAGAAAAAAAAAACAGACTTCATCATTACGAAATGAATTTTATAGCCACGTAGCAATTGTCCTGTTTCTCGAGTTTGCGATATTCCTGGTAAAATCGGGTTTCAGCTGTAGGATATTTAGTTCTGACACGCATGGGCAACCCCCCCCCCCCTCACACGCACGCACGCACACGCACGCGCGCGCGTGCGTGCGCACGCACACTATCAAAATTACGCGCGATTTAAGAATGTATAAAAATTCGTTTTAGAGTATGCTGCCCTTGTACTTGTTTATATACTTAATTTAGTATTAGAGTCCGGAGAATTCCCACGTGAAATGAAGCATTCTCGCGTGTCCGTTCTGTATAAAGGTGGCGAGAAGAACACGCTGGGAAACTATCGCCCAATACCGATTATACCAGTATTTGCTAAAGGTTTTTAGGAAATGTTACATTCCTGATTATCAGTTTTTTTTTCCATAAAACTGATATTATCAGTGATGTCCAGTTTGGTTACCGGTAAGGCAAGTCTACGGAGTTAGCTTTGTTAAGGCTCAAATATAATTCATTTTAGAAAGCATCGACAACAAGCTCTATACATTAGGTTTGTTCATGAATTTCACTAGGGCTTTTGATCCCCTTGACCATAATACACTATTGGATACGTTATAAATGTATGGTGTTCGAGGCATCCATCAGGCTTTCGTTAAATCATATTTAACAGGTAAATCACAATGCGTATGTCTGGGAAACTGTCGCTCATCTTCATTGCCGATTAGTAGAGGTGTCCCACAGGGAAGCCTATTAGGCCCCCTTCTTTTTAACGCCTTTATAAATTACATTGCAAACATCGACAAAACAGTGCAATTTATAATAAATGCTGATGATGCCGCAGTCTTGCTGTCTGGCGAAGATGCAGATGAGTTGCCAGAAAGATGTAATCGATTATTAGGTAACATTGTAACATTTAATTATTGGGTAACATTATTCTAAACGCGCACGAATTATGGTAAACAAAAGCTAAATTTTCAAGTACCCAACGCCTTCAACAATTTTCCCTTTACAGATGATTTCTTTTTATCTAAAGATGTGTTCAAGAAAAACACCAAACGACGTTTGATTGAAGGCGAAATTCAAATGTAAGAGAATGTATCTACCTTTTGTTTATACATATGTTTTCTCTATCTTGGTTGCGGACAAGTGCTGTAGTTGCATTTTTTTCGTGTCTTAATTCACCAGTCATTTACGCATTGTATTTGTACGTGTATAACTTTGAGTGCTTGCATATTACCTTGCACATGTTTGTCTTTTTCCCGAATTAAGTTTAACTGTGCGCATTGTAGCGTTGTTTTGACATATTTGTCACGCCTTCTATGTACATTTTTCTTTGCCTTTATATTATTACTGCCAACTGTAGGGGTACCGGGGCCTCGTCAGGCCTTACCGCCTTTTGTCCCGCTCCCCTCTTTTCCTTGAAAAGAATAAACTTCACTTTACTTCAGTTATATCATGGTCACTATCAAATAAACTTAAAATTAACCCTGGGAAGACGAGGGTAATGATTTTCGCAGCTAGAAATAAGACATTCAACATTAAACAAGATATCATGTGCGCAGAACATATAATCGACCTTGTTAATGAACACAAGATCCTTGGTGTAACATTTTCATCTCATCTATGTTGGGATTCACACATAAATCATTTATGTAGGAAACTGTTCAACTAGGGGAGTTTTATCGCGTTGCCGTGAAATTCTCCCAACACAAATAAAAGTTCGAATATACCACGCGCTATTTCACTCACACATAAACTACGGCAGTTTGGCTTGGATTACGAAAACTCAAGAGTAATATAAGTAGAATACTGCTTTTGTAGAAGAAAGCTGTCCGTAACATTGCCAACAATGGTTTTTATCTCCGACATGCACATACTTTCGTGCTCACAGAATAATTAAAATCCAAGACGTGTACAAGTTTCGCATCCTGCGTTCATTTTACATCGGCTCTTCCGCATTGAAACACTTCATTCAGACTGCGGCATTTCTGCAGAGAAACAGTCGTGATATCCATGCTCGTAGCGTGGGAGAGTGGCACATATCTCGTTTTCGTACCGACTATAAACGCCAGTCTTTCTTCAATTTATTCTAAAGTAACATAAACCCATGGTAAATATGTTAGGTGAAATATTTCTGAACTACTAATTTATTCATTCATTCAATTATCTCTTAAAATGCGCTCTTCATTCGCAGGGGACTGTGTTCGACGAAACAGGTCACTCTGGTTTCTGATGCCTTATGTATTATTATTATAATTCTTGCTGATTCCTAGTGATATTACTGATGTTCACGTTCTTAATTAATGCATAATGATATTCTACTATCTGTGTCGATAACGTCTTTATTTTCGTGTATGATGCTGTTAAACCTCTGTTATTTATTTACCTGTCACATATCGCCATGTATGTATGGTCTCCTGGGCCCCATCCAGCTGTTTCCTTGCAGATTTTAGCCCAGGAGTCCAGCCAGGACATTTTCTGGTAAATAAAGAGAATTGAATTGAAAAGATGGAGCAGGGCCTTATATAGGCTTTCGTCAGTACTGCTCTTTTTTTTTTCATAACGATGTCAGAGAGACGGACACAGAGAGACCGGTTGACAGACAACCGGGAAATTTGCTGGCGCGGGTGTTTGCTGGTGTTCGGTTGTCCAGCGCGGGGCTGATACCTGGACAGATTCCAGTCACCGAGTTGAGGAATAAAGCAGGAACGATGACGTTAAAAATGTGAACGCACTCACTTTCGCGAATTGTCACTATCAGGCAATGCGTATATGCACATATGTTCGAGAGTAGATAAGAATCCAAGTGTTCCTCGCCGTAATTCTGAAAGATAACGCGGGCGTTCGATCTGACCCCCAAACGTGGATCGTGCATTGTATTTATGCAATTAAGGCTATTGGCGCAAAAAGGAACTTTTGCGAAATGCAACGTCGTACTTCCATGAGGTTCGTACTATACCGGGGTGGTTCAGCGAACACTAAAAAAAAATGTTTAAAATTGCCTGGGGTAGATAGGGCAATTCTAGTCCATGAGCTGGTCTACCCGAATAGGCGGACATTACTTGCACAAAAAATTGAAATACATAATCGACTAAATAACAGAAGTTCACTAATTAAGTGTTGAACTAATTACCTTATGGCACATATTGCAATTTACAAACTCTAGCCGGAAAGTTCGCAAGGTGGATCCAGTTGGACCGAATTCTCAGGATGACACCCGTTTCGAGATATTAATTCCTGAACTTTGCAGAGAAATGCATTGTTGTTCCAGTTACATTTGCACTTCAATGCATAAAACGACGTTTTGTTAAGAAAGTAAGTGGAACGACAGTGCATTTTTACCGCAAGCTTGACAGCGCATATGTTGTAAATGGTGTCATCCGCACAGCTATTTTCAAGTGGATATGCCTTGTAGTCTCGCCCGCTATAATTTGTAAATTGCAATATGAGCCATACGATAATTACTTAAAAACGTAACTAGTGAATCTTTCAAAGTAGTCGATCATATATACATGTCAATTTATTGTGCAAGTAATGTCCGCCTCTTCGAGTGGACCAGCTAAATAAATAATCTATATATATATATATATATATATATATATATATATATATACAGAGAGAGAGAGAGATAGTTGTGTTATGTGGTGCCGCAAGGCAATTAAAAAAATGATTAACGTGTTCGCTGAAACGCCCTGTATATACATAGTACGAGTGATGCGATATACTGTATGTAGTAAGAGTGATAGGATAACGCACGACGTCCCGCTTCCTCATTCCAACAGGCTGACACGTCAGTAAAAATAAAGTTCACGCATCACATTTGTCTCACAACCGAGGGCACGTTGGGCACAACCGGTCACGGTGGATCACCCCTATGTAAATGCAAAGTGCTTTATATGAGACAAACTTGGTATAGTCGCAATGCAGAGTCGAGCTCTATGCTACGCCATACCGAGTGGCACGCGCGAACTATGATGTAACAGATATTACAATGCAATTCTTTTGTATGTTGCATCAATTCGTTGCGCAGTGTGAGGCAGCGGTGAGTGGGAGTCTTAGCTGGCTAGGCCGCAACTGCCACCACTGCCAAATTAAGTGCCGGCGCAACAGATGCCTTGCCAAGGGGGAGGACGCTGAAACATTCCACCTGCGCGGCACAAGCGCCGCGTCGAAGAGCCACTCTGCGCAGGAGTAGGCGCGTCTACCTCAAGTATGCTCTATAGCGAATGCAAGCGCAGCTATCGCGGTTCTTTTCGAGTCCAGTGTTGTCGCGTCGTAGGTTAAAGTAGCTAAAAATGCTCCTACATTATTAAAGCACCCTTATCTGTTAGATTACCCTTACCTATTAGAGCACTAGCTCTAATATTCAAGAGATCTTCTCATGACCTTTGTTTCTTAGCCGTGTTATTTGCGCTTTTTAAAGCTCTGACAGATAATTTCTACTACTGTTTTTACACACAAGTTCACACGATTGATGGCTGATGGGATTTAACGTCCCAAAACAACCCCTGGGCTACCAGAAACGGCGTAGTGGACGGCTCCTAATTAATTTTTTTCGACCACCAGGGGTTCTTTACCATGCATTGATGACCGTCGGCATGTGGCCGCGGCGGCCACCAATCAAACCGGCGACCTCGTGCTAAGTCAACTTTGACGTTTTAACAGGAATGTCGATGCAACGTTAGCATGCTGCAGCGGCCGGCTCGTGCTATTTACACGAGCCAAGAATAAGCGCAGCGCAGGTCCATTGTAATGGTGCAAATAACTGATAGTATTATCTAAAATTGTGCTCGCGCATGCTGACCAACTAATGAAGTTGAGAATAGCCGCAATACCTCGCAGATTTCGATGCTTTCACAAACTCCTTTTATACACATATGCAAGCCCCAGTGTTCTCCCTGTATAAATGACGTTTCAAGTACGCCATCATTGTTTCCCCGGCGATCATTTATTACGGCGATTCAGCGTTTACGGGTGCTAAATGTTTCAGAAGACGTTTGTGTGTTGCGTTGCGCTGCGGTCCCGCCGTGTGCCACCCTGGGTCAGTTATTAACGAAAGAATTCTTACGCTAGAACTATTAGCAAGATCAGATGCTAGTCCGTGGTGACGCTGGACACATTGTTAGCGAAGGCGTCGAGCTAGTGGTGAACGGCAGTTACGAAACGAAATGTTTGTGCATTCGGCCCGGAACATTTAGCGACCGCTCACTTAGTGAAATGGCGGTGACGATAAACTCGTCAGCATGCGAGCAACACTCTTCAAGTACACCCGCGTTTGAAAATAAATGCTCGTATGCATCACGTTAATAGAGCCAGGATGGTACACCAACGATAAAGACTGTTCCAATCGCCAATCGCAGTTACCAATCGCAGTTATTTTAGCGGTACCATATATAGTGTAAGATGTGTGGCATATATTTACCCAAGTAGCACTGGAAACTCAACGAAATCAGCAAACTTTTCTTTCTGCAACTCAGCAACTTCCCAAGCTATCGGCTTATAAGCAGCTTCAACGAACTGTTCGAGGCAACAAAGGCGGGCAAGTATGCTTACTAACAGCGCAATGTAATGAAATTCTTAACCAGAAGTGCGCTTCTGCTTTGAGCGAAACATTCGTCGTGACCTTTTCTTATTCGTGAATTGAATAACCACCTACTGTGGTTATTCTGTTTAACTGTGTGTTTAACTTCTTGTCAATGATTTCCCTATTGTCAAGTTTACAGAAATAAGCTACATGATCAACTAACTCTAATCCTTATTTATGTGAGTGTGATGACATAACTAGTAAATTTTTATAAAAAAGAACTGCTGCATATTTTTTTGTAATTATCTTAAATTGTATCTTCGCACAGTCACTTCGACATTCTTATTTTTCACATTGGTAGAATATTTCATATTCATAAGTCAGAAGAACACGTGATCTAAAAAATTGCCTCCAAATCTAATTTACTTCGGTCAAATACAACATCTTAAAACATGATTTTTACCCACCTCGTTACGTTTACTAAGACGGAACGTTTTTTACTTCAGCGTCATCATGGGTTCCGAAATAATTTTCCTGCAAGACTAACCTAGTTCTCTTCGCCAATGACCCACACATATCCTGGACGATAGATTAACCACTGACCGTATTTTTTTTTCTGCTTTGACAAATGCTTTTGATAACGTTATCCACGCACTAGTACTTTTAAAACTATAAGCTTCTTAAATATTGACCCATATGAGTTGATTTACGCTTCTCTTACAAACGGTACGCAATTCGTCCTTCTAATGATCATAACTCATCTACGGTACTGCACAAGGGCAGTCAGTCAAACTAATGATCTGTCTTCTGACAGTTCATTGAAAATTTGCGTATACACGGACGATTGTATGGTAGCGCAAAATAGATAATGACAACGACATTACCTACAAGATGACAAGAATACCGTTCTTAACTGGTGCAACACATATGAAACTGAAGTAAATGTGTCTAAATGCAGGTTCATGCGCGTGTCTGGAATTTCGTCAACATGTCCTAACTATTGTCCTATATAACACCGCTCTTTCAGCTGTATTAAAATACAAATAACTTAGCGGTCTCATTACCTTAACTTGGAGCGAACATATAGTTCCATTGGCAGGCAACTGGCCGCTCTAGGCACTTTGCGTGTATTCGCGGGCTTCTTTCACGGTCGGAAAAATACTTTTATGTAGCACGTATTGAACCACAGAAAGTTGTATCGGGAGTTTTTCATGTTGGTCTACAATTTTCTCATTGACAATTTTCATTTAATTGTAATATTTGGGAAGTTGATTAATTGATTGAGACTAATTATGCAATTAGGCAGAATGCAAAAAATAATCTGAGTGTATCCAAGCGCTCCAAGCTACGGCAAACAACTCTCTCTCTCTCTTTCGCTCTCATTAAAATTTTCGCGGTTGGCCTAAGTGAAGAATAAAACGTACATACACGCTTATTTCGCCGTTATCTTGTTCGATTATGCGACACTGTGATGATGTTTGCCTAATTTATCGAACCATTAATACTTCTGATGATTGCAACGGGACATAGATCTCGTCCATCAGAGCTGTATTAAATGGCAAATGACACTTAACACTTCCAAATGTAAAGTTATTTTCATTAGCAGCACGAAATTAAAACCTATTTTTCCTACACCTATGTACCGCTCCAGTTTCTTCTGCGTCTGCATAAACTGCGGCTGCCAAAGAATACTGCACGGAATTGCGCGCACGACAAGCCTCGCCGTCGTCGCCCCGTGACCGGAACAACATCCGTCAATAGTGCTTCGGTGCCGACCAGGCTTGGTCGCGGGCGGCGGGAAGACGAGGCAGAAAGGTCTCTCCACTTCTGCAACACCGGCGCCGCTTCCGTGAGCGAAAAATACTCAGACTTCCGGCTTTTATTCTCGAAAGGAAATCGCTCGCGCGCGTCTGAGTTTGTTTGTTGCAACCGACACCACAGGAAACAGTGCAAGACCTACTGGGCATTATATTTCGCCAGCTATCGCGCGTCTGCTACGCATTGCAGGTGAAACTCTGTTGACAGCGACACATCTGTTGGCAGTCGACATCGCGAAACGCGAGCGCGATCCGCTGAGAAACTGGCCGAACTGCCTTACATTTCTGTCGCCGTTAAAAAGTCCCGCACCAGGTTCGGGCATTGCAAAGAAACAAGCTCGGTGGGCAGATAACACGGTCACAATGTCGTATACAAAATATTACGCCCTTACGTACGGCACGAAAGCAACTGCAGTTTAAACGAAAGCCCTCGCGTCCTTAATTTCACAGAAGCCAGTGTCTCTTCCAGCATAAACGACGTTGCAGGTCTCGCCCAACACGTCACATTTCATTTGTTGTTTCATCCCCACTTGCCTTGCGACAAATCTTTCCGAAAGAAATAAATAAAGAAGGAAAGAAAAAGAAAGAAAGAAAGGAAGAAAGAAAGAAAGTCCCACCTGCAGCACACAAATAGCCATGGCGAATACAGAGCGCACAAATCCGCCGCCTTCGACTCCAGTGTGGAAGAAGACAGGTAACGAATACTGCTTGCGAACGGTGGTCGAGGCAACGGGAGAGAGCCTCAATGCAGAGACGGTATAGCTCGCCTCCTCGCACCATCGTCTCCCAATGTTTCACTCTTCTGCCTCCGCTATTACCAAAGCGCCTTGAAACTTTTCAGTGGCATAACGTGACGGTGCTTTGCAACTTCAAATGTATAACAAAAATGTATAACGACGGGCCCTTTAAAAGCTCGACTGAGCAACGATATCTTTGGGTTAACGTTGGTGAGTGACAGGCGAGTAGCTCTTCGCCTGCGGATATACTTTGTAGCCTGCAGTTCGCATCGTGCTTCAGAAAGAGTGTTTTGACACCTGTTCTTATACAACGGAACTATCTGTGCGTTTGTTTACCTATTATTTATTCGGGTTTATAACACTGCATGACATCACAAGGATGTTTTTCTGAAAACACGTCACTGGAACATTAAGCGCTATCAACTGAAAATAATGAAACAGAGGGTAACCGGTGCATAACAGTGCGCAAGACCAAAACAAAATCGGACAGGTGATGGAAGGAGGGAAGGGTTCTCAGGAAGTGCGCGTCGGTCACTAATAATTATGTTGCATCTGCTGATTTGCTGATTTGGCCTGTTCAAAACTGGGCAAAACGTATGTCGCACAACCTAGCAAAAACTGTTTGAATGTATACACGTGACTTTCTGTTGGCTTATTTTGATCGATGCTTTCCCTTAAGGTTTGTGGGAATGATGCATGTTTTCAGATGTTCGAACGTAGGCTGTATTTGCCTATTGAGATGGATTTACATCGATTTTGGTTCGTATTCGCCACACACCGGTGCATTCTGCGCGAATACTCATACCAACGGATTTTCAAAAAAAATTTTTTTTTCAAGTTTTAGGTGTCGGCTGGCGCCAGTATGCCCTTACGGCATAAATTAATTGAAATGGTAGACGCCTGTCTCCTAAATGAAGCTAGTCCATAAGAAGCCGGTGCAGAGGCCCATGTGTCCAGCGCCTAAGACAGGTTGCCGATTAGGGAACCGCAGTGGTGGCCTAGTGGTAGAGCATCCGCTTCCTATGCGGGAGATACTGGGTTCAAATCCCGGTGCTGCCGGAAACCCACCGGTTCTTCTGATGGTTAGAGATGTCCCGAGGCCTGGTGCTCGGCTAGTTGTGCGGGTTCGCACCTCGCGACGGGAGGCCTTATAGAAATCACATGCGGGGTCTCTGAGAGACGCTTGCCCAATCACAGACTGCTCTGGTGCAGGGCGTATACGCCGTGGCTGTGGGATCCAAACTAGAGCTCTCAGCGGGTACCTACAGGTAAAATGGCTACAAGCGTGATCCCGACCAGGTGCTTGTCCATTATGGAACCTCAAGGCTCAGAAAGGTATGTTTCTTCCCAGCTAACAGATGCGTTAGAAACCCACATGGGAAATGAGCCATGGCAGCCACCTAAACTTATTTTCTAAATTTTCGCTGTGCTCGCGAGGGTTTCCACATCATATTAGGGGCAGGCGCCTTTTCCAAGCGTATCACCCCTGAAGAAAGCCGAGTGCCAGGCCGAGGTACGCTTCTGCCCATTTTTGAACGAAGCAGTGGGTGCCCGGAGGGAATCGATCCCACGACCTCCCGCAGCCGAGGCGGGCGCTCTACCATTCGCCCAGGCCATACAGGTGGCGGGTGTGAGCCGTGCCAGTTGGTAGCTTTCACTCGAACTTTTATGCTTATAAGCTGCTAATTTGAATCGGCAATTGCTCCACATGAGATACCTTTCTTTCTTTAAGGAAACAGATTGGCGTGATGTGGCCGAGCTTCCAACGATCCGAAGCCATGCATAAACGCGAGCAATGTAGGCGTGAAACATGCCTTAGAAATATCCAGGTGGGCACAGAAACACTAGCTACTGTACATACACACGAGGCAGTGCACGGCAAGCTGTCAAGTAACAAAACAATTTGAACACAAGGCCGCGGGATGGACTTAGTGTACTTGCGCCCGTGCATTTCAACTGCTCAGTCTTTCAACGTGTACAGTGTTTAGCGCTTATCTGGCCACACCGAGGCAGGCTGAGATACCTAAGTGCGTATGACATATGAAGGAACAATAAGAAAATAAAAAAGGAAGGAAAATGAGCGATAACGAAGTTTCTTATTGGTTAAAATAATGTTAAAACTGAAGCTAAAATCATGCAAATCTAAGTTGGCGCACAACCACTAACTGTGTAGAATCTGATTACTACTATACACAGCCTGAAATGATTTATATCCCTCATACTGCTTTCAACATACTCATTCTCACACGAAAAAAAAAAAAAAAAACAGCCTCTTTCGTAATGCGAAGCAGTGACGCGATAGCTGGTTAAATATAACGCACAGTAAACGTTGCACTATCTCGTGCGTTGTCGGATTTGTGCGCGAGCAATTTCTCCTTAGTGAAAAAGTGGTGGGACACGGCTTTTTCTTCCTTTTCTTACATATCCTGCATTATGCTTTCTACCGCTGGTTTCGTTTAAATTATTTCACTGCTGCTTTGCTTTATTGCTGAGTTCATGTCACAGCACAGTTAAATTTCGAATTTCCCGGGCGCTTTGTTTGCTCGACGAACGAGGAATGTAAAGCTCTCGTACACTGTAAAATAATTTACACCCTTAAAAGTGGATAAGGGTGTAAATGTGTCTATAACACCCTCAGGGTGTCAGCTGTATAAATCACACCCTAAGGGTGTGAGTTATAGACACAATTACACTCTTTTTCACTTTTATGGGTGTACATTATTTTACAGTGTATACAGCACACGTTTCGTAGTGGGAGATCAGGGCGCACAATGTTGTCTCTGGGACTGCTGGTGGTACCAGGTTCAGTGATGTTGGAAAGTCGGGAGACAATTCACATGGCCGATGTGCCACTCCAAATCTTGGGGAGTTGAAGCGCTTAGGCAGTCGAGTCCCAGCTCGCGTCCACGGTATGCTGTACAGCTGCGGAAACGCTAGGGCCACTGACTTTCTTGGGCCGTGCTGGTGTTTGTGGTGCTTTTGTTTGCGGTCTGCTGTACAGGTGCTGAAATGGCTAATAAAGTCCCTGGGCCGTGCTGGTGTCCACAAGGGTCTCCTGCGGCCCGAAGCATTTGGACTGGTGACGAACCAGTGCTGGCAGGACTGCCGAGATTGCGTCACTGACCACTCGCGCCAACGGTCACGGGTCGCTTACTGGCAGCCAACGACTTGCCACGGCAGTGTAGAAGCGTCACCGTCATCGTCCCGCGACTGGGACAAGGTCCATTAGTGGTCTTTCGGCGTTTAGCGACCAAGCCTTTTATTAGACTTGGTCGAGCACGTCTTTCGCACATGCTATATAGCACAGTTGATGTTAGAGCTAGTATATGCTGTCGTATTGTCACTGAGCTCGCATACAGGTCCTGGTGAAATAATGTTGTTAATGGCGCTGCCAATGAACTGCACGCTTCATCTCTATAGGAGCGTTGACAAGCACACGTTTCCACTTATTCGCCTAAAGTTGAGCGGATTCGACTGCACTTGGCTCGATCACGTGCGAAGGGCTCATTTGAGCCCAATTATTGTTCGCCTTCCTGGAACTCGAACCATTTTGGCGCGGTGCCTTCGGACCCTGGCGTTCTCGAGCAAAGCTGGGGTGTGATGGTGCGTCCCTCGGTCGACGCTCCTGCGGCCACGCTTTCTGGAGCGAAGATGGATGTGTGGAGGGGTTTGCACAAGTGTGGGTGTGGTCTGGTTATGACGCTAACAAGAATGTTATTATGTGCAATGATGGTTCAAAAAAAGAAAATGATTACAGCCTGCACACTCCTTCCCTTCTCAGTGCAGCAGATTAGCCGGCGTGTGGCGTTACACTGAAATTCCCGTTCGCGTCTCTCACGACAGTGAAAGGAATCACAAATGCTTCCACGTTGTCAAATTTGGCGCCTAAGTCTTTACTTGTGCGTGAGCGGGTTCACAGTGTTGAACCTTCACGCTTCACGTTGATGTACTTAAAACATGTCGAGTCTCTAGAATGCTTTATCCTCGTGTGCCAGCGGTTCCGAAAGAAACATTTTCTTTGAATTACTACCCTGCGCAAGATCCCGGCCACGGCGGCCGCATTTCGATGGGGGCGAAATGCGAAAACGCCCGTGTGCTTAGATTTAGGTGCACGTTAAAGAACCCCAGGTGGTCGAAATTTCCGGAGTCCTCCACTACGGCGTGCCTCATAATCAGAAAGTGGTTTTGGCACGTAAAACCCCATAATTAAAAAAACAAAATTACCCTGCGCAAGGGATACTTTATAGTCATTCTGCTCTTGGTCATTTCAATTGGGTCCTATGTTGGATAAAGTACATTTATTTTACACATACATTTTTTTTCTTCTTTTGCATGTCTACACTGACGGCGTCATGTAGCGGTTTGGACGACAGTTCGTGTGGCTGTAAACCCTCAGTGCGGACGAGACACAGACCAGTTCCATCTATGCTTATTTCTTTCTTCGTGCGTGTTTGCGTTCACACTAATGCTTACAAAAACCGCACTGTTTTACGTGGACACTGACGCGTTAAATGACCCTTTAGAACGTTATTAATATATTTATCTCTTGCTGCCCCGCCATGAACTGACTTTTTCGTTTTTCCACTGCATTGTTTCTTTTCTTTTTGTATTATTACTCTTAGTTGCTTTATGTTTCGACCAGGGGCAAGGACCCCAAGAGAGAGAAAGTGAGTGCTTAGAGCTGCCGGGATACGGACATGCAGAGAAGCCCAGAGAATACGAACCGTTGACTACAGACAATGAGTTACGCAGACCAGCTTTATGCGGCTTCTTTCCGAAGAAAGCTTGCGTGCATTTAAGTATCTCTAATGTGCCCTGTGGCAATCCGTCCAATAAAAAAAAGAAGACAGAAAAAAGACACTGATTGTTTCTGTATAAGGTGTCCTACCTAACGTTAGATAAGCTGCTAAAAGAAAAAAAAAAAAAAGATTTAGAGAACACGGTGCACGCTACGCTTATAAGAAGTATACAGTGTTTGGTCGTCGGTGGTCTGACAACCAAGCACCGTAGGTCTTATAATCGTACCTTGCATCACGTTTTTTTAATACACTTTTTTCTTTAAACAGCTTGGCTAACGTGAACTGGGACACCGGGTATACCTGCCTAAATATGTTGGGCGAAAATAGAGTTAGTGATTACAAGACGTACTTTGAACAATCTCCCTTTCACGGATACCAGTCATTTCAGGCAGACAACAACGCCAGCGAAAAACGAAAGGCAAACAAGATTTCTTGATTCGTTGCTATCCTCCGAAAGTCCACTCCGATAATTCATTCTGTTTTTCCCGCTTGACTGTTGGCAAATCCCCCATAGTGGGTATGCGACGCTTTCTTTAAAGTCATCATCAACATTATCATTATTACTATCGTGATGAATACCTGAAAGTTCAATCTTTTCTTTTTAAACCTTTTCAGACTTCATATTCGGCTAACTGGCAGCGCGAGGAGTGTGAAGCCGAAAATGACGGCGGTTTTCGTAACGTTCCGCATTTTGCTGCAGCCGTCGATGAGTGAACAGAGGCTGGCGATGCAGTGGCTACGGTCATTGATCTTCCTGCGCAGGGCAGGTTGTTTCTTCGTCCGGGCGCTAGACTGCGGTTCAGAAGGGGCAGAAAAAAAAAAAAAAAGAAGTAATAACTTGGGGTTCACAGGTATGGCGCTTCCATTGTTACTCATCGTGAGAAGCAGCCATCACGTGGTGATAGAAGCGCGAGCCGAATCCCAGGGCAGGCCCGCTCGCCCTCTTCTGGGAAGGGCACGGGGTGCGGCGCGCAGTCCGAGGAACTCGGAGGCGCCACCGGTGCTGGGACGACGACGCCATATGGCGAGCGCGCGTACACTGGCAGGCGCGCCTCTCTTGACTGTCCCGCCTCGCGAAGCGGTCGCGCTCGACGACCAATGGACGGCCGCGGGTTCACGACGCCGAGCGCGTCACCGAGGCTGCACGTGACGCCGGAATGCGTCGTCGTCCCCCGAGCGGCGTGTGTGTGAGAGCGCGCGTTCTTTTGCATTCTTCGTCTCGCGCCGAACCGTCCCATCGCCCGTCGCTCTTCCCTTTTTTTTTTTTCTTTACCAGCTCTTTATCTCTCGCCCTGCTTCGCCGCTCTTGAAAAAGAGACCACGCGTCGGCGGCCGGCGCATAGCAGCCCGCCGCGAGCCTGCGTTGAGCGCGCGCCTCGTCGAGGCAGGCCGTGGTCCGCGACTCCCGAGCGTCGGTCGGCCCGCATCCCTCGTCGCTGATCGGACTGAGCTCGTGCTGGGCTGTCGAGCGTGTGCAGCCGCTGCACCCGGTCTGCGGGTAGCTAGCTCGGACGAAAGGATTTCCATCGTTCTTTTTTTTTTTTTTTTTTTCATTCTGATTTTCCCGAGAGTTTCCGCTCGTATCTAAAGTAGATTTCGTCTCGTCACAGCACCAGTACGATGGCGAAGGTAGCGAAAGTTGCATTGTGTTCGATTCTGTGCACCTTCTTCAGCGCTGGAGACACCGACGGTGCCACCATCCACGAAAGGCGGCGGAACAGAATATTCACCACAAAAAAACATCCACTTATACTCGGTATGTGCTAAACTTTTCTTACAGTATACGCATATATATATATATATATATATATTGGCATTGAACGAAGTGTTGCTAAGGGAGATGCTGCACGATATACTCAACGAGTGGTTGAGATATGTTTAGTGCCCCCCCCCCCCCCCCCCCCCCCGGTCTCCCTTGTCTCCAAATTTGCTTCTCGCAATGATTACTCGGCCTGTACTCTGTCTGTAGTAGGGCTTCTCATGTAGATTAGTTTCTGTTTTGACTGGGTGAATGCTAAATATACGATCATAAGTGGAACCGTTGGTCTTAAAAATTGGATAAGTGTCCCGTTAAACTACCATTTGTACTTTAAGATGCAAGTAGCTCTGCGGTGCGTCAGGTGATGCGGAACTTGTGGAAAGTGTGACCGTTTAAGCGACTTCCGCATAGCGGGTGAAATCAATTACGTGGTGCTGACATTCTTTGACGAACACGATTGGGTGCCTTCGATAAGCACAGTCCATTCATTTGGTATGATTGCATCCTTTCTGTTGTTAATGACGGTGATCGCTTACTGTGTACTGTATAAAGAGGTGCACCACTCCATATGAGGTCTAGCTGACACGCACTTTTCCTATTGGATTAGGGGTGGGGGAATTAGCGATAATACACGATAAATTCTATCATCGGATGAATAGGGGAATCTACGACGTCACTCTTCTTGCTTCAGACGCGGACAATGGGGGAATTGTAGTGCATTAACAACTAGTCTGTGTGCATTTTTGCATCTATTTCAATTATTTTTTTTCTTCCCTAGAGAGGAAGTATTGTGTTTGCGTGTCTCTATGTGTGTGTTGAAGTAAATTCAATGCTGTTTCCTCGCTCTGAAGAGCGTGACTCACTCTCTCTCCGCGTTTTATTCCGGAAAAAGAAAAAAAAAGGAAAGAGAGACAACATTTCTACCAGTGTTTGTCCAACCAGGAAAAAACTATAGCAAGGGGACGACTATAATGCATCTACACAGTTTACAGTCAAGGCGAGTTAAATCCAATAATTGATGAGGTCTATAAACAAAGGTTTCAGAAGGGGTGGTTGCTACACCGAACATACCTTCCATTTGATAAGAATAAATCAGTAGGGGTGTTCGAATAGCGAAATTTTCGAATCGAATGAAATACAAATATTTGACAAAGACGACCTTCGAATATCGAATCTAATACCGAATATTTCCGATTCATAAACGAAGTGAAATAAATTGGTTCCATGAAGTTCGTTGGGTAAAAAGAAGAAAAAGAAAGAATAAGGAGGACTGCTTTACGTTATTTGATAAACGCAATGCCGTTAAACAATGTCAATTAAACTGAAAATCTGTTAAATAAATAAAGAATAGAAAGAACAACTGAAGGTCCATTATACAAGGTGTTTCAGTGAATACTTTCAAACATTTTTTACGATTGTGGCTGATAGCCCAATTCTAGTCCATGAGCGGGTCTACTCAAATAGGCGGACATTACTTGCACAAAAAGATTGGAACGCATGATCGATTAATTAACAAAAAACGCACTAATTAAGTTTTTAATTACCTTATGACACATATCGCAATTTACAAATTCTAGCAGGTGAGACTGGAAAGCATGTCCGCTTGAAAAGAATTGTGTGGATGACACCATTTACGAGATATGCGCCGTCAAACTTGTGGTAAAAATGCACTGTCGTTCCACTTGCTTTCTTAACAAAACATCGTTTGTGCATTGAAGCACGAAAGTAACTGGAACGCCAGTGCATTTCTCCGCTAAGTTCGGGAATCGATATCACGAAACTGGTGTCATCGTAAGAATGCGTCCCAAGTAGATCGCCTTGCGAACTCCCCGGCTAGAATTTGCAAATTGCAATATGTGCCATAAGTTAATTAGTTAAAAAATTAATTAATGTTTCTTTTTGTTAATTAGCCGATTATGGATTTCAATTTGTTTTTTGAGTAGTGTCCGAATCTTTGAGTAAACGAGCCCATGAACTAGAATTGTGCTATCTGCCACAGGGAACTTTAAAAATAATTTGAAAGTGTTCGCTGAAACACGCGGTATATATGGTGCACCTGTGGCAATGATAGTAATGAAACAAAGGAAGAGCACGCCACCAGATGAACGTAGTAGAGCTGTTTGTTTGAAGAGCAAAGGGTAATACTACAGCCGCACACATCGTTCTAAAGGATCCAAGCAACGATCAGTTGGGCGAATAATAAATTGCTTTGACTAAATCGAGATAAATTCGCAGATTGCCAAAGGCGAGTCATGCTTATTTAGCGACTGGAAGGAACTATGCAGACGTGATGATCTGCATGTGTTCGCTCAGGAACGGATACTTCTGCGCAACAAACGCGGTCCTCCGGCAGTGGTGTCATTCATTCGGAACAATCTCCACTTTACATTGGTCCTGCTGCCTGTAGACTGCAACGACTGTTGTTACTCGGTATAGTACTTGAAAAGATTCGAATATTCTGACATTTTAGAATATTGAATTCTCGAACCGAATACGAATCGGATAGCAAAGACTATTAGATTCGTATTCAAGAGAGAGAGAGAGAGACAGAGTGGTAAATGAGATGCTAAAGGCAGGGAAGTTTACTGGAAGAGAAATTTCTGGTTCGCATGCTCCTGCTCACGCTCCACTTTTAGGATATTCGCACATCTACCCCAGCTTCACAACGAAGTCATAGTGGTTGGCAAATACTCTACTGGTTTGTACGTTTCTTCCGTGCTAATTATTGGCTAAAGAGACTGGTACACTGCATTACGATTTGTTTAAACTCACAAGAAAATAAATACGTTAATATATTTAATATGTCCAAGAAAGAATGGAAGAGGAATTTATTTAAAACTATTGGTCCTAGTTACTTTTGCCGCTTATCCCGTCATACTTAATTCTACAACTTGTTCACACTGGACTGCAATCAACATAGCTGCTCATGTTTGCAACATACTACTTCGTACGCGGTTGCTTGTTTTCTATTACGGAGCCGTTTTGTAATTGAACTTGGAGCAGATAGCCACTTTTAATATGTCCGTTTATGCGCTGTTTTCGTTTGTACTTTTACCCCCCGCAGTGGCTTAGCGGCTATGGTGTTGCGCTGCTAAGAACGAGGTCGCGGGATCAAATCCCGGCCGCGGTAGCCCCCTTCAGATGGGGGCGAAATTCAAAAACGCCCGTGTACTTAGATTGAAGTGCACGCTTCTGGTGATCAAAAGTAACCGGGAGTCCTCCACTACGGCCTGCCTCATAATCAAATCGTGGTTTTGGCACGTGAGACCTCGTAATGAATTTTTTTTTAAACAGTTACACAATTGGCCATACGAGTAATGGTTTTTCCGTGCTTGATGTGCTGAATAACCTTGGCGGATCGAGAAACATGCTTTCGTAATCTGTGAAGCTGCCCACAGTATCCCAGTTTCTTTTTCTCTAAATCTTAAAAATGGTCGAGTTTAGGCTGGCTGAAATCATCCTATATTGTACGCGTGTCCAATCTCAGGGTTGTTCAGCTGTCCAGGAAGTTTAATAATGACAAGCCATGACGGAGCTTCGTCAAGAGTAACTCAATTTGAGTTAAATATAGCTCCCCCATGCGGCGAGAGACTGCATTTTGGCTGTACGGGCTTCCCGCTTTGCGACGACCCATGCACCCGAGCCGGGCGCGCGTAAAGTGGACTGCCCCGTATAGTTGAGCTGTTTGAACTCTGAGGCGAGACACCCTTGCACCGTCTGCGACAAGTGGTGGTTTAGGAGGCACCGGACTTGGCGAATCGTCCTTCGTGAAGGAGCACGGCTCAGAGCCGTCTAATCTTTGGAAAATTGACTGCATTAGGAAAAAAAAAAAGTCAGAGGGGCGAAATGCGGTGGCAGTAAGAGATCACGAAATATGAGCGGTAAGCACTCGCTGTGGCCTGTGGGTCGACTTGTGCCCAAATATTTGTCCTACTCGGAAAGTAGCCGTGGTGGTGGGGAATAGGGCATCCGCGACCAACAAAACAGGTCCTAGTGGTTACGTAGTTGGTACAAGATCCAAGGGATCGAGTACGCTATAGCTATACCATACGGAACCAGAGTGAGAAAGCGAAATGTGGTAAGCGCGCATAAGTTCACCACGTGAAACGAAAGCGAACCGAACACACACACCTAAGCTCACACTCATACAGGCGCACTCTTGCTTGGTGCGTGCGCGAATTTCATAAGGGCCAGACCTCTGGCCGTCAATGGAAGGAGAGTGACAGGGGATAGGGCTGACAGAAGTGCGAAGCAGCGGCGCTGCAGGGGCGTTTCCACCTATCGCGATTTCAGCTGCGGCGGCCGCATCTCGATGGAGGTGCAATGTACGAATGCTCATGTAATGCGATTTCGGGGTAAAAAAATGCCAAGGAGGTCAAAACTATTCAGGAGCTCGCAAAAGCAATGCTCTTGTGCGTAGCTCGTCTGGGTTGTGCCGCTATAAAGTGTCTTACGTTTAGCTGCACCAAAATTGTAAAAAGTCGCTTGTGGAAGGTAACACCATTCTAACTCACGAACTGAATTGCTCGGCGAGGCGAACGTTACTTCTACGAAAAAATAAAAATGCTTAATTGAATAACGAACACAATTGTATTCATTAGCTATTTAATTAATTAATTTACGGCACATATTGAAATTTACGAATTGTAGCCGGTGAGTTCGCAAGGCTATTCACTTGGAACGAATTCTCAGGATGGCAACCGTTCCGAGACAATAATTTTTAAGATGTCCGATGAAATACACTGGCGTTCCGGTTACTTTCCTGCTTCAATGCATGTCACAGCGTTTTCATAAAGAAAGTAAGTGGAACAACAGCGCATTTTTACCGCAAGTTTCGTGGCGCATGTCTCGAAACAGGGGCCCTGCCCAGAATTCGTTCCAGGTCGATATGCCTTGCAAACTCACTAGCTTCAATTCGTAGATTACAATATGTGCTGTCAATCAACCCTTCTGCGGCTGGTCAGTTTCTGACCGTTTGTGGCCAAATTGTGACATTGATAAAGACACCATATGGATACCTCCCCAAGAAATATTTATTTTCTGCCCAATGTGCAAACCACATCCAGAATAAGCTTAATCAAGGAAAGAAAATAAATATTTTACGGGAACTTTTTCAGCGATAAAGGAGAAATTCCAGACAGAAAACTGGAAGTGGGCTTCATCGTATCCCACCTAAGGCTTCGTTTTGGAATTTGTACAGACAGCTCTCGTCATATGTGAACCGTGGGTGTACATTTCATGTGCTCTACACCGCGTGTGTGACACTAGTGCATCCGGAGATCTTGCGTAGGCCTGTCTCCCCTGGCCGTGCTTTCTAAAGAAAGCGAGTCGCGTGCCAAACTACTTCTTTCTTGTCCTGAGTTACAGCACTAAACCCAACAGAGGGCGACAAGCGGCAACGTTGGTCAATAAAATCTTAATTAGTAAAGAACATAACCAGTGAAATCTTGTTAATTAGTCAATTACGCATATGATTTCTCGTGGAAGCGATCTCCGGCTCAACGAGTAATTTACTTCAGGAGTTAGAATTGTGCTACCTGCCTCAGGCGATTAAAAAGAATTTGATTAAAAAAATTTGGCGCAGTTAAAATAAAACACCCTATATATACCGTGAAATAGTTACTAACGCGAACAAGACTAGCAGAATAAAAGGTGCGACAGGACAGAGCGCTAGACTTGAACTGGCAGATTTTATTCATGTAACATCTAAAGAAGCCATCGTATGCTAAAAAAAAAGTGCGCAGACAGACGCATAAACGAACGTGCCACAAATGAGAAAACGAAATAGGCTAAGAACGCGGAAAGCGTGAACAATGATCCATTACAAATCATTGATGACAAGGTTCTTCTCATGGTACAGCACTTCTTTATCTGTGAGAGCCAGAGATGGTGCGCTTACGCATTCATCAGACGAGTTTAAAATGCAAGACGCCTCAAGTATTTCTCTAACTGCCTGGCGAACCGTCTGAGGACATGCGTGCTATGTAAACAAGGGGAGCAATTAGATCTTCGGCAGTGATCAGCCAAGAGGTCAGCGGCTGCTATAGAGCGCTTACAGCGTTACGGTGCTCCTTAAGCCGATCATTCAGGCATCTGCCTGTTTGTCCTACATAGCATTTTCCACAAGAAAGTGGAATCTTGTAGACCACCCCCACATTGCAGTTTACAAAACGGATGGCGGTCATCTTAGTGCAGGCATCTTTCGTCCCGCCGTTGTTTACCAACCGGCACATTCTTGCGAACTATTGTGGCGCTGGAAAAACAGCATCAACACTTGTTTGCCACCTTTTTTAGGCTGTGGGACACCCCGTGTACGCATGGCACAGCCACAGGGCGCCCACTAGAAAATACATTGTCCTAGTGGGCGCTCTGTCTTGTCCCACCTTTTTTTCTGGCGGTAGTCTCATTCGCGCTAGTAACTATTTCACAGCAGTTGCCTCATCACCAATTAGCCTAACTCTCTTCGTTAATTACCCTGTATATAATTTGCATTGACGTTCAAGTTTTCTTTTTTAAAGACTGCACACGCTGGTGTCCGGCGTGTGCATGGAAGATAGCATGAGCCGCGGCCGTTGCCTCAGAAGAGCCGCATCTGTTATGCACCCAGCACGCCACACTTATCTCATGCTGAGATGGCCCGTTATTTTGGTCGTGCACAGTCTGCTTGCTGAGTGGGCGGGAAGAGCTGCTTCCAAAACACTCCACGGGGAAGGCGCAGCTCAATGGCCCAGTACCAAACCCAAGCGCTTTGGTATCGCGAGAATGTATTGTGGCGATTCATATAGAGAAAAAGATAAAAGCGAAGCAGAAGCAAGAAAGCACATCTCTTTTGTTGATCAGGTACGGACGTGTACTTTCTCGCTATTCAGGCTATCATGAGCGACCTAGATGTAAGGAGGCAGTACTTTATCGTGAGCGAAAGAGAAAGCTATTGTTGTAGATATGGGCCCATGCGATAAAACATACTACAAAAGATGAACGGAAAACTTAACTATCGTCTAGATATGGGTATTGACGAGAAAAAAAAAAAAAACGTTGACAAGATAAACTGTTTTTATCTCGCTATTTTTTTGTCCTTGACGTAAAAGAAAAAACATGCAAGACAGTATCAAATTTAACCGATATACGCGCACTAGCGTTGGTACCACTTGTTGAGTATATCACGCATCCCTTTGTCCAAGTTCCGTAACGTTTTCGATATCGAGTTTGTTCCGCTTGAGCAGTAGGTTCGACAACTATAGACTGCCGCGGGACATTCACCGGTATTCAGCAAAAGTACGCTTCGGAATACAAGTCAGTCGCATTTCCTCGTCTCTTCATGCACGTTTGGGCCGGTATGTCGATATAAATTGACCCTTGATTTCAGAGTGCAAAAGTGCACGTGACCTATGAAGTCAGTAAATCTGTGCAGATTCGTCAATACTTTCGGCTGATGGCGTCATAATGAGTACACCGTCCTATGGAGGTTCGCTTGAACCTGCTACATCGACGGGGTGCAATAGGTGAGTCAGCATCACAAGCTAGGAAACGACATAGGTGATAAAAATAAGGCCGGTTTCTTATCTGCTAAAGCGACATATTATTTGTGTGTGTGTGCGCGCTTGGGCGCTTGCGGGGTTGTTGAGGTCGCTGTAGGACACTTTCGAAACAGAAACTAACGATAGGCAACAGAAAGATGACAATGGCTTATCCGGAGGGCATCCGCTATGTGCGCCGAGCTTTGGCGGGGTGACGCAAATAGCGAAGTGGCTGGCACGCTGCCACGACCAAGTGAAACTCGAACACAAACAGGATATTTCAATTACAGGAATCATATTATGACGCCGTAAGTTTCCACTTAGAAATAGGGTTGTAAAGCATGCCGGCGTAAAAAAAAAAAAGAAAGACACAACAACAACAACAGCAGCAGCGCTGTTTCACCAAAACACCATATTTCGGTGCCTATACGCTGTAATCGTGCAGTTCGCGTTTGGTTTGCCCCACCATGTTACTTCAAGAAGTACACTCTTCAAAAAAGCCCAAAGCAGTTCTTAAAATAGCGTTAGTAACTCACTGTCAGATATGTTGCTATTGGTGCTCAATACCTTGTGTCTATACTAAGGCAAATTTACTTAAGTAACTATAGGTCGGCCAGGCTCCAGGCTCGTTTCTTATGTAAAAATTGTAACATGACTAAGTGCTTGTAAACTGCGTAACTTTTCATGACACCATCCCTTAATAAAGCATGTGAACACGAAAACGCTGTATAGGGCATCACAGTGGCAATCGAGGTCGTCATATCGCGGGACGGTGTACGTGGCACGTATCGCTTACTGAGCTATCATTTCAAGGACACCACTTGAAAGAGCGAGCAAATGTGTTTCACGCCTGTTGTCCACAATTCTATATTCAGGAAAGCAGCACATGGCAGTTAACTCACCATTGTGTTGCACACACACACACACACACACACACACACACACACACACACACACACACACACACACACACACACACACACACACACACTATATATATATATATATATATATATATATATATATATATATATATATATATATATATATATATATATATATATATATATATATATATATATATATATATATATATATATAAACACATATGTACACAATACACAAGCACGCACAAACATACACATACAAACAACACACACATGTATGCACGAACACACACAAACAGGAACAGCTGTCCACACAACACATGCGCACGCACGAAAACACAGGCACACAGCATACACAGAAACACATATATGCACACAAACACGCATACGCGCACACAGAAACACAAAAGGACTCAAATACATATACAAACAACACACACGCGCATGTACACAAACCAACGTACAGGCGCCGACAAAAGTGGTTTACTCCACGCAGATTGCTACTGCAGCGGCTTCGCTCGGCATTTTGACGAGCTGAAGCACGAAACATTGACACGAGTCAAGCGACATGCTTGCAGATAATAAAGGGCACCCATTGGCTGTCTCGATCCCAGATGCTGCCTGTAGATGGCGTTGCGATGCAGTTTGCCGTTGCTCCGGCTCCCGCTGCGTGGAGTATACCACTTTTGTCGGCGCCTGTACATACAACACATAAACACTCGCGCACACATACGTGTACGCACACACATACACAACATAGACACTTACATACAACATACACTTACGCAAACACCTATACAGACAACATACACACGAACACATACACGCACACACGTACGCAACACACAAAATGACACACACAAACATACATACATATGTACGCACATGTACACACAACACACACGCATTTAGATAAACGCATATAAAAAATTAAATTATGGGGTTTTACGTGCCAAAACCACTTTTTGATTATGAAGCACGCCGTAGTGGAGGACTCCGGAAATTTCGACCACCTGGGGTTCTTTAACGTGCACCTAAATCTAAGTACACGGGTGTTTTCGCATTTCGCCTCCATCGAAATGCGGCCGCCGTGGCCGGGATTCGATCCCGCGACCTCGTGCTCAGCAGCCTAACACCATAGCCACTGAGCAACCACGGCGGGTAGACAAACGCATATAAACGCAACATGTACATACACACGCACGCACATAAGCATGTACGCGCGCACACACACACAAACACACGCCCGCACGCACAGCGACACATGCACCACATATACATGCGCACACACACAAGCACATATACACACACACAAAATACAAACGCACAACACACACGCGCGTGCATGGTTCGGTAGCAGGAAATAAGAAAAACTAGAAGAGCATAAACGTACTTTGCTCAAAAGCTCGACAGTGCTTCGGAGCACCACGGAAAGACCGACAAAAAGTTACGCGTGCTTCGTACTGTATAAGTAGTTACAAAAAAGTGACATTGGTGAAGTACACTCAAGAAGCAATATTTCATTTCTGTCGCACCTACTTCAGTTTACATACCAGTGTGATCCAAATTGACCACCTATCCAAAAAGCGCCCCTTCATTTCAGCGATCTCCCACTACTGGAGGGCTATTGCACAATCACCAATCTGAAATGCTTGCGAATGTGCTATTATACAAACATACCTGCATCCATATGGAGTCTCAAACAATTGCTAGAGGTAACTGTGGTGCTAGTGTCTGCGGGAGCTGCAAGCACTGCAGATCAGACAGCATGGGAATGATGGCATTGATGGGTAGTACATGGATTTGGTAAACTTCGTCCTTGTAACTTTAAACGGCTTCGTCACTTTGCGAAGTGATTATTTTAAAGAAAGTGCTGCTTTATAAATAATTAAATAAATGAATATTACTAAAATTGTCCGATGGCAGGATTAGAACGCAGGACCTCTAGCGTGCACAGAAGCCCGATATTAAAACCATTACGGCATGGATACATGGATAAACGCAACCACTGCGATTAGCAGCGATTATGCGTGCTTGCAGTCTTATTACGTTCTGCATTAAGACAGTATAAACTGCTTTGAAATTTAGCCCAACGTGGATCCAGATAAAGCGTAATAAACGAAGCTACAACAACGTCTGAAGCCCCAAGCACGATCAGGCAAATCCATGTACTATACCAATGGAGGAAGGAAAAATATAGGAGGAAGCATTACGTCACGCAGGCAGCCTTGGCAAGCGAACGCTCCGTGAAGCCACAGTGGTGGCCCAACACGTGACCTCTTACCTCAAGATCGCGGAACAAGATTCGAGATTTGCTGAGATGCTTGGTTCCCAGTGGCTATGCCAGTAGTTTTTATTCGGTGCGCGCTTGTTCAGCTGCCCTGCCGTGGCTCTGCTTGTAGAGCGGGAACACTAAAACCAATCGCGCACTTAGATTGGGCCACCACTGGCCCAGCAGATTTCGGCTTCAATCGCGTTGCGGCGTGCTCCCTCCTCCTTTTTTCTTACTCCATGACTATACCTATGGGCATGGGCAGGACGTAATGAAGGAGGGAAGATAACCGATGGTCATTAAGGGTTACGGACTGTATTCGAAGGGTAGGGTAGCGTATACCAGGGGGCGGCAGAAAGTTAGGTGGGTGGATGACATTAAGAAGTTTGCAGGGACAACATGGCAAGAATTAGCACATGACCGGGGTAGTTGGAGAGGTATGGGAGAGGCCTTTGCTCTGCAGTGGGCGTAACCAGACTGATGATGATACCTATCCTTCCCATGGTGGCTTAACGATCGCAGCGCCAGAGTTCCCTCTAGTAATTGTAGGAAACTCTATGTGCATCCCGACGAGCCACGTTGGAAACCGCAGTAACGGTGCTGCCACTTCCAAAGTGACAGCAAACTCATATGCATTTGCAAATCAGGCAGCGTTTTGGAACCAGATGCAGGCAATGTATGAAAACGTTCCAGACAAAGTGGCTAACCTTCACCTAAAACTTTTTTCTTTTGGCTTTCGTTCCAGAGCAAAAAAAAAATAAAAATAATAATAACGTTTTGGTTCTGTACCGGTTCGCGTAAAAACGTAAAAATAACGTTGTTTTTCTTGTTTACGGTTCAGTTTCGGTTCGATACCTTGACGCACGCACGCACACCCACACGTACCTAGCGTTGACGTGCTGGGAGCCTCAAACGTCACCTCTTTATATCTGACGTCAGGACCTGACTATTTATCAATACCGGTCACTTGTCACGACTAGTGCACTCAGGACTTCCAGCTTCATAAAGCCAGCGCCGAAAAACTCGGATAGTGAGAACTACCGCTGCGTGCCAGAAACACACAGCCGAGTGCAAAAATTTCCGGAACATGTAAACTGTGAGAAAGTTTAATTTCCTCACTGCCTCGCAGGAATTGAGGCGAGCATGATTGTAGGAAATATCGAATGTGCATTTTTACTCGAGGGCTGGTGCAAAGCAGGCGAATAAATTTCGTTTTTTTTCCTTTCTCGCATCCTCTGCTCCGAAAAAGTGTTGCGGTTGGGCGGACGTATGCTATATGCCGAACAAAAAATGCCAGCAAAACGTCAGCGCCTCTTTAATCGCGTGTACGAACCGCGGTTGCTTTGTTAATCACCCCCACTGATAAGACTTGCATGATAAGTAACAAGGTTCAGCGCTAAACACAGCAATACTGAGCAGAAACTGCGAGTGTCATGTGAGGTTACAGAAGATATTTTGTTATGACTAGAGACCGGGAGGTTCAGGCACTAGAAAATGCTGTTTTAGCAGGCCTATAACACACACTAAAGTTGCAACAGAATGGATAACTGCATGGGCTAGTTGGTTTACTTGCATCTTGAAACTGTAAAAGTGCACAAAGACAAGAAAGCGCTTCGTCCTGTCGACTCTCTTCGTTTCTTGTATTTGTGCGCTTTTACAGTTTCAAGATGCAATAAAGTTACCATTTATGGCACATATATAGACGCCAAATACTGTCCTTTAGGCATCTATAGGCTCAATTAATAGGAATTTCCGGGGCGCGTGTGAGGATAAATTATGAATTGCTAAGGACCACAGCCCACGTTTCGCGAAAGACACTTTATTTGCTCAATGACAGGGAAAGAGGCAAGTTGCGTAGGTTACAAGATTTATCTGAAATTTAGTGTGACTGTACACCACGAGAAAAATTGAGGAAGCATTGACAAACAAGCGCCATCTTAAGATTTTCTGGTGTTGTGTTGCGCCTGTTATCACTGAGTATTGGTTTGTATACAAAAAAGAAAGGCTCAACATCCGTCGAAGTTAGGGGCACTTATTTGCACTTCTGAGTGTTCGATAATCCAACGCCTTCTGGAATACCAGAATGTTCGCCGGTCAGAATCTTTGACAGTTCTTTCAGTGTAACCGAAAACCCGGAATTTTCGTCCGAGACAGATGGAACTTTTGAACTAACTTTATCAGCAACAGGTCCACTGACAAAGGTGGCGAACCCTTCGGGAAATTCCAAAATGAACCCCGCATTCCGGGTCAGAGTTGCGGCCGAGCTTTCAAGTTTCTCGATGATGTGAGCTAAAAACGTGAGGTGTATCGTCGCGTAGCAAAGTATTAGCCCTCCTCGCAGCGATGCTCTCGTCTGCTGTGAATAATAGCCTTGACACCGGCAAAGTGTTTGTCGCAGTTGTCGGCTGCCTGGAACAAAGTTCCCCAATGGGTGAAAACATTATAAAAGAAACAAGGCTAGACGAAATACGGAAAACAATTATGTTTAGGCTCTGAAACAATCTAATATAAGCACTAACATCGAAATAGGCATTTATAGGCACAATAAAAGTGCCACTAAAATGTTTCTACAGCCATAGTTTGTGCTTATATGTTAAATAGGCACAATAAGGTAGTAAGGAAGAAAAAGACGCTTTGCTAAAGTTCAGGGGCCGAATTCACAAAGCTTTTCGTTCTTAAGTGCTGTTTTTCATTGGTTGATCGCCTTCGCTAATAATATGTCCTACGTCACTATTGGCTGGCACGAACGCTTTTAGCGTAAGAACTTTTTGTGAATACGGGTCCAGGTTTCTACTTGAGGTCATATAAGGTCGACCAGTACAAAACACTTCCTTTTCGCGCTGCAGTGTGCCTACAGTGGCGCGACGCGCGAATTGGTATGCGAGGAAGATTTGATTCCGGTGTTTCAAAGAAACTTGCCTTCACCTGATCCCTGATATTGCTTTTTCTTTTTTGGTTAAAAACTCCAGTCGCGACTAAATTGAAACAGTGGATGAGCGGTGAAGTTAATCTTTCAATTGCTTTTCTCGCAAGTTCAGTGGCACTGCTGTCACCCGCACTAGTTTCATTCGCGTGTGAGAGACAACAGCTTATTTTACAAAACGACAGCAGTTGTGCGACATCGCATGCACCGCTGAGGTCACCAGGTTGTCGTGCGCACTGCAGGGAAGCGCTCTCATCCTTTTCCGTCGCTGTCGTCCCTTTACTTCAGAGCTAGTCGCAAGCCTCGCTAAGCGCTCGGAACAAGGAACGCGGTTGTCTGAGTCACGCGAAAAACGGCAGCACATGTAGCGTGCATGCTGGGGACTAATTGACTGGAAGACGGCTCACGCGCTACAGTTCCCTGATTGATGACAAGCCGACGGCAAAGCCTGTGCTGCGGAGAAGAGGTCGCGACCTCCGACTTCCCAGCGAGGGCTCTGTGGCGCACATGTTGCCTTCGAGGCCGAGAGGCGGATCACTTTCGGGGTATTCCTTGTCGCAATGCCCCCCGGACGTCTCGCTCGCCCCGCGAGTCAGTCCGGCGGGGTTGAGCGACACGTCCCTGGTTTGGATTCAACGCCGGGCGTCCTTGATTTCGGTGTTCCTCGAGCGGCCGTGGCGGGGCTCGCCGACTAGCACGACCTAGAAAGCAGCAGTGCTTGCAGTGCGATAAAGACGACTTGCGTGAGGCGAAACCTTCACGTGTTCAAGGCGGCTTTATCATGAGGCACGCGTACTCGCGTATGGCTGAGACAGCTTGGATTCTGTCTCCGTCGTCGTACGAGCCGCATACGGCGTGTGGCTTGTCCGGAAGTAAGGACAGGACAACGGGCCACGATATAGCTGCGACTTTCTCGCGCACACCGAGTCGCCGGTTTTAAGAGGACGCAGCTTAAGGCTCTCACCAGTTCTCTGTTTGGCTCGCTTGTTTTTACCGCGAACAGCAGTTGTGAGCTTGGAAATGGGCCGAATGCGTTGGTTCGTTCGTGGGTTCGTCACGATTTAGTTCAAGCATGGCACGACGTCACGTAGAAAAAAAAAAAAAAATCTGTGGGCCGCAGCATTCATATGGGGACGAATTACCAGCGAAGCTGTTTAGGGTGCATACATTATGAATCCATACATTTTTTTTTTCAATACGGCACCACACTACGCCGACACAAGCACCGCTGCGTTCACTGCAGCCGCGCCGGCACCTCCGACGCGCGTGACGTTCTGACCACAGAACCGCAGGCCACGTACGCAGGCGCCGTCGCCACACTCTTCCCCCTCTCATTATTCGTCAGACAAGATCTAAAACCAATATAAGTGCATTTTGTTGTGTGTGTATATATATATATATATATATATATATATATATGCGTAATGCTATCATTTGCCTTAAATCAACTTCTCAAATATTATAATTTGATTAAAAGTGCATATGAGAAAATTGTAGTGCGACATGAAGAACTCCCGATACAACCTTTTGTTGCTCAATACGTGCTACATAAAAGTGTTTTTCCCAGCGTGAAAGAAGCCCGCGAATACACGCAAAATTGCCACGCGAACTGGCTACTCGAGGCACTCTGCATGCATTCGCGGGCCTTTTTCACGCTCAGAAAAACACTTTTATGTAGCACGTATTGAGCAATAAAAGGTTGTATCGGGAGTTCTTCATGTCGCACTACAATTTTCTCATATGCACTTTTAATCTAATTATAATATTTTAGAGGTCCATTAATTAATCATGACTAATTATGCAATTAGGCAGAATGAAAAAAAAAAGATTAATCTGAGTATCTTCAAGTGACGCAAACATTACCTTGGTTCTGTAGCTACATGGCATTCGCATATTTTTAAACTCTGGCTAAAGTTAGCTGGGACACCCTGTATATCTCTTACAACGCCGAACTTATGTGGTTTATTCGGACCCGAAATATTAAACTTATTTTTGGAAGTGGGTTGTGTGCTTGAAGTCTGCTTCATGCTTGAAGCCTGCTTCACCTCCGCCGCGGGTCGGCCCGCTATTGCACTATCTCCGGTATAGGCCCACGCATTCCTGTTCACGCGCCGTGATACGGACGTAAGCCGGCCAGAGCACCCCCCTCCCCCCCCCCCCCTCCTCAAACCTGGGGATGCATGCGGGGGATGCATACAGGGGCTAGAGGTAAACAAATTCGCTGTAAAAAAGATACCAGATACTATAGTATCGAACCAACTTTCTCTTGCGTTTTGAAGCTGAACGTTTTACCAATACGCCGTGACTGCTTTTGCGCAAGCGAACAAATAAGGCTTGCATTATGTGACCGACAAATGTTGGCCGTTTTCATAGGTCTCATCTCGTGTGCCATACAGCGCAGAGCCCGGCCCGGCTGTGCTGAGTAGGGCGCCGTTCATTAGTCGAGACGCGCGGTATATAGCTGCGACGCTGGCGCATATATGTCCACTGCGGCGCGCTCTTCCTCGCTCCAATGGCCTTCGCATTGTTCTACACGTGCCTCCTGCAACAGTCGCAGGTTCTTGAAGCAAATGCGCAAAAAAAAGGAAGAAAAACGATGTAAAAAGAAATAAGCGCCAGGTGCAAAGGCGATCTGAGTAAATGCTATCTCGAGGGTGGCCCGATAACTTCATGGGCCTGTCGTGCATGTCGTACTTGCAAGCGAATGGCACAGTGCGCATCTCGCGCATCTGTACTGCTACACGAAAACTACATGTATCTTCAGAGTTCGGGGGCTGCTTCTTAACGTTGTCAATGAGTTACGAGTACTTCCTCCAGTGGAACTGGAATTCTCTTGATGCGTTTCACTATATCATCGGAGTTTTCTCAAGATTGCGTGTTGGATTCTTTAAATGTATCCTGAAGTCGGGACATTCGTGCGGGACTCATCATTGCTATAATAGGCGATATTTATGACGCATAGGGATCTGGCACTGCTGGCCGCGTCCACCGTCTTTCCTACGGCTGCATGTTGACCGGCGCAGCGATCGTCGCCGTGCGACGGTTCAAGTCCTCACAATGCAACGATCGCCTTCACCGACCAGCGATTAAAATGAACAGTGAACTTCACTGTGCTGCCGCAAGTCAACGAAGCCACGCTAACAGATTTTTTATGTACCGAATTATTTATATGGACAGAAGAGGCCGTACTGCTTTGAATCCGAAATCTACGCTGAGCCACCTCGAAAGTAGCGACACGCCCTTCGGACGCGACCTAAGTGCCCTGAAAAATTGCTCATTCGGCTCTCGAATTGCCGTGCCAATATCCCAAAGTACTTCATTGGAACATAATTCACCAGATTCGTCGCGTCTGCAAGGAAAATGCGGCGTCGCATGTGTGTCAGGAAATCGATGCTTCGTGCAGGCATCTACGTGTATACATGTATGTATAGTAAGCAGTGCATGCGGTTGCTCTGTTCGCATTAAGTTCGCACTTCGAGTGCGCAAACTGAACGTGAGCAAAAGAAACAGTGCGCGCGTTTGTGCGCTGTGACAGCGGAGGACAAAGACGATCGGGAAGTTGCATGCGAGGACTCGGTTCCGGGTGCCGCTGTTTTGTTCGCCGCAGAAGGTATCACGGGTCGCGAGGTATTTCCGCCGCCACGCGAGCGCGCCTGCGGCATCGGCGCGCTGCGCGTGTCTTCCCTCCGTTCGCGCTCTAGCGGTCAGGGTTATTATCAGAGCTTAATTCTCGCGCTGCTGCTTGTGCTTCCGGCGTCTGTAAATAGCTGACTGTACAATATGCTCCGGCTGGAAGCACAGCGTAACAACACGAGGCTTCCTGCAAACGGCCGGCGGCTCAGTGCCTGATCCGAAACGTGAGAAGCACAAGGTGCTGGAAGCAGAGTGCGGACATCGAATGCATATACGCAATTCGACTGCACGCGGCATTGTGATGCAGCGACACCTTGGGAATTCAGCGTGCGGGAAGATGCAATGACTCAGGATAATAGGGTGGCAAACTAGGTGACAAACAGTTCAATTTTGCGTCCGATCTTGAGTGCGACATATCATATCGGCAACCACATCCAACAAGTTTCTAACACGTTCCAAGAACTGGCGTGACCAACTTTCGCACTTTGTATATATGTCCCCTGGTGTAAAAAAGTAAATAATGTAAAATGTCACCGTAGTTAAGCTAAAAAGGGGTAGTGCTCCATTGCTGTACTAACCAGGATCTTTCGCCCTTTTTACCCGTTCCCGTCTTTAACTCCTGCCTAATAACGAAACTAAACGCGCGCTTTTGATGCCAATGTGCAGTTATACGCGTCGCAGTCTACCAAAAACGTTATCACTCGACTCAAACTTCCCGCGCACGCTCAAAATGTCTGAATGAATGCCGTTTCTCGTTAGCTCGATTATGCATATATAGTAGTATCGTCACTGTGAACGCGAACGGGGCACTATGCGCATTAAATATATATATATATATATATATATATATATATATATATATATATATATATATATATATATATATATATATATATATATTGCCAGCTCTAGTTTTTAATGTAGCCATCTGCTCGTTTCTACTAAATGTTATTAATTATGCCGTATAACCATGAAAACTTTCGCAAGTTTATTTCGGACCGTGCAGCAGCACCACACTGCTACAGCGCGTCATTATTGCCACACCTATCTCCGCTGGTTCTCCCTGGACTCACGCATTGTTTTCAGTATCGTCATGGAGGGAAGAGCGAGTTCTTCACTCGCGAACCAAGTAAGTTGGTTCATTGAGTCCTTTCTCGTCGCAGCGTAAGAAAAGAGCGAGACGATATATGTAGATTTGATGGGAATAAGTTTGCCTTTCTCACCATTTTACACAATTTCTTAAATTTTAATTGCTGATTTGTACCATGTCCCAGGGATACTGCGTCAACAAAACGAGGAAAAGAACATCAGTTAAATTAAATTGTGAGGTTTAACGTCCCGAAACTGCGCAGTGGGCTATGAGGGACGCCGTATAGTGTAGGGCTTTGGATTATTTTTGACTATCTGCGATTCTATAACGTTGAATAATGCACGTTGGACACGCGTTATTGCATTCTGCCACCATAAAAGAACAATTAGTAGTAGTAGAAGTAGTAAACGACTTTATTGGGGTCCTCAAGAGCTAGGCAGGGGGCCTGATAGGTAGGTCCCTACCCAGCCATTGGCTAGTCCCATGTCGGAACAGAGAGGCCATGCCTCTCCGCTCGTTCACGGACCCTCTGGACAACCAGGAGCTGGACGCCTTGTTTCGGGCCTGTGATGGCCTTCTTCCAGTCTTCTTCTCGGTTAAAATCCTGTAACACAGGACACTGCCAGAGCATGTGACGTAATGAGTAAAATGCAGCGCCACAATCTGGGCAGAGTGGATCAATGTCGGGTGGAGCATGACAAATTTATTAAATATTGATGCCTGTGGAATTAAATTTTGCTGCGCGCATGGAACGCAAGAAACGTTACTTGAGTAACCTTATCGCAACATATTTCAAATTTCTGCAATGACAAAAAAAAGAAAGATGTTAGAGAACAAATGAATTGGGTTAATTATTGTGAATGACGTTGCCCTGCTGCCTGTTACATAGACACGTGTGTGAGCGTGCGTGTCTTTCACTTCCGTTTCACGGTAGCTCTCGCTCTCGTATGTTTCGTAGGGATCAGCTAAAGCATAGTTGTAGGCCAACAAGGATTTTCTTTGACGTTTCTGGCCGAGATATGTTTCTTTCATGGAGGGGCATGAAATGCCTCATGCTGGATGGCAAGGCGACAGAAAAGTATTGTGCATATCTTTTAATTTTCTACTCATCTTTTTTTTTTGTCGCCATCGGCGTGCATGGCTCCTACTGAAGGCCGTTGCTAACGGTTCTGAGCCATCTGTGAATCTTGCGGAATGTGTTAGGGAGCAAATAAAGCGTTACATAAGCGTCGGTTGCTTCATTGCGCCTGCTGACGTATTTCGCATGGGGAAACGTGTACGGCTGATGAAAATCGGAACCCGAGCGGAATGCGCGCATGGCTTTCGTCAACGGTAGCTTCCAGTGTTGAGCAATAAAGCGCCCGGCTCGACGCATATCGCGACGCTGGGTCAAGTGACGTCTCCCAGCTTTCGAACAGTGGCCACCACAGAGGTCTGGCCTTGGCCAATTCTCCCGTCATGGCGCCTGCGGGAATGCACGAAAAATTGGTCACGGGAAGCACGTGACGAAATATGCACGGTTCCGTATGTGTGCCAACCTATAGGGCTATAGGTCATTTTGATTTGGCGGTCTTCTCTGCACTGATTCATGGAGTGCAGCAATTTTGTCCTCGATTTGACAGCGCAGCATGGGCTGCCTGCAGCGCGCTCTTCTATTTGACTTCGTGCAGGAGCAGTTCAGCACGAGTTCATGGTTCTCCCGCACTTGGAAATGCAGGCGTCGTGCAATTTCTTGCCACACTACATGGCGCCAGGCTATTTGATTAGTGGTGCACTGATGCAGATATTTCCCGCTTTCATTTGCAACACTCAATCTAGTCGCCAATCAGTGGGCCAGTTACACACGTTGGATGCCTGCGTACTTGTCAGGACACGTTGGTAAATGTTTGGAACTTGTTGTAGCGGTTTTTTCTTAGTATGGTGTTTTCTGACGGAAAAGTGGCATCCATGTCCACCACCTTGCTGCTACAGCGTAGTACGTACTATCACGATGGAGATTAGGGTGATAATGAACATTCTTTGGGCATTCCTACGAGAACACTCGTCGGAAAGGCTTCAAAGGCTCATAAAGAACGTTATGAGTACAGGTTACAAATTGTTACAAACCCAACCTGTACTCATAACGTTGTCTATGCCATCCCACTTTCACGCGGAAGAACGTATATTAGTCAAACCGGCAGATGCATCAACGAGAGATTAAAAGAGCATCGATATAAGGTCACTAGGGTAATCTCGGGTCATTTGGGTATTCACTGCCGAGATTGTTCCTGCAAGCCCATGTTTGAAAGCACTTCGATTCTGTATAAGGCTCTTAGCAGGATGACGAGGGAGATTGTAGAGGCAAAATTAGAGCAAAAGTGCGTAAGCAAGCCTTCGGTGTCACTATCGGAAAAGGAGATACGATTTCTCGGTTTATCTTTCTGACCATTGCAATACATGTTTTCCCTTGCCTTGCACACGTGTTCGGTTCATCGAAATGCAACACTCAATGTTCTTTTTTGCTGTTACGTTTGTTTCCGCTCGCACGGTATATATCTATCGATGCGTGCAAAAATAAAATCTATAGTTGAAAGTGAAGCGCTGTGTCTGTGTATCTGTTTCTTTCTACGTCCTCGTCCAGTAGCGCTTATACACTCTACCATGTATTCTAACCAACTAGCCCGCCAACGTGTTTTAACCAAGTTCCTTACAATGTGTACCATGAGGTAATTAGTTGAAAACTTAATCAGCGAATTTTTGTTGATTAGCTTATTATGCATTTCAATTGTTTGGGCAAGTAATGCCCGCCTCTTCGAGTGGGCCAGCTCATGGGCTAGAATTGTGCTATCTGCCACAGACAATTTGAAAAAAATATTGAAAGTGTTCGCTGAAACACCCTGTATAATGCTTTCGATCTGCGCTGTATACGAATATTGAAGACAGTCGCAGTCAGCGTCTTTTCGTCCGTTTTGCGAGACGAAACTGGCAAACGTGCTGATCTAAACTGTGATGTTGCAAATCACGAGTAACGACTGCGTCTGCATCGAGCGTTCCACGCTGGTGATCGCGGGAACGTTTTTCTGCGTTAAGCTTGCAAAAAGAAACGTAGCTCTGTTGCCGTTTATGCTAACGGTGTTGCGATTTATTATTATAAACGTAGGCCGGTAGGTCGTATACGGATGATTCGCTACAGTTCGTTCTGGTTTAAAACGTACATTTTGCTATAGTGTAATGTTTCCGCTAGTTATACAATGTACGCTCATTCTCGACAGATGGATCCTTTTGCTGGTAACGTCGTGTGTGGTTTATTCCTCTTTAGGTATTCAGCATCAAGCTGTTTGTCTTTTTCTGGAACCAAGAGGCTGACCATTGTTAGATTTTGACATTCACTATTCATAAATATTTTGGACACTCGGGCTAAATTTACTTGCTTCGTCATCAGGCGGTGAACCGCGACCTTCCGTATACGCCCCGGGTTCTAAAATTCGAAATTCGCAAATAATGACGCAAGTGGTGATTTAGATCACTGCGCGCCCACCTCACCAATTTATTCACCGACGTGCGAAAAAAAAAAAGCAAGAGAAAAGTGGGGGAGAACGGGGGAAAAAGAACCTTCGGAGATGTTTGCAAACCTGAGAAATTCGTGCTTAAATGACAGCAAAAAGTCAGAGGAGGGCACGAGAAGAGCGCGTGAAGATGCAGACACGGTGGTCGCGTGCTCTTCTCGTCTGCTCATTTTGTTTGCCCTATAGTGCTCTAAGATGGCATACGAAGCCTGCATCGGCATCGCAACCCTATAGATAGTTGTATAAAGGAATTAAACCACCCCGCCGTGGTTGCTCAGTGGCTATGGTGTTCGGCTGCTGAGCACGAGGTCGCGGGATCGAATCCCGGCCGCGGCGGCCGCATTTCGATGGGGGCGCAATGCGAAAACACCCGTGTACTTCGGTTTAGGCGCACGTCAAAGAACCCCAGGTGGTCGAAATTTCCGGAGTCCTCCTCTACGGCGTGCCTCATAATCAGAAAGTGGTTTTGTCACGTTAAACCCCATAATTTAATTTTTTAAAGGAGTTTAACCCTTCAGAAGCCCTCAGTTTGTTACTGTTCCGAATCTACCCAGGACTTTGGAAACGCCCTTCACTGGTGCGATTCCGTCGCTGCGTACTCGAGTCGTTTGAAGCGCATCACCGTCCGAGCTCAGTACGTCAATACTCTCCGCTGTATGTGACGCATGTTTCTGCATGCATGTTGCACCGGCTCTACTGCGCCGGCTCCGCTCTGAATAATCCGCAATACCGATGACGCTGCCGCCGCTCCCCCGATACAGCTTCGTTGCAATATTAGCGGTCTTATGCTGGAATTGAACGAGCCAACTCATAGCCGGTGCAACGTACGTACGTCACGATTCCTGTCGCTCGATTTCATTCCTTTCTTGCCGTCCACCGCTCACGACTGGCTAGTCCTTGTGACAGCGTAGGTGGAGCACCGCTCGAGCAGCTGAATAAGTCCGAAAAGAGAAATAATACGAATATAATCGTTGTATTATCCCTGCCCATGTTTCTGTTGTCACAACACTACACATCTGCGAACCCTAAACTGGTCCGCCATCGCGCGGGCAAGCGCTGTGTGGCCCTCCGTGGTCACCTTTACACAATTACGCTTCTGCTAGGTTTTGAAGCTGTGCTTTTAAAAATTGATGCTCTGCAAGAAAATTCTGCGCAATTTGGAGGCGCGCTGTTTGAAGTAAATATATGCTAACAGTTGCTGACCGGTGGACCGAATGTACCATTCATTTAAGAGTATAGGTAGACACGTTTTAATCATAGCACTGACTTTGCACATTTGGCCACAACCGAATAATTGAAGGAATAATAGGGTAATAGTTTTTTGGGAAGTTTGGGTATTAGATTCCTGTTCTACTATTCGAACATAGGCACAAATGCCTACTTATGATGTGTATACATTCTTGCCTTGTTCCGCGCAGTGCCTGGCGACGGCGGGAGTCAACTCGAGGCCAAGTTGAACAAGAGCGAGACGGTGCATTACTTTTGCGAAAGGCGAACCACTGACTACTTCGACCTTTGGGTCAACCTCGAGCTCATGGTGCCCTACGTGCTCGACTGTTGGGTCGACAACATGAGGTGTGCACTCGCTGTCAGCAGCCCGCAACTGTCTTGAGTGCACGTCCCACGACATGCGGGACGTTCTGGCACCAAGTCGTCCACCGAGATGTCGGCAACTCTATTTGCTCACACATTATCACACGGATATCAGTGAAGGAAAAGGAGAAAATTTTATTTGTAATCGAGCTACTGGTCGTCCGAGTTGCCCAAAAATCTTTGATCGGATGTCAGAAGTAAACACTCTGATTATAACCACGTATACGGAACAGAGGGCTTGACGTTGAAAGTATATTTCATTTTTCTTTTTTTTCTGTCTCTTTTTTTTTCACAGAAGCTACCAAGCATAGCGTTTCATACAATAATTACTAGAGGGAACTCCAGCGTTAGTGTCTACAGGAGCTGCAATCGGGGAGGTTCAACCAGCACAAGAACTATGGGAATACATGGATTTGCCTAAACTTCGTCCTTCTGGCTTCAAACGGATTAGCGACTATGTGAACTCATAATTTTCAACAAAGTACTGTGTGATAAATAATTAAAGTAACAGCATTGAAATTGCCCGACGGTAGCATAGAAGCCCGAAGCACAGCACAGAAGCGCGATATTTAAACCGTTACGTCACGGACGCATGCGCCGACAAGAGCCACAGAAGGCACATACGAATTTCTCGCGGGCAAGCCAGCGCTTGAGACGCTTGGTGCGTTTCGATTTGGCCACCTCGACAGGCGGAACCGCTGCAATTAGTGGTGATTGTGTGTGTCCGCAGAGTCTTCTGCACTTAGAAACGCATTGATTGCTCTGAAATTAAGGACGATGAAGGCAGATAAAGCGTAGTTGTCTAGTGAGACGGCGTCGGCCAGCGTTATTCTTTCGACGTTCGCTAGATTATTTAATTCGTTTGCTGTTTGATACAAGAAAAAAAAAAAAAACATAATCTGGGGAACGTGTAAAAAATAACGCCGGTCGAAGCTCACTTGCCTTTTTGGAAAGACTGCGTGCCGTTTGTTGCTGACGCAAGGGTATTTTGTATTTGAACCCAGGTTGGTGTACGACAACAAGACGAGGACCACGAGGCCTCCGGACGGAGTGCAAGTTCGGGTCCCTGGCTTCGGCAACACGACCACTGTCGAGTGGCTGGACCCGAGCCAGGTGTCTCCAAGTGAGTGCTTCAGCGTGTGAAGCGCCACTGTTTGTAAGGGGGAAGTTCGTAAGGGTCGAGAGGCGGGCAGCGTCACTACGCAGTATAGCGTCAGCCATCATCAATTGTCGACGTTCTCAGTGACTGGCATGTTTAAGTGGCGCGAAAAGCATACACAAATCAGCGCGAAAAGCATGCACAAAGGTAAGACGTAAGCCACATACAGGAGCTGACTAACAACTTCACTAACAACTTGCAGTAAAAGAAAATTGTTAGCGCTGCATGTAGGCGTTACTTCTTTCATTCGTGTCTTTCGCGCTGCTATAGCGCAAGCTTTTGTATTGGTGAACATTAACTGGGAAACCTTCTCAAGAAATTGCGGCTGAAGCAGAAATGCTTCCATACACCAAAGATTAAAATCTTAAACCCCTCTGTATAACAATGACGTAATATATTGCCAAGAAAAATCCACCAAATTTTTTTTTCGGTGCCTGAGTAGGGGAACTAGCAAACGTCATATTCAAGAGTTCGACCGCTTGTAGTAACGTGGCCTTTCACTCCCAGCACACCCCTACAGCAAATATTAGGGCTTACATTATTTTTATATATTCTTAAACAGGTCAGTCTCTCCTTCTTTTCGAGCGTGACTGGATCGAAAAGTGCGCGACGAGTACATAACTACAGTGCTTTCTTGCAGCTGCGTACTTCACAAGGATTGTGGAAGAACTCGTGGCCCACGGCTACCAGAGAGGGATCGACGTTCTGGGCGCTCCTTACGACTTCAGAAAAGCACCGAGTACGTGTACTGCCATTAAATTTGCCTGGCCTTAAGAGGCCATCTTTCAAGAGTACAGATCTCAAAGACATATCGACACTCTATTTGTGGATATGATGCGAGGAATGTGTGAAATATTGCGCAAATCATTTTAGCGATAATTTAGGCAAATATGAGTGCATATATATACATACACGACACATGCTTAACATCAAAGTGAGTCTCTTACGTCTCTATTGCATGTCTTTACTGCAGCGTACTATATATGCCAAAAAGTGCAACCCATTCGCATTCCTTGAGAGTATAGGGTCCAGACAAATGTTTACAGCAACAGGACCGACCAATGTAACCATCGCCACCAAAATGACAGTCCCATAGGAGGCCTCAAGCTCGCTGCAGTTGCGGTTGCAGTAGGCTCTTCTTTCCCTCTCCTGGTACATGCGTTCTTTGATATAGGACGGTATACCGCGGTGCAAGAAATTCACCGAGGCATATTTACAGCTGCAGCCTGCGCTTGCGTGTGTGGGTCTTCGTCACGTACCTCTCTTTTGGAATCTGCTCCGTTCTAGTGTTTTGGTGCACAAAAGCGATACAAAGCTGCGAAGAGGCTGTTGGAAATAAAGAAGACGAATGCACGCGGTGCACGGGCAACGGCCACTGGCGCTGGCACGCTCAGTTGCTGCCACTGCTTGTACGATTCATACGTGTGGGGCTGGTTCTGATCGCCGTCATTTCGCTAGCTCACACTTGGTTCCAAAGCCCTGGAACCTCGAGTCGACCGCGCGAGGCGCGACGCAGCATCCTGCCCGGCTCCATTCCGGGGATTTCGCCTTTCGCTGCGCCCAACCTGGAAAAGGTCGAACTCCGCGGTCGATGATGCCGATTGAACTGAGACCATGGCGACGTTGCAACGAAAGCCTCTGCGAGATGGGACCATGGAGCGGCCACCTGCACGAGTACAGCGCGTACTTAGTTGGCAACTGTTCCAGCCTATGCCCATCGGTCTACCTGCTATTCTCGAATCTGCGTTACCTTCAGAGCAACCAGATCCATCGCCAGGTGAACTACAAGTCGCGCACTGCCAGCATGGCCAACGGTTGTTTCCTCCTCGCGGAGCTCTCCATGTGGAATGAATTCCTGTGGGTCATCAACTTCAAGCTCCACGAATTCAATCCAGGACGGCCGGCCTTGGCGTGTCTCCAGATCACCCAGATCTATCGCCGGGTGAACTGCGACAAGTCGCGCATGACCAGCATGGCCAACGGCTGCTTCCTCCTCGCGGAGCTCTCCCTGTGGAATGAATTCCTGTGGGTCATCAACTTCAAGCTCCGCGAATTCAATCCAGGACGGCCGGCATTGGCGTGTCTCCAGATCACCCAGATCTATCGCCGGGTGAACTTCGACAAGTCGCGCACGGCCAGCATGGCCAACGGCTGCTTCCTCCTCGCGGAGCTCTCCCTGTGGAATGAATTCCTGTGGGTCATCAACTTCGAGCTCCGCGAATTCAGTCCAGGACGACCGGCCTTGGCGTGCCTCCAGATCACCCAGTTCTATCGCCGGGTGAACTGCGACAAGTCGCGCACGGCCAGCATGGCCAACGGCTGCTTCCTCCTCGCGGAGCTCTCCCTGGGGAATGAATTCCTGTGGGTCATCAACTTCGAGCTCCGCGAATTCAGTCCAGGACGGCCGGCCTTGGCGTGTCTCCAGATCACCCAGATCTATCGCCGGGTGAACTGCGACAAGTCGCGCACGGCCAGCATGGCCAACGGCTGCTTCCTCCTCGCGGAGCTCTCCCTGTGGAATGAATTCCTGTGGGTCATCAACTTCAAGCTCCGCGAATTCAGTCCAGGACGGCCGGCCTTGGCGTGTCTCCAGATCACCCAGATCTATCGCCGGGTGAACTGCGACAAGTCACGCACGGCCAGCATGGCCAACGGCCGCTTCCTCCTCGCGGAGCTCTCCCTGTGGAATGAATTCCTGTGGGTCATCAACTTCGAGCTCCGCGAATTCAGTCCAGGACGGCCGGCCTTGGCGTGTCTCCAGATCACCCAGATCTATCGCCGGGTGAACAGCGACAAGTCGCGCGCGGCCAGCATGGCCAACGGCTGCTTCCTCCTCGCGGAGCTCTCCCTGTGGAATGAATTCCTGTGGGTCATCAACTTCGAGCTCCGCGAATTCAGTCCAGGACGACCGGCCTTGGCGTGTCTCCAGATCACCCAGATCTATCGCCGGGTGAACTTCGACAAGTCGCGCACGGCCAGCATGGCCAACGGCTGCTTCCTCCTCGCGGAGCTCTCCCTGTGGAATGAATTCCTGTGGGTCATCAACTTCGAGCTCCGCGAATTCAGTCCAGGACGACCGGCCTTGGCGTGTCTCCAGATCACCCAGATCTATCGCCGGGTGAACTTCGACAAGTCGCGCACGGCCAGCATGGCCAACGGCTGCTTCCTCCTCGCGGAGCTCTCCCTGTGGAATGAATTCCTGTGGGTCATCAACTTCGAGCTCCGCGAATTCAGTCCAGGACGACCGGTCTCGACGTATCGGCGCGGACGCAGGCTTCCTGTTGCGTACAACATGCAGCGCAGGCACTCGTTCGTGCTAGTCCACTGGCTGCTTATGGAGCACCTCTGCATCGAGATCGTGGAGCTGTGCGAGTCACGCATCTCGCAGAACCCCTCCGTCTTATGGGAGGGCCTCATGCTGGGCCGCAACCTGGCGCGCGTTGAGCTGCGCCAATACCCGCTAGACGACTGCTCGACCAGGAACCTGATGGATGCGCTCCGCAGCATGCTGACTACGCTGCACACGCTGGAGATCGGGAGCAAGCGATTCTCTAGCGGTGGCGTGCCCATGCAGTTTGAGCTACTTGGCAGCTGCGGAGCCCTGCGCACATTAATCTTCCTCGAGAACTGGATCGACGGGCACAAGGCCGAGACCCTGATGCGCTGCTGCGCCGTGCACCGCGGCCTGCGCAATATCAACATCCATGATCTTTTTGCGATGGTTGAGGCCTGCTACGTTCTGGCCGACTTGACGTCTCGCAGCGTGGTCATCGCGGAGCTCGTCGTGAGCCGCTGGGCACCGGGCGCGTACGGACTGCTCCATTGGTTCGAGGCGCTGTTCAGTGCGTTGCCCACCGGTACGCACCGCTCGAGACGTTCGGTCCTGAACAAAAAAGCTCGGTCCTGAACAGGCTGACGGTTTTGTGCAGCGCGTGCTTTCGTCTTATTTCAAACCGGAACCACAAAATTATTCGACGTCAAACAATGATTTCACAAGCGCCTTAGCTTGGACTGAGAGTAGTATGAAGAGTACGACCTTCAACTGGATCTTTCTTCGCTGATGAGTCCTGTATTTAAGAGGAAAAAAATCACTGATTATGTCTAAGAAATTAATCTGCTTGTCTAAGCCGAGGTAGCCTTTCTTTTAGTGTCCTTTTATTATTAATCATTGTTTACAACTCAGTCAAAAGGTGTCATGGTGCCGTTTTAGACTAGACGTCCGTATTATTTGGCGTATCATGCACCTTATTCGGTATGTGGAGTTCCGTAGACTCTCAACGACGATCTCTTGAGCTCCCCTAAATGCGCGTGCGAATAGCAGGCTTTCCTTATCTCTTCGACTGAAGGGTGCAGGTGTTTGTTTTATAGTATTCTTTGCATATAGCCGTCTACTACCATAAGGAAAGTACGTTTCAGGTAGCCTGGATGTTACTTAGCATTTGATAGCAACCGTGCGGACTAGATGTGGCAGATGTGAGCACTGCTGATCTGTTACAAGCGTATGAAACGTATTACTCTTTTCTGTCTTTATTAACTCCTCCTTCGCGCCAACAGTGAGCAGTGCGACTGCAAAGGCAAGCTGCCTGGTCCGCAATCTCTGTGTGGATATCGTAAAGATTTGTCTATACTAAGACTGACGAGTCCTGATTGCTCAATTCTTTGCGGGACTGCCTGCCACGACTATACTCACATACTGCCGTGATACTTGCTTCCGTGAGCTTCAAACAACTACTGCAGGCTATACGTAGCGGGAACCGCCCGGCCGTGCTTTATAATTGCTTACCGTATCTTCCTTTGTATTCAGCAGATAATTCTGGATAACCAGGATAATCCGCAGAGGACTTTCGAGCATGCGTTTCTTGATATTTTCTCCTCTTGGATCCGCGCAAACTGGGGCCGAATTTTTAATGCCCTTCGATTTAAAAAGAGTTGTTTTGTCGTTGGCAGGCCGCATTTCCTAGTAATGTGTGAAATAAATACATGATGATTGGCTGGCACCACTTCTGCGAACAGTTCATAACTCCTTCGAGGACATGGGCCCAGTCTTTTTTTTTTATAGTCGTCAGAACACGTGACACGTTTTCTAAGCAATGTACCAATCGACTTAATCACTGAGGATTTCGTTTGCTCCTGTTTTGAGATTTATGATTTAATTCCCAACTACTCAGTATTAAAATTTGAGCAACTGAACGCCTTCCTTGTTCCAGCATAAAGATGCTTGAGCCAGAAGTGCCGCTGCGCTGCATGAAAACCTGAACTAAGCTTTCTCCTTGTTTCTTATATTGTGCAGATGAATTGGGCGACTACTTCAGGCGACTGCGCGGGCTCATAGAGGATTCGTACACTAGCAACGATAACATGCCTGTCGTCATGGTATGCCATAGTATGGGATGCCCCAACCTGAGATACTTTTTTAGTCGTCAACCGCAAGCCTGGAAAGACAAATATGTTAGGGCCATGGTGACCCTCGGGGGAGCTTGGGGCGGCGCCGTGAAGGCACTCAAGGCCTATGCTTCCGGTGAGTCGCGAATCACTTGTTTTTCTGTGGTGATAGCAGCTGTACCGGCCATTTTAAAAGCATATCACACAAGAAATAGATTGAATGTGTAGGAGTCCTCAAATAATGACAGGGAATACAAACGAACCAAAGTCTACTTAGCACAGGACTTGTAGTTTTGGATGCAGCTTTCTGCACGAGGAAGTAAGTTTCTCCCATGTAAACTGTGCTCAACAGGCACGATCATAGTAGTTTATGTACACCGTGAATATTTGTTAGAACGCCATTGGGGCCATGATACAGGGATAACCGTAAAGAGGTCTTGTCAGACACAGACTCGGCAGCCCGAGTCAATGAATGAGCTAAGCAGCTCGAATACAATATCCCTTCACATGACCTAGCGCCATGGTTAATGGTGGTTAGACAGGCAAAAGCTAAAATACGAAAGCAAGCGAAAAAAAAAAGAAAATTGTGCAAATATTAAAACGTATCTATATAATAAAGAGGATAATATTTCTGATGAAAGTGTGTGATTTCAAGTGGGAAGCACATTTGGAGACATTAAATGATTTTGAATACAATGGACAATTTTGAGAAAGGTCCAATTACAAGTGTATGGCTCAAACCCCTTACAATCAGCCTGTCTGACCTTACAGTGATGCCTTCTTGTGACACTGGTGACTGGACGGGAGAGGGCGACAAGGCACGCTGTTCATTGTCTATTCCACCCTTGTGTACTTTAACATATAACGTAGAGAATTAACGAAGAAAAGTTAGACTACTTCTATTTCTATTCGCTAAGTTCATTTTGTAGAGCGCAGTAAGGCTGTAAAGTAGATTTTTTATTTGCTAGATGGGAGAACACGACGATGACTAGTGTCGTTTGCTCGGTTGGCCGTATAGTGTGTACTTTTAGCACTTCATTTCAACCATGAAAGAAGGAATGTTATATTTAAAGATGCTAGCTTTATTCTTACCTGTTAAAACCATTTCCTGAACTTAGAGAGGAAGACTATAACGCATTTTTTTACTACAAGTATAATGGAGCTCAGATCCGTTGTGTTCTTGGTTCGAACCTACGCAAATTCGTGAACCTTTTTTTTTGTTTATTCTCGTTTCTGTGGCTTCGAGCGTGATGTTACAGGCACATCCCGATACTAATTCATAACTGCGTAGTGCAGTGAGAGCAGCTGGACTTTCTCTGTTTCGAACATGTGGCTGCGCCAGCAAAAGGTGCGAGTGCTCCTTCGTGTACAAACAACGTTTGTACACGAAGGCGAGTAGACTTGGCTGTTCGTAAAGAACACGGATCGTGCTGCTTTCTTCAGTGTCCAGGGACGGAAGTGCCCAGGGACGTCTACCACAGCGGCATTGTCTTCGCAGGCGAGAATTTGGGTGTCGTGGTGATCAACCCATTGTCGGTGCGACCCGAACAACGATCGACACCCAGCTTGGCCTACATGCTGCCCAACCGGCTCTACTGGAACGAGTCCGAGGTTCTGGTGAAGACTCTTAAGCGGAGTTACGGCCTGGCAGACTACGAGGCTTTCTTCAGTGACATCGGTTTCCCAGATGGTTACGAAATGTTTAAGGACACTCGGACGTTTATGCTCGACACCACGGCGCCAGGAGTCGAGGTCCATTGTCTGCATGGCCGAAACGTCAGCACCATTGAGAGGTATGCTTCACTGACATATACTGTCGGCAGCAGTTTAGGCTAAATTGAGGCTGCCGTTCGTTATTTTAAAGAAGGAAAACATGAGAAAATGGCCTATTCGAAGGATCGACTATTTCAACATCACTGATAAACACAGGTGGAGTAGAAAGGACAGGAAAAAATACACGCAAACAGGATAAAAAGAGAATGGCACACCGAGAAGTTCATGCGAAATAAGTCAATGCGATGTATACCATGACATCTTAAGTAAGCATTGGGAGGGTTTCCATAGAATAGATTAAATTTGCCACAGTCCATGAACATATATGAACGCATATGAAAGCATCCTTCAACTCGGCGCAAGCTAGTAACATAAATGGATATGATTACATGAAAAAAAAAATACGTGCAAGTTGAACTAGTACTACGTTCTACCGAAATCCGTCAATGTAAAGGAAGATTTATGAACAGGAAAGTTAGCATCCACAAAATAACATGATCTGCTCAAAAATAAACCGTCACAGTTGAAGAAAAATTCGTCGGGGGTCGAGCTGTCATTACCGTCTATTAGGAATAATCACTCTACCGACTGAACTATCCACGAGGCTAGCCGCTCGTGGGAAGACGGCGGATCGATCGATAGCTCGAAGAGTTTCGAACATCGCACAGGCATTTCTTTACACGTGCCTCTTCCTGAAAAACTAGTAGGAGTTTTATTTGAAGCTTCGTGATATTTTCATGTGAATGCCAACTTACCCCTTTACGTATGAGCACACACATAACCGAAGGATTTACGCTAGGTGAACAGAAGCACTGAATGAAGTTTATGTCTGCCAGAAAACCCTAAAGTGCCGCTATAACTTGCCTTTGCCTAACCTAGGACGACAAAGAACAAAGAAGTCAGACTACGAATAAAGGACGCGTATATAGAAGGTGCGAATGGTTTTGCCTAGGGTCTCTCGCTGCCAGTCGTGCGGGTTGCCGGTCGCCGTCAGTCACTCTGGCTCTGAGATCCCCAGAGAGCTTTAAACATTTAAGCACTTTCAGATTCTCAAACCATTCCAATGAGGTAATGGGATAGCCACATTCTGACACTCTACGTCCATATTGAGAGTAAAGCTGTATGGAATCACTGGAGTTATGTGAAATTTTGGGGACAAAGTATTCAGTGCGTGAGTCGCATATAGGTACAGTCTGCAAACGATATAGATCCGATATGACGCATGCGATGCCGCCACACGCATGGGAACGCGCGGGTGTCACTGGAGTCGCCTAGGGCGCGCTGGAGAAGGCGGTGGCCGCTGCACGCTGGAGAAGACGATGGACTGAGTCATATTTTCCTAGCTGTCTGTAGACATGGCACCCAGTTCTCACGAAGGGTGCTAGCCACTCAAAGACGAAGCCTTTAAATAAAGCCTTACATTCACTTAAGAATAACGCAACATATGAGTACGTCATGCAATATTTCAACCTGTACACACCAACATATGCAACGACAGCAAATTTCATGATGATAACACCAGAATGCGAATGTAGCTGCAGATGTGGAAAATGTAAAAACAAGGATAGGCGAATTTGGCCAGACTAGCAAAGGTTTTCATTCACGAGACCTAGATGTAATTAGGCTACTTCTTAGGCACCTCGCTCAATGTTCAAAGTCGCTGGGTCTCATTCTTATGCACAGTTTTTGATGAATCTTTTGTTGATTTTCCACTCGCCTGAAACCGTCACACTTGAAACGACCTTCTTGCACTTTCCTGGCTCAGAAGGAATTGCTTCTCGGGCTATTTGGATTCATGCCTGTGAAAACGTAAGTGACTGCGTCAAAACACGGGAACAAGGGCCCTATAACGTAAAACCATTTCAATATGTTTTTAGTTCAATCTCCTGACGTCAAATGAACGTGTAGCGGCTGTCCGTCACTTCGCCATGCCTCGCCGTGGGGGTCATTGGCCCTGTTCTTTCTTGGAACCGAGGCGCCTGCCCGACGGGGGAGCCACCACAACCACTCGGCAAGCCTGCTTTTACTATTGAATAAAGCCAGCCTACTCCCCGTTCTCAAGCTGTCGAAACGTGTATTCATTGCCTCCGCTAAACCAAGCTCCCAACAAGTGGTGACCCAGAACATTTGTTTTTTTCGAACACTAGCTATAGACGACGCTGCTTCTACTCCTACTGACAGAGACGACGCCATGCCATGATTATGTCTCCCGTATATCGTCGCAGAGCTTCGGCTTCCCAGCTTTTGGCCCAAGAATCCCCGAATTTGGTTTATGCAAGTAGAGGCCCGTTTTCAACTTCAGCGCAACACTTGACAGACAGCAAAGTGCCTGTACGTCGTCGCCACGCTACCCTCCGACATCGCCGATGCCATAGGCAACTTGCTAGCAAGTACGCCTTCGGCCACAGCATACGACGACCTGAAACGCGCGGTCTTGCAGCGCCTCGAGCCATCGTAACAGAGTAGGCTCCAACAGTTCCTCTCCGAGGAAGTTGGCGACCAACGACCGTCACAACTCCTGCACCGGTTGCGTCAGTTACTGTGTGAGCACTCCGCAAACGAGAGCCAGCTTCCAGTTTTGCGCAAGCTGTTCTTGCAACGCCTCCCACAGTCCTCACGAATGGTACTGGCGAGTTCCAATGAGACGAGTCTTGATCGGTTAGCTGCACTCACCGACCGCATATGCGAATGCTCATATGCGGCACAGCTACCTATCGCCGCTGCGAGAGTCTCAGAGCCAGGACACCAACTTCGTGCCTGGAGGAAACAGTCGACCGCCTTACTAGTGCAACGGAGAAGCTGACGACGTGTGGCAACACTGGCGACCAACTTCGGCGAAACCATTCGCCTTCGCAGTCTCGCAGCGCACCTAGAGACTCGCCGCGGCAGCTGTCCTAGTACCACCGTCGCTTTCGCGAACAAGCAAGTCGCTGCACCCAGCCCTGTTCGTGGACGGGAAACACACCGGCCAGTCGCTAACGGTGGCATGCGATATCGGCCCTCGAGCAAACCGCCTATTCTCCGTAGTCGACCGCATCATCGGCACCCGCCTCCTCGTCTACACCGTAGCCGAGCTGTCAATCATTCCCACTACGGCCGCAAATCGCCAACGCGGCAAATCCACACCCACGCTCCACGCAGCGAACAATGCTGTCATCGCGTCGTATGGGGCACTCCGGTCAATAACGCTAGACATCGGACTCCGGCGCTTGCACAGATGGGTGTTTGTGATCGCCGACGTCAGCTTTACCATACTGGGAGCGGACTTCCTCAGCCATTTCAACCTAGATGTGAGTGTTCGCGATCAGGGGCTAAGGGTTAACGTCACATCCCTCAATGTACCTGGCGTACAGTCCAACCTCACCACATCTAGCATCCCTACGTTTCGGCCGGTCTCAGGTACGACAAGATACTTGCTGAGTAGCCGCAATCTCGTAGCCCCGAAACGATGCGCTGCTCGTGAAACACAAGGTGGCGCATCATATCACCACCCACCGACACAACTGTCACCGCCCTGCCACGGAGGCTCACTGGACGGAGGTTGGAAGTCGCCTGCCGTGAGTTCGAACACATGCTTCAGCTCAGCGTTATTCGCCCTTTCTCCAGCAATTGATCTTCACTTCTCCATCTGGTTCCAAAGCAGGACAGTGGCGACTGCTGGCCTTGTGGTGATTACCGAGCTTTGAATGCCGTCACTACTCCCGATCAATATTCCCTTCCCGACATACATGACTTCGGCACCCGTCTCGCAGGAACCAAAATATACACCAAGATCGATTTGATAAGCGCGTACCATCAAATTCCTGTCGAACCCAGCGACACTCCGAAGACAGCAATCACTGCTCCATTTGGCCTATTTGGGTTTGTCTGTATGCCTTACGGTTTGATGAGTGCGGCGAAAACTTTTCAAAGGTTCATGGACGAGGTTACGCGCGGTGCCCGTTCATTTTTGTCTACTTTGACGACATTCTCGTTGCAAGTCGCACAGACGAAGAGCACAAAGAGCACCTTCGCCTTCTATTTGAGCGTGCTTGAACACGGCTTGGTCCTAAAGCCCCAGAAATGCATTTTCGAAGTTGAAGCCCAGGATTTTCTCTGCCATCACATTTCACCCCAAGGCAACAAGCCACTGGAATCACGGGTGCGGGAAATCGAGGACTTCCTCTCTCCAACCTCCTTCCGAAAGTTTCGCGAGTTTCTAGGGCTCATAAATTTTCACAGGCGCTGCATACCATCCTGTGCGCAAGTTCTTCAGCCGTTTACCGACCTGCCACGTCGCGACTTCTTAGCCTACCTTTCGCTGGTCCTCGGAGCACGAACACTCCTTCCAGAAAGCCAAAACGCGGTTGGCGGCTGCAGTGTTGCTGATTCATCCGTTGCCCAACGCGTCAACTCGCCTTATGGTAGACGCGTCGACCACGACAGTGGGCGCAGTACTGCAGCAGCACGACGGCACAGACTGGAGGCCGCTGCATGGGCTTCTTCTCAAAGCGCCCCAAACATATAGAAGCTCGCTACAATACCTTCGGGAGGAAGATATTGGCCAACTATTGCGCTGTCAAGCATTTCCGTTTTCTTGAAGGCTGTAGATTTTACATTCTGACCGACCACAAGCCGTTAGCCTTCGTTTTCAAGAACAATTAACAGTTCATCGTACTGAGAACGTGAACTTCTGCAACTTTCTTTTATCTCCGAATTTTCTGCGGATATTTGCCATATCTCTGGGGCCGAAAATCAGGCACCTGACGCACTGTCGCGGATTGGCGCTGCGCCTGCTGTCCCTGTGGATTTCCAAGCTCTAGCCTCCGCCCAGTAAAACGACGCCGAGCTGCGCCAATTGCGGCAAAAAAGGCTCGTCGCTGCAGCTTGCGGAGGTTTCGCTTCCCTACAAAACAACATTGGTCACTTGCGACACTTCACAGGCAGCTCCTGCCCGTTCGTGCCCCATCAGTTTCGGCGGCCAATATTCGATTCACTGCACGGGCTAAGCCATCAGAGCGACGCAGAGGCTTATCACAGTCCGCTTCGTCTGGCCAGGGAACAACAAAGATGTTCAAAGCTGCGCGAGAAGCTGCCAAGCATGTCAAGCCGTGAAAGTGACCCGGCACACGCGTTCAGTGGTGTAGCTGTTTCGACCACCAGAGAGCCGTTTCGTTCACGTGCATTTAGACTTGGTGGCGCCTGTTTCGCCCTGCCAAGGTTTTAGGTACCTCCTCACATGTGTGGACCGGTACTCAAGGTGGCCTGAGGCGACGCCTCTACAAGACATCACGGCCGAAACAGTGGCGGAAGCATTTGTTACTACGTGGGTGTCGCGGTATGGTGGTCCTTTGCGCATAACTACTGACCGAGGCCGACAATTCCAAAGCTCGCTTTTTTCTGCCCTGGCGAGACTGCTCGACACGCGCTTTCATAACACCGCTGCTTACCACCCATAGAGAAAAGGCATGATACAGCTTCTCCACCGGCAACTGAAGGCGTCATTGACCGCCACGCTCGACAGACATCACTGGGTGGAAAGGCTACCCCTAGTACTACCGGGTTTGCAAACAACAATCAAGGATGGCCTCGGAGTCAGCGCAGCCGAGATGCTCTATGGGTCAGCAATCCGCGTTCCAGGGCAGTTTTTCGGCATCCAGCAAGGCACTCCGCTAGCGGCCGCGCAGAACTTAGAGAGGCTACATTCCTGGCACGACCAGTTTCGACCTACACCCCCAAGTATCGCCCGCGGGCAGCCTGTGTTTAGTTTCCCGACAATGGACACAATAACGCACGTCTTTCTGTGGCGCTACTCTATCAAGCCTATTTAACAGAGAAAGGCGGGCTAGTTGGGGGTCGATATTAGTATGCATTATGTAACCGCGCAACCGACAACGGACGAAGAAAGAAACACACTGGACAAGCGCGAAACTTCAACTCAGATTTACTCCAGGAAAGCCACACATTTATGCATGTATCATAATCACACTTGATAATCATCGGACAACCATCACTCTACATCGGCATGCGGGCGTGAGTGGCACTAATTTCTATGTAAATAATTTAACTCTTTTTTTCACTCAGTGACACTGAAGAGCTCCTTACGCAGCTGCCAGATTGCATTATTACAGAGTATGCTGCATAGATTTCTCGGCTCTGTTGGGACACAAACATCTTCAAAAATTTCCTGCCGCGGATCCTAGGCATGCAATTACGGCAGTGGCGACAATGGTCAGCCAGTTTGCCACCCCGCGCCAATCCCTCTACTCCTGCGCGGCGCTCCTGCAGTCTGATGATTAAACACTGTCCCGTCTGCCCTATGTAGCTGTTGTCACACGAGAGGGGTGTCTGGTACATTACCCATATTCTGCATGGGACGAACCTGTCAACGTGCTTGATACTGCATTCATTCCTTTTCTTCCTTCCCTGCACCATGTTGCACATGCCCGCCAGTTTCTTGGGCGCCATAAAAACCACCGGGTCTTCACATTTTTCAGCCACCTTTTTGAGGCGGTGAGAGATTTGGTGGTGGTTCCGGATGGCAACAGGTCTCCGGTGTTGCGGCTCTTCGCTTGGGCGGAGCTCTGATGGGCCCCGCGCTTCCTTGGCAAGGGCTTCTAGCACCGAGGTGACCACAGTGAAATCCTGCGCTGTGCAGTCTTTGCAGCTGAAAAAGCACGCTATGTTGCATTTCATGCTGGCAGGGCTTATCAAGAGCAGCACGCAGGCAGTTTTTTGCTATTCCGTTTTTGACAAGGTTCGAATGAGCAGATTGGTAGTTTAAAATACCATTTTTTTGAGCGAGGCTAATACCTCCACCACGCATGTGATCCAGCAATATCAATGCAAACGTTCAGGAACTGCAGGCATCCATGCGAAGGCACCTCAAAAGTGAAACTCAACCCAAAGGCGCTCTCATGGAAAATTTCAAGAACACGGTCCACAGCAGTTGAACCCCCTCCCCCCGATACCCCTTAAAGAATGGCATAATCGTCAACATATCTAAAAATCTTAGGCGAGTAGGCTGTGTCAAGGCGTTAAGCAATTCGCTTGTCACATTATGATAAAAAGATGTCACTTTCCAGAACTATACCACCAAACCTCTAACCGCCTCAGAAAGGTGGCTAAAAGATGTGAAGTCCTGGTGGTCCGTCATGTCGCCGTGCCTCGCCAGGGGGGGGGGGGGGGGGTCATTGCCCCCTGCTTTTTCTAGGAACCGATGCGCCTGCCCGACTGGGGCGTCACCGCCGCCACTCGGCAAACCTACTTTTACTGCTTTTACTTTTGAATAAAGCCAGTCGACTCCTAGTTATCAAGCTGTAAAAACGTGTATTCATTGCCTCCGCAAAACCGAGCTCCCAACATACGCGACCGCCATTGCAAGCATCGGGCGCAAACCCACAACAAAAAGCTAAATAAAACGTCTCGTTTATATGAGGTCACTCTTCCTTGGTTTCAGAGCGACTAGCATTGCCTACATTGTGCGTTTTTTCTTATCTGATTGGCTGACAAGAGAAGAAAAACACGCTCAAGTGGAAAGGGTTTCGATGGCGCCGAGCCAGCACAGCCCCGAAAGTAGATAACAAGAAGTAGAGTACAAGAAAAAAAGGGTGTCCTAAGATATACTATCGTAGCAAGTTATAAACAAGTGGAGATGAATATGTTTGAAGGAGATCCGGAGATCCTTCATGACTCACGGCAACACACTGACATTGGAAATTAACATTTTTCTAAAGCTAACACTTTTCATTCGCTCGGAGAATCTTAGTGGCTTTCGGAATTCCAGTCTGCGGTTAACGAGATCTGCTCACTTCTCTTAGGCAACGGAAGCTTGGGGCGCTTTACGCGTTTGTTCTTCAGAGCAGTTTGCGTGGAGGTATGCACATTGCTATGTGATCAATTTCGCGTCGCAGGTTTCCCATGATGAGACCGAGGTCGAACGTGCGGCCTAATTTTGAGGTACTGTGGCAAAGGTGATAAGCCATCAGTAGATTCTGTTGCGCCACCCACTTGCGGTTATAAGTTACGAGATGTCGGCAGCGTCAGGGTGGTATGAAGTCTCGGAAATCAAAGATTTGCATATGAAACGCTATATTAAGCAATTCGCTCTAGCAGTCCAACAGTCCAAAATTTGTAGCCACAGAGCCCGCTATCAGAAGGCATCAGAAAGACTTCAAGCGAAATTGCGTGTCAATTGAAACAAGAGATGTTTTATGGAACTTTTTCCTGATAAACTTAGAAAGTCAAACGAAATTCGATGCGACCCTCACGAGGTCGATGTAACTACTTCGTCTAGTACCATTGGCGAGACTTAATAAAAGTCGCAGAGGAGGTGGGTGTAGGGGAGTGGCATGTTTGCGCCAAAGTAGCCTAAAGTAATCAACAGCACGGCGTACTGGTTTTCACGCCATCAGTCGGATGTACGGCGCAGGCTGAAGAACGCTCCAGGGATTCACAAATTTCATAAGGTCATAAGCACTTTGCCACTTTGTAAAATCAAGGATCAATTGAGTTCTTCCTACCGACCTAAACATCCGCGAAGAGAACAACCAGTGGGTCTGACATCAATGCTGAAGCCAGCTTTTGCTGAATCTCTATGAATGAGGCCCTTAGCTGGACTTTCCACTCCTGCCATTTTTTTATCTATAAAACGTCGTATCCTATGCTCCGCAGAAAGTGTCAGCCTGATGCCCAGATGAATGGATCTCAAAGATAGTAGACATCATTTGATGACAAAGGCGTTTCTACGAACTGTATGGAATTATAAGAGTCATGTTGAAGTCATTATAACGTAAATGAAACAGAAACAACGTACATACCGTCTTACACCAGGAGCCTGCAACTGGGTTACTGGTGTAAAGGAGCAGGTAACTGGTCGATAAACCATCGTATGTTAACCTCGAGGCATCAAGGCTGCCAGGTACATTCGCTGTGCAGTGAGCGAGATGAAAAGGTGACAGTCACTTTAGCATACACTAAATAGGATCACGGCGAAAGCGTGCGCGCTCACGTGACATTCATTAAATTACTTGACATTCTCATGCGAATGTGTTGTTACTTCCGATTACTTGTTTTCTCGCAGCAAAATGTCGTGGGTTCGGGTGTCTTAATTAAATCTATCTTAATTACTTGTACATTAATAACATCGATTATATATATATATATATATATATATATACATATATATATATATATATATATATATATATATATATATATATATATATATATATATATATATATATATATATATATATATATATATATTGCCGCTAGCGGGTGCGGAACTCCCGTATGTAGCGTGCGATGTGGCAGTGCGGATGTTATGGGGCTGATCGGCGGCTGGCTTCACATAGTTTTTCTTCACATTTTCCTCGTTATTTTCTACATTTTTATTTCAACAAAGCTAATTACCTCTATGCTTTCCTTGGCTTTATGTGGTCGCGATTAACAAAAATCGAGCCCTTCTTCTCGTTCACAGTATGGATGATAGATTTTAGTTGGTTTTGCCTTTTGTTTTTATGCCAGGGGAAAACACGAAGCCCCCCCGTTAATTAAGTTCTCTGCTTTTCCTCGTAAGCCCCCTTGCAGCTGTACAGATAAACGCAAATTTTTCAGAGTGAAGGAAGCAAAGAGATAACCAATTTTCTCGCAGTGTGACTGCGTGGTCTGAAATTTAAAGCCGTGTTTCGTTGATGACTTACATAGCGCCTTTCAATTCCAGGATATAAGCTTTCGGTGATGAAATCTTTTTTCTCTAAACTCCAATGCTCTTTAAACCCATGCAACTCGTAACAAACAAGCGCAGCGGTTCCCCAGACAGCCTTTTCCAGTGGCAGTATAGCCGTGGAATTATCATTTTGAGGTCCGCGTTTCCAGTTATACCAGTCGCGGCGATCACGTCAAAGTAAAGCGCAAATCAGTAAATTACGTGTTCAGGAACGCTGATGACGATGGCCTCTTTCGCGCATGCGCAGGATCGAGTACCACAAGCCGGGCTTTCCGGACATCCAGCCTGAAGTCGTGTTCGGCGACGGCGACGGCACCGTGAATATTCGCAGCCTTCGAGGCTGCCTGCGCTTCCAGAGCGGTCAGAGCCAGCCCGTCTACGAGAAAACACTCGACAACGTGGAGCACATGAGCATCCTCTACGACAAGACCGCCATCGACTACATCACGGCGCTCGCTATGGGACACTGACACGCCCGAGTGTGGCCCCATTAGGACAAAAAGGCGCTGTGCGAGCAAGTGTTCGGCTTTCTGGTCGCAGTGGGTGGTCGCGTCGTTGCAATCTCTATGATTTCTGTCTAACAGCGTTTCGGGAACGAAAGGACACGCAGTTGGTGTGTGCCTCACGATTTCGGGACTGCGACCGCTATCGCCTGAGCGCAGCCGCATATGCTCTGATGGTACGCCACCTGCTCGCCTCACGGAACGTACTCGTTCTGTGATCAACCCTGCATCGTCAAAGCCAGATTCTGAATACTCGCAAGCTGTGCCCCGCACACAGTCGCTGCTCTTACGACACTGTACTAATCTGGAATCGCAACGCTGTGAACTTTTACTCGTACTCTCTTGGCAGCGCAGTACTGTGGCGGACACATTATACGTTCTAAGAACGAGTTGGTCACACGTGCCCTCTGCGCCTTTTTTTTTTTTCGCTCATTCACCTTAGCCCTTTTTGCTTCACATGAGCTCGTCCACATCTCACGAACGGCAGTACTTCTTGGTACATCGTGGACTTTATGGAGTGGCCTGTGCCGTGGTTTGCTTAAGCACATGCGTGGGGCGCGGAGCCGCCCATCCGCGTGGACTATCGTGGAAAGCGTTTCGACGCTTCTCGGCAATGGCGGCACGCAGTTGCCACGGCGAGTGCAGCGTTGTTCGTGTTGTAACAACTCGCGGAGTGATTGGGGATGTCGCATCGGTTATTTATGTCATACTTTGTCGGAATGCGCGAATTTCACCCAAGCAGCACGATAACACGGGAAACCATTCAGCGTGAGTGTTGTCGTTCTGATCGTTACCCGATGTGGAGTGGTCGAAGACGTTGTTACCGCGCACTCGGGAGTCTGCCCCGTTCGGTGCTCACTAAGCCTATCGAATTGGCCTGTCGTCTTCAAGTTTGCTTCAAAAGCACTTAGAAACATTATTGACTGAATGCGCTGAATCAGGTGTATGCAAAGAAGGAGTTATGATCACTTTCCAAAACCACTAAGAAACCTGGCGAAGAAAAAGATGACAATGTGAAAATGTCTCAGATTAAATAGAATGGCTCGGTGCTATCCTACCATTATGATGCGTATGGCATTATATGGGCGACTTAGGCGCTTTCTGCATGTGATTCACTGTGTGCTGCGAAGAGAGATCTTGCACTCGTTTGTGTGCTTTACTAATATTTTGCATAGAAATGTAATCTACAATGTGTCACTATTTCCTTAATTGCGATACTGTGTTTAGAAAAGAAAAAGCATGTGCCCATTAGTATCCTCCAGTGTTTCTAGAGAATCTGTGCATCTGCGACGCTCACGTGGAGGCCCTTTTTTTGTCTTGATGCCCGAGACTAACAGCTGCGTAGTATAAGTGGAGGGGGAGGTTAAGGTAACGACGTCTTGGAGGCTGCCTTTCCCGATACCGACTCAGTCCCGGTTACAAAGTTCGCTAATTGTATTGCTTTATACAGAGGAAAGTCGTATGGAATTCACGAACCATTTCGTTGGTAAGTGCCATTCACCATTGGCCGGCCGGTTTCGTTCATATTTCCGGCATCAGGATTGCCTGGCATCTTCTCTTGCGAACAGTTCTATAGCGTATCAACTTTTTGTGAATACTGTTACATATTCGAGCCCCTTTCAATGTAAAGGGAAATAAAAAAAATATCTGCGTGTCTCCTGACTGAGCTCGCAATTAAACGTGTTACCCTTTGGAGTATTTTTTGGTTAGAATTTTTGTCCTTGCATGCACTAGAGCGATTAAGTCGAGAGGAAGGTTATAAAAACACGTGACGCCTGCGCAAATATGTCCCGGTGCTTCTTTTCATTCTTTGTAAAGAGTTGCACCGGAAAACTAATGGAGAGTATGGTTCTAGCACGGCTAGAATGGTACCTCGAATATTGCCAGGTATATCCAGATGTAGTCGCCGGTTTCAGGTGTAGCCGTTCTTTTATTGACAACGTTATCGACTTGGTGACGTACGTCAAGCACCAGAAGTCCTGCAAAAGACTATCTGCTGCCCTGTTTCTGGATGTTAAAGGAGCGTACGATAACGTAACGCACGAAGCGATATTCAACGCGTTAGAAGCAGTAGGACTTGGCGGCAAGGTCTATTTCTGGATAAGTAACTACTACATAAAAGACCCTTTTTCGTACCTACCGAGGATGGCCCGACCTCTCACCATTACAGTAACCGTGGGGTGCCTCAGGGCGGAGTACTGAGCCCAACGCTCTTCAGTCTAACACTCATTGGACTCGCCGACATCCTGCCATGCACTGTTAGGCTCTCCATCTATGCCGACGACATCTGCATTTGGACGTCGGCTGTGACGCGACTGCAGCTTCGCGCGCGGCTTCAGAAGGCAGCCACTTTAACATCATCCTACCTTTGAGAACAAGGACTTCATATATCATATGAAAACTGTGCAGTGGTGGCGTTTACCAGGAAATCAATGTCTCCATAAGTGATATCCGTCGACGGACAATTGATCTCGTACAGCACGAGTCACAGATTTTTGGGGGTGGTCATTGACAGAAATCTCTCCTGGACCCCTCATGTGAATTATGTGAGAAAATGCCTGACAGGAATTTGCCATATGTTTAAGTTCCTAGCAGGAAAGACCTGGGGAGCGCCAATACAATCTATGCTGCAACTGTACAGCGTCCTCTTTATTGGATTCCTGCGGTACATGCAGTTTACCGGTCATGTCCAACACCTGCAGAACTAACCTGAATATAATCCAAAGCATCCAAGGCCAAGCCCTCAGGATATGCCTTGGCCTACCGCGGAGTGCGTCAACGACTGAAGTTATTGCAGTCGCTCAAGATTCCACTATTAGAATACACATTAGCATTGAAACAATGCGTGTACACATAAGACACTTCGCCCGGACCCCTACACCTCGCAAGTCTCCCAGTAGATAGGCCCCACACGACATTCAGTGCGACTGTCTTCGCGCACCGTGCTTCTCTCAGGTCAGGTTACACACCTGCGGCAAGACCTTCCATTCCTCCATGATGTGTGCGCCGTACTCAAGTAAACCTTACAATCCTCGGACTTCAGAAAAAGTCGGACTTGCCGTCATCAGCACTCAAGCAACTGCCTTTACTTCTTTTGTACGAGAAATACAGCGACTACACACATATCTATACTGATGGATCAACTACATCAACTAGTTCCAGTGGCGCTGTAGTTATACCAACTATGAGAATAACCCAGCGGTTCAAGACTTCCCATGTCACTACGTCTACAGCTGCAGAGCTCGCGGCTCTCCGCGACGCGCTTCATGTGATAAGTGCGGAAAGTGCTAGAAAATGGCCAGTTTTCTGCGATTCAAGGCCGGCCTTGCAATGTGTGCAGTCGTTTCTCCGACATGGTACGCACGATCAGCTGACATGCGAAATCGTGGAACTTGTCCATCACTTAGGAGAAAAAGGCCATTATATATCTTTTCAGTGGATACCAGGTCATTGCGGTATCATAGGAAATGATGAGGCAGATAAGGCAGCTCGGATGTCAAACCAAGAAGACCGCTGCGTCCCCATTCCTATCTCAAAGACCGACGCCGCGAGTCAACTTCGCAATCTAGCTCGCAAGATCTCCTTAGCAGAGTGGAATACTGCACATACCAAGGCGCACAAGACTGCACAGACTAAACCCGTCACTTCAACTCAGACCTCCGGCCGGTCTGCACCGACGCGAAGCGTCTCTTCTGTGTCGGTTGTGGCTTGGAGTTGCCTTCACGAATGCCTACTCAGCACTAATTGGAATGGCTGATAGTCCTACATGTGATGTTTGCGGATGCGAGGAGAACACTGACCACTTATTGTGCCATTGTCCTCAATTTCAAGCACAAAGACAATCTTTGTCCAACGCATTCAGGAAATTCGATGATCGTCCTCTGAGTGAACAGACAGTACTAGAGCACCGTCCCCACCGGTCATCGGCTCAGAAGGCAGTGAAGGCACTTCGTGCTTTCTCAGAACGTCTGGTTTGCGAGAGCGGCTTTAACTCAAGTACTGTCCGTACATGTATCTACACCTTCTCTCTCCCTTCTCTCTCTTCCCCTTCTCCCTTTCCCCAGCGTAGGGTAGCCAACCAGACCCTTGACTGGTTAACATCCCTGCCTTCCTATATTCATCTCTCTCTCTCTCTCTCTTGTAAAGACGAATGTTATTTCTTCTTTAACAATCAGCCCTATGTTGTTGTATCACATACCTGCCAACCTGTGAACTTTACAATTCGTAGAATCCTGCGGGGGGCGAGGGGGAGGGAGAAGGACGGAAGACGGGAAGATAGCACGCATTTCTTTCTAACTTGACCTGAGTGCACGCCTTTTCAGGGATACACACGCACTTGAGTAACGAAGATTTAGCAAAATGTTCCCAAACCAATACAGGGACATAAGCCCATGCTGTGGCGCAAAACCCACCATTTATCATATCACATGGGAATGCAGCAAAAACAAAACATTCCACAATATAGAAAATCCGAGTGCGGAGCACTGGGAGAGTGTGCTCTCCAGCGGCCGCCCATGCCTCCAACGAGGGCTGGTACACCATGCAGCCACGCTCAGTGGTGCCCTGGAATAGGGGCGCCAACCCTGCAAGACGGAAGTCACCGTCGATAAGAAGATGGAAGCACTCGGTCTGACCGCTGAATGACTCTGTAAATTAGAGCAATAAAGTGTATCCTATCCTAGCTTTAGACGAAACACACCAAGCAAGCAACAAACTGTTTCTAGATCACAGCGACTTTTTCAGCGACTTAGCTGTTGCCAATTTCACCTGCTTCATAACTCCTTCGTATAAACTTCCTCGAAGCCGAGTATCCCTCTTGCATCTTTTCCCCATCAAAGACTTGCAATGGAAGGAACGGAGACCGACGTGCGACACATTCTCGCAAACAGAAATAATTTTTTTTTGCGAAAACTTGACGCGATATTTGTAAAATCGTAAAATGGGCCCAAATTTGCAAACTTTTATGAGAAGTTTGGAAGAGTTGGCAGATATGGTATAGTCATCAGAGCGGTGGCTGAGTATAGTCCGCATACTCTCTTGTAAACACCAGCTTAAGACCCTTGCACTGCCGTATGACCACAGTTTTTCTAACGGGTGGAGGAGCGCCATCATGGCCGGCGTCCAAGGTTAGTATAGATAGTAGATAGTATAGAACGGGGTCCATGGGGCTGCCATCCGCTGAACAGTTCGGTGGCGAACAGGATGCATGTTGGGAGCCCGTTGTCCAGCCACCGATGGCCCTTGTTTTAGAGCGCTGCTCTTTGGCGTCCGTTCCTGGGTTTCGCGTCGTCGTCGGCGTTGTCGTCGGCCTCGTAACCAGCTCCGCCCCCCTTTCATCCCCCCAGCGCTAGCAGCGACCGACTGATACCGCTGGATGCCGCTGACGCCGCTAGAGAGTCAAGATAACGTGACTGCATAGAACACCGTCGCCGCCATGCAGAAAGAGGAGGAAAGGGTCCCCCCCCCCTGTTCTTGTGTGGCGGATAGGGTGCTCTTCAGTTGCCGACGCGCCGGTTATTTCACGTAGGCCCCGGCACGTCGACGAATACGTGACCACCTTTCCACGGCTAGACCTGGTTCTTAGCGCTGCGGAAGCGAGGGTTTCATATTGTTTGTGTCGGCATCGGCGGCGTTGTCCCTGAAACCAACTCCGCAGCTGGGGTTGACTCACTATCGGCGTCAGCGGCATCAGTCAGTCGCTGCTATCTCTTCCCTCCTCCCTTTATCGTGTTGTCCGCTTGCTGCGCGCGCTTCTGCCCCCATCGTTTGCCGCTGGGTGTACACGCCGCCCCCCTCCCCCCTCTTCCTGCGAGTCTCCGGTTGTCAAAGCGCCGGCTCGAACTTAATTCCTTTCTTCGCTCCTCCTCCAATGCAACCCCTGTGCGGTGGCAATCAGAGAGCCTGCAGATCGGTGGCGGCGGATCTGTATATGTGCACCGCCCGAGCCGAAATTGCCGCTGCCGTTCGCCCTGTGCGGTGGCAATCAGAGAGCCAGATCGGTGGCGGCGGATCTGTATATGTGCACCGCCCGAGCCGAAATTGCCGCTGCCGTTCGCCACTGCGAAATTATCTGCCAGTTCTTTCTGAGCCATGAGCGAGACGACCGATGGAAGTCCTCCGTCTGCTGCTGCTGCTGCTGCTGCTAAACGAGCTGCCAGAGCAGAGGCCCAGCGCCGTCGCCGTCAGAATCCAGAGGTGCGTGCCGCCGAAGCAGAAGCTTACCGTCGCCGCCGTCGAGATGATCCAGGAGTACGCGTCGCCGAAGCAGAGGCTAAGCGCCGCCGCCGAGAAGACCCTGCCGTTCGCGCCGCCGAAGCGGAGGCTCATCGCCGCCGTCGAGAGCAACCAGCAGTAAGCGAGGCTGAAGCAGAAGCTCATCGCCGCCGCCGAGAAGACCCTGCAGTTCGCGCCGCCGAAGCGGAGGCTCATCGCCGCCGTCGAGAGCAACCAGCAGTAAGCGAGGCTGAAGCAGAAGCTCATCGCCGCCGCCGAGAAGACCCTGCCGTTCGCACCGCCGAAGCGGAGGCTCATCGCCGCCGTCGAGAGCAACCAGCAGTAAGCGAGGCTGAAGCAGAAGTTCATCGCCGTCGCAGAGAAGACTCTACCGTTCGCGCGGCCGAGGCCGAGGCCAAACGCAAACAAAGGCTCGCAAACGGTGAAACAGCTTATTTGCTGCGCTCAAATTTCGCATTAGGAAGTAACGTAATCGTCGGTAATTTTTTTTTTCTTTACGCGCGCGAGGACATGCCCACATCGGACGCGCCGGCTGCTCCTTTGCTCCGATGAGTGAAGAAAATAATTTAATTAATCAATCGAATGATGAATTCAGAGGGGCAGATAGAAACATTTGAAAAAGAGAGCACATGTAGACAGTTCGTGAACCTTGACAACTCGTTTTAAAGTAAGTTTCACTACAGGAACCGCATTCACAAAACTTCTCTTACGTACGAGCATTTCTTGTGGCTGCCGTTCGCGCGGCCGTCTGCAGCTGACTAGTCATTTGAGGGACAGTGAGACGATCACCGCAGCATACGACCAATCACGAGAGGCGCTCAAGTAAGGTAAACTTAGTGATACGGGCTCAGATGTCGAATGTTTTTCACAGGTATTTCTCTGCAGACAGCACTGCTAACGCGGTATGTAATGCAACATCTGATAAGCATGATCACTGTCACTAAGAATGAATTACCGCTACCATGGAATGCGCATAATTATTTTGAAACAAGTAAATATTTAATACAGACGCTTCAAAGTGTCAGAAAAGAACAGAATATCAATTATTTCCAAGCACTTAATGATTATCTCCGATCCCGGATAATTGTGAAACAATTCTCTTCGTGACGCCGAGGTTTGCTCCAACAATGGCGCCTAATCCATAATATGTTGTTTTCCTGATAGCTTCTAATTCCTGTGCAAGTAGCACATCATTTGCAAAGCAAACGAAGGTGTTCCATGTATTCACCAGAGCCCGCACTCACAAAAATCATACGAGTGTACTAACCACCGCCATTGGCCACCACCATTGGCCACCACCGCGGCTACAGTCGTTATTATGCCGATCGCTATCTTGAGTGGCGGGTACTCGAACGCCAGCCGTTGAGGAGAATATTTTAAAAGAGTTCTTTTAATAAGGGCTCAAATTTCAGACAAAAGCAAGCTACACCGCTACCTCTTCTTCTTTTCAGTATGCATATTGTGCAGGTTGCACCGAGTAGTAAACCATGTTTTCTGGGACTGAGTCGCCACGATCGGTACCCTATACTTTGTATAACATAGATATATAATTGTTTAATGTGAAATCTTGAGTAACATTAAGAAATCAAAGCTATAATTGTGTGAAAAATGTGTGAAGAATGTTTTCCTAGCATGGGCGCCCTTTGGCCATACCTGGCCCTTGCGCCATTAAACCTCAAACATCATCAATGTACTTATTTATCTGTTTAACTGTTCTATGCATGGATTAATTTATTCCTTTACGCTCTCCATCACTGGCTCTAGCGCCGCATCATCTACGTTATCGGAATCGTCTGTTCCCGAGGGGTAAATTAGAATAAAATACACGGCACGAGGCTCTCTCGTGATTGGTATGCTTTACTGTTTACAACACAACACGGTTCGCCTATGTCGCTGTGCAAATGGTGGCAACTTGTATGCATATGCATATGCGCCTAGTGTCTATATGTAAAGTAGACGCGTGTGTTTTTTCGGAGTCAGACAAGGCTTAATGCGCACGTGCGTGCTCATTATTCCGAGACCTTAACGTTAGGGAAGCTGTCCTATGATATCCTTGGGAAGTGGCATTGCCAGAAAGGGCCATCAAACAAGTGAATAACTAAGCGCCAATTTGGATCCGAATTTACCTTCTGACGGATTCAAGCGAAAATCCACCTTTGCGCCCTCCCCGAAGTGCCGAAGCTACTGCGCTTCGTGACCGGACTATTTATAGGGTGTCCCAGCTATCATACACCAAGATTTAAAGATATGCGAATGTCATGCAGGTGGACAGAACCAAGGTACCGTTGTTTGCCGCCGCTTGGAGATACTTAGATGATGATTCTTTTTTTCATTCCGCCTAATTATGCAATTAGTTTTAATTAATTAACCAATTCTCAAATAGTTTAATTAGATGAAAACTGTCAATGAGAAAATTGTAAAGCAACATGAAAAACTCCCGGTACAGCCTTCTGTGGCTCAATACGTGCTACATAAAAGTGTTTTTCCGATCGTGAAAGAAGCCCGCGAATACACGCAAAGTGCCTCGAGCGGCCAATCGCGCGGCAATACTGGCTGCCCAAGGTAACTTGTGGCGTTGGAAAGTCCTGAAGATTGAAAGGTGTAGTTCTCACTCCCTCGTGCTTTGGAGAAACATGTGCCGCGGAAAGACACACACAGGGCCGCCCAGCATCAGCTTCTGACTTTTGACAAAAGAAGGTGTGGTGCTCTCTTTCTTTCTCTAATGAGAAGTCTTGAATCAGAAAAAGATGGAGAAATCAGAAACTTTTTCCAGCGCGCTCATTGAAGAACGATACCGAATAACTTCCTTCATGACTGAAGAAAAAAGATCCTAAACAAAGAAAATGTGCTAGTAACTAAACGAAGCGCCTTTCATTTACGTTCGCCGTCCGACGGCGTGCTGCATGCCGGGAGACTCAAGACGCTATTTTGCAACCGTACGCCTTTTGATGAGGCGAAACAAAGCATTACCTTCGCAAGAATATCATGAGGTGCCACTGGGACGCTAAGTTCACTTATTTTACTCCCTCATGGAAAGCTCAGAGGGAAGTTTCCGGGTGCTCTGCAGTTTGCGGGTAAAGACATTGTGTGAAACAAGAGTACTTGTCGAACGAGATTGAAGCACACGGTGCCAGGAGGCGCAGTTAGTGCTTTTCCACCGACTGACACCCGTTATACGCGCGCAACCTCTGTTTGTGCCATGTTGGCTATGGTGCACATATATTTTTCGTCAGCCCTAGCGTCGAAAAGTCGCGGATTCGATTCCGCAGATTTGCACAGATTGTACGGATTTTATGGAATTCTACAGAATTGTATAGGTGAACGGGCGATAGCTGAATCTTACGCATAACGTTGGTCTTATGCTCCACTTCATTAAGCGGGAATAAATTACCAATTTCTCCTTCGTTCATTTAAAACCCAGCCTAACATTTTTGTGATGGGTTGTTATTGACCGTGATTTGTCCAATAATAGGGTGATCGGAAATCACCCCACATGGTGATTTTGATAGCGCGTATGATACCGCCACGTGCTCACTGTTGCTTAGCAAGCAGGCAAATACCCTTCGTGCTATTGTTTCCCTGAGGCTTAGGAGGCACTTTCAGCCTGAGGCACACTTCTACACGTTAATTTAAGTAGTACATGTGTAACACATGCAGGAATACTCTTGTTATGCAATAGCTCAGCCAAATTCAATGAAGCTTGCCTTAAAGGAAAAGGCAAGTTCTGGCCATGTTGACGGTTTCAAAATTTTCATTTACGCTCGAAAATATACTATAGCAGGGTGAAAAAATGGCAAAATCAAGAAATATAGAGGCACCAGCTTTGCAATTACATCGCAAGAAAAAGATCAACAGATGTTGCAAAACTTCAAACTATAACATTTAACCTTTTTACAAATGGTAGGACGCATACGTCCACCTGCTATACGTATATGTAAGAAAGCCGTGAAAAACATTGTTCTCCCTAGAGGAACGTGTCACCATGAAGTAGTGCCCTCTGTCGCCGCAGAAATGGATCTACAGTGTTCCCACATTTTGAGCCGACCTCAGCGGTGCTGTCCGCTTATCCATTCGCGTGAGTTGCAGCTTCCGAATGTGCGCAAAATCTTTTAAAAAATTTCCCTATAGGAACAAAAAAGCGCAGTTCATTCAGCATTTGTTGAGAATCTGTTTTGCTGTGAATATGTGTTGGCAGTGCAGCATGAAGCAGGAGAAAATTGGAGGAGATATATTTGCTAGGGCTGCGCCTGCCGCTTGGTGCAGACTCCTGCTTGTGACTGTGTTTCGGAAAACGAAAACAGTTTTACGAATTTCCTTCTTGCCTTTTGAGCCACAGAAAGGCACCCTCAGTGTTATGTTGGGTGCAGAAAAATGATACACGCTTGCGAAGAAACTGTTGGACATAAAGAAGACGAGGGCGCGCGGTGCACGGGCAACGACCACGAGCGCTGGCACCCTCTGTTGCTGCAACTCCTAGTAACCGTCAGACGTCTTTGTCCGCGTCTGATTGTCTTCATCTCGCTAGATTTCGTTTGATGCGAGAACTCTGTACTTCCACGTCAACCGCACAAGGCGCGGTGCAGCGTCCGGCCCAGCTCGGTTCCAGGGATTTCGCTGTTACACTACATCCAACCGTGAAGTGGTCGGTGAAGACGATGGACCTTAAGCAATGGCGACAATGCAACGAAAGCGTCTGGGAGTTGGGACTACGGAACGACCGCCCAGGCGAGTGTGCCATGTACCTTGTAAGCAACTGTCCCTGTCTGTCTCTGTCGGTGAACCAGTTCTTCGTGAACCTGCGTCCCCTTCGGAGCATCCACAGCCCTTGCCGGGTGAACCACGACAAGTCGTTCAGGTGCAGCGCGGCCAACGGCTGCTTCCTCTGCGCAGCTCTCCCGATGGGACGAGTTCCTGTGGGCCATCAACTTCGAGCTACGCGAAGTCAGTCACTGTCGGCAGGCGCCGGTGGGTCTGCTTGGACGCGGGGTTCTCGTCGTGTCCAGAACGCAGCGCAGAAACGCGTTCGCGCTGGTCCACTGGCTGCTCATGCAGCACCTCTGCTTCGAGTTCGTGGAGCTACGCGAGTCGGCCGTCGAGCAAGACCACTCTCTGATCCTGGACGGCCTCCGGCTGACTCGCGACACGGGGCACGTGAAGCTGCGCCAGTACCTGCTGGACGACTACCTGACCAGGGACCCCGACCTCGACGCGCTTCTCTCCACGGTGACCACGCTGGAGATCGTGAGCGTGCGCTTCTCGAGCGTCGGCGGGCCCGGGCTGTGCGAGCTGTTCTGCAAGGGCGAAGCAGCGACCGTCTGCACGAGTACGTCGCGTACGTGGTCGTTTAGTGTCCCAGCCTATGCCCGTCCGTGAACCAGCTCTTCTCGAACCTGCGTTACCGTCGGACCATTCTGAGCCGTCGCCTGCTGAACCATGACAAGTCGTGCACGGCCAGCGCGGCAAACGGCTACTTTGTCTGCGTGGCGCTCGCCCTATGGAATGAATTCCTGTGGGTCATCAACTTCGAGCTATGCGCGAAGTCAGTTCAGGGTGGCCTGGTGTGTCTTCGTGGACGCGTGGTTCCCGTCGCGGCCAACATTCAGTGCAGACACACAGTTGCCAGGCCACCTTCATTATTATTTCCATCATCTGGATTGCTGATATTTCCCATTAGTAACAGTTATAGCTTAAGCACGTTTTTGTGAATACGGCCACGGATTAAAACCTCCATACAGCTTAAAATAAAAAAAAGGTACTTGCATGTCCCCTGGCTGAGCCCGCATTAAAAATGCGTTATTGTCTGCTTTAATGCATTCGGGTCATATTATAGTCACGGTTGGGTCATCATACCGTCACCTTCATCTCGTCGCGGTCGTTCCATCGTCGTCATGCGTATGTGCATGATCGAGCGCAACAAGTTTATCTTGAGCGAGGTGATTCCCAGTGGAAATGTGTCCCTCTCGGTCATACGGTCTCTTTATTTAAATGACCGCTGAGCTAACAGCCTTCTTCACATACACCAATAAAAGCTTCGCTTTAACCGATCCTCAAAGCATGTGTAATCCGCAGATTTCTTTTTACAGCGTATGCTGTTATGGGCTTATTCCCATAGCCGTTTCGGTTGTCGATGTTGCCTGTCGCCGTCGCCGCCGCCGGTGTCAGTTGCAGCTATCGCCAGGAATTAGAAAAAGCATACCCACTTCCTACCAGTATCGAACCCGAGCCCTCTGCGCGGAAGTCGGGAACTCTACCACTGCGCCACGCCAGCGCTTGTTGGAGGCTGCGGAAACATGCGCTATACACGTGTCCTAGCACGACAGGAGTGTTGACACGTGACACGCATCCTAGCGTGCCGCGTAGTGTCGATACGTGCACACTTTGCATTGCAGTTGCGTATTAAAGCACCAGGTGGCACGCCATGTAGGAGTTGCATAGGTAGCGGTACAAGGTAGATAGATACCTTCTGAGGAAGAAAAAGAGATGCATACAAAAATGCTGTATTGAAAAACCTGTATAGCGTACGTGATTAAATCAAACAAGCCAGGTGATAATTTGTCACCACCCGTTTCAAAGGGGGTGCCAATAAATCGTCATCATCGTCATCATCATGGGCAGCAGAGCAGCATCGTATTGTGGATATAGAGGAAGAAAAAAAAACTGGGAAGAGGCCCTACCCCCTCCATCCAGGTTATTTCCTACTCTTTATTGAGCTTCTTAGGCGACAACCCGACCGCATGCTGTGCGATGAGAGAGCTACCCTCAACCTTATACTAAATTGTGGAGGAAGTCACGTGGTATTTTTTTTTTTTTGTAGCGACCATGTTGACGGGGCACAATGGCGGTTTCGTTGGGGTGGTGTGTGCGTGTGCTGCCCTTAGGTGTCGCGCCATGGCAAAGGCGTCGTGTGTGCAGGATTGTGTTAGTCTCCGTGTTTTGTGCCGCTGTGTTATCTGGACGATGCGTTTGTGGCACGTAAAACAGACATCTGGAAGGATGATAAGGAAGCGGGTGCTGCGAGAAATTTAGGGACGAACCCTCCTCACGGCAGATATCTGTGTGCTCGAGAGGCGCTGGCAAGTGAAGGCTGGCGGATGCGGTGCGAGAGAGAACAAGGCTCAACAGAAGAACGCACGCCTGCGCGCACACCAAACAGCTGATGGTCGTACGTAGCTCCGGTCAACGCGCTAGCCGCACACATACGCGCTTACTGTTCGGCACCGCGCGGGAGATAACACAGATCTTTGTTTCTGTGAAGCTTCACTTACCATGAGAACAGTATACTTCAGGCCGCACGCAATCAGTGCATTTAAACGCGTAACGCCGTTCTCCTCTGCTGGCCTCTTCGCCGGCGCGCTATGGTTTGTCCCATATCCGCGGAGTGCGGCCGCCCGGATTTTGTTCAATATAGCAAAGCGAATTCTATATAGCCACGACCAGCATACGTGTTTGTTCTCATAGACTGCAGATGGGCTAGCCATAGGTCGTGATGTGCGTAAAGTATGCTGTCGGTCATCGCCTGTGCATTCTTGCAGTGCAGTGAGAATGCATATTTATTTTCAGAAAAGTCGGCAATAGTAGCGGGGGACGGGCCTCATAGTCTAACTTGCGGAGTTCATTATGAATTCCTTTCAACGCTGGAGCACAATACTCGGACAAAATGACTTAGGCTACGGTATCGCGATGGTATGCACCGCGATTGGATCCGTTGGTCGGATATCTACGGCGAGCACACGTCCGCGCAGCCCGGCGTGGTTGCGCGTGCCGAAGGCGGGAAATGTGAACAAGAGAGGATAATCGGCTACACGAAGACACGCCAGGGCCTCTCCTTAGTTTTTCGCTCCTTCATGGTATCATTACACTCGTCACGCGATTAACACGCTATGTGAGATGCCCGCTGCGTAGTGTCGATACGTGTAAACTTTGCATTGCAGTTGCGTTGCAATCCACCAGGCGTCACGGCATGTAGAAGTTGGGTAGGAGGCGGTACAAGAAGCGTAGGTGGCGGATAGAGAAGTTTTGAGGAAGAAAAAGAATATTGAAAAGAATGAAAAACATGTATACCATACCTGATTAAATCAAGCAGACTAGGTGACTATTTGTCACCGCCCCGTTTCTAAGAGGGTGACAACAAATCACCACCACCATCACCACCACCACCACCACCACCACCACCACCATCATCATCATCATCATCATCATAATCACACCACCACCATCGCCAGCAGCAGCAGCAGCAGCAGAGCAGCACCGTATCATGCCACTTGTCACGCTATGTGATTTTCGCGCCGCGTAGCGTCGATACGCGCCAACATTATATTGCAGTTGCTTTGTATTCCACCAGGTGTCACTACATGTAGCAGTTGCATCGTATCGTGCCGCGTGTCAAGGGATGTGACATGTGCGCCGCGTAGTTTCGATACCTGTGTTTACTCTTCGGTGCACATGATGGCGCCTCCTCGCAAGGCACGAACCGCTGCTGAAGAAGCAAATCGTAAATCTACACGCGCAGCTGCAACCACTCAACATCGGACTGAGCAGACCGCTGTGCAAAGGGAAGCACGTGCCACAGCTTGCCGTTGACGCCGGGCGGACAGTTCAATTCGTTCTCGTGAAAAAGACGCAAAGAGACTGCGCCGCAAAGATAGTGCGTGCTGCAGAAAATGGAGCTCCTATGGAGTTGCTCCCCCAGCTAACGCTGTGACTGTGCTGCGTTTGTCGCTCAGTCCTCTGACTTTTTTTTTTTTCACGTGCCCGCGGAAATGTTAACATACCTCGGAGGCGTCGGTTTCTTCTCTGCTCCAACACGTAAAAAATTGTTAGGATTAAGTCAGAATACCAGACAGAAAAAAGAGAGACGAGTGTACAGGTCCACAGTTAGTGAGCCTGAACAACTCGGACAAAAGTTAATTGGCTTGCCACTACGGCGGCTCTCTTTTTTTTCTGCTCAAAGCGCCGGCATTCGCAATGTCGTCGACGGTCGCACAATTTTGGCACATAAGCAGGTTCTGGTATTCCTTGCAATACGTGTCTAGCGAAGGTGGCTAGAACAGGTCACCTTACTCTATAGCCCTGTCTGACTTGGCCATGCAGCCGTGTTGTGAATATGTGCTGGCACTACAGCATGAAGGCAGGATAAATTTGAACGAGGTACATTTGCCAGGGCCGCGCTTTGCCACTTGGTGCAGAACCTTGCTGTATGGCAGTATGACGGAAATTAAAGAACGCCATCGATATACGTAACTTAGTTTCGACGGTCGCTATACGATGTGTCACTATATTGATTCAATTCTAAGGAATTACCGTCGAAAGTAATCGTGACATGGATGTTGCCGCAATTGCTTAGATATGTGTCGCACATCTTTGTGCCCCCCATGCACCTCTCACCAAGATTTCGGCGTGTCTGGATGGAGAAAGGACACAAGAAGTTCTAGTCATGGGCGATCTGAACGCCAAGCAAGCCATGTGGGGTCCGAGAGCTAACGACAACCGCGGCTTGGTGCTTTCCTCGAAAAGCACCGAGCATCACCCTCGTACTCGCGACGCAGACAGCTAAAAGCCGTGCTTGCATCATTCGCTACTACTTCTACCTCTCTAACTCAAACAAGGTTCGTGTCATTTAGATTCTGTCATTGCATATGATATTAATGTTTTCTCTTTGCTACCTTTCCAGCCCTACAAAAGCATATTGTGAGCAAAAATAAAAATAGAGAACAAACGATCCGAATCAGCGAAGAGACTGTTGGACATAAAGAAGACGAGGGCGCGCCGTGCGCAAGCAACGGCCACGAGCGCTTGCACGTTCTGTTGCAGCCACGGCTAGCAACCGTCGCCAGAAATTTGGGCTTGAGTCTGACCACCATCATTTCGTTAGATTTCATTTCATGCTGGAACCCTAAACCGCCATGTCAACCACGCGAGACGCGTTGCATGCGTCCGGCCCAGCTCCGTTTCAGGGATTCCGCCTTTTACCTGCGTACAACCTGGAAAGAGCAAGCTCCGCGGTCGGTGACGCCGATGGACCTGAGACGACGGCGATGCTGCAACGAAAGCGCCAGCGAGATGAGAACACGAATGGCCGCCTCAACAAGTATGCCTCATACCTAGCCGGCAATTGGCCCAGCCTGTGCCTGCTGGTGAATCCGAGTTACCACCACGGCATCCTGACCCATTGCCGGGTGAACCACGACAGGTCGTTCAGGTGCAGCGCGGCCAACGGCTGCTTCCTCTGCGCAGAGTTCTCCCGATGGAACGAGTTCCTGTGGGCCATCAACTTCGAGCTACGCGAAGTCAGTCACTGTCGGCAGGCGCCGGTGGTTCTGCGTGGACGCGGAGTTCTCGTCGTGTCCAGAACGCAGCGCAGAAACGCGTTCGCGCTGGTCCACTGGCTGCTCATGCAGCACCTCTGCTTCGAGTTCGTGGAGCTACGCGAGTCGGCCGTCGAGCAAAACCACTCTCTGATCCTGGACGGCCTCCGGCTGACTCGCGACACGGGGCACGTGAAGCTGCGCCAGTACCTGCTGGACGACTACCTGACCAGGGACCCCGACCTCGACGCGCTTCTCTCCACGGTGACCACGCTGGAGATCGTGAGCGTGCGCTTCTCGAGCGTCGGCGGGCCCGGGCTGTGCGAGCTGTTCTGCAAGGGCGAAGCAGCGACCGTCTGCACGAGTACGTCGCGTACGTGGTCGTTTAGTGTCCCAGCCTATGCCCGTCCGTGAACCAGCTCTTCTCGAACCTGCGTTACCGTCGGAGCATTCCGAGCCGTCGCCTGCCGAACCACGACAAGTCGTGCACGGCCAGCGCGGCAAACGGCTACTTTGTCTGCGTGGAGCTCTCCCTATGGAATGAATTCCTGTGGGTCATCAACTTCGAGCTATGCACGAAGTCAGTTCAGGGTGGCCCGGTGTGTCTTCGTGGACGCATGGTTCCCGTCGCGCCCAACGTGAAGTCCAGGCAGACCATTCGGCGGTCGCCTTCGTTACTATTTCCAGCTTCATGATTGGCGAGCATTTGCTCTTAGTAACAGCTATAGCTTAAGAATGTTTTTGTTAATACAGTAATAGCTTCCAGCCGCTTTCAATTTTAAAGGAAAATAAAAATACTTTCAGGTCCCATGCCTGAGCCCGTAATGAAATGCGTTATCGTTTCCTCTAATTCTGGCTTGCATGTTTGTTTTTACGTATTAGATAGTTTTGTCGCGAGGATTGCTATAAAAAACAATAATCCAGTGCAAATATATTCTGATAGGACATTTTTGTTTGCGGACAGGAATCTTGTCTCGTCCGAAGCTTGTCGTTCGCAAGTGTTTTTGCCATTTATCGTCCGCCTTCGCTATTGATCCTGGCTCGAATTTTCTCTTACGAACAATTCTAGCATAAAAGGTTCTCGAAGAAAACATTTTTGGAACATGAGTGCATTTTCTTAAAGCAATCTTAATAATATAGGCTTGTAACGCCGTCAGAATGGTGGCTCAGTGCCTGAACAATCCGCCTACACTTTTGTAAACACTGGGTTGAAACCCTTGTACCGCTGGATGCCGACTGCTTGATAACGGGCGGAGTTGCCTCCTCATACCCGGTATCAGATGTTTTAACGTACAACGGGGCTCAGGGTTCCGCCATTCTCTAAGCAGCTTGGTGGCGAACATAAGGTATGTTGGGCGCCCGTTGTCTAGCCACCGAAGACCTTTCTTTGCTCTTTTTTTCTTTACGTGCGCGATGAAACGTTTACATATTTCGGAGGCGTTTGCTACTCTGCTTCAACGTGTAAAAAGAAAACTAATAGGACGGTAAGTCAGAGTGCCAGATAAATAAATGAGGGTTGTACAGGTCCACAGTTCGTCAGCCTTAATAACTAACACAAAAGTAAATTGGCTTCCCAATACCGCGGCTCTTGGTCAGCTCAAAGCGCCGGCATTCCTTAATGATGTCACTGACGGTCGCACAATTTCGCACATCAGCAGGTTGAACGCGTCGTCTGGTATTCATTTCAACATGTGTCTAACCTAGTCTAACCATGTCTGACTACACCATGTCACCGTAGACCTTTCGCTAGAGTCCCTGCACGCCATTTGGGGTCGAGAAACGACGTCCCGGGCGGATGCGATGGAGCCACAGTGAGCATAAGGGTAGACTGTCTCGAATGGCAACGCAGGGTGGCGGCCATACAGAAGGAAGAACGCGAAAAATACCGGCGATGTTATATCCTGGATGAATTTTACGCAAAGGTAACGTAAGGTAGGCTGCCATCGCAATCGTGGTGATCGACGAAGGCACTATTTATTAAACACATCGAAGCACACCGGGCCATAGGGTGTAGTTGACGCTTCGATTCGCCCGCTCGACGAGCGTCCTGTTTCTTTTCAAGCAAGACATGCCAAGGTGGGCTGCGTGAGATATCCGATGCGTCCTTATGTGCCCCGACCACTACAATGTCACAAGTGCCTAAAGATAGGCCACGTCAGCGCTTCTGCAGAGGCCAGACGACATGCCTCCTTTCTGCAGGCAGCCATGACATGTTTTTATAAACAGTAAAAGAAATGCCGCGCTTGAATTGTAATAGACCACACGAGGCGATTTCCAATGCTTGTCCCAGACATAAAAAAGGAGACAAAAATACTGAACCAAATGAGGAAGTATGTCACACAACGAGGCGGCAGAGTCAGTGCAGCACCGGAGGAGACGATCGCATCGTCGACGTCGACAAGCTGTAGGTCCAAGAGACAGATTCCGGGCTCCAATTCTCCAAGTCCAGCAGAAGGTCGTCGAATTGGCATCGCTGAATCTCTCCGAGCCATTGCTGCAAGTGAACAGCGCAAGCCTGGAATCGAATGTATGGCCACGCTTGCCGCCGCGCACACGGGCTTGTCAGCGCGAGCAGCTACAGTGTACCGAAACATCATAGTCATACTGTGTCATTAAAGCATGCTGTGGCAAATAATCGACGCCCTGCAGCTGCTACTGTCTGGATTAAATACGCCAGTGGAGCTAACAGCTGCAAAAGTTATGCAAGCTATAGGCAGTCTCCAAGTTACACTGCATGTAACATCTACCCCTGCCCGCGAAGATAACGGTGCTCTGCTGTGAAGCGTGCACGTGCTATAACGCTCGATATGAGCTGCAACACGCGAGCCGTGGCTGAAGCGACGCTCTCAAGAAAAAATCACCGACGATTACGATGCTGCCTAATGCGAAATTTGAGCGCAGCTCTGTATGTGTTTTCATTTCCCGATATATTGAGGCATCGCACCGATCGCCGCACCACCTGACAGAGCCGCGACGCGCAGCGCTATATATAGCGCCGCCGCACAGCCGCTTCCCAGCAACTGCAGCTTACGCAACCGTAATTTTTACCGGGAAACGCTTGCGGCGAACACTATGTGCGAAGGCGAGCCTTATAGTTCTTTTTTTTCCCCGCACTGCCGGTGACGCCGCTGTCGCTGATGTGTGGAAGTGAGCGCCATCCAGTGGTGCTTCAAGGTGGCTTCCTCCACTTTCCTCCTCATGCTTCCGCTGCACCCTCCTCCTCAGCTTTCCTCCTCGCGCTCTCGGCATCTTTCATCCGCCGCTGCGCTCCGTGTTCGCTCGGTTACACTGAGGTACGACGCCGAGACGCGCCGACACTCAACGCGGGAACGGGCACCTATGAGCTGGGCTCTAAAAAGTGGAGAGGGTTTCGCCATATGAGCAATGCGCATACCTCCTGCTTTCCGTCGTCTGCTTTGTTCGCAGAGCAATAATACGTTGGCCCACCAAGCAGCTGTCGCTCCATCTCCGATTTAAAAAAAAGAATGGTTACAAAGTTAGGGCAGCGTGCGCCATTACAAAGCACGCGGCGCTAGGGGCTAAGGACTCGCGGGCTGCTCTGCGGGCTACTGTATTATTGCTCCGCGAAGAAGTCAGACAACTTAAAGCACGGGGTTATGCTCATTCCTGGAATAGCGGAACCCTCTCCGCTTTTTTCTCGAGAGCGTTGCTGTGTCAACGGCTAACGCGTTGCAGCTCATATTGAGCGCGATCGTACTCGTTGCACAGAACCAGTATGCTGTGCAGCCCCCGTGATCGTCTTCACCATACCACCATTCTCTTTCCTTTTCCCATTCTGTCTCGGTTATTTGCTCAAATCTCTTTCCCGGCAAAGAAGTAGCACGCTAGAGTCACTTCACTCAGGCCGACCTCTCTACCCTTATGCCATTGAAAATGCTCCCTGTCTCTCTCCTCCTCAACTGGCACCCTTTATAAGCGGAGCACCTTTTGTTTGTGCCATATTAGCCAAGGAGCACCAATATCTCTCGTCAGCTAAGTCCCTAGCGTCGAGAAGTCGCGGATTCAATTCTACGGATTTGCATAGGTTAACGAGCAAAGCTGGGTGACTCAGCCACAGGATGTACGCATAACATTAATCTTATATGCTCCATTTCATTAAAATAGAGAATAAATTACTCCTTTCTTTGTTCACTTAAATCCCAGCCTAACATGTTGTGATGAGATATTATTCGCTGTAATTTGTCCAGTGATCGGTTGTTATTGCTCCAACATGCACCTCAGGCACGATGTCGAAAAATCTTCCTCCCAGACAGCGAGCAAACGAAAACAACAGATTGAGCGGAATGCAAGACAACGTAAAATGCAAATAGCCGCACTGCGTGGAAGGAATGTGGTTCGATGATGATGATGCTGCTGCTGCTGATGATGATGATGATGAAGCTTCAAATAATGGTATAAACCTACTATGGGGGATAGGCCACGAATCGGGTTGTAATATGATTGAAAATGAAACAAATTAGTTAATAAATAAATAAGTAATACAAAAAGGAAAACAAACGAATAATCCAAGATGAGAAATAAAATGTTAATAAATGAAATAAAGTAGTGTTTAATAAGATAGTCAGCCTTGCCTAGATAGGAGTAGTAACAAGAACTTATTACTGAAATACATAAAGGATATACTTAAACATGAGCAAGTTAAATTTTGAATAATAATATTGATAATATTTTAACTGTGAATTTGTGTTTTTACTTTTTGAATTTTCTGAACTTATAATTTATTGAAGGAGAGGTAAATCAATCATCGAAACTGCGAAATATTAATAAGGCAATCTTTTTGTGCCACAGAGGACCCTTATGAAAATATGAGATGAGTTTCACATGAAAGTCTGGCGAGTTTTGACATCACAGCCATTAGACTTTCTGATGAGTTTCTTTGGAATTTTCTGATGTATTCCTAATGTAATTCTAAAACATATTGGCCACCGTCTTTCTGTAGAATTCTTGACGAGTGTTTTTCTTGTGAGCATGAAATGTCTTCCTAATGTGCGCTCCAAAGCAGTTTTCTTGTGACTTTCTCACGTCTTCCTAACGAATCTCTAATGAGCTTATGCTGGTGCTCATATTACTGCTATAACAAAATTGGCCACCACGTGTGGTAACATTTTCTCATGTGTCCCAATGGCAGTCCGACCTTATTTAAAGCTGTTACCTGTGCGTGACTGTCTTTGGTGCTATATATATGCAGCCTGTATGCATGTATGTATGTCTAGCGAAGATGCAGCACTTTTGACATGTACATGGGCCCTACATATGCTGCATGTAAGACATTACTCAACGAAAGAAATTTAACAAGAACATTTATTGGGCATATCAATGCTTCCTTAAATGCAGAAGGAGGTTAAATGAAAGGAAAACACAGTATCAGTCTGGTTACGGATGTGATATCTTCCTTTCGCTTAATCTCGCTACTTATCATTGAGGAAGGCTGTTCTTGAGGTGGAGTGTCGTCATCTTGAAGTAAGTGCACGTGTACCCTGCATGGTAGAAAGGACAGAAAATTAACAAAACTTGGCAATCAACCACAGAAATACACGCTGCATCACTTGCTGCAGAACGATCTAGAGATGTTATAGCTAGTTCTGCGAAAAATTTATGTGGTGTCGGTTCACACAAAGTTGAGGAACCACTGCGTGGCCTTTGGGTGCAGCAGTAACTACAGTAAGCAGAAATTGCTCTTGACTGTACACATGTGCAACATAGATCAGCTGTGGCATGTGTACATGTCATGAACAACTTCGGCTATATCGGTTTCCACTTGACAAAGGACAGCAGTGTCTGTGGATTGCTAGCGTGAATGACAAAATCTCACTAATTACTTGGCATTGAAATGAGCGTAGGAGTGTTTGTGTACGGGCAACCCAATGCATCCCAGAGACATAAGTGCCAGTCGTTATAGAGTATTTGCATCAGCTACGGTCACAGTTCTCACACATTCCAAGCCTACTATGTCATGCATGTGTTGGCCTCCTGAATGATGGCATATATCCCATTCAAGAAATACACCACACCATGTCTGGGTTTTTTTTATCATTTTCACCCGAGCACTGCTTTCAGAGGGAGGGCACAAGTTGAAAAACAAATGCGTAGAAGCATGATAAACAAGCTTGCATAAAAATAATTTAATAAATAAGCATGGTGGTTGCTATCCCACGTCATTAGAGAGTATTCCTCTTTGTCATGCAATCATAATGAGCTTTGACTGACACACGTCCCATTTTTGGATGTGGTATTCCTCACTGATTTTGTTGTATCAATCGGTTGCCATAGGCGAACGAAACAGATAAACAATCTAAATCCAGTGCACAGCTTGTCATGTCAATGCATGGTCAAATGGGACGAGCACACTTGTCCTTTGAGTGAATTATGGTGCTCTCCTAGGCGCATGCTGAGGCACTGGCTAGTCATCGTGCCCGATGTACATTGGACCAAATATGCATGTGATCAAAAGAATAGCCTACATTAACCCTGAAAGAAACGAGACAAATTTTGGGTATCTTTAACTAAGGAAGCCTTCAATGCCTGGGTGCCTTTGTCAATTCACTTGTGGACTGCAATGCACATATATTTCCAGCAAAAATAAATTAGGCAGCATATGCACAACAGTCATGTTGTATGGTCTCCCTTCCCTCGCTGCGCAAATTTTGTACTGAACAGTTACATGAACTGATTGAACTGAAAATTGAATCGAGAAAGGCAAGGAGGCAAGCGAGGCTTGCTTGGTTAAAGGTAGCACCAAATTTGTCTAGTGCGTGTCAGAGGCACTGTACTGTATTCCTTTCACAGGTGGTCAAATGTACATAGCGCAGACTGGCTGGTGCCTAAATATGTACCTATGAGATCAACATATTTCACCCAAAAGACCAGTATGCTCGTCCTACTTGGCCACACATATCCGCAATGGGGCTTCAGGCCGGATTAGGATTGTTTATCTGTTTTCACCCATGGCTGAAAATTGGCAAGAGAAATCAGTCGGGCACACCACGTAAATAACAATAAGTGTGAGCCAGCCTCCATTATCAATGCATGAAGAAAGGCATCCTTTGTAGATTATAAGGGATAGAAATTAGTCTGTGCCTATTTACTTACTTCTTTTTATGCAAACACCATTTATCATGATTTTATGCCTTTGTATTATAACTTCTGCCATCCCTCTCAAATTAACTGGTGCACAACACAAGTGCACATCCAGTGCTATTTTTGTTAGTCCTTCCAACAACTTAAACAGTCAGTTGTTAGCCAAGGTCATGTTGCATAGTCTCCCTTCCCTCGCTGCATAAATTTTGTCCTGAAAAGTTACATGAACTGATTGGCAAATTCAAATGGACACTACAAGTTTCGCCGAGTGGACACAGCTGGTTCTCAGAAATGCACAAAACCGTGATGGGTATCTGTTGGCATCCTGGAGTGTGTGCAAACTAGCTGTGACATTGCTGCAGCAGACACACTCACAACTGCTACAATGCCTACCAGCATGAATAGGGGCAGCTTGCAAAGAAAAGAATACGAAAAAAGTGAGAGAAAAAATAGAAAGCTTACCAGAAAACACCTCACTACTTAAGTAACTGCAGCACAATGAATACTGGCCTTCCTATTTCATTTCAAGAAATTCGAGTTCATCAAATGTGTATTTGCCAGTGACAGTTATTCTGAGAACAAGACAGACATGATTGTAAACATCAATGTTAAACAATGGTTTGCACACTGCGTGCTTAGACCTTTGAGATATATGGCACACTACACTTCGAATTCTTACATGGACAAAAACAGCACATGTGTGTATCATAGGCAGAAAGGAAAACAGGGAAATATATGCTACAGCATAAGAAACAGTTCCAAACAAATAAAACCAAAATAAAGAAGAAACATACTGTGCAATAGGCAAAAATAAAATGGACTTGCAGCCAAGCAATTGATGCGAGAAAAATACTAAACGTCAGGACATGCGAGGTGTAGTTTTAACAGAACAAGATAACGTGTACATAATGTCTACAAACACAAATAAGCAGCAAGTGGAATAAAGTTGCACAAATATTTAGCCTATTTAGCAAGATGCATTAAGTAATATGTCGATACACTTATCACTAATGATACCGAGATCCTACTTTTGTGAACACGTACACTTAAAGCATACCTGACATGTCCATCCAGATTACACGGCGTGCTGCTGCAGCCATTGCCACGGGTTATGTGGACACTGTTGTGGGTCACGGCTTCACCACTACAAAGATAATTCTGTGTTAACTTACAGCTGTGGCACAATAAGACTATCACATCGTGAACACATGCAAGGAGCATGTAAAAACAGTCACGAAAACAATGCCTGCACTGGTGCAGGGTGGCAACAGAGCACAAAGTCGAAGTCACTGATGAATGTCACGATAACAGGGACCCCTTCAACAAGACAAAATTTCACACGCAGCAGCAGCAGCGCATTACATAAATGTTTGTTTACATAACGATTCTAGAGTTTCTTTCATGACTTTAAGTAACTATCCCTTGAATGTTTACTTACGTCAAAGTTATGGCAACACGCCTTCAAAACAAACCTGTACCAGTAGCACGCTGTGATTGCTTACATTTTTTTTCCCCCTAATACTGCTCGTAAATCGAAAACCTTGTAAGCAGAGATTATCTACAACGTCGAATCATTTATAAGCAAGGAAACGTCGTAGCAGTAAGAATCGGTCAAGAGGTAGATGAGTCGTTATCATGCGACTTCAGCAGAAAAGCGGGAGCTCACGCACAAGCGCGCATGATGAATACGATTATTTCCGAACGTAATCTTTCTCATCAGAAGAAAACGCTTATCAAGATTTTCAATTCTGCATTATGGCAATAAATTCGCGCAACTAAACTCTGACACCCAGCAAGCATCGGCATAGGTTTCACTGTTGTCGTGGGAGTTCTCTTTCCTACGTTCGCAAGGCACCCTATGCCCACACGAGAAGCACGCACAACACGTGTGTAGTTAGCAAGCACGATTACTCACCTTTTGAATGGCACGACGCGGTCGAAAAGCGCCCTCCAAGTTGCCGGTGCTTCGATGTTACTTCCAGCAGACATGCCGGTGCATAGTGGACGAGCAGTGGCACGCTAACAACACGCATTAATTCTTCGCGACGTCCACCCAACTTTCCACGACAACCAGAGACAAAGGGAACGCACTCCACGGCATGAACATCGTTGGTCCACATTTGGCTGGCGCGCCACGCACACGGCGAGTTTGCAGCGAGACACAAGCTGTCTGTGGCACTTATGCGCACGCGAACTAAGTCACATTTCGTTACAGCAAACACAAAAACACACGATCAAACAAGCACATCGTTGCAGCTCGCACACCCGACCGACTCGTAAACAGGGCGACAGGCTGATTGGATTGGATTGGATTGAAAACGGGACGGTGGGTGGCGCCACCAACAGGTCGGTTGGGGCCAGCCAATGTCTCGGCTAGCGTCATCTGAGGATTTGTGCGGCTGCCTAATTGCGCATAGCTGTTGCAAGACAAACAGAACCACAGATAAGTCTATATTGTAAGCTATAGCTTGGCATAGAAAGAAATTCTATAACGCATTTTCAATTTGAATCACTTCTGCTATCTGCAGCCAGCAAAAGCATGGCCTTCGAGATCTGAAAATGTTAACCCTATAGAAAACCGTTGCGGTGACGTTATTCGAACGATTTTCACTTCGGTTACCTCTCATAAAACCCGTGAATTACGCATTTCGCTGCTCCCCGTGCTACCTGCGCCGTCACTTCAATTTAAATAACTTCCTGCTGTCGTTAACATCAACTATATAGCCTCAGACATCGTTGACGCGATCTTCGAGAGACACATGTGCAGTGTGCGATGTTTTAGTGCCCGTTGCAACAGTGTCAGTCGGAAAGCATCAAATCTGCTCGTGTGGCGCAGCTTACACCCCTGCCGTCCGTATCTTGCTTTCGTGTTAGTGTGTTTAATGTGCGCGGGTTGCACTCCTGTCGCTCGTGCCTTCTGTGTTGATCGTGCTACCCATGAAGATTCCTCGAAAAACCCACTGTCTCGGCAGCGTGCATTTGTCCTATGTGGTATATGTCAGAAATGTGCGCTGGCGTACGATGTGCTTGCAACCAAGTACTACAGTGCGTTCCAGCAAATAGACGCTGCCGCTTACGCGCAGTTTTTTTTTTTTTTTTTTTCCGTCGTGGTTGTTCAGTGGCTATGGTGGTGTTGGGCTGCTGAGCACGAGGTCGCGGGATCGAATCCCGGCTTCGGCGGCCGCATTTCAATGGGGGCGAAATGCGAGAACACCCGTGTACTTAGATTTAGGTGCACGTTAAAGAACCCCAGGTGGTCGAAATTTCCGGAGTCCTCGATCCACTATGGCGTGCCTCATAATCAGAAAGTAGTTTTGGCACGTAAAACCCCATAATTTTTTACGCGCAGTTTTCCATGTCATGATCATGTCAATCTGCACAATTGTCGGTTTGCCACTTAAAGACTAGTAACACATTCGAGAAATCAAACTGCTCAGAACAAGGCATACGCTATAGGTTTGCACTGTTTAGCAAATGTGATAACGGGGTAACACGAACTTACAGTGCTCTTTAAAAGGGAAAGAAAATGACGTCGTTGTTTTGTGCCTAGCCCTGATATATCGGAAGCGTTTCCAGAGTACTCGGCGCTCACGCTGTGTTATATCGTTTTCTTAATTTCTTCATTCACCCACCCAAGGTACTGGGTGTGAGTGACTTAATTGCTAGATATTAATTAACAGTGCATTAATTAGCATCATCTTCATTAACAAAGGTCGTGGGTTCGAGTGGCTCAACTGTATCTTAACTGTGCCCTAATTAACATCGCCTTCATTAACACCGAAGATCATGGGTTCGAGTGTCTTAATTGACTATATCTTAATGAACAATACCTCAATTAATATCGCCTTCATTAACAACAATGGTCGTTGGTTCGATTCCCACACAAGGTAATGTGTTCGAGTGACTTAATTCCTAGGTCGTAATTAACCGTGCCTTAATTAGCATCATCATCATTAACAAAGGTCGTGGGTTGGAGTGCCTCAAATAACTGTATCTTAACTACGCCTTAATTAACCGCGCCTTCATTAACACCAAAGGTCGTGGGTACGAGTGTCTTAATTAACGACATAATAATCAGCTGCACATTAACATTAAATTAACAGGCTTCGACTTCCACTAAGGGTCGTACGTGCGTTCGAGTGCATTAATTAACTATATCTTCAATAACTGTCTTAATTAACGGTGTCTTAATCAACACCAAAGGTCGTGGGTTCGTAGCCTTACTTACCGCCAAAGGTAGTGGGTTCGACTCCCATGAAAAGTTGAGAGTTTGTAACCTCTTTGTACATCGAGTGCTCACGCCGACAATGCCGGATTTTCCGGCTCATGAGCCATTTAACGCTATCGCATTACAAAGAATTTTTCACGACTTGGCATCGTACACATTCATATATGATGTACTTTGACATTAGCAATAACACAAAAAAGCTGTATACTCCTCTCACCAGAAATCCTAAGGTGCATTGTCATTTGAGTCTCTGATGTACTTGTGATGCCAAAAAACATTAGACGATGCATTTCTTATGAATGTCTGATGTCACCTTAGGAACACATAACGTCCTCTACAGAAACTCATGGTTCATTTTCATAAGGGGAAATTATAAATGGCTCGGCAAACGTTCCTGTGGCTGTATCCTAATGCCATTGCTTCAAGGGAGAGTATAACATTACGGCTTAAAGGCGGTCCTAGATTACGAAGCGGAATGTCTAAACATCGTTTTCGATTAGTAGGAGTGCACCGACACGATAATAAAATGTGATCGATGGATTCCGGCTCATTGTAGAGGTAGCATAAAGGGGATACCACCAGACGACATATCTGTGCAAGTAAAAATTAAGTCTTAGAATACAGCAACGGTAGCCTTTTAAATGATACTTCGAATTGCCTGTTAGGACACCACTGTCGGTTCCAAGAATAATTTAGATGCATAAAATCTGCAGATTTTGCTAATAAGGGGCCCTTTTTGTCTTCGGTCAAAGAAAACTGCCGATATCTGGCTGCAGCGATGCACACAATTGCCCGCAGCACAGACCTCACCGGACCTGTGAAAGAAGCTCGTGCTAAAGAACTGGCTATTTCATCAACATCAATGTCTCGGTGGCCTGGGGCCCATACTAAATGAACTAAACTGGGGCGGATCTAATGTACAAAACGTGTTCAAAGCTGTCGAATTTGTAGACGTGTTAAGCGCGCTGCATACAGAAAGAATCTGTGACGATAATAACTTTTGTAGTATGAAGGGTAACTTTCCCTAGGCAAGAACTGTTGCCAGAAGTTCGACCTAAAGAACTGATGTGTAATCTGGTAGGCGAAGTGAAAGACCAATCGAGGGATGGTGAGTAGATTCCCATGCCTGCCTTCTCTTCACACGAAGAAGCATCAGTCACTATTAAATTTATTGGGAAACGGGCCAAATAGTCTTATAAAAGTTCATTCAAATATATTGGGGGCAGCAATTGGGGGCAGCGTTATTGCGAAAAATGTCTGCAAATTCAATTTTGAGCGACAATGTGGACCTATCAAGCGGAATGATTTCCCTAAGGCGAACATTTAAAGGTGCTAATTGTGCTTGCACAAATACAACTTGTGGGGTATGCAACCGTGACCACGTGTTCTCAAAAAATTAATTTGATTCACTAATAAAGGTATATTGTCTACGTCGTAGAAGAGATTCATAAGCTCTTAAGCAGGTTTGAACCGTAAGCATGCAGAATCTCGTGTGAAGAGAAGGTAGGCGCGCTTCCTGGTATAATACATTACTAGCAACGAATTTATGAACACCTAAACATAGTCGAAGAGCGTCTCTCTCTAAAGGGACAAGTAACCTTGTTTTATACTTTGCATTTCGGGAGAACAAAATGCAAATTCTCGAATCGGTCGTACATATAGATACGGTAAATAATAATTAGTGTGTCATTTCGCACGCCAGAACGCCGGTTACTGATTCCACGTAGTAAACCTACGGTTCGTGTCCCTTTCGTTGCAATATTTTCTATGTGGGAACACCAGCTAAGTTTTCCGTCATATGTGATACCCAAGTACTTAAGCGACTCTACCTGTGGAATGGTTCTCTGATCATATACTGCTTATAACTGCACCGGCCCGGAAAGCGGAAAAACAAGGACTGCACTTTTGTTTACGTTTAGCGACAGATGAAGATTGTGAAGCCACGTCTCCAGAGTACAGAGGTACGTTTGCAAAGACAGGTAAAGGAAATTGATATCTCTTGCTGTCGCGAAAAATGCGACGTCGTCTGCATAGTCCAGAGCGCCAGTTCCTCACCTTCTTTACTTCTCGCAGTCAGGAGGTGCACGGTTGACAAAGGGCACAATAAGCAAGCTATTGCTGGGAAAAAGAAATAAAAAAAAGTGAAATTTTCTGAAGCCGTCGTCTTTGACCTACAAATAGTGATTATCACAGTGCTTATGTGTTGGCCGTGACCGCGAGGTGCTCACTGTTGGTTAACAACCGGGCAAATAATGTTTTTACCACTGGCAACATTGGCGGATATATTTCTAGAAGGCGCGGAGGGATAAAGGGCAAGCGCCTCATGCACATTTATGGAGGATCGAGCCTCGACTTACTGCTGTTTCGACTTGTGAATGGCTACAGGAATTGTGGACTACTACAACTAGCGCACCTAGCGGTCGCTAGCCAGTAACGGACGTATAGTTTCGATGAGAGGAATTGGTTTTCGTCGTCACGATATCTTGCAAACGGCAGATGGTTCTTTGAGGGTTAAGTGGATGTTTAAGCTCTGGGCCCACTTCAACGCATAAATACTCTCGTAAGGCAACAGCTGAGCCAAGTTCAGTGAAGCCTGCTGATAAGAAAAAAAGGCGAGTTTATGTTTTCAAAGTTTAATTTAAGCGCGGAAATATTTCATATAAAGATGAGGAAATTTTTAAATCAAGAAGAACAGTGACACCAGCTTTATAACGCCGTAAACACACACACGCACACAGTGCCCATATGCTATATATATATATATATATATATGTGTGTGTGTGTGTGTGTGTGTGTGTGTGTGTGTGTGTGTGTGTGTGTGTGTATGTATGTATGTATGTATGTATGTATGTATGTATGTATGTATGTATGTATGTATGTATGTATGTATGTATGTATGTATGTATGTATGTATGTATGTATGTATGTATGTATGTATGTATGAGGAGGCCGTGGGAGTGAGTGAGTGAGTGAAGAAACTTTATTGCAGGTCCGGCGAGGACGCGAACTCGTCGCGCACCCGGCTGGTCCCACGTCGGGACCGGCAGGTCTAGCCCACCGGCCCGGTCGCGGGCACGCCGGACGGCCAGGGTTTGCTTTTCTGGAGCGGGGCTACGCAGAAGCGAGTCCCACTCCTCCTTGATGAACTTGTGGTATGTCGACCCGCACTCCCAGAGCATGTGAGGTAGAGTGGAGGTCTGGCCGCAGGACGGGCATGCATCGTCGCGATACACGTCGGGGTAAGCCTCGTGGAGAGCGGACAGACATGGATATGTGCTGGTCTGTAGGAGCCTAAGCGAAACGGCTTGCGCCCTATTCAACTTGGGGGGAGGGGGTGGAAAGACCTTCTGGACATGTAAACATATTTAATAATCTCGTTGTGAGTAGCGGGAGCGTCCCTGTGACCGTAGAGAGGAGGGGAGTCAGTGCTCCTTATAGAGGAAGCGCGGTCGGTGAGGTCACGCGCAGCCTCGCGGGCAGACTCATTGAGGTTCGGGGGAGCACCCTGGACCGACCCTACGTGAGCGGGAAACCAGTGGATTGAATGATGCGTGAGAGCATATTGACACGAGCTGCTAAGGAGACGAGCAGCTTGCTTGGCAATGCAACCCTTCTGAAAAGCCCTAACTGCCGTTTTGGAATCGCTATATATCTCGGGCCCACGACCGTCTAACAGGGCGAGGGCGAGGGCGACTTGCTCGGCGACTCCGGGGTCTGAAGTGCGAATCGAGGCGCTATTGGAAATCTTGCCGCTGGAGTCGACCACAACGATGGCAAAGGTCTTCCCGTCACTGTACTCCGCGGCGTCGACAAAACTTGCTCTAATGTCGTGTTGCTTGATCTGTTTGAGGATGGCTGCTGCTCTGGCCTTGCGTCTGCCCTCGTTGTGGGTAGGATGGACGTTTCGGGGCACAGGGGCCACTTCGAACTTGTCTCGAATGCACCTAGGGATCGGGGTACTGACCATCGGGAATCCCGCAGGTTGGTAACCCAGCTCTTCGAGGATGTGTTTACCCGCCGCTGTGGTGCTCAGGCGAGTGAGTTGCGCGCGTTCTTGGGCTTCGGCAATCTCCTCGGCAGTGTTGTGCACCCCCAGCTTGAGGAGATCCTCGGTATGGGTCCTGATGGGTAGCCCGAGAGCCCTCTTGACCACTTTGCGGATGAGAGCGTTGAGCTTGTCTCGCTCCGTTCTGAGCCAGTTGTGCATAGAAATTGTGTACGTAAAGTGACATAGTACGAAGGCATTGATAAGCCTGAGATTGTTTTCCTTCATTCCTCGGTGCCGGTTTGCTATTCTGCGAACGAGGCGGAAAGCGTTGTCCGTCTTTGCTATGATCTTGCGGAGAGCCGTTCCGTTTCCGCCGTTGAATTCGACAAACATGCCCAGGACCCGAATAACATCGACCCTGGGTATCACCCCCCTCCCACCCCCCCGTCACAAGTGCGAAGACTGATGCTGCTTTCGGAGACTGGCTTCCAATCTTTGGATCTGCCTCCCTTCTCTTTTCTGTAAAGCAGAAGCTCCGACTTGGCGAGGGTGCATCGAAGTCCGGTGGGGCGGAGATACTCCTCGATCACGTCGATCGGAAATCTTGCATGGCTTCTTCGACTCGACATGCAGTCTCCTGCATGGCTTCTTCGACTCTGCCCTCGCAGCCGCAGGAGCACTTTCATTTTCAGCATTTTCAACTACAATATGACGCCATACTGTAGTGCCCTCTTCTGGCGCGAAAATGGATCTATAGCGCTTTCTGCATATATAGCCGACCTCAACGATGCGGTTTGCTTGATCCTTTTGCACCACTTGCGGCTTCAAAAGCTGTCTGTATGCTTTTAAACAATTTCCCTACGGCAACGAAAAAGCGTAATTTATTCAGCATTTGCGGCGATTCTGTTTTGTTGTGAATATGCGGTGGCACTAGGCAGGATAAATTTGGACGAGGTATATTTGGCAGGGCTGCTCTTGTCACTTGGTGCAGAACCTTGCTTCAGGCAGTACGGCGACAAAGACCGTTGTTACGACTTTTTCCCATCCTCGCCATTGTAAAGTATACTAAGTGTTAAGTTGAGTGAAGAAAAAGGATCCATATCTGCGAAGAAATGGTTGGACATAAAGAAGACGAAGACACGCAGTCCACGAGCGACGGCCTGCACGAGCGCTGGCACGCTCTGTTGCGACCACTGCTAGTAACCGCCAGACGTCTATGCTTGAGTCTGACCACCGTCATTTCGTCAGATTTAATTTGGTGCTGGAGCCCTGAACTCCGATGTCAACTGCGCGAGGCGCGTTGCAGCGTCCGGCCCCGATACGTTCCAGAGATTCTGCCTCTTACCTGCGTCCAACCTGCAAAGAACGAGCTCCGCGGTCGGTGATACCGATGGACCTCAAACGACGGCGATGTTGCAACGAAAGCGCCAGCGAAGTGGGACCACAGAACGGCCGCCTCAAGTACCACGCAGCACCTCTAGTCGGCAATTGTCCCAGCCTGTGCCTGCCGGTCAACTTGAGTTACCATCACGGCATCCTGAGTCATTGCCGGGTGAACCACGACAATTTGTGCAGGTACAGCGCGGCCAGCGGCTGCTTCCTCCACGCAGAGCTTTCCCCAAGGACCGAGTTCCTTTGGGTCATCAACTTCGAGCTACGCGAGGTCAATCACTGTCGGCAGGCGCCGGTGGGTCTGCGTGGACACGGGGTTCCCATCGTGTCCAGAACGCAGCGCAGAAACGCGTTCGCGCTGATCCACTGGCTGCTCATGGAGTACCGCTGCATCGAGTTCATGGAGTTGTGCGAGTCGGGCATCGAGCAAAACCACTTCCTGATCCGGGACGGCCTCCGGATGAGCCGCGATATGGGGCATGTGAAGCTATGCAACTCCTTGCTGGACGACTACCTGACCAGGGACCTCGACGACGCGCTCCGCTCACTGGTGACCACGCTCGGTATGCCGGAAATAATGAGCGTGCGCTTCTCGAGCGTTCGCGTGCCCATATTATGAGCTGCTTTGCAAGCGCGAAGCAGCGGTCGTCCGCACGAGTATGTCACGTACGCGGTCGGCAAGTGTCCCAGCTTATGCCCGTCCGTGAACCAGCTCTTCTCGAACCTTTACCGGCGGAGCATTCTCGGCCATCATCGGGTGAACTGCGACAATTCGTGCACGGTCAGCACGGCAAACGGCTGCTTCGTCTGCGTGAAGCTCTTCCTGTGGAACGAATTCCTGTGGGTCATCAACTTCGAGCTACGCCAAGTGAGCTCAGGACGGCTGGCCCTGGCGGTATGCGTGGACACGTGGTTCCCTTCGAGTACAAGATGCAGCGCAGCCACTCGTTCCGTGTTCATCCGCTGGCTTTACTGGAGCACCGCTGCATCGATATTGTGGAGCTGTGCGAGTCGCGCACCTCGCAAAATCACTTCCTGTTCTGGGACGGCCTTTGGCAGAGCCGCAACCTGCTGTATGACTACCTGCCCAAGGATCTCACCGGCGCTCTCCGTACCATGGTGACCACGCTTGACGCGATGGAGATTTTGAGCGTGCGATCCTCGGTCGTTGGCGTGCAGATACATTGCGAGCTATTTGGCAGGTGCGAAGCCTTTCGTACACCCATATTCCACGACAACTGGATTGAGCTGCCCGAAACCGAGGTACTGATGCGCCAGGCTTCATTCCTGCACAAGACCTACGCCAACGAGCTTTTCGCGATGGTCTACTCGTGCTAAGTTGTGGCCAACCTTGTGCCTCACAACGTGATCACCGAGGAGCTCGCCGTGAGCCGCTGCACGCCTACCGTGCGCGGGCCACCATATGGGTTCGCGGCGCTGTTCGCCGCGTCGCCGACCGGTGGGCGCTGCTCGAGGCTTCCGGGGCACTGAGCGCCAGCGCGAATGTCAACCGGCTGGCAGTCATTCGCACCGTGCGCGTGTGCCTGATTTCCAAGAGAGGCCGCGAAATATGCCACGCTGACTTCTTGAGCCCCTTAGCTTGAACGATGAGTGCGGCATTCTAATACAACTTTCATGGCTCATAATTTTGGTTTTTCAGATATAAAATCACTTGGGAAGTTCCAAGAAGAGTAATCTGCTAGTATAGGCTTATAAAGCGATTGCTTTTTGTGTTCTTGTGCTATTAACGATTGTTTGCAATGCTAACAAAAAGGTGTCACCGAGTACTTTAAGACTGAACGTCCTCTTCATGTGGCGTCGCACACACTTGATCTTGCGTGGGGAGTTCCCTGGACGCTTCGTGAAGATTCACCATTTGCTAGCCTAAATACGCGTGTCTAGGGCTCTCTGCATATGGCCATCTGCCGACATCCGGAGTGTACGTTTCAGGTAGCCTCGAAATTAATTAGCTTCTGACAACAACCGCCTCTGCTCGAAGGGACAAATTTCGACATCGCTGATATGTTATAAACGTGTGAAACGTATAACTATTTTCTGTCTTCATAGTCCACTCTTGTATCGCGAGAACGCTGAGCAGGTAAGTTGCCTCGGTCCGCCGTGACTGTGAGTATATCCTACTGCAATAAAAAGCAAGAGAAGGGTTCACAGGATAACAGAGGCTTGAAACTATAAAGAGTGGTAGAACAATGTTGCTGACGTCCCACGTTGCGACAGGGTGTATTTTCTTCGTCAGGGCATTTAAGCTTAAGCATTACACTTTTGAGCACTGTGATATGCTTAAACCGTTATGCGAACTAAGGAGAGCAAAATTCGGACACTACTTCCATAACGAGTGCAAATCTGTGCATGGGTTCACCGAAGTAGGGTTTTTGGGACAAAATATTCCGTTCGTCAGCCGCATATATCAGCAAAGCCTGTGGGCGATATTAAGGCGATGATCTGACGAACATGATGGCACCGTACGCCTGTGAACGCACGGGTGTCGCTAGAGTAGCACACAGCACGCTAAGGAACCCCAAGTTAATAAAGAACCCCTATTGGTCAAAATTAATCCAGTCGCTCCCCAACTGCGGCCTATCTCCTAATGAGATCATGGCTTTGGCGTTTAAAACTCATGTAATATAATTTAATTTAACAATTCAAATGTCCAACTTGCGGGTTGCTGGTTCAGAGGGTATTTTTTTTTCATGAGATATTTGGCTCATGCCTATGAAACTAGAGTTGCAGCGCAAGAACATCTGGACCGAGACGATGGACAGAGCGAAGGCTTTTCAAGATATGTCTGCGCTGCATCACAACTGTGCCTCCGCCCAAGCGTTGTGAGCAGAAATGTAAGAATGAAGGAATAGCAACTCTTGTTGTTTTGTCCTGTGGACCAATCTGATAGCTCTGGTGAAGAACTATCGTCTGTAGCTAAAGTTTCTCACGTTAACCAAGCACAAATTCCTGGACTTTTTGCAAAAACCTGTTAATTATCTTCGGTGGCTTCCTTTAAGGCCTGAAATGTAGCCTACATTTAAATTATTGCAGTGGCTACGGCGTGACTAGTTAAGTTTTCACGTCTTAAGGTTCATAAAACACGTAAAAAATTTACGTACAGGGTGGTCCACTGTTAAAGGGAACACCGGAGAGCGTGGCGTCTGCTCGGGACCACCGCCGGCTGGTGTTTTGCGCGGGAACAGTGAGCGCTGTGGGCGATACTCTTTCGTCGTCTGCTACCGTCTGCTGCTGCGCTCCTGATCGGCGCCAAGCAAGCAGCTCGCGTAGTCCGTATTGCAAGCAGCCACGTCTCTTCCAGCTGGAAGGAAAGCGACTGAATTGATCGATAATCAGATAAATGTTGCCCCCCACGTTAGCAGGAATGACACTGCCGTCGTTTTTTGGTGGCCTTCTTGTTTTCTAAATAATTCCCCGCTTCAGAAAAAAAAAATTATTGTACACGTCGAGTACTATAATTCCGCGACAACTCGATTGATAGCTTTAAAAAAAATTAAAATGCTCTTCAACGGCGGTTGCGGATTCTTTGTTCAGCCTACGTACTGTAGCGACTCGAATACGCATTAGTGCACGTGAGAGGGACACTACATGGAGAAACATTATCTAATATAGCTGTGCCACCAAGATACCTTCATAAAAATTATAATGTATGTATTTTAAGTCGAAACGCCAAACATATATGCGAGGTAATATATTGCCTTATCTAATTTTCTTTCAGCTTTACAACGGCGGCCGGTCAGAGTGTGACCATGCAGTCTCCGGCCGATTTTACAAACGCGTGAACGGCTTGCTTCGCGACGATCTGAGTGCTGCAGAAGGCGATAGAATACGGCGAAAGAGCCCCACCCACAGCGCTCAATGCGCCAGTGCGATACACGTGCACGCACCTTTTATCGCCTTATCTGGCGATTTTTCAGTGCATCGAACTATCGCTGCTAACACGTGCTCCTTCCTATCTTGCTTCCACTCGGCCATATACTTATAAATACGCGCTACACCTCTGAACAAACATTCATTCTGTTCTACTGACTGCGCTGATGCTTTGTTGGTCCGGCGTTGCTGCGAACATGCCATGGCTATGCTACAGTGGTGACGAGGATGGAGATCGCCCATTGCCGGGAAAGTCGACCCTGAACCTGATCCCACGCAGAACCATCATGGCTCATCACCGCCTTCCGGATTTCGAGGAAGTCAAATATAAGTGGAAGCCGTACCTTATTAAAGTAAAAGCATACTGCCAAGCGAATGCGGTTGAAGACTCGACTAAGAGCATTAGTGGTTGCCGCGTTAAATACGCATACAATGCAGGTCCTGGCAGGGAAGGTGACTCCGCGCAAGCCAAATGCCTTGACGTATGAAAAAGTCCTCGAATTTTTGAGTGAGCACTACAATCTCAAGAGGCACGAAATCACCGAACGCTACAAGTTCTTCAGTCGTTGTCAAGCGGAGGGCCAGCCGACTAATGAATTCCTAGTAGACATTCACTGAATTTTGGCAGTGCTTTGGATCGCATGCTACGAGATCGCTTTGTGTGTGGTGTCCGGTCAATTGCACTGCAGGAACAGCTGCTACCAAAACGGCAATTAACGCTAGAAGACGCTGAAGCAATGGCCCTTGCAGCTGAGGATACGGACAATGATGTAAAAAAAAAAAGAAAACATGATCGGACTGGCTACGACACCCGCGTTGAAACTACAGGCGCATCCAGAAAAAAATGAACAGCCCTTCCCCTACCGGAAAAGGGGAGTAGGCGAAGCTCGTCGTGCGTGCACCTGACTTTCGTCACGGTTAAAACCCACAGATAACGGCACCGGATTCCTTCGGTCTCCCACTCCCTCAGCTCGGTATCTTCTCGTTGCTGTCGTATTGCCTGGGCTCCGCCGGCCAACGGCTGGAGCGGCGCGCCGACGACGAGCCCTTTCACGGGCGAGTTCTCGCCGCCGCTCGTCGAAGGCTGCCTGTTCCTCGTGGGAACGCACAACTACGCACAACGCGTGGCCGTCCCATCCATTTTGCGAGACTGAACTGAACGGAAACGAAGTCGGCGCAGCGCGCGCGATACGCTTTTCTGCCCTTTCCCTCCGCGGCGGAAGTGAAGCGGCTCTGATTGGTTTCACGCATGGCGTGAGTGCACGCCTATGCAGCTGAAATCCTTGCTAATGACTCGCGCTCCGGCCGAAACACCAATGGCCGAAACAAACCATCCAGGATGAAATTATTCTGCTACACAGGACGCCTTCCAGTACTTCCAGTACTTGGGAAGCTTGCGCTCCAGGTTTGTCATAAAGAGGTGACAGTGGAGTGTGCGCTGACCGTGTTGGAATGTGCGGGACCAAGCCTCTGTGGTCGCAACTTAATCCAGCTGCTGAACGGCGCAGGTACTCCGGTGGTTCGTTTTGTCGAAGACTCCACGTCAACGAAAGGACCGATCAAATCCAGCGTGAACAGCATATTCAACGACTACCACGACGCGTTCTCCGAGGAACTGGGGCTAATCAAGGGTCCTCCAGCCAGTGTGGACCTAAAGGAAGGCGCCGTAACCAAGTTCTGTAAGGCCAGACACATCCCACACACGCTACGCGAGCGAGTGTCACTTGAACTAGACCGTGTTGTTTCCGTGGAAGTGCTGTCGCCGGTGGCGACAGCACTTCCACGGAAACCAAATTCGTTCCAAATTCTTCCGTTCCGTTCCAAATTCTTCCGTTCCGTTCCAAATTCGTTCCGAATCCGTTCCAAATTCTTTGGAACGGATTCCAAAGAAAGATTGATACGGTATTGGCTGGCCTTTCAGGAGCACAGACTTCTTTTGACGATGTGATCATTCCAGAAATAGCGAACGACAGCGGCGAAATGCTGAAGTACGTCCTAGAGCGTTTCCGAGAGAATGCACGGTGTAAAGCTAAGGTTCGATAAGTGAAACTTGCGCAATCCCCAGCAGTAACTTATCTCGGGCATCGTATCGATCGTGATGGGCTTCATCCGACCTCGACACTGTCATGCAGGCACCGAGCCTCTGTAATGTTAGGGAGCTACGTTTGTTTTTACGGATGATTACTTTTTACGCGAGGTTTCTGTCGAACATGTCAACCACACTTTGTCTATTGTATCAGCTGCTTGAAAAAAGTGCACGTTGGCGATGGAAACAGCCTCAATTGCTCGAATTTAATCTTTCCAAGCAATGCCTTGAAGAAGCCAAGGTTCTTGTTCATTTCGACCCTTCGCAGAAATTTAAAACTTGAATGCGGCGCGTCTCCGTATGGTGTGCGAGCTCTCTTGTTTCACACGACCGGTAATGTTCACAGGCCTATCGGTCTCCGCTCGCGAACATTGACCCAGGCAGAGCACAACTATACACAGCTCGAGCGAGAGGCTCTGACACTGGTATTGGGGGTCCCGAAATTTCGTGACTACCTTCTAGGCCGGGAATTTACTTTGGTGACTGAGCCCCAGCCGTTGCTGGGCCTGCTGAGATCAGACAAGCAAGTGCCCACAATAGCCGCTACACGGATACAACTTCGTTGGTCCGGCGTTGCTGCGAGCACGCCATGGCTATGCTACAGGATGCCCTTCGGGGCTCCATTAGTATCGAATGGTATCTTACCTTAGTGGTACGCTGCCGCAATGAGTTCCCCCATGACACTACACGAACGGAGCGTTTCATGTCTGAAACCGGTTGGAAGTAGTGCATAACAGATATACATTTACTTTCATAATGGCTGTGAGTCTACTATGTGGGGAGTCCTTGCTTACAAGCTATAGCTTGTGCCACAAACTCTAAACAAATGCTGGAAAGACAGAGGCTTATTAAGTGAACATACTGGAGAACCACGCAATAATTGAAAACAAGGAATGGGGCAGTGCTACCCACAATTGCAGATGTGGAATCCTTTGTCGATTATATGCTGTAAAAGAAACACGGGCTGAATTTAACAAATCATTTATTTCTTCAGTGCTATATGCCATTGGCCGCTCGCCTTCGCCAACAGTATGTCTATGCAGCGTCAAGATTGGCTGGAATTTACTCTTACGAACAACTCTAGCGTAGGAGCTTTTTGTGAACACGTGCCCTAAATATTAGGTCGTAGCGAACTAAGACGAACTAAGAAGAAAGAAGTGCAGACGAGCGTCCGTGGAGGTTCACGCCAATGCGCTGACATTGGAAAATAATTTTCTCAGTTTCTTTGTTCACTCAGACATTCTTAGTGATTTTTGGAATTCCTATCTGCCGACCGCAATAGCTGCTTTCTTGCTCTTACAGGTAACGAAAGTTGGCACCCTTACCGCTCTTTAGTTTTTCGGTGAAGTTTCCACAGACGTACCGCTAGTTATTACGAGGTTGCCCCAGCTACTTCACAGTGAGCTCTTTTTACTACGGTGGAATGGGGCACATGGCACTCAACAATGATGTAGCACGGCGCTTTTTTATTTATTTATTTGTGATACCCTCAAGGTACATAATTGTACATTGCAGAGGGAAGGGGCGATAATACATTCGAAGAGTAAAAAATGCAGGATTAGTTCAAGGAATTTCTAACGAACAAAAGCAATATGAAAAAAGTAGTAATACATTCATAACAAATATCAGAGGCTTACATAACATGATAATACACAAAGAATACACTTTAGCAAGCAGACAATGTTCACGAATAAGCACATAATTATGCCATTTGCTACCATACATTATTTTATGTTGATTAGTGCATTCTTAAAACGAGTGGGGTCACTGATGCTAACTAATGATGTTGGTAGATTATTCCAGTCGACTGAAGTCCTAGGAAGGAATGATTGTGAGCACGCGACGGTGTTATGACGGGGTACGTTAACTTTATGTAAGTGGTCACGACGAGCCGAATAATAAGGCGCAGGTTGGATCCAAAGAGGGCGAAGAGATGCGTTGTGGTAGTAGATTTTATGAAAAAGGGAAATGCGTGATTCGTTTCTGCGAAGAGATAATAATGGAATTTGAAGGGTTCTCTTCATTAATGTAACACTAGCAGTGCGATCGTAGTTAGCTAAGATGAAACGAACCGAGCGATTTTGCACCGATTCAATTTCGTTAATTAATGTGATCTGATGAGGATCCCAAACGGATGAGGCATATTCTAATTGGGGGCGGACGTATTTCGTGTACAACAGCCGTTTTAATGAAACTGGCGCAAGCGAAAAATTTCTCTTCAAATATCCTAAGGAGCGGTTAGTTTTAGATATTACATACTGTACATGCTGCTTCCAAGAAAGATCGCTAGTTATATGAATGCCAAGATAACGGTAGCATGTAACGGATTGAAGGGGGCAGTCATTAAGGGCGTAGGTAGGGCAAGTTGTGTTAGAACGAGAAATCCGCATAGATTTGCATTTATTAATGTTGAGTTCCATGCACCAAGTGAGGCACCAGTTAGATATGTTATTTAAATCGGATTGAAGGGTAGCTATATCAGATGCATTAGTCACTTTTCGATATATAACGCAGTCGTCAGCGAATAAACAAATTTGTGAGGAAATGTTATCAGGTAAATCGTTAATATATATTAAAAATAAAAGAGGACCAAGAACAGACCCTTGTGGAACACCTGATTCAACTGGAGCCGCGTGAGATGTGGAGTCATTAGTTACAACAAATTGGGAACGAGAAGAAAGGAACGATTGGATCCAGCTGAGTACTCCCGGGTCAATGTTGAGTGCGCTTAGTTTGTGTAGTAGCAGTACATGTTTCACTTTGTCAAAAGCTTTAGAAAAATCCAAAAATATGCAATCAGTAAAAAAACCGCTATCAAGATATACATGTAAGTCATTAGTGAAAGTTACCAGCTGGGTCTCACAAGAAAAAAATTTGCGAAAGCCATGTTGACTGTTAGAGAAAAAATTATTTTCTTCAAGAAAGTTGACGAGGTTAGAAAATATAATATGCTCCATAATTTTGCATGGTACTGAGGTAATCGATATGGGCCTGTAGTTAAAAGGATCTTGAGTTTCGCCAGATTTGTGAATAGGAATAATCTTTGCTGTTTTCCAGTCATGAGGCAAGGATGAGGACAGGTACGATTGTGAAAAAATGCTCTCTAAGATGATAGAGGAATACTCACTAGTATTTTTTAGAAATTTAGGCGTGATTTCGTCTATTCCACAAGAAGACGTAAGTTTAAGAGTGTCTATTATTTTTTTTATGCCAGTAGAGTTAAAAATTATAGGATCCATAGGAAAAAAATTGCAGCATGGTAGCCTAGGAAGGTCGTTATCATGTGCTGAAGGAGTGAAAGCTTTTATAAATACATTATTTAAAATCGTAGCGCAGTGCTGCCGAGGTATAGGCTCACCGGAAGACGTGCTAAGTGATATGATTTTCGATGTACTAGGCCTTACTACATTCCAGAAGCTCCTTGGATTATTGATGAGCATGTTCGGAAGGGTATTATTGAAAAAAGAAAATTTTGTGTTCTTTATCGCAGATGAGTAGGCCGAGGCAGCTTCTTTGTAAGCAGACCATTTAGCCTGGCTTTCCGTCCGCGTAGCGGTGCGAAAAAGACGTTTTTTTCTGTTAGATAGGCGTTTCAAAGATTTAGTATACCATGAAGCATTGTTATTCGAAAAAACGCGCCTCTTCGGAATAAACTTGTTAACAAGATCGTGAATTTTTTCTTTGAATATATTCCAGTTAGTATCCAGTGAGCGCTCAGAAACTTTAGGCAGGTAATTATCAAGGAAAAGAGCAAGTTCGCTGTTGATAGCGGTGAAGTTGCCGTTTTTATAATCACGAATGGTTTTAATACTGTTTTGGGACGGTAGGATTGCCAAGCTAATGAAAAAATGCAAGACGTCGTGATCACTCAAGCCGGGTGAGTGTGTAACGTTAGATATGATATCTGTTGATGATGTTAAAACAAGATCTAAAAGAGATGATGTGGTGTTCGTAACACGTGTAGGGGAAGTAACTACCTGAACCAGGTTGAAATCAGCACATATCTCTACAAAATGCTTTGATTCAACGGAAGTTGTATTTAGTAAAGGACACGTGCTTGACCAGGAAATATTCGGGAAGTTAAAATCGCCCATAAGTAATATTGGCGTTCCGGGGAAGCGAACACTAATCTGGCACAAGCAATCGTACATGCTATCGCAAAAAGTAGGGGCTGATGATGGTGGTCGGTAACAAACACCGATCACAACTTTTTTGAAATTTACAGAAATGCAGCACCATACACATTCAATGTTACATGATATGGCTACAGGGAAACAGTCAAAGCATTCATTAACAGCAATTAAGACACCACCGCCTAGTGTGTTAGCGCGATCAGTACGGTAAATATTATACTTTTTATTACAGTAGAATAACTCAGAGTTTGTTACTTTACTCGTCAACCACGTTTCGGTTAATGCAATTATGTCTGCATCACAATCAATTATTAGGCTACAGAGATCATCTTTTTTAGGTAAGAAGCTACGAATATTAGTAAAAAGAACCGGTAGTTTTGATATTATAGGATCGAGGTCCCTACCCCTCGCGTTATCCTATGGGCGCGCCGTTAGAACATTGCGGCCTGATCTTAAGGATAGAACAGACGCCGCGGCATCATCTGAAGTGCTGCTTAACGGCTTCAATTCACAGACCTTTTGCTCAGTGGCGTCGTATACATAGCATTTCTTACCAATTAGTAGCTTGTTATATCTTAATTTAAATGGTACATTTTCACATCCATTGTGAGAGTCGGTGCCCATGTTCCTTAAACTCTTGCAGATACTCGAGATCGAAAGCACGTGGTCTTCGGAAAATCGATAAACAAGAAATATTCGGAGCACGAATTAAGCAGACGTCAATAAAGACAGCATAGGCTGTAGCAAGTGAGCCTTCTTCGTTGACTTGCGTTTATTGTATGTGAGTGTACCATGCCTTTCGTTCACGCGTTCGAGATCCTTAATTGCGCTCTCTAGGAACGCTCTCAGCTCTCCATCGTGAATTGTGGCCACGTGCGGAGTCAGTCTATAGCAGTATGCGCCATAGAGCAGATACAACGGAAAGTTCTAGTTGCGTGATTGACAGTCTATATGTTTTGGTTACCGTCGTTAATATATCCTGTAGAGCCCTGTAACGTGCGTGATAACACTTCGTTCTTGCTTCTCTGTGGAACACGCCAACGGAGGTCGAGGAATTCTTATGACATATGGGCTTTGCAATGTCGCTTCGTTTTATCACTAATTCAAGCACGGAATGCGTATCCCTTATTTTGAAATCAAGGGAAAGCACCCTGTGGCTTACCATTCTGCAGCTGCAGGCAGTTTCTCTGAAATATGAACTGCTTTAGAAGCAAGCCAAAAGTTCAAATTCAATCATTCAAGCCAACGATTCAAATTGTCAGGTCACGCTGGCCCTTAGTTCAACGTGCACGGCAACGCTTCTCAGTAGAACATTGTGTTGTGTTGGAGACATTGCCTGTCACATAGTTGTCGCGTTGCGGTCAGTTGCAACCAGTTTTCAGCGCTTTCGAACTGCAGGAAAAGGAGTTTCGCTTTTGCTCTCTTATAGTCCGTTAATGAAGCGCTTAGGGCGTGCAGTGAAAGTGCCCATGTGAACGCATTTCAAGAAAACGCTGCAAAAATACCCTCTCAAACGACGCACGTAACGAATTGGTCACATGATATTCGAGAACACGCCGGAGTGCTTGGTGGGCAAAAAATGCACCACAGGCGCATTTGCACACGCTGGCCGCTTCGTGCATTGCAGGTGTTTTCTCTTTTATGTGTGTTGTGCGCGTCCGCCGAGCTGGTTCGTCATGCCGTCCAGTTTTTGCGTGGTTGGATGCATGAATCGCACCAAAAAAAGCGAGTGGAGTCGGCTTTTTTCGTTACCCAAGGGACGAGAAGCGGCGACGAACGTGGGTGCTGCCAATGAGCTGCAGAAAAAGCCAGCCGTCAGACGCAGGCAGAATCTGCAGAGTTCAGCATAGGTAAGTGCGGTTCTCTGGTGGCCGTCATTGCACGTATCTACGCTGACAAGAGGACATGGAACGTTTACACCGCAGTTTGAAGTGGAAACGCTGCTCAGGTATGCACCTTATGTGCACTGCAGTTACGTTTGATCCGTGGTTGCGCGGCTTTCTTTGAAGTCCGTTGTCGTGGCGGACTCCTAATACTTTTTTTTGACAATGAACTGCAACATTTGGCCTTTAGCTACTATGTCCGCTCTGCAATAATGTGTCCAGTGCGTTATGTTTGTCCGGTCGCCCACTCTGTTGGCCGCAGACATTTCAATTTTGCTGCTGCCCAGCGCATTAAGCACATTACGAAATACTTTGATGTAATTCTCAAGAAACTAGGTAGTTGCTGCGAGGCGTTAATGCATGCACTGCTTTAGCGGCTTTGCAGTAAAATGCCGTCCGGAACGTCTGACAGAAGGGCGGACAAAATTAGTAGACAAAACAAAGTATACCCATTCTTTAAGACTAATACGTGAAAATTTATACCGGAAAGGTAGCTGGAGCGCTAAACACACAAAAATAAAAAATAAAGAAAGGGACACATACAAACACACAATAAAATGTTCATAGGCTTTCCTATCTTATCTTTTCTTTATAACATAATATTTTTATTTTTATGCTGTGATGTTTTTGGAGTGGTTTCTGGTAGTTTGAAAGTGCTGAACAGGAATAGTCTTAAGCTAGCCTAAAGAAACAAACTTGTTGCATTAGAAAGCGGTGAAAAAAATTTATTTGCAAGAAAATAGTGCAAAGCCAGCTTGACGATTGCGAAAGATGATAGAGCGTGGTGCAAGCAATGTTCGAGATAAACCGCGTGTATTTAGGCAATGAAAGCTTTCTTCTAAAGAAAGTTATATATGTGCAACACCAAGCGACTAGATTTATGAGCGAAGTGTAAAATTTGGTATTCTGCTGCAACGCCTCTTAGTCGAAGCAAAAGTTTGCGAATGAGCCCTGCGATCGTACTTCATTTCCGAAGCATGCGTAGGCTCTCGATCGCCGCGATGTTTTATGACTGCGTCACGGATACAGTGAATATGCAATCTTTGTAGTCCTCCTAATGCTGAACTTTATCAAACAATAGAAAAAAAAAGAAGGTAGCAATTGGCGAGGGCCGTGCTACCTGGCGAGGGCCGCACAATCAGAGCGCGAGAAAGCGCGTGAAAACGAAGGTTTTCTAGCCGGAGCGTAGCGTGACGACAAAGGCAAGCGGCTGGCGTCATCGGAGCGCCGTTCACAGCGCAGCTGTCAGTCGCGGACGAGCCGGGCCCATATTCACGAAAATCACTTATGATATAGAATCGTTCATCAGATCAAATTCCATTCTATCCTGATGCTGGACATATCGTTAGCGAAGGTGGCTGGCCAATGGCAAAACGCACTTACGAACGTAAAACTTTGTGCACTCAACCCACAGTTGTGTTGCGTGCTAGCCTCACTACTTGTCTTTCGAACAGCTGAATGGCTTTAGATTCACAACCAATTCGTTTTGCTTTTTATTTTCCAGCGACAAGCAAATCACGGCACATGCGAGTATACGTGTCGCTAAATATAGATAATGCCTGGTGCGTCTAACACTTACTATGAGTCGCATCCGTGGTCTCGTAACGGGGTTATCTGGGCTGGCTAACATCCGTAAAGTTAACAAAAAAGATGGCGGCACTGCGTGATCTCGTGAGGGGAGGGGGGGGGGGGGGTGTTGTTATCTGGGCTGGCTAACGCCCATAAAGTTAACAAAAAAGATATCGAACGATAGAACGGCGCGGAAGAAAGAAGACAGGATTTCACCGCGCGCCGCACCTGCGCAGTGGGAGAGTGCACCCGCGCTGGCCGCCGTTGCTGCCGCCTGTGTCTGCGGCCGTGTAGCGCCTCAGTACAACGGCGCGGCACTTGTGGCGGGAAACCACGGGGACGTGAGCCGCGGTAGCCGCCACGGCGTGAAAGATCCGGATTGTGCATTTGCAGAGGTAGACCATTGTAACAGTTGCAACTCCAACGAAAACGGGAAAAGTGGGAAGACCATGCATTGTGCGCACGGTCAATGAACGAGCCGAGTACGAAGATAGGCGTCAACAGCAGAAAATCGACTATATCCAATGACAACGTGCCCGTGCGAAAGCGGAGAATGCGGCCAGTGACTTTGCCTCCGAAGAACGTCAGCAATAGCAGATGCGAGAGTCTTGTCATCGACGTCGAGCGCAAGCTATCAATGAAGATCGCGCACTGGAGGCCGCTTGTGAGCGTCAAGCTAGGTCGTTCGAGTTGGCGTCAAAGCGGCAGAAGCGTGAGCTGCTACCTCCTTCGAGTTTCAGAGGGGCGAATTCCAAATTCAAGGGAATGTTTCTGGACGCGGAGTTTGACCATAGGTACTCGGCCTGCGATCGACAGCTTCGCTGACTTATCCGCCACCATATGAATGGTCCGGCGCGATTTTTTTTTTTAGTACGGGAGATTCTGTGGCTCATGCCCATTTGTGAAAAAATTTCGCGTATTGCCGCTTCTGAAAAATGCCAGCAGGCATTGGCAGTAGCCATTCTGGCGTGGGAAACCTTAATACATACCATTACCGCAACTGCAGTGCAACTGCTCCAACCATTTTCTGCAATACTGTTGCTGCTGCTACCACCTCTATGACTGTTACAACTGCTGGTCGCATTACTTGCACTACTACTACTATTTCTATTAAACTACACAGTACTGTTGACACACCATCAAAACCACCACTACATGCAGCGGAGTTCATTTTGCTACTATATTTCTTATTACAAGTGCTGCAGTTGCTGTAATACCCCCCCCCCCCCCCCCCCAAATCACTACTACTGACACCACCCCCACCATTACCCCTACTAATCACTACGAACACCACTATTGCCACCACTACGAACACCACCATCACGACTACTACTAACATTATTGCTGCTGCTACAGCTACCATCACCAGAAAGAAATGGCTAAAAAAATGAAAAAGAAAGAAAAGAAAGAGGAAAAAGTGGCATTACGCGATCGTACAAATTACTCTTATGACTTGTTTTTGCCGAGTATCATAATCCGATGCACGTTCATTGAACACAAAAGCGAAAGACCGTGTTTGGTGCATGACAGTTAATTTTAATATCAATAACTCCGCAGAAATGATGCAGGACAATGGTGAATGAATTAAAGGGGTAAGAACGGCCCGAAGGACAGGACGAAGGCAGAGCCGACGTACACAGCACCGACTGACAACTCGTTGACTGACAACACACTGCAGCAGCGAATGAACTTACCGTTGATGCCGTCAGCATTTTGTATTAGTCACTATTACACATATACTATGCACACTCACATGGCTCTCACAATGGTAAAAGAAGTTCTGAACAAACACACTCACACACTGAAATTACTATTCCAATCTTACTGCAGCACGCAAGAAGTGACAGACGCCCCAGAAAACACGCATAAATTATATCGAAAATAACTTCCAGATGCAGTCGTTTTATACGCGAAACCAATCGGTCGCACGTATGAAGCGTCTGCATTATCAGCATATTAAGCGCTGATGGGCATATTCCGGCGTTCATCAAACTGCACAAGGAGGCACGAACGGAGACCGAGCCTACATGTTTGGAATTTTACTGCGCAGACCTAGGCCCAATGACCACTCTATTCGGTGGTTCGCATGCACAGTGCTTTTGGGATTGCGTTGGTCTCCGAGAGGGCGGCTGAGAACCGTTATTTAACACCAGATCCGACATACATTTTGCAAGAATGCTACAGCACACCACCACCGTATCTTATAGTCTCAACTCCCTTCAACAAGGCCTGGCGCAATACTTCCCGCGTTTCAGTTTACTGAGGAAGAGTATAGCTTTTATTAGAACGCACTCACAGCAAACATTTTCCTCCTACAAATCCCACGCATACACGAACGGTTCTCGTTCACTATTGTACGCGCCACACTGTATGATGAAGTGACGTGAGTCTCCGATTGATGACGTTGTCTCATACATCCCATGTGAACAGTGCACAAAGAACTGACGGGCGCCGTAACGTTCCCGGCCTTCAATTTATTGCGCACCGTTCATTTCAAACCGTTCACGTGGAAAGAAAAGGAGATAATTTGTGACGCGAATCCCCGGTCAGCCATGAGTCGGGGCTCTGCTAAGGCTGGTGGTGCCTACGGCCCTGTGAGATGGTTTCCTGAGCAGGTGGCCGCCGGTTTACGAGCTCGGAAGACTTCAGAAGGCCGAGCATGGCGTCGGAGCGGTTGGCCAGCTTGGCCGTCTGCGTGGTGACGAGCTGCGACAGATTCTCCAGCTCGACGGTGTTGCGGTTGCTGATGTCGATGATGGCCTGCTGGGCGCGTAAGATTCGCTCCTGGGTGTCGCTGGTGGCTACTTCAGTGTCGGTGTCCGGACCCCCTGTGCGGCCACCCTGGCTGCACTTGTTGGAGCTGGCGCTCAGCTTGTTCATCAGGCCTTCGAGAATAGTGAGCTTCGTCTCCAGCCGGAGGCCCAGCAGCTTCAGGTCCAGCAGGTCTTGGGATCTGCATGCGAGCGAATACATTCTATTGTCAGACACAGTACACCACGATTTGGTGTCACGCTGATGCCTGCACGGTTCGTATGGTTGGGCGCGCTGCGGTAGCTAGGGGGGCAATCGCATTCAACTGCTGAGACAAGGCCGGGAGTTCAATGCCAGGCGGCGGGCCCCGAATTCTAAAGGAGGCAGAGTGCAAAAACACCCGTGTCTAGTTTAGAACAACTTAGGGGGACGCTACCCAGATGATTAAAATGAATGCCGAGCCCTCCACAGTGGCGTCGTTCACAAATATACCAGGCGTTTATATAGACCACATAAACTTTTTAAAGATTGCCTGTGGCAGACATGATAAATCTAGTAGTTGAGCTGGATTACTCAGAGGCGGACATATTACTTGCACGTGAAATCGAAGTGCATAATTGACTAATTAACAAATATTCACTAATAATATTTTTTAATGAATTAGTTTACTGTAATTGCAGCCGGTGAGTTAGCAAGGCGTATCCACTGGGAACAAATTTTCAGGATGACACCAGTTTCTAGACATTCATTCCCAAGGTGTGCAATATGGGTGTTCGAGTTAATTTTATGCTTTAATGCATAAAACGGTGCTTTTAAAAAAAGTAAGTGAAAAAAATCATTTTTGCCGCAAGTTTTAGGGCGTATATCTTGAAACCCACGTGATCCTTAGAATTCGTTCCAAGTGGTTATGCCTTGCAAGCTCACCGGCTTCAATCCATAATTACAATATGTGCCGTAACGTAATTATTGACAACAATAATTAGTGATTGTTGTTATTTCATAAAACGGAAAATTGGGCTGGTTGGTCTACACTAAGCATGGTCTTAAGTAGCGCTAGCTTGGAAGAAACACGAGAACGAAGAAGGGAGGCACACACCAAGCGCTTGGTGCGTGTCTCCCTTCTTCGTTCTTGTGTTTCGTCAAGCTAGCGCTACTTAAGATCAGGCTTAGTGATATTTAATTAGTCGATTATGGATTCCGATTTCTTGAGCGAGTAATGTCCGCCGCTTCGAATAGTCCAGCTCAAGGACTACACATACGCTATCTGCCGCAGGCGACTTACAATTCTGCACGGTCTTAAAAAAGAAAAACAAAACAAAAAACCATAGGAGCAAGTACCTTGGAACCCTAAACCCTAGCAATTGACCAAGACAAGCACATATATTGTTCTGCAATAGCCATCCGGCCTGTAAACGTCTACGCTTGTAAGTGCATGCACTCATCCTTACTTACGTTAGAGTTTTTCAATCTGAACTACCCACGGGGCTTTCTTTCCCCACTCCAGTATAAAAATGACCCGAAAGAGTGTGTTTTCTCTGTCGGACTTGTAAAGTGTCCGCCTTTCGGTAAGAGTGCTTTTCATAAAGGAAATATCCTGTTCCTGTGCCGTTTATTGAGAGGCAGCATGTTGATAACTTGACAAAAGGAGTCGTGAGTAAACATCAAGTTCTGCAGGAAGTTCCAGATGTCATCAGCTTGACAACGACCTATCCAATGGTTTTGTGTTTGAATGACATGATCAGTTACGAAAGAACAGGGTGGATGTTTGCGTTGAACCAAAGAGTGCATGACCATCACTAAGCTGCATATTTTGCGTACTTGTAACACCATCAGTGAAAAACTGTCCGGGTATAAGAGGGAATGCTGCAGACGGACCATGATTCAAGCTGACGAGAAGAACACCAATAAAAATAGTCACAATCAATCGCTATATCGATAAAGATTGCATATAGAGAAGATGTAGAATCACTCTAAATCCTACAAAAGCATGTATTAGTATGTCCCGCTCCCCTTGCACGTGCCGTGGCCATGAAACTTTTTTAGATACGGAGTACGCGCGCACAGGGGCCCATATGCACTACGCTCGTAGTGTTCTTAAGAAAAGAATTTCCGCCAATCTGGACATATTATTAGCGGAGGCGGCCAGCGAATGATAAATAGCACTTGCGAACGAAGAGCGTTGTGAATTCGGCCCGCGGGCCGAATTCTGCTTCTGCCTCGCAGTGCGCGACTCTCTTCCGCCGCCTATATACGGATGAAGGGCGCTCCAGGGCTGTTGCTGATCCTGGTAAAGGGAACTATAGACCTGTCCGTCCGGGGAAGAGACTGCTCCCACAAGAAACCATCCCAAGATCCTGGCCGAGGAACTTATGTGAAGACAACACCACTAAAGAGCTCTACTGCGCGTGTATATAGTGGCTGTGTTAATGAGCATTCCTCTGCGTTTCTGTGCACACTCACTGTCTTCTTCCCCTTCTTACTCGTACACTTCGGTCCTTTCCTTTTCTTCCTATAAGACTGAACGGCCACCCACATAATACAGCGTTAACGCGCTCTTCTTCCCCACGTTTATAGGGCAGCCAAACGGGCGCGAACATCGTTGACGCCCCTGTATTTCCGTCTTTCTTTCCTGCGGAGCCATGAGCGTCGATATGGTCAACGCTGGAGTGTTCTGAGCCTGCTCGAGTATTCACTCGAAAGTGCACTAGAATCAGTAGTTGTCCATAATTTTCGCACTATAAAAACGCGTGTTTTGCTTCTGCAATGTAGTGCAAACAGTGAAGTGTAAACACGACACACTTCCCCCCCCCCCCCCCCCATTTTAGCCATTCCATACAGGGCGCCCCAACTATAATGCACCAAACACTAAAAATATGCGAATGCCACGTAGCTGGACAGAACAAAGGTAAGGTTGTTTGCCGTCGCTTGGAGATACTTTTCATTCCCCATAATTATCTAATTAGTCTTAATTAATTAGACAACTTAAATATTATAATTAGATGAAAAATGTCAATGAGGAAATTGTACAGCAACATGAAAAACTCCCGATACAGCTTTCTGTTGCTGGATACGTGGTACATAAAAGTGTTTTCCCAGCGTGAAAGAAGCCCGCGAGTACACACACAGTGCCTCGAGCGGCCAGTCACGCGGCATGTTTGAGTGTATTTGCGGGCCTCTTTCAGGCTCGGAAAACACTTTTATGTAGCACGTATCCAGCAACAAAAAGCTATATCAAGAGTCTTTCACGTTGCTCTACAATTTTCTCATTGACACTTTTCATCTAAATATAATATTTGAGAAGTTTATTAATTAATTAGGGTTAATTACCTAATTAGGCGGCATGAAAACATTAACCTGAGTGTGCCCAAGCGACAGCAAAGAGCCTTGGTTCTGTCCAGCTACGTGGCATTCGCATATTTTTAACGTTTGGCTCAAGTTATGTGGGACACCCTGTATACTAAAGAGACCCGAAACTCTTTTGAATGAAACGTTTGGCTACACTGTAGCTTTTCACGGCAAGACGCTGCAACTCGACTGCCGACACTGCAATTCTTCGGTGAAACCAAGCGCGAGCAATTCTGCGCAGTGCGTAGTCTGAGCTGGCCGCCAGCAGCAGCGTCAACGGACACACACAGCGCTCGATGACCGCCTAAAAGGTCAATTGCGTGCACGGGCGCTCGTCAGTTGTTGCGTGCCGGGACTCTGTGCATTCGTTTCCAGGTGTTCGATTTTTATTTTCATCGAACGTCGCGCCCCACGCGAGGTTTCCGCCCGCGCGGAGGAAGCTCTGCAGTGGCGTGCGCGGCCGGGAAGGCACGCAGGTGATCGTCGAAGCAGGCCTGCGAGCGGCTCCGTGAGCACGCGTCTCCGAAGGAGTGCACGCGCGATTCGATGTTGGCGGAGATGTGCGACCAGCCAGAGCCATGCTCGTCTGTGTCCGTAATTGTTTGGCCGACTGTTATTTATGTTTTCATGGCGATAATCATTAGCGATATCAACTTCAAACTAATTAGCTGAATACTTGAATTATTCGCCTACTGAGCAAGGTGTCAGATAGAAGATTGTAGAACACGTAGAGAAACGCCCGTATAAGGCGTTTCTGACGTACAAGGTTTAGGAAAAACTTCGTTTATGTAATTTTCCTTCTTTCTTTGCATGTCAGAAAAGCACAGCTTGAGGCAGCGCGCAAGAGTCTTTCTTTTAAATGGCATATGTTTCCCTTATACATGGTTTTATTTAAAAAGCTGACAACGCTTGTGAACCACAATGTGGTTGATCGATTGCAGTGCCGATCAATCACCTTGTGGTTGATCTGCCGATCTGTTGACCTGCGGCAGGTCACCCACCTTGTGCTTGATCGACGCCGTCCATCAACTACAGGGCGGGTGACTGACGGCGAACGTAGCTTGCTGATGTCTCGTGTCTTGGTGGAATAATGTAGAGCCTCCTATTTTAGCCCTTATTGTTCAATTTCGCCGTCCGATGGAATTGCAGTGTTACAGCAAATAAGATGTGTAACTTTCAGAGATAATTCATTTTACCACGGGATGCGCAGCGCTAGATAAGATAAATGAGGGCTGCTATACGTGTGCATAAATTTGGGTAACACTGGTGCAGTAATACTCGCCATGGGTTTTCAGTATTCTAAGCCACGTTAAACTGAACTTCGTCATTTAACGTATTTGTCGTTACTAATCGGTATTACAGATTTTGATATATATAAAAAAATTAGCTCAAATACTCTTAAGACACGAAGAAGCCGTTAGCTACCCCATCACCATAATGCTGACTGAACCATCGCACCGTCGGAAGCGCTAGTGTTCCATTCAATTCAATTCTTTATTTGCAGGCATAGAACATGCAGAAATACCAAAACTGGTTGGACCCATAGCCACACGCTAGTGTTCCATTCGTTTGTATAAATATGTATACTGCCGCTGAAACGACGGCGAGATCGCCTTTCCGCAACCTCGTTGGCACCGAACAAGGGAAGCCGCTATGCAGCGGGAGTCAGTCAATCCCGCGACGCAGCTCAGCTGTTGCCCTTCCTGTGTTGACACGAATGTGCGCTCGAAGATAGCTATAACGACGCAGCAGAAAGCGCACAACAAAGAACGCAAATTTCCCCCAGACAACCAATGCTGTTCAAGTAACCGACGAGCTTGGCGGTTATTACGCAGACATTGAAAAGGCGAATTCCACGCGCGCGATGCGGAGATGCGTTGAATGGGTTCCCTTGAAACGCTTGAGGGGCGCGCCTGACGCATTTTCCTCGTCCGCCGTAACCTTGGTCATCGGCGACGCGATCGGGCGATTCTCGGTAGCGCGCTCCTTTCTCGATCGTGTCGCAAGTCTTGTGGGAACAGAGGCAACAAGCGTCCCAACGTCACGCGCGAACCACCGCGTCCCAAATCAACACGGTGTTCGACATGAGATGTGATCATTTTCACTCCCGTTCAAAGCTGCTTTCAACAGCTGTCGGCTTAGTTTTCGTAAGGCAATGATGTGGATACCGACGGAACAAGACACAAAGACTACCATGCAAGACAAATAAGAGGATGGGAACGCCATTGCAGACCATTTCCACGCATCTTTGCTGCAAGACATACACTATAATATACATTCTGTCGCGCCAGAGTACCAAGGCTGAACGCAAACCAGTAGGCAATAAAATGGAAGAGCAGGCGGTGGCTCGCTGTGTGTACGAACACTGCAGACCGGCGCCTGCTCTGCCATCGGTTCACCGCCACGATATTGGTTGGTGTCCGTTATTACGAGTCATATCCTTGCGTAAGGATGCAAATTTAGCCCCTGGGGACGTGAGAACTCGAAAGCTATTATGTTTTTTTTAAAGTTAAACAACTCTATCCTGGACTTGGCTATCGCTGGCCAATCGCTATCCCGATTGGCCAGCACCTGTACGAACAGTGTACAAGCTACTTTATGAATTCTGGTTCTGGGCCCTAGTCTCATAAAGCTTTTCTTTCATAAGAACTGTATATCATTTGCCGGTCAGCTTCCCAAATTATATGTTCGCGTTTACGATTGCGGGGCGCCAGTTCTTACGGGCGTCTCTAGCGTACAAATAGTTTTGTTAATACAGGCCCTTGGGCAGAATTCTCAAAGCCTTTCGTTTTTAAAAAATATTTGCCACTGGCTGATCGCCTACGCTAAGAATAAGTGCACCATCACGGCTGCTTGACACCAACTATTACGAACAATTCTGTTGCAAGAATCAATTTATGAATACAGGGTATGGCTGACTTCACAAAACTATCCGTTCGTAAGTCCTCTTGTCATTGGCCAGCCACTTTCGCAAGTAATATGTTCGACATCACAATTGGCTGCCACCTACCATAACGAACAGCTCTACCGGAAGATTTATGTGGATACAAGCTGAGTTATATGTTTCTTTTCTTGAATTTGAGCAAAACCAGAACAAGGCGAAGAAGACAAGACCACTTGTCGAAACGTTGGCTCCCGCTTTCACCTTGTTCTCGTTTTGCTCATCGTCTTGGATTTCTATCTCCCGCCTTCCCCCTACTTTCTCTGGTTTCCCATAGATATGTTTTTTTTTCCTTTTGTTACGTGCGTAAGGCTACTTGAAATGGTCAGTAATCGTTATACATGTCGGCGCGCACTCACACACACACACACACACACACACACACGCGCGCGCGCGCGCACACGCATACGCGCACGCACGCACGCACGCACGCACGCACACGCACACACACGCACACACACACGCACACACACACGCACACACGCACACACACACACACACACACACACACACACACACACACACACACACACACACACACACACACACACACACACACACACAAATAATAATAAAACAATAAAATAAAAAGTAAAGGCCAGCAGACCATTGCCGGCTTCTTCTTCATTTTTTGAAATACAATTGTAGAATGTACCTGTCGATTGACCTGGCTTTTGCCGCAAAAGCAGGCACCACTCACTAGCCTACTTCATCAAAAAAAAAGAAGTAACAGCCCGGCACTTCTTCCATACAGGCCAGCCTTTTTAGGCGTATAATTTCTTCAGAGTGCAGAAGTGATGCCAACTGGCTATAGTACAAATAAATGAATTGAATACGAACCTAGAAAAATAAAAAGCGAGACCTTCTTATTGACGTACGCTGCTTCTTTTTGCTAAGATACGGGATGCAGCACCAAATCTGCAAACTGAGGGAATAGTGACGCCGAAGCAGGAGGAACTCCGGAGTGGTCACCCGAGGTTCTCCTAAAGTGAACTGAAACACTAGTAGGCGGCCCGTTCATGCCAAACCCCCCTAATGCTGTGCCCGACATGTGCTCAGCAGCAGAACGGCACAAACAGGAAGCTATACCGCGGCGGGTTTCAGGCTAGATGGTGGATGTGGTGCGGAAAATTGTTGCCAACCCCACTGAAGTGTGTTTTCGAAGACATCGAACGTCATAAGCCGTGGGGACACGTGCAGATTTTTGACGCTGTCGGGCCGTCTCGCTTTCGTTTGTGGCATTATTTCTCTGCCCGCGTCATGTAACTAAAATGAATAGCTTAGTGCGGAAACAAAAACTAATGATCATTTTTCTTAGTGATCTATAGTGAAAACAAGGAGAAACCGCTGGCTGACAAGTGTACCGCCAGAAAAAGTACCATAAGCGCCGGCGTTAAAGAAAGAACGGAAAGAACGAGGAGAGAGAAAAATAATGGAGACAAAATCACAAAATAAGACAAAGCATAGTATTGAGCATTTCAGACACAACTGGCAACATGGAGTCTGCAATGCTTTAAGAAACTTCGACAGGTATTTGCGAGCTTGGTCACAAACAACATGGGAGCTTATTGCAAACACTCATTGCGATTTCTATAAACGTGAAGATTGAGGCGCCGATGGGCGAACACCGTATGCGAGCATATATGCTATGCAACGAGTGTATATGCATGAGGTCGTGAAGTGTTGACGTGCGAAGTATCTGAAGATTTTGTTCGAAACTTGGTGTGCGACTCGGAACCGTTTGGCGGATACCAACGACGAAGCTGTGCATTTAGGGACGATATCTCTCCTGGGTATTTTCGAGTGTTGGAGCGTTGTGGTTGTATAAGGAGATACCTTACACGATTCGGCGTTAGCTTTCGTCATACATGGAGGGCACTGTCGATTTCTGACGAAGGCTTGAATCTTCTTTGTGGAAAGAACAAAGGCACTCATTCCACTTTGTGTGAGACAAATGAGTGTGACAACTGCCAAGGCATCGGGAACTTTACAGGGATCTGTGCTAATTTTAGGCTCGAAGTTTACCATTATCTACTGAAGCAGTTTTAGCAGGTCCGAGAGCGCCGTTTGAGTGCAGTAGACGGTGCGAGCAAAGCGTGCTACTAAAGAATAAATGACATTCATAATACGTCGCGGCAAAAGAAGAAAAAAGATAAGACGCAAAACAAGACATTGAGGGCCGCACACTGCTTGCTTTGCGTCTCCCACGCTACGTCGTCTCGCCAATGCTGAACAGCTTCAAAAGGTACGCACAGCGCCTTGTTGAGAGACGGCGACGAGAAGGGTCTCGGGTTTTATCCCCTGAAGGGACAAATTTTTCTTCCTCTCCGAACGTTGATATTCGAGGACACCGCAATGGATCATAATGTAGCAATTTGCTACCGTCGGGCGGATGCCATTTCTTTCTCCCTTTATGCCTCCACCTTGGCTATTTGCACATAACCTATATGCGTAAGATGTAGATAGCATACGGGAGCGGGCATTGAAGACCTGTCATTTTTAGCGTGATGCACCGCGGCGCCCAACACACAGCGAGGCGCGGCCAAAGCGCAGTGCGTACTCACAATGGTGGCGCCCTGACAATAAACGTCAGCGTGACGAGTGCGCTACGTGATTGGGTCGATTGAAGGAAAGAGCGCGCATGGGACGGGAGTCTCCGCCGGAATACGCACCCGGCGTCCTTGCGTGTTGCCCCGGCGCTGAGAGCGGCGCCTCAGGGAAAATGGAAAGCCCACTCGGCTGGCCTTTCCGAGCGCCCATCGACTCAATGCCGCCTCGGATGGATACGATGCGCGTTAAACACTGTCAATTTGTGCTCAATCCGTGGCCTCTGCTTTGTTGTCGCGAACACACGCGCGCGCGCGCACACGCACGCACGCGGTCAGAAAGCCCGTCTTCGGCACCCCGCGGCGTCCAGATGCGAGGGAATTGCGTTTACCCTCGCCACTTCTTTTCTTTCCAACTTGCACGACAGGTTGGTAACTGCTCTTGACGCTATGTTTAGACGATACCCATAACGGTCGTTCTTGCGCAATCGAGAGATGCTCGTTATATATGGCACGGCGCCTGACGCTTCCCGTCGGACTCGCCGTTGTGCGAAGACCATGGCCGTTATCTGGCATAGAGGTTCTGCCGACGATTCCAGAAACGCGTCTCCTGACGATTGGCACTTCGATGGAAGTGTTGAAGCATCGGTTAATACATCTGTAGAATTTATCAATTCAAAATAAACGAAACATGCACAAAGGCGAGCGAATATGCAATGTTCCACAGAGAGAGCGAATATGCAATGTTCCACAGAGAATCGGTGCTGTCGATACCCGAGCCAAGAGCCGCGCCAGTGCAGTACGCGCGTCCATGGTGGGAAGCGAGTGAGATTTGGTCTCACGGCGCGGGCAACCGTAAATTTCTGACAGACACCGAACTTAAGCTTAGCCAGTACTGGACCACACAGGTGACCCGTTCATTGCATCGCTTGAGCCGTGTAGGCAATCACAGCCATGTATAAGCGCCCTCGGGATATCCCTCGACGGACGGCAGGCCTAGGCAAAGTTTTTATTAACACCGGTATGGTAATACCGTTGTTATATGATTAGTATTATTATAATCGGCACTGGCCTTGTTCTGAAGCTTTTAGTGAAGCCAGTAAACCGTTAACATGGACAACATGTAGAAAGATGCACTACTTACGTGTTGTTCGTTTTCAGAATATATCTGCGCTCGGTCTAAAAGAAAGGCCGCCTCTATTTGTAAGAGATCCATTTAAATGCACGGACTTTGCTGCAGTTTTCAAATCATTGTACGCTGTGAGTGCCACCTATGTGGGGATTAGGCAGCACGCTTTCAGAACTAAATTGCTTAGAAAGCCCTCTCTGCCCCCCCCCCCCCCCCCCCTTCCACACACACCTTTTAATTTGCCCTATGGTGAACGGATGAACTGCGTTGGGTTACAATGGCCTCTCCCTGGATTTTATGCGACTTGCACAGGACTGCACATTCAATTTCCCGCGAAAACTCTCGCCAATCGGACGAGGGTGGAAGCTGCTTCATACAGCCAACGACCGCAATCGTCCAGCATTGCAACACACGAGACGCGAACGTGCTCTGAACCAATGAGTGTTCACGAATATGTGAATTAAAAAAAGAAATAAAAATAAAGAAAAACAACGCTATCAGTGAATATTCATTTCGCAGAACGCTTGCGCACTGCTGACCAAGGTACACCCACTGACATACGGTTCCTTCGCCTCCGCAACCACGAAAATGTGACATTGTGGAAGTTGACGTCATGATGAAATAAGGTAGCCCTTCTAGTTGGTTAGTTGCGGATAGCGATAGACTTGCAACGTGAAATATGTACAACAACATACAAGGAGAGAAACGCACATTTTCGTGTGTGTGTCTGTCTGTCCACTCAGTTTGCCATATCCTTTCGCGTTGCAACACCCTCATTTATTCGCAAAGAATGTATCGCGATTTGAGAGAGACGATACATATATCGTCTCTCTCAAATATATCGGATATATGTATCTCAGCTATAGCTGAGATACACTTTGAATTCTCTCGCTTGGCGCTCTTCATTGGGCATTAGTATTGTGACATTCAGCCGTCTTTCGGCGCATATGCCGCGGAAACGCGGTTGCCAAACTTAGGATCGAGCCCGCACCCTAGAGTTCAGTGGCTGAAATTATTGAGCTCGTAAATGAGCGGCCGCTATGGGCTGCGCTCGGTGTGGACGAACCGACCAATGAAGCGGTTTAGAACAAATACGTAGGATATATCGGAAAATTTGCGCGACAGTCTGAGCCACTCTGCTTTGGATGAATGTATACGATATATAGTCATTCGCAGAAGCGCACAATGTTTCAATAGTTGGCGAGCGAACGGACCTGCGTTTTAGCGAATCAACTTAGTAAGGAGTTTTAGATACATAGTTAGGGTACGCTACCGTCCAGGCGTACAAAAGAACACGAGAGTACAAGAGAGCGCAATGAGATGTGCGAAGGAGTTTGGGCTTTTGAGTATGCAAAGCCGCTCGGGGACGCGATTTCTAAGACTTTATATTGTCGAAACATGAGGTCCTTGTCACCGACAATTTTGTGAAGGTGTGGTACAGCGGCCGCAAAAGTGAGCCCTGGAATCCTTAATGCTTAGATAAATAACGATATAAGCAACAGGAAACAGGGCTCGTATTTACAAAACAGTTCGTTATGTAAAGCGGCTCTTGAGAACAAGCGCCAGCCATTCGCAAAAGCACACATAACTATAACGGCAGCTACTAGCCAATGGTAAAGAATGCTTACAAACAAGAACCTATGTACAATTCTACCCCTCCGCCCCCCCCCCCCCCCCCGCTCACACACAAATATTAGTCCTAAGGACGGTTCGTGATCGGTGACTGCCTTATATATCGCTCCAGCGAACGAGTTGCTTCGTGAATACTGGTCCAAAAAGCGTTTCGGAAGAGCGACATTATATGCTGCGGACGCAGATGTGTGGTCTAGATTTTAGCGATATTATTGAACAGACATGCGTTGCACGTCTTCTTCTCTTTTCTGCTTTCACTCTACTGCTTCACGTTTTGGTCTCGTGTGGATGCGGAGACCCGACCACAAACATGATCAATGACGCTTCCGTGGTTAGAGTTGGAAACTAGCCGCAGCATTCATTGCAACGCCCGCTCGCATTCCTGTGCAAGTGCGGTCACGAGTGGTTCACTGGAAATTTCACACAATCGCAGGTCCCGGGACACGACAAATATAGGGAATAAAATAGAGCGCTCACAGCTGATGGTCATCGATGGCGTGCGCCTCCCGGACAAGCCCAACGGCCAGCGCAAAGCAGGCGGCTAGGCACCAGTGCATCGTCCGCGCTATAACAGCCATGCCGGTCGACTCGGTGATGGTTCTCGGGGACGGCTTCTCGAGCGCGTATACAACAGCACCTGTGGACTGCTGCCGGGCCTTCTGCGTAGATCGGCGCGCGTCTCTTGGCCGGAGGGGGATACAGGAGCGGTGGGGGGCGAGATTTAATCGACGGCCGAGGCGCCTCGCCCGCCACCCGGCAAGCGAGCAAGGGGGAGGGGTTTCCCCCTTGCGGCGACGTCCTTGGGGTGGCGCTCATTGCGAGAGGACTGGCCGAACCACTTTCCTTTCTCTTCTTGCTACAATCGGTAGCGATGATGCGAGAAGCCACGACGACAGCGGCTCCCGGCGGGAAGCCTCGCTCTGACCGGGCCACGCAAGCACAGCAATTGGGAAAACGAATGAATCTGGAAGCGCAGACAATAGCTGTTTAGATCCGGGTCTTCTGCCAGGCAAATACTGGGCACGTCGTCAATGCGACCGACAGGCCGTCTGTCTGTCACGACACTACGGCTTTGCCGGTCTGGATACGAAACGGAAGCCTGCGATATGATCATTTCTCGGGAAGCGTGCGTAGCAGGAAGAAAAAAAAAGTAAATGGGGCTTTGGTCTCGAGCTGCATATCAATCTGAGGGCAAATTTTGCACCATCGGCAAGAAGACGGGTCTCCTTGTTCATTTATGTATAGGAGTCTCAAACTGAAAATTGTCATTTAGTTCTTACGCACGCACGCACGCACGCACGCACGCACGCACGCACGCACGCACGCACGCACGCACGCACGCACGCACGCACGCACACACACACACACACACACACACACACACACACACACACACACACACACACACACACACACACACACACGCACACGCACACGCACACACGAACCCCTATCGTCCTAGGAAATTTGAATTAATATTGGCGGATGGAATCGTTAGTCCACAAGTCTTCAAATTTTGAGGGAGCGAAAGCAGCACTTTGTAGTCTACCACTCTTTGCGCAGGCACAGACAACCTAAATAATATGATTTTTCCTTCGTGTATCGTATTGAAACTGGCTGGACTCTGTCGTGCTTAAGGTTGTCACGTGTGGCCTGTCTACTCAGCTCACGCATACCATGCAGGAAATCAATACGCCAGGCAGAATTATCTTAAAACCTTACAATGAATAAACAAAAAGAAATAAGTTAATAACCACATCCTGATAATATAAAAGTGCAAATAATGCTTTATCAATTATTATTTTCTCTTCCTATCTTCTGTGTCTTCCCAACCAAAAGGCTGAAACTGAAACTTTTTCGATGGACCGAGAGATATATTTGTCTCAGCAGGGGACCAAGAAACGGGTTGCCTAGCGTGGAGGGTTGGCGTTTTGTCACTCCCCGGGGGCAACCGACCGAAACAACAGCGCATATAAGCCAGGGCAAACGACGTTCCTTAGATTACTGACAGTGATGGATGAGTTAGTGGCAGCGGAAATCTGGTTTTCTCCGAACAAGACGAACGCCGAGGTGGGGTGTATGTCTTTTTGTTTGTGGGGTTACAGTGAGCCACTTCGCTGAATGCTGTTGGCAGCAGGCTGATACACAGAAAGAAGTGAATGCTAATTTACCTATCGACTTGCACTAACTTATAACCCCAGGACAGAGAGTGTTTATTTAGAGAAAGGTCGAGAGGTCGGCCCGAGCTAGTGTGCTCTAACCTGCTTCTGCAATGGGTAAGATGATCTATAGCTTCAGGAAGCGATATGTAGAACACGCATGCATGTATTCTTATAGGAGCTGAACCAGTGAGGACGAAACCAGCCGCAGCAATCATAGCCACAACAAGGAAACTTTAAGTTCATCTGCCGAACCTGATTTCTCCAAAGTCTAATTCGTTCAAGGTAAAACTTATCTTTGATGATATTTTTCCAAAACACGCAGAACTTCTTCCTGCGTGCATGCTTGTAGGTCTCAATCAATTTGTGTCTCCCTTGATAATTTCAACGGACGCATCACAAAATTTAGAGAAGGCCGGTGTTGGCATCTTTTCAGTTCAGCTTAACTGGTATTTTGCACACTGGCTCGCCGATTACACTCCAATATTCCTTGCTGAATTCCTGGCGATAATTCTGGCCATCCGAAAATTGGGTCCCCAGATATCTAAGGTAATAGTGGTTACAGACGCGCTCGCGGTCTGTACAAGTTTAACTTCCATTAATCGGTCACACCTGCTGAGTATATTTTCGACTCTGGTCCTAGACAATTTGTCTGAAGTCCGCTTTGTTTGGGTCTCCAGACATAGTGGAATATTTTTAAATGAATCAGCTGACTCACTCGCATCATCATCGCTAAAGGGTGCGGTCTTAAATGTTCTTCCTGATTTCTCTTTTATAACAGGAGCCAGATTCAAACACCTTTTATTGTCGATTTGTAATGAGTCATCGACACTTTCCGCAGATGATTTTCAACATCTAAAATTTCAGTGGAACACGAGCAAATGCCTTTCACGCCAATGCGAGGTGACGTTAGCAAGTTACCGCTGTCGAGTTCTTCGCCTAAATTGTTAGCTTCATAGATCTGGTCTATCCATAACTAACCTCTGCTTTTTTTTTTTGTAATGAACCAGAAACTATTGACCCATTTCTTTCTTTCTTGCCACCGCTTCTTCTCCTTTCGCAAAATGCTCCTCATATTTCAAGATATGTAGAAAGCTAGGTTTGGCACTTCCAACACCAAACATAATTTTTGGTGCCTGTCAATTAGCCACAAGCCATGGTTTGATTATTAGTGTTCTGCACAAGTTCATTGAAGCATCCGGAAGGTTACGCTGCTAGGGTACCGACCGTGGAGCATTTCATTTTATTATTATTTTTCTTGAGCTTCTCAGTTTAACTTAATTTTTATTTACTTTGTTGATGAATAGGTACTCACAAAATTGGTGTTATCAATTAATTGCCAAATGATTCGTTCTAACTGTCTGCCTTTAACCCTTTCGGGAAGTTGCTGGGCGTTCGTTTCAATCTGTCCAGTGTGGCCAATCCCCCTCGTGGGTACGAGCCATGTTTTGAGGCAACAACAAGGAAGAGAGCGTCACAACATCATGACCTCTCAAAACGCGTTGGCAACGATGGACGTCAAGACCGCGTTAGAACTCTCCAAGCAGGCTGCCGACGAAGAAGCCAAGAAACAGTTCGCAAATGCGTACAAGATATACCGCAAGACGGTGGAAGCCTACCTCAGTGCTACCCTCGCGGTTCGAACCATGTGCGCCCCGTACATTGAGAGGGTGCTGCGACTGAAGGACCACGCGCGCGACATCGACCAAGAGATCCTGTGCGCGGGCATGCCCGAAATGAAGTGCATTCACCAGCTGTCTCTGCTGGGTCTGCTGCTGCCCCCCTGGTGTCTCACAGCTGTGACGGTGAGCGCCAAGAGAAAGATATGCTACACAAACGACATCGTAGGCATAGACCCAATGAAGAACAAGTTCAGCCAGATTCTCATGAACCCCAAGTCGAAAGGGGCGTCCGTCATTCTCCTATACGGACCGCACGGCAGCGGAAAAAGTTTTATGGTCCGGGCGATCACATCGAAGTATCCGGACAAGTCTGTCTTCATTGTCAATATTGGTACATTCATGGCCGCCACGTCGCAACACGAGGGTGTCAAGTTAGCAAGCGTGATGATCAAGAATTTTAGGAAGCACGACTGCGGCGTTTTAGTTCTGGAGGACCTTGATCGCCTCTATTCGCAAAGGGCAGAAGGAATAGGACGAGAAATAGATGCCATGAGAAAGGAAATATTAGCCTACATGCAGGAACTGAAGGAGAAGAGAGAATTTCGTGAGGTTGTCGTTGCCACTGCGAGAAAGCCTTGGCGCTTGGAAAAAAGCATGATGGAGACGTTTCAGTCAAAGATATCGCTCCCTCCGCCGCAGCTTAACGAACGCATTGCGATCATTACGCGCGAGTTGGGAAAAGTAAGGTGTCCTTCCTTCACAGAAAGCGACATCCAGGATCTGGCTTCGCGAACCGAACGTTACTCGTGCTACCAAGTTATGGGCATTCTGCGACTGGCTTTGGCTCGTAATTTCGAAAAACTGGAATCTATCACGCTTAAGGAAGACGCCGAGAGAGTCGACCACCTAACGAAGGATGACATTCTGGTCGTTTCTGACATACTTCGGCCGGACATGACCGAGGAAGACATGGTTAAGTACCGCGAATTCACGTCAATCACCACCACAGTCCCAGTGCCGCCTTCGCTGGCTGTGTCCGCCAGCATTTTGCCACCGGACGTTGGTTCTGCCGGCGCCTTGCTCGCGAATCCAGCTGCCGCGGCTGTTGAGGACATTCACCTAAGCGCCGCTATGGACAGGCGCGTCAGCGCTGCCATGAGCAGCAGTGCCAACGCTGTTACAGACATTCGCGTCCAGAGCAGTGCCCAGAGCGGAGTACCGGGCCCCACCGACGCGGCCCCGGAGTTTTTGCGGTCTCAAGGCAAGATATCTCTTCACGAGCCCACTCACCGGCGACGCAAGCGTTAGACTACATTCTGTACTTACATATTTCCACCTCCCCTTGGCATAGAACCGACCTAAAGGAAATTGACGTTAAAAGCCCGAATTAAGGCTGAAAGAAAGCGCATTTTCTTGTTTCCGTTCTGTCATACGCCTTGAGTACAAACAAACAAAGATACGTGTGACAAGACTCGATATATACTTGAATGTGAATCATAAGGAAGGACTAGAATGCAAATTTCGATTTCAATACGCAAGGTGGTGATGAGGCGGGCTGGTTGGTTGGAATTCATCATTACAGTAACAGACAAGAAGACAGTGAGGGCTACATGTGGCTGCCACTGTGTTCTTGGTCTCGTGGTACATTTTGAAGTACGCATGATGTGTTGACTTATCTGTGGCCATTTGAGACCAGCAGGCGGCCAGTAAAGGCCTCGAGCGCGTTGTTGCTTTCCCGTTCAATGAAGTTTGCAAAGATGAGCTTGGCGCTTTCGACGTGTCCAAGAAAAAGCCAAGCGCTCATAGATCATTGACAGGATCTCTGCTGTGAGGGACTGAGATGAAATGAGGAAGAATAAAGCACGAAATAAGGCATGGACGTCTAACTGCATACAGAAATTTGCTTCGTACATGCAGCAGCATTTGTGAATTGATCTGAAAAAGGTATCTTCTTGGCATGTCTCGAATTTTCAGGATGACACCAGTTTCGAGATATTCATTCCCAAAGTGTGCGACAAAATACGAGGGTGTTCCAGATACTTCTGTGTTTCAATGCATAAAACGTCAGTTTGTTTAAAAAGTAAGTGGAACAATTATTAGCGCAGCTTTGCCGCAAGCTTCAGGGCGCATATCTCGAAACCCATGCGGTCCCTCAGAAGTCGTAACAAATGGATAGGTTTTGCAAGCCCACCGGATAGAATTCGTAAACTGCAATATGTGCCGCAAAGTATATAACAATTGTAATTAATTAATTTTGTTAATTAGTCGATTACGCATTTCAATTTCTCGGGGTAGAAATATATCACGACCATATAAAGCTAAGAGGAAATGAAGCCAAGGAAAGCGTAGCGATAATTAGCTGTGGTTGAAATTGAAATGTAGAAAATAATGATGGGGGAGAAAAGGGGAAATGAAAGTGGACGAAAAGATGATTTGTCTGTTTCAATTCTCCTCGTTTGTGTATATATGTGCCCTATAAGCATACAGAAATTTTCTTCGTACATGCAGCAGCATTTCTGAATTGATCTGAAAGAAGGTATCTTCTTGGCGTATCTCGAATTTTCAGGATGACACAAGTTTGGAGATATTCACTCCCAAAATGTGCGATAAAATACGAGGGCGTTCCAGATACTTCTGTGTTTCAATGTTGTATGTATTGTGTTTAGTTATATATAAAAGTATTTTTTCGAGCGTGAAAGAAGTCCGCGAATACACTCAAACATGCCTCGCGACTGGCCGCTCGAGGCACTTTGCGTGTATTTGCGGGCTTCTTTCACGCTCGGAAAAACACTTTTGTGCAGCACATATTGAGCAACAGTATGCTGTATCGGGAGTTTTTCGTGTTGCTCTACAATTTTTTCATTTACACTTTTCATCTAACTATAGCTTAGAAGTTGATTAATCAATTAAGACTAATTGTATCTCCAAGCGATGGAAAACAACATAACCTTGAAGAAAAGAAAAGAGCGCTACAAAGACGCGGACTAAAAGAAGAACATGTACGACGGACCCGTTTGTTTTAGTCCGCGTCTTTGTAGCGCTCTTTTCTTCAAGTATGTCAAACCAACTCGCCCACATCAAGCTTCTGCAACATAACCTTGGTTCTGTCCTATATATATATATATATATATACACTGGGCGTTCCAACTATCATGCACGAATGTTTAAAAAATATGCAAATGCCACGTAGCTGCACAGAACCAAGGTTATATTGCAGAAGCTTGATGTGGGCGAGTTGGTTTGACATACTTGAAGAGCGCTACAAAGACACGGAAGACGCTTGGCCTACATGTACACTTCTTCCTCCTCGTTCTTCATTTCCCATTCCTTGTTGCCCTGTGCCTTTCATCTTTACCCTCGTACACGCTGCACGTTTCCGGCGCGACTTCATGACAACTCCAGTCGCCGAAGATGACTGTGGCGGGTGGCACTGACTGTATCGGGACAGTCGCAGGTCTCTCGGACGATTATCCCAGCAGATCTTGGACACGGAACAGCGGCCGGCCGCACTGACGCGCCGTGCGAACAACGAAACCACCTTCCAGGAAGTCAGATGCGTCTTCACAGCGTTGCCGTTGAAGGATCAAGGCTCGCCGATGTGCTCGAATCATTCGAGCTCAATGAAAGGCCTCGTGCTGCCGAGTAGTCATGCCTGAAGGGGGAATGAAGGACATTTTCCAGTCAGAAGCAGTGACATCCGAGACGACGCGCCCGCTATTAGTAGCGGGTACGGCGGAGCTTCAAAGCGAGCTTTTCCGTGCTCGAAACAGGGGACAACTGCGCCTGCACGGAAACTTGTGGCCTCTTGCACATCCGATAGAGAGACTTGGGCCACACAGGCAAGCCTTCGATAACGACTACCTTAGCGTGTAGGTTACCTTGGCCTGCTTCAGCGAGACATCGCTCAGCGCGTGGCGAACAGCCGCGAATTCGGCCAGTGACTGCAGTAAAATCCGGAGGTGTTTTTCCGACTGGTCTGGAAGTATCCACAGGAAGGCTGGGGTCCTGGATTGGTAGCGCGCCAAGTACAAGAAGAAGTGGCGCCTCCATGCATCCAAACGACGATGAGCGCGAAGGCCGCGTCACCGACTGTTGGGGTTGAGAAGAGGTCTCGGGCTCTGTCAGTGAAGACTGTGTAGCGTCTGATACCAACGTCCGATACCCGCTGATGTTATTTCATGTGGTTGCGTCGGCGATGAAGGAGAGAGTTTTCTGAAAACTGTTATCAGAACTCTACTTTATTCCACCCAGGACAGGTAGGCGTGGCGAAGACGCACCAACACCCCACCCAACCACAACGAGCGCGCCCACCTCGTCGCGAGGCAGCTTATCCGCGGCGACGCGGTCACCCAGAGGGCAGCCGCTGCCGTTGTTGTGCGGGACCCCAGCGGAGGAGTGACGGCGACGGCGGCGGCCACCCGGTCCGGCGCCGACGCTGTCGTTACCAACACAACCCAAATCGCGGCGGACGGAGCTGGGGCTCACGGGGCCGCCGCCTGCGATGTCAAGGAGTTTCCGGCAACGTACCGAGAGGTGCTTGGCCACTATAGGAAAGGACGAAGGAAATATCCACAATCCCACGGGCGGCTGGACAGGTCCCAGGGGGTCGACCTGAGATGGTTGCAGACGGGCACTTTCACCAACCCCTACCACCTGCACCGCCTGTGGCCCGCGCTCCACCCGTTGCCCGGCTGCCCGTGGTGCCAGCACGAACGGGCCGATATGGCCCATGTGCTTTGGAAATGCCAGCGCCATGAGAAAGAAGGACCAGGAGGAAGGGGGAAGACAACAGCAGAAACCTCTGAAGCGGGACGCCTCGTTGAGAGATGGCAAGCCGCCCTCCTCAGCGAGGCACCCGAAGACCAGGAGTGGGCCGTCTAGCGGGCCAAGGCCTTTGCCGAGGATCTCGGAAGATTTTCCTCCGGCGATAGACCCCTGGCAGCCTAGCCCCGGGCACCAACAACAATACCCGTTGGACAAATAAAGTTTATTCCTATCCTATCCTATCCTATCCTATCCAGGTAGGCGTGGCTTTTCTATTTGTTCCACGCCTTGGCGGGCGCCACGAAGTCGCCTCTCTGTTACCAGCCATTTCTTGTCCATAACCATAGCCACTAAGCAACCACGGCGGGTAAAACATAACATGTATCGGCGAACGAAAGAGAAAAGTGCGCTCCAACTCATAAACTTTGCTTTATCCCTCACACGAGAACTGACCAGCTTACAAAACAGTGTTTAGCCTCCCTTTATACGTGAAGGATATGCGTGCTTAGCTTATGAAATGACAACATACATTACTATGCAATTTACTGCAACACGAACCGAAGCACACACGTACTGCAAAAGCAGTAGGCAGTATAGCAATGCCGCGCACCTTTCGGAGAGGCCTGCAACACTTGCCTTCAACTTCGGACACGCTTGAGAGGCATTCTCTTTGATGCGGCTCGCCGAACGGACACGCATATTGCGCAACACCGCGATTCGATGCCACAATCCAGAAACTTGAGCGCCGTATTACGCGAACGTGCCGCTGTGGTACCCATGTTTTTGTTCATTTGAAGAGCTTCAAATGGTTTCGAGTGTGTATATATATATATATATATATATATATATATATATATATATATATATATATATATATATATATATATATATATATATATATATAAAGAAAAAGATCAACCGGGAGTACTAAAACCTACCGCGCGTTCTGACGTTTCTATCACGTGTTGTGCCGCCACATCGGCTTCAATCGCGTTGCGGCATGCTCCCTCCTATTATTTCCTTCCTCCATGTTGAGATCGAAGCACGATCGAAGCACGGTTTACCACTAGGGCACACCAGGGTATGCATTGTTCTGCAATTCTGTTCCCGATTTAGCACCCGTGAATATTTATTTGAATTTATTTATTTATCTGAATTTATTTATTTTTACAACAGCAATAACAACCGTGCATGTACTTATATAAAGATACTCATCAAGTATTTCTGGAATTAAAGATATTGTATTGTGAAAAAGTGTTGCACCTTTAAGAGGAATGCTACAAGTGTCGTCTGCTGCGACGCCTGCTCGCTGCGAACGCGATTTTTCCCGCAGACGATAGGCACTTGCGAACTCTCTCACTCTTTCGAAAGGCTGCGTCGGCTCTCACGATTGCTGAACGTCTTCGAGTACTTTTTAGCACATCTGCTGCAAAGCTAGCTGGGATGCTTGTGGCCTCCTGCGAGTATGCCTTTTTATATTTTATGTTGACGTAGTGCTTCTTCTAGAGCGCGTGTCAGCAGCTGTTATGGCGTGGCTTTGCGCTTACTCATTTTGCCACAGCAGACTACAGCCAGGAAGCAGCAATCTTTCCTACCACAAGTAAGTTATTGTTCTCAAATGTACTGAAACACACAGTTCAATGAGCACATAAACGAGCAATGCGTAATGAAGCCATCAATCAAGTTTGATTGTCAAGCCACTAGAAATACAACTGTCTATGTCGTAAAAAAATGCGTTACACAAGCAGTCAGCCGTCTTTCTGTGGCACTCTGCATCACGAGTAGAAAAAAGTTACTGGCAGGTTATTAAAAACCCCGCACATGTGTGCAGCTAAACTTTACATCTTTAAGGTTCACACTGCAAATATAAGCTGTAGCTGTAGCAAAGCAGTAAGTTGCATCTTCATACTGACCACGCAAAGAGCGACTGAACGAAAGTTGTTACGTGTAACGGCAAGAGACAAGAAGAGAGCAGTCTGGATCAGAGAGCAAACGGGGAAAGCAGATATTCTATTTGACATTAAGAGAAAATAATCGAGCTGGGCAGGCTATGTGATGCTTAGGGCGTATAACCAGTGGACTGGTAAACGCCGGCGCGATCAATCATCCCAGAGGAGAGCACAAGTAGATGCACAATCGCGGTGCACTTTAATGAAAGCCCCTAAGCTTATTAGTAGGAACGCCACGTTTTCTACGTGCTTTGAAGCTTATAAGCATAGAACATGTACGTAATATCGTGCTTGTATCAGCAGTACTCTTTTTATGCTCTTCTGAACTCTGATAAAGCACGTAACGCTACGGTACAAACCTAACACACTTAACAAACCGAAGTCAAAACGGTAAAAACACGTTCTTTCAAGGTTTACGATGCTGTCGCTTTCTCGTCAGGGCTTCGTCACTACACCGCGACACAAACATCATCCCAGCCGCTGGCCCAGCGCGCTATCGCCACTTCGAGAACAGAATAAAGGCAGAGTGCCTTGCGTCGCACTGCCCCACTGCGGGTTATAGCAATTGCACTTGGAGCGAAACCAAAACTGCAAAAAAAAAAAAAAAAATACCTGTAGGCTAATTCGCCAATCAACAGAATACCATTTCGTAGCTTGTACTTCCCATCATTCCCATGAGAGTTGAACGATTGCAGCGCCAGATTCCCCTCTTGTTATATGAAACTCTATGGGTGTCAAGGAACATGCGCGCTCCAAGCGGTTGCCGGACATCCTAACTTATTTTTTAAATATTTTTTTTCGTGTGAATTATAAATCGGGCGAAGCGCGGGAAGTCTGTCTTCGTGCGTCCGTCGAGCTTATCTCCGCTCACCCTTGCCACTCGCTCAGCGGTCTCACATGTCGGATCGCGCTTGATCATCTGCCTTGGTTGTCGTCCTAAGCATAGAGAAGAATTTCAACAAGAGGGGACGCTCGGCGAAAACTGGCAACAGGAAACTCGTCACGCCTATAGACAACCCCATCCGTTAGTTGACGCGATCATCGGAAAAAAAGAATGTTGAATGAACTTACAGAGAACGTTTCTTTTGTAATTCTTTCCCGCTAAAACTAAAACGTTTTGCCTATAAATGAACTTATACTTCGCGACTTATTTTTCTTGCGTCACCTAGCAACAATCTAGCGGCACGGCAGACGCGCCATATGCATGCGTCATTCGCCAGACATGCCAGCGAGGCCGGCTGCGCATGCGAACCTCGTCTGCCCGGCGACCCGTCGCTTTTGGATGTAGCCCGTTTGCCGGCTCCCGGCGTTTTCTTGCCTTCCGTCCGCATTTCGACAAGGCATCGCTGCACTACTGGACTACAGCAAGGTGAGGAGTTTTGTGTGACAGTCCGCGACGCACTTCAAGTGCATTTAGGCTTACTGCACAAAACTGAACCTATATATAGTGACGCAGTTATAGAAAAACAGCTCCGCATTCAATGCCTAGTTAATTTAAGTACTCGTACTGGGAGATGTTTGCGACGCTTTCTATGAGCCAAAGCATTATTATAACTTATTTCGGTATTTTTTGGGCACGCTCGCCGCACCTGGCTTTGTGACGGAAAGCACCTCGGCCGTATGACGCAGTTTCGCGTGTACTGAATCTTACCGGGACAAGTTTTGGCGTTTTCTCTGACCCCAGATATTATTGTAACTAATTTCGCTACTTTTTGGGGTTCTTTTCAAGCAGAGTGGCCGCGCTCGGCCTAGATGCGCACTTAGCGAAAAGCAGCTCGGCTGTGTGCCCCAGTTAGTTTCGCGTGTACGGGATCTTACTGGGAGAAGTTCGTGACGCATTCTCTGACCCCAAAAATTACTGTGATTCATTTCGTAACTTTTTGGGATACTTTTGAGGCATGCTCGCCGCACCTAAGGTTGTGAAGCTGTTCGCAAAAAAGCAAGCCGGCCGTGGTGAGTTAGTTTTGCGTGTACTGAATTTTAGTGGGATAAGTTTATGACGCTTTTTGTGACCCTGCCACAACATATACCTTATTTCGGTACTCACGCTTGTCAAAAACGCGACGAGTGATTGCCGAGCGTGATAACACGGGAGTGTGTTGCTTGCGCCGCCAGGACGTGTAAAAGCATGTAACATGGTCTGGCTTGAGCCTGTGTTGTAGCCACCTCTGTGTACTTGGCTTACCATCGCGTCGAATGAGGCCAAGTTTTGGAAACACGCAATCGCCCGTGTATTTGGGCTCTTAAAGTGCAGGAAATAATGCCCGGGAAGAGAGGCATGCTTGAAAATCGGATGTTTTCTTCGTATTTTATGGCATTGTTTGGGAGGAGTCTATTTGGTACGAAATGTATGTAAAAGTGAATTTATTTGTAATGCCGCTCATTCACCACTTACGCACGTTTCGCCTCTACACGCAATATTCCTGTTAGGTCAATATACCAAAATTATACATGCTTGTAATTTACTTTTTTTTTTCGGCTGATGGCATCCTGTGAAGCTTCGTACGGCAACGACTGCTGCTTACCTGGGGCCACAACTTTGGATGAATGCACAAGAAGCCCGGAACGAGCATTTATATAGAGTAAAATAAACATTTCATAATTTCAGAAGACGTCTCGCGTTTTCTTTATGAAATTGCACGTGACACAGATTTGGTGGAGGTTTGTAAAGATTGTTTACAGTCAGCAGGCGTTTGGTGTGTTGCGACACCACGTACCCGAGCACACGAGGGTTGGACCCTCCCGCGTGTAGCCGTGCGCGGCTTAGCCGTGTCTGGGGGAAGGGGGATCCTGGGGGTTGAGCTGATGCTGGGTGTTTGGACCTTTAAGGCCCCCCGGCGGAGGCAACACACCCCTTTGGCCTCTGCTTCACATAGACGGCACCCCCGGACTGACCCACCCGGGGGAAATCGGTAGTTGCCTTTTCCTGTCTCTCTCTCCCTCCAGCCTTCATCTTTCTCTCACTTTCCACCTTTCCTGTCTTCTCCTGGCTTCTTACTTCCAATTTTCCAGGCAGCAAGGGTTAACCTTGTGTGAATAGCCAACCTAGGTTATTTCATATTTGGTTATAGTGGTAACGTACAGCTGGCATTTGCAGGCCCTGTTTTTCAGGGCCTGCAGCGTCCCCTTGTAGGACTCCACGGTGGGTGGCTGGCGTTACTGCCGAAATTTCACATATATTTATGGATAGCTCCTTTCCTCCACTCCCTGATCGCCCTCAGAAAAGAGGGCGCACCGATGAAGTTTTTCAGTTTTTCGGACGCCAAGTCCACAACTTCCCACGTTTCCATGTAGTTCACTCGGAAAAACCCGGCAAACCAGTGCGCCCTATTTCACCGTTCCTTGTATCAAAGACTTTGGCTGATGTTTTTGGAGCCGGTTATAAGGCGACCAGGATGGCAAGCGGTGATCTCCTCCTGGAGCTCCGCGATAAGAAACAATACGAGAAACTGCCTAAGCTTGTGTCATTTGGGGATAACCAACTAACAGTAACCCCGCACCGTACTATGAACACCAGCCGCGGCGTTGTCTCGGACGATGATTTGCTGGAGCTCACTGAGGCTGAGCTCTTGGAGGGCTTCAGTGAACAGAATGTTATAAATGTCAAAAGAATTAAGATGAGGCGAGATGGAAAAGAAATCCAAACGAAACACTTGATAATCACCTTCGGTTCGAGTGTCCTGCCCGAGTCAATCGAGGCAGGGTATATTAAGCTCCGTGTTAGGCCATACGTGCCAAACCCCCTGAGATGTTTCAAATGCCAACGTTTCGGCCACAGCTTGCAGAGCTGCCGAGGCCGCCAAACCTGTGCGAAATGCAGTGCCCACGAACACACCTCTGAAGCTTGTGAGAACTCTCTCCAACGCGTGAACTGTGGTTGGGAACACGCCGCGTACTCGCGGTCCTGTCCATCATGGAAAAAAGAAAAAGAAATAGTTACAATCAAAGTTAAAGAAAACATATCTTTCAAACAGGCACGCAGGCGGGTAGCGTACCTGCCAAAGAAAAGCTTTGCCGAAGTGGCCCGTCAGGGGGCAGCGTCACAACGGCCTCCGGCGGCTGTCCGACCCACAAACAGGGAGTCGGCAGTTACGCCATCTGCCCCCGCGGCGGTTGCAGCTAGCGCTGCTCCGTCAACCGAGGAGAAGGGACCATCGACCCTGAAGGTGGGCGCAGCCGAGGCTGCCTCATCTTCCCAGGTCCCTTCCAGCGCTGGCAACGGCCGGCGTAGCCAAATCCCCCAGGGAGCCCCATCAACCCCCGGGCTGGTGGGCGCAGGGGTCTTGCCCTCCAAGGCGGGACTCTCTCTGAAAACTTCTCGCTCGCAAGAGCACGTGTCCGGCGCCTCACAAGAGGCAATGGACACTACACCGATCCCCACGGCGCGCCAAGCGCCGAAGGAGCGGCGAGGCTCCCTCGAACGCTCCAGAAAAGGCAAAACGCCGATTACAGGGCCTCGAAAGAGCTCTGTAATCTAATCTCTGAAATCTCTAATTAATACTTCTGTTTCTGTACACACAGCACCTATTGACTTCCAATATGGATACACAAATAATTCAATGGAACGTCAGAGGTCTTCTTAGAAACCTTGATGACGTGCAGGAACTCATCCACAAACACAATCCAAAAGTGCTGTGTCTACAGGAAAACCACTTAAAATCGAAACACACAAATTTCCTCCTACAGTATGCTACGTTTCGCAGAGATCGCGATGATGCTCTCGCATCATCGGGCGGTGTTGCCATTGTTATTCAGAAAGGCATAGCGTGTCAACGTTTGCAGCTACAAACGCCCCTTGAAGCAGTGGCGGTTCGTGCTGTTCTCCTCAACAAACTTATCACTGTCTGCTCGCTCTACATACCCCCACATTACAAATTAACTAAACATGAATTGCAGTCCTTCATAGATGAATTGCCAAAACCTTACGTTGTGCTTGGGGATTTCAATGCGCACAACTGCCTGTGGGGCGACTCTCGTATAAATGCGCGAGGTCGTCTTGTTGAACAGTTCCTTCTCTCTTCTGGTGCGTGTCTGCTGAATAAGAAGGCACCCACATATTATTCTCTCGCAAACAGAACATTTTCTTCAATTGACCTCAGCCTAGTTTCTCCGTGTATACTGCCCGAACTTGAATGGGAAGTTATCAACAATCCTTACGGAAGTGACCACTTTCCCATATTGCTAAGAACACCTACAGAAAACGAATATCCACCACAGGCTCCTAGGTTGAAGATCGATACAGCTGACTGGGAGAAATTCCGAGCTCTCGCCAGTATCTCATGGGCTGACATGTCTTCGTTAGAAATTGATGCTGCTGTAGAGTATTTTACAGCCCTCATAATAGATTCCGCATCTAAATGCATATCGGAAGTAAATGGTTTGGCGTGTAAACGGTGTGTCCCATGGTGGAACGACGAATGTAGGATCGCTCGAAAGAAACAGAACAAAGCGTGGGGGTCGCTACGCGCCTCTCCCACTGCGGATAATCTTGTTAACTTTAAGAAAGCAAAGTCCCAAGGCAGGAGAACGCGCCGACAGGCCAGAAGAGAGAGCTGGCAAAAGTTTTTATCGGGCATCAACTCTTATACAGATGAGGCCAAAGTATGGTACAGGGTTAATAGAATAAGAGGGCGGCAAACATATTAACTCCCTTTGGTAAACACAGAAGGCGATACCCTGCAAGCTCAGGCAAACTCACTTGGGGAGCACTTTGAGCACGTGTCGAGCTCAATTCACTATTCCCAATCCTATTTGAAACTTAAAGAAATAGAAGAACGTAAGCCAATCTTACGAAAATCCAGAGAGAATGAACCGTATAACCAGCCTTTCAGTATTGCCGAGTTGAGAGCTGCATTGAAGACATGCAAAAGCACTGCACCGGGACCTGACCGAGTCATGTATGACATGATCAGAAACTTACATACTGACACACCACGTACACTTCTCACACTTTTCAACACTATGTGGGCTGCGGGATACCTCCCATCCACATGGAAAGAAGCGATTGTGGTCCCTGTTCTTAAGCAGGGTAAAGACCCTTCCTTGGCGGCAAGTTACCGACCGATAGCTCTTACAAATTGTCTCTGTAAGCTGTTCGAAAAAATGATTAATCGCAGACTCATACACTTCCTTGAACTCGCCAATATGCTCGATCCCAATCAGTGTGGATTCAGAGAAGGACGATCGACTACCGATCACCTTGTGCGCATTGAAGGAAATATCCGCGATGCATTTGTTCATAAACAGTTTTTCCTATCAATATTCCTCGACATGGAGAAGGCGTATGACACAGCATGGCGTTACGTGATCTTGCGAGACTTGTCGGGAATGGGCATCCGTGGAAATATGCTGAACACTATTGAAAGCTATTTGTCAAATCGTACCTTCCGAGTAAAAGTCGGTAATGCACTGTCACGTCCTTTTACGCAGGAAACTGGTGTACCCCAGGGAGGCGTGCTGAGTTGCACTCTCTTTATCGTTAAGATGAACACACTCCGTGCTTCACTGCCACCGGCCATCTTTTATTCCGTATACGTAGACGATATACAAATAGGCTTCAAATCCTGCAACCTCACAGTATGCGAGAGACAGGTACAGCAGGGCTTGAACAAGGTTTCCAAGTGGGCAGACGAAAACGGATTTAAAATCAACCCCCACAAAAGTTCCTGTGTTCTTTTTACTAGAAAGAGAGGCGTGGTTCCAGATCCTTGTGTTCAACTCTATTTACATCAAATACCTATCAACAAAGAACACAAATTTCTAGGTATTATACTAGACTCCAAGCTTACTTTTATACAGCACATTAAATATCTTAAAGAAAAATGTCTAAGGACAATGAACTTACTTAAAATTCTATCCCACTCAACATGGGGTAGCGACAGGAAGTGTTTGATGAATGTCTATAAGAGCCTAATTCGATCACGATTGGACTATGGCGCCGTCGTATATAACTCTGCCGCTCCGAGCGCACTAAAGATCCTAGATCCTGTCCACCATCTAGGTATCCGCTTAGCCACTGGCGCTTTCAGAACTAGCCCGATTGAAAGCTTATACGCTGAATCAAATGAATGGTCCCTCCATCTACAGAGAACTTATATCAGCCTTACATATTTTCTGAAAATACATTCCAATCATCAACATCCATGTTTTCACACTGTTAACGATATGACATGTACTACACTTTTCCATAACCGTCCCTCTGTAAGACAGCCTTTCTCGCTTCGTGTGAGGGAGCTTAGTGATCAAATGCGTGTCCCACTCCTCGAGCTTCGCCTAATGCACCCAACCAAGGTGTTACCACCTTGGGAGTGGCAGCTGATTGAATGTGACATATCTTTTTTAGAAGTAACAAAACACGCACTAGAGATAGAAATCCGAATGCATTTTCTTGAACTCCAGCACAAGCACTCCTGCGCAGAGTTCTACACAGACGCTTCGAAGTCAAATTCCGGGGTGTCTTATGCTGCCTTCGGCCCATCCTTCTCAGAATCCGGTGTACTGCATCCGGAAACAAGTATCTTCACGGCCGAGGCCTACGCAGTACTGTCTTCTGTAAATCACATAAGAAAATCAAAACTTCAAGAATCAGCGATATATACAGACTACCTAAGCGTCGTGAAGGCCTTGATGTCACCCTATAGACACAAAAATCCAGTACTTAATGAACTCTACACCGTCTTGTGTAAAGCGTACGTATCTAACCAGCATATCATTATATGCTGGGTGCCTGGCCATAGGAGCATCGAGGGCAACGTTCTGGCGGACGAGATGGCCACGTCTATCGCTTTGCAAGCCGTTAACCCTACCGCTGAGGTGCCTGTCACAGATCTGAGGCCTTTCTTGCGAAGGAGGCTGCGGGGCCACTGGCAAAGCATGTGGGACGCGGAAACAGATAATAAGCTCCACCTAATAAAGCCACAGTTAGGACTGTGGCCCTCTACTACAAGATCACGCCGAGCAGATGTCCTATTCTGTCGTCTAAGAATAGGACACACATTTGGCACCCACAATTGTTTACTCACTGGAAATGAGCCCCCAACCTGTGGGAGATGCGGGGAGAGGCTGACCGTCCTCCATGTCCTCCTGGAGTGTCGGAAAGCCGAATCTGATAGAAAGAAACATTTTTCGTTAGCATACATATCGGCAGCACATTCCCCTTCATCCTGTAATGTTACTCGGCCCAAAACCGCTCTTTGACACTAACGCAGTCCTAGACTTCCTGAAAGATGTTGTGTTACATGTAATTAGCCCCATACGTTCGTAGCGCCTCCTCTCTTCAGAGGATGCCTCTGTGATAGCTATTTCGTATAGCACATGCCTCTCGGCCCTTGCGTTTCAAGGGATCTGGCGAGGCTGTAGTGCTCTTAGACAATTTTAGCATCTCGCATATTTTATATAATGCATCGTTCTTTCTTAATGCATTTTAGTGATCATAGTACACGTCATTAATCATTGCCATAGTTTTATAACGTGTAATTTTTTATGCAATTTACACAAACTCTTTTAGGCCCTTTACAGCCACGTCACATTAGTCACAGAGCCCATCAGACCACGACATATTAATTACCACTAGCATGGCGCTCTTTGGCCATACCTGGCCCTTGCGCCACTAAACCCCAAACATCATCAAGATTGTTTGCAACCATTTTTACTAAATATTAAAACTATTCCGCGCCAAGGCGGCGCGTGGTTCAGCAGTAGAAGCGAAAAAAAGAAATGCCGCGCCGATCAGCGGAGCCAGCGTGGCGTGTACCAACTGGCGTTCAAAACGCGCGCTCGAAACCGGAAGGTGTCAATACCAGCCGCTTGGTGCGCTACAGTCAATTCGGCCGCTGGGCTCTGTGGGAGTGTCCACTCTTGTTTAAATTTCTTTGTCCCAAGTATGAAGATCGGAAAGATAAGCCAGAGAAGCTTGATCAGGCGTGCAACGAATGGAAGACAGCATTAGACGAAGATGGCTGAAGCAGGGCATCACTTGTTTCACGGCTCTGTGGTGTTCTAACATGGGGGATTCCAGTTCTGTGAAGTGTTTTAGGTTTCCTAATGACAGCTGGTAAGAGCAAGTATTTCACTTTATTTTCTGAGCAGCTATTCATTTTGCATGAGTAAGCCAGCTCTGTGCAAGCCTGAGTGGACTGACATACGAGCAGTGTCGCTTAACCCATTCGTCATGACGGCAGCCCATCTGCTGTCGGCGAAATGCTTGTGCGGAAGGGCCTGAGTGCGTGTTTAGCAGCGAAGCTGTTAAGGGCTAGTGTCCCCAATATCGTGTCCGCGTGTAGAAAAAAGCTATCACGAGGATTAGCTACAGCGTCGTCTTCTTCCACAGCTGGCTCGTTGGCGCACCTCGGCGTGCCACTGTCCCCGCACTCACCATCGCAATTAAGAAACACAGAGTCGTAACCAATAATTGAGGAATACCTTGAAGAACCGTCGGAATTTACCCAGTGATAAACACCGGGGCCGCACATCTCCGCTTCGCTGGTTAACCATATGTACGGAGTGCTTGGGCTGATAAGCTTTTATTGCTCAATTACCTTGCTTTAGGCTCAGCTTCGACGCGTGCAAGTTTTTAAGCGCCTGTATTATAGACGAATCGCAATGTTATTTGTTTTGCCGACAAAATGTATTTAATAATGTCAGTAATACAGGTATAGACTAACCCTAATTAAGTGCGAACTGGTAATCCTCCTTGTGATGAAGAGTGCTATTAAGTTTTTTTTTGTTATTAATGGTTGGTTCCTTGCGTTGCTATTGTGTCAAAATAGTGTCCTAATACTCGCAGAGTTTCTCTGTATATATGAATATGACGCACAGTATGACGACAGGCAGGTTATATGCACTAGTAAGCGCTATAGAAATATGCTCCCTCATTCGGTATGTAGTTCAAACAATGAGAGCAATTAAAGTCTGCTTCCTGTTACTGCAGATGCTTGTAGCCAGTTTAAAATTCTGTGGGTCCTTACTTCCCATACTGTCAATGAAATATATGTCTTGTACTCTACTTTCTTTCTGTAAGCCACAAAATGTGTCGCCGTCATAACATACGTGATAGTCAAGTTCCGTGAGACCAGCCCGTGATTGTTAATTTTCGCATTGGTCTGGATCTTCTCAAATCTGTTCGCTTATCATGTACAAATTTTATTCGTGAGTGAAAATTGCTTCTCCAGATTTACACCTTCGCACTGCGTGGAGGTCGGTCTTTTTTCCAGCATGGAATGTATGAATAAAAACAAGAACGTTCAACTTTTAGTTGCGTTGAGTTTTGGTTGACTGAGAAATTGGCCAGCTTCAGTTGATCCACTTCACAACACACGAGCAAAATTAACGATTCATGGTGCCAGGAAGTTGTTTTCTTTATCCTACCCCTCACTATATATCATTGGACTAGTCGAACTGCAGCCCTAAACTTAACCATAAGGTAGGAATTTCAAAGCGACAACTTTCACGAAATGACGAAATGTAATATATTACCTGCTAATATTGGTAGTTAACGACGGCTTGCTATGTAAAATTTTTTTGATTATGATTGCTTGGCACTGGTGTATACGAGCCCTGTCGCAGTACGTTAAAGAATGGATGGAAGCTTCCAAGGTAAACGCTGCAGAAAAAAAGCGCTTCGTAAACACCGCACACTTCAGCGGGTTCTGCTCCGCGATTTGGCCAATGTCGTCGCGCGGCCAGCGGGCCTCCACGAGAGCACGAACACAGCGCGCTTGCATGCGAAGTGGGAAAGGAGAGCTTCCCGGCAAGCCTCCTTCTCCCGGCGGCGCGCCCTGTCCCTCCACTTTCTGGCCTCATCAGGGACGTCATGGAGGCCTTTTGTTTGTGAATTATTTCCAGTTGGATATCCGGCAGCTCGCCGCGTATCGACTAAAGTATCTCCATTGGACCGAGTGCCCCAAGGGAGGTGTAGGGAGTTTGCGCACCCTGCCCGCGCGATGTGACGAAACTTCAAATAAGGGCTTCTAAAACACCCTGCCACGTGGAAAGTACAGTTGTCTTAAGGTATATAGCTTTCCTGCCCATCTTAGAAACTCCTCAGCATCGATGCGAAGAATATATTGAAAAAAAAAATCGAGGGCACCTAGCACTATTTGTGAATGCGAAATCATTAATGTCCAATTCAAGAAACTTGTTGCTGAGCTAGTTGCTTCATGACTTAAGGACAAAGGGCATGATGCTAAGCAGATGAGGACGAAGTGAGACACGTATATGTCGTTTATACGTATATCGTATCAGTCGTTTGTGTGTCACTTCCTCCTCGGCTGCTTAGCACCATACCCTTTGTCCTTAATGTCCAATTGAACGCCGCGGAGCGGTTCTCCGAGTTCTGCGCTGCTAGTAATGTACCATAGCGGTATGTACCGCCTGAGTCAGCAAGTAGCAGCAGCCTGCGATGAAAACGTCGCAGGCCACTGACGTCCTGAGCGACGAAAGACCGAGAAAGCAGTTGTGGCCACCAAGACTGGCAGGTGCACGTGGTGCTATGTCTATTGGGTGAGAGAGAGATAGTTACGGACCGCGCGCTGGTTTCTTAGAGCGAGAGCGAAGCTGACGTGGCATTGCAGCGATGCGCTCTCCCCTCACGCAACGCCTGGCGCGCTATTGCTACACCAGGTGTTCCTTTTCGCCCGCTCTGCTCCGTCAAGGCATGCTCGTGACGTGGCGTCGCAGCTGTATCGGATTGTACTTTATCAGCATGACTGTGGACGTCATATATAGCTTTTCCTTATCTCCTTCTCTTTCCCTCCTTTCGTATCGTTCGCTTTAAGATGGCGGGAAATAAACCACCTGGAATATTTTTTGGGCGCAGCCTCAAACCACAATGACTGCCTATTTCTTTTAGCCATATGTTACATGGTGTCAGAAGTGCCGAAGACTCGCCGAAATGGATACAGTCAAGCTTGCAGAACCGCTGCAGTTATCTGGGAGTATACGAAGAAAGTGGTAGGTGTTCAAGCAAAAAATTACAGGGTATCTTTAGATATCTCTTAAGAGGTGAACGGCGAAAGCGTACTCTTCCTCCTCTTAGAATTCGCCTCATTCTCATTGCCTCTTCTCTTTCTCTTCTTTTCTTTAGTCATTACTGCTCACTACTAAGCATATTTAGTAATTTGTAATCAATTGTGGTCATTACAAGCCGTCGTTAGACATGTTGATCGTATCATAGTCATTAGTAGTCATTACTGAGCATTTTTAGTCATTTCTAATGAATTGTAGTCTTTACAAGTTGTCGTTAGACATATTGGTCATTTCGTTGTTATTACTAGTCATTACAAGATATTTCAGTCATTATTAGTCATTACTGCTCCCTACTAAGCATTTTAGTCATTTGTAATCAATTGTGGTCATTACAAGCCGTCGTTAGACATATTGGTCATTTAGGAGTCATTAGTAGCCATCATTAACCTCTACCAATATCTCTTATAACGTTATCATTAATTCACTAACTGTCACTATCAATCATCTTTCATTGTTTAATATGTCTTCACATGGCGTGATGACGCTTCGGTGGACACTCCGGCGGTCAGGTCGGCTGACACAAACTTCACCACGAGCCTATAGAAAGGCTTTCGCCTTAAAATTGGAGCTTTTCTTCACTGCAACGTCCACCACTCCAACCAGAACGGAAGCCGCCAAGACAGCGATCCTCGTTAGCATCGCCGGTGAAGAGACCCTCGACGTCTATGAGAACTCTTCACAGAAGGTGAAAGCAATGAAAACTACCTGACAGTGCGGCGGATGTTTGAGGCGTACTGTGTCAACGAAGAGAGTGAGGTGTATGAAAGGCGCCTTTTTCGTTTTCGCATGCCCAATGAAGGAGCGCTGTTTCAGCGATGTCTGCAGCAGTTAAAGAAACAGGCGAAGCTATGCAGTTTCGGCACGATAGAAGGATCTATAATAAGGGTTTTGGCACAAACAACTCGAAGATCAGGGAGAAAATGCTGCGAGAAAAGGACCTAACTTTATAGAAGGCGGAGCATATGTGCAAAGCAGCTGAGGATTCATCGCTACAGAATGCTGCTGGGCCAAGTGAAACGCTGCGAGTGGACTATTAAAAGAAATTAAATTATGGGGTCTTACGTGCCAAAACCACTTCCTGATTATGAGGCACGCCGTAGTGGAGGACTCCGGAAATTTCGACCACCTGGGGCTCTTTAACGTGCACCTAAATCTAAGTACACGGGTGTTTTCGCATTTCGCCCCCATCGAAATGCGGCCGCCGTGGCCGGGATTCGATCCCACGACCTCGTGCTCAGCAGCCTAACACCATAGCCACTGAGCAACCACGGCGGGTGAGTGGGCTATGCCCATAGGGCTGAGCGCAACCCGAAAATGTTTCGATGCCGACAATGCAACAAGGAGCATGCGCAAAAGGAATGTCTAGTGTATGGAAAGATATGCTATGCTTGCGAGAAGCTGATCCATTTTGCTGTATGCTGCACGCGTTGCCAGAGCCAACAAATAAACCAAGTACAAGAAGATAAGGCAGAGGACGGGTTTGACAATTTGGATATCGGCGTTTGCAAGGTAAGTGACGGGGCAAGCGCAGATTGGACGGTGAGTGGAAAGGTAAGCGGCCACAAAATCAGATTCAAAGTGGACACATGTTCACAAGGCAACATAATTCTTCTGTCTTTCTTCCGCCTTTAAAAAAAAAAGCTACAGAACTGCAGAAAAGCACTGCAGTTTTGAAAGCGTATAACGGCAGTGCCCTCAAGCATGTGGGATTTGGCAAAGAGGTTCTTCTGATGAACGATGTGGCACACGCCGTGAACTTCTTCGTAGTCAAGAAAGGCCGCCAGGCAATACTAAGGCTGCAGATATGTCAGCAATTTGGGCTCGTTCGAAAGCTGTGGATTCGGTGAAATGGAGCGAGTCGGAAACGGAAAAGGCCTTTCCAGACTTGTTTCAGGGTACGGGCTGTGTAGAAAAGCGATACCAGATGGTCCTGCGTGAAGATGCGGTTCCTGTAGTCCACCCAGCCCGACGGGTACCTTGTCCCTAAGGGAGCCTATTCGATAAGAACTTGATCGCATGGAAATGGCTTCTATTATCAAGAATGCCAACAAGGGAAGAGATTGAGGCAGAACAGTCGGGTGCAAAATTTTTTCCCGGCTAGATGCCAAGGCAGGCTTCCACCAAATTCTATTGGACGAAGCTACCTCGCGAGCGCGCACTTTTGCGACAGCATTTGGGCGTTGCCGTTTTCCGCGTCTTGGAATACCATCAGCGAGCGAAGCTTTCCAGAAAACGCCAACAAATATTTGAGAGATTTGCAGGCGTTCGTATATACATAGACATTTTAGTGTGAGGTGACAGCGAGCAGCAGCATAACGAACGCCTGCATGCCGTGCTGAAACGGACAGAACAAGCAGGCCCCGGCCACGGCGGCCGCATTTCGATGGGGGTAAAATGCGAAAACACCCGTGTATTTAGATTTAGGTGCACGTTAAAGAACCCCAGGTGGTCAAAATTTCCGGAGTCCTCCACTACGGCGTGCCTCATAATCAGAAAGTGTTTTTGCACCTAAAACCCCATAATTAAAAATTATTCAAACAAGCGGGTTTGACTTTGAACCTGTGGAAATGCGCGTTTGGTTTGAAAGAAATTGAGTTCTTGGGTGACGTAATAGGGGAGCATGGATACGCATAGAATGGGCGCTTTCAACCAAACTGGTTGAAAGCGCCTATTCGGTGCCGACATCCACAGATAGGCATTTGGTGCGCAGAATGATGGGCGTTGTCTACTATTATCGCAAGTATGTCCCGTCACTGAGTGATAAGACAACCTTGCTGAGGAGCCGCGTAAAGGAAAACGTCATGTTTGAACGGACCGGTGCGCATGAGCGTGAATGGGCAGATAAACCCTCCGGTCCTCGTGCTCATTGACGAAGCGAAGGACACGAAGACCACTGCGTAGGCTTCGGGGACTGGTTTAGGTGCGGCCTGCCGCAGCGACATGGCAGTGACTGGCGACTACTGACGTATGCGTCGAGGACCTTAACTGACTGCGAAACACGTTATTAGGAAATCGAAAAGGAAACGCCGGGTATAGTGTTCACATGCGAGAAGTTTCGTTTATGGTCGAAAGGTACGGATCGGAACTGACCATTCCCAAAAGGACATTGGAGACATGCCACCACGATTGCAGCGATTTTTCATCAGGCTTTTACAATATGACTACACTTTGTAGTGCATGCTTTGCAAGGACCTGGTTCTGGCGGACATGTCGCTTGCACCTGTGCCATCACAGTCGGCGAGTGCACCAACAGACGTCCACATCCATGCTGTACAGGTAGTCTCCAGCATCATAAGCACGCCAATGAAATATTGCCTGGAAAAAGAAACTATAATGACCCGTACTTAGACGAGGTGAGAGCGAATTTCAAAGGGTGCCGCCGTCGAAGGTGAACTCAAGCCCGGAGAACTATGTGTGGTAGAAGGAATACTACTGAAGGGCTACAAAGTGGTCATATCTAAAGATAGGAGAGGAGAAATTCTTCAACGAATTCACGAAGGACACCTCGGACTGAATAAATGTAAGGCCAGAGCGCGGAGATGGGTATTCTGGCCTGGACTCAGTAGTGCTACTGATGTGTTCGTTCGGAGGTGCAGTACTTGCCAAAAGTATGCGTATTATCAGCAGGGTGAGCCCATTCTCATGCAGCTCACCCCGAACAGGCCATTGCACCTTGTCCGAATTGACTTTTTACAGTTTCGGGGAGCCTCCTATGTGATGGTATACAATGCCCACTCCAATTTCTCTGATATAGAGAATCAAAGACATAACGTCAAAAGAAGTCATAGCCAAAATATCTTGTATTTTCTCGCAGTACGGCCTTCTGGTTCAAGTACGTACTGACAATGGGCCCCAGTTTGAATCACAAGAGTTCCGTGTGTTTGCACAAAAATAGTACTTTCAGTACATTGCATCGAGTCCAGAATCCCCGCGATAGAAGGGGCTCCAGGTTGTTACGATGGATGGATGAATACAGCTTTATTGAATGTCCTGCAAGGTTTAACGCGACCCGGGCTTAGGTCTCCCACGGGGGAACGTCAAGGCCCTGCCTCAACGCCGCTTCACGGGCTTGCTGGACTGCCCACGTCTGGATGCCGAGGTCTGATATGCGCAGAGCGGCGGCCCACCTCGACGACAGGGTCTCCGGAGCAACTGCCATCCTTCATACTACATTGCACTCCCACAGCATGTGTTTGAGTGTTGCTGGTCCTTCCTGGCACAATTTGCACGTGTCGTCGTGATGCTTATCTAGGAAGGTACGTTTCAGATGGAATGGGTTAGGGAAGGTGTTCAGCTCCAGACGACGGCCTGCCTGCTGTTCAATTTGGGACTCAGTGGTGGGTATATCCTTCTGGCGTTTAGGTGTGCACTGGTTATGTCATTGTATTTAGTGAGCCTGTCCCGTTCTGCGCGAGGAGTATTCGCTATCGTGCGAGAGGCGTTGCCCTGTTCGGCGTGGCGGGTCATGTCTCGCGCCGTCCGGTGCGCCGTATCGTTTAGGTTCGGGAGCACGTCACCTTCCGTGGTGACGTGCGCGGGGAACCATACGATCATCGAGCTCGCGGTTTTGGATTTGCTCACTTTGGCCAGAATGGCCAGGGCTTGCTTGGAAATTCTACCTTTGGCGTAGTTCTTTACTGCCGTTTGCGAGTCGCTTAGTGCGACTTCACATTTCTGTTCAGTGAGGACCAGCGCGATCGCTACGTCCTGCACTATTTCCGGGTACTCCCGGGGTCCCGTGTAGCTCATTGGTGGCATGCCTCTGCGCGTGGGCCGGTAAAGGAGTAGTTCCGACTTGCTCGGGGAGCAATTGAGTCCTGCTCCTTGGAGATACTCTTCGACTTTGTGAACGGCCGTTTGTAGTGCGTTCTCAATTTGGCTGTCACTGCCGCGGTCCGCCCAGATCATTATAATATCTGCATATTGTAAAGTTTGAAGTCGGGCATGAAATAGATGGTAGCTGGCCCATGTCGTCGTCCAACTTATCCACGCTGAGGTCGTTGTTCAAGGGAAGGACTGCTTCTCATCGAGAACGAGGAATATGGGTTTATTTACAGTATATACATAAGGAAGTTGCAGTTCATCAGGCTAGCATGACTGCGAGAGAAAAGCACCCTCAGCAGCCGCACAACAGCTGCTTATAAACACTCCGTCCTCCCTAGATCCCTAGGTGAGAGAAAACGGCAGTTCACCGCCAATTTGTAGCGTCCAACGTCATCGTAGTCGACCCGCCTTTTTGGAGGAGGGTTACACGCACTTACACACAGGTTTTACTGACCACGCCGAGGTGAGGGGGTTCTTGGAGACACGGGGGCTTGGCTCGAGCAGGCGTCTCTTCATCCCAGTGTTGACCCCGCAGACAATGGCCACCTCGTCCGTCCCTGACTTTTAAGCCCCGTGAGACGGCCGCGCAAAATATCTTCCAGTGGCTCCCTTGCTTCAAACAGCGGTCACGGCGAATCCACGAACAATGCTTGGTCCGCCGACCGCGTTTGATCATAGCGGCGCCGGGGGGGGGGGGGGGGGTGTTTGACGCTGCACATCGTCGTCCCTACGAAACGAGTCACCGCGGCAGGTGGCGAAGGCTTCCATGGTCTCTTCGGGGAAGCTCGCCACGCTTGCAGCTGCAGCTGGCTGAGAAAACTTTGCATGTCGGCACCTCTGCAGGCCGTTCCTAACAATATATAGCGTGGTGGATTCCTTTGATTCCCCGTAGTTTTCTGGGGAGACCCAGCATGACCACGTTGAAAAGGAGCGGAGTTATAACTGAGCCTTGGGAGGTACCTGCACTTCCCTGGGTCCTTTTTTTTTTGGACTCGAGGTCGCCAACCGTCAGGGTGGCTTTGTGATCGTTCAGAAAGTCCCTCACGTAGTTGTAGGCCCTTTCCCCAGGCTCAGGTTAGAAACTTGTTTCAGGATCGACTCGTCAGCGACGTTGTCGAATACTTTCTCCAGGTCTAGCCCTAGGATGGCTCTGGTATTTCTTGTCTTATCAAAGACCTGGTTCTTCAGTTGTAGCATGACGTCTTGCGTTAACAGGCGGGATCGGAAGCCTATCATGGTGGGGGGGTAGGCCTCCGTCTCTTCTAGATGGCTGTTGATACGGTTCAGGAAGGCGTGTTCCAAGACAACGTGAGAGAGATTGGGCGTAGGTTCTCCAAGCTCGACGGTTTCCGGGTGTGGGTATGAGGACTGCCTTAGACCTCTTCCACTGCTCCGTGATGCGGACTTCTTTCTAGCACTTGTTCATATAGCCCGTGAGTTTGGCGACGGATTTGTCGTCCAGGTTTCTGAGCATTTTGTTGTTAACCCTGTCTGGTCCTGGGGCTGACTTGCCGTTGAACTCTTGGAGTGCCCTTCTGATTTCCGTCTCACTAAAGGCTTCATCTAACCTGGGATTGGGACTGCCAGTGTACCCGCCGTGCTCGACCGTTGGTCGTTGCGGAAGGTACTTGTCTCAGAGTTTCATGACGATTTGCTTTTCGCTCGCCGCCCCTTTCTCTTTGTGCATAAGTCTCTGCATGTCGGTTCTTTGCTTGGATTTTCTTTGGGTGTCGCCCAGCAGGTACCTGAGCAGACACCGCGTACTTCTGTTGTGGAGTTCGCCATCCGTGGCGTTGGAGACTTCGTCCCACTGTTGCTTGCTCAAGGTTTTGCAGTGCTCTTCGATTTTTTTGTTTAGTTCAGCTATCTTTTTCCTCAGCTTCCAATTGAGCCGTTGGCCTTGCCATCGGGTGTGTATGGATTTCTTGGCTTCCCAGAGGTGGGCGAGGCGACTATCCATACTCTGTCAGGATTTCGGGAGTGATGGTTTGCGTGGCCTCCCCGACATCTCTGGTCAGGTCCGCGATCCATGTGTCAATGTCGCCGATCGGCTCGTCGTCTAGTCTGATGTTCCGGTGCTTACGGAACTTGTCCCAGTCTGTCTATTTGGAGCTTTTGATCTGGGGGGCGGGGGTGGTTCCCGCTCGGGGGATAGGGATCTAGACGATCATGTGGTCGCTACCTAGGTCTTCTAAGGTGTTTCTTCAAGTAGCCCTCTCGATGTAGAGGTAGCCCTCTCGATGGTATCTCTTGCAATCGAATTGCCCATTCGCGTTGGGGCGCTCTGATCCATGATGAGCGTGTATTCCAAGTCTTGTGAGTTCTGCCATAACTGTTTGCCCTTGGTTGTGGTGTGGCCGTATCCCAAGGTATGGCACGGAGCAATAATCTCATTGTCTATGTTATTGGTGACTCGTGGTTCTTAGGCAGTTACCCCGGAGACCCCGCTCTTTGGCGCGCCGTTGACCGCGTCTGCCCAGCTCACCTTTTCGGGGAGGGCCTGGACCTCTTGAGTGCTTGACGGCGTCGGCTGGATCTCGACCTGGCTCGGCCCGGTCCCGGGATACGGCTGCGGGCTCTGCTCCTCGACCGGCTGTGCTGGCGGGATCGAGGGGCCCCGGCTGCCGTCGTCAATCTGGACCTGGCCCGGCCTCTGGATCTGGACGTTGGCTTTTGCAGGACGGGGTTTGCTCTCCTCCGGATTCCTTGACTGCCTCGAGTTCTGCTTCCGCTTGCGACCTTTCCCATCTTCGTTTTTTGAAGATATGCGGGGTCTTGAACTTTGCTCGGCAGTACTTGTCTGCCGTGGGGTGTTCCCCTCCGCATAGGCGACATTTCGGGGTGCACTGGTGATTGGGGTCTGGGTTCTTGGCGCCGCAGCCCCTGCAGATCTTGTCCTGAGGACTGGGCCACGTCCATACGGTGGCCCAGTCTACCGCATTGGTGACAGATGTCGACCTGCTTCCTGTACAGCGAACAGCGAAGCAGAGCGCCTCCGTACCTGACGAAGGTAGGTACTTTCAGGCCTTCGAAGGCGATGATGACTGTCGTAGTGTTGCTAAGACGCTTCACTGCTAGGGCTGTCGGGTTGCTGTCGTTGGCGATCATCGAGGTTGTTAAGAGCACATCAGAGAAAACTTATGACTCCCGCGGTGACCTTTGGTTGGGTCTTTTAGCCTATGGTTCCTCGCCCCTAGAAGATGGCCGCTCTCCGGGAGAACTGCTGTAAGGCCGGCACCTTCGCACTACCCTGCCCAGTGGCACGTCCAATGCCCACTGTACACTACAGTGTTCCAGTGGCAAAGCATCACCAGTCTTCAAAGGGCAAGGTACTGCCGCCGCTCAAAGAGGGAAGTCCGGTTCGCATTCAAAATGGACTGGTCACGCACAGTGATAGTAAGCAAGAAATCAGCACCGAGGTCGTATATTGTAAAGAGAGAGGACCAGCGGCTGCTGAGGCAAAACAGGCAACACCTGCTGCGCATACCATGAAACGGTGCAAGCGCGGAGGAAGGCCAGGATGTCGAAAATCTTGAACAATTGAATAGGGATAAAAGCCAGGACGTCAATCGCCCTGGATGGCAGGGGCATGGAGACCGCCTAAGCATGGTGGATCCCGTAGCCGAAACCTGTAAAACAGGCCAGGGCGCTCCAAGCCCTCGGGAATAATCTCACAGGGCCAGAGATAGCATGGTGGATTCCACAACAGTAATGCCTTGTAGAGATCACGGTGGTGTCAACTCCTCAGGTCTATGAAAGTCAACCAGGCAACGTAGGAACCTCGACGGTTGCATTATAACAGCAATTTTCACAAAGTTTCATATTTAATTTTTGTATCAGCATGAGAAGATGTATCGGATTGTAGTTTATCAGCATGACTGTAGACGTCATACCTAGGATTTCTATACTTTTTTCCCTTTCCCTCTTTTCGTATCGTTCGCTTTAAAAAGGCTGGAAATAAACCGTTGGGCATCTTTTGTGGTCGCAGCCTCAAACCGCAATGACTGCTTGTTTCTTTTAGAGCTATGCTACAGCAGCCAATGTCAATTTACGGGCCCTTTCGCTGCTACAGATGAAAGGCGCCAGTTTTTTTGCTCAATGGGCCATTTGACGCTTTCGCATAAAAAAAATCTTGCAGACGGGCAATACTCTGTGATTCTTAAGCGGCCAGTCAATTTTAATGGCTGCCAGGACATTGTGGCGTCTTGGGTAACCACTTTGTCCATGACGCTGCTCGATAAGCTATGCCCGCTTTGAGCACCGGCAGTATAACATGAACAAGAGTAGTCGTTGCAAGAGAGCTTCGCCACCTCGCGCGTAACATACCGTTGAGTCATGAGAATACTCCGCAGAACTCCACAGATCGCTTATACACCCTATATGCATCATTACCACTGCCGTTCCCAACAAATATTTTGCGACGTGACACAGCACTGCAGTGTCGACTGTGGATAGGGGTAGCCTGTATTAACTCGTACAGCTATCACATTGGAATAGCTGATTCATCCATTTACGCTGAGTGCAGATGGGAAGAGACCATTGATCATCTCCTGTGTCACCGTTCACGCTTCGACAAACAACGCATGATTATCCAGTGTGCCTTGAGTAAACTGGACGATCGGCCTTTTAAAGGAGCAAAGGTCTTGGGTCCTGGGAGTCTGGCTTCACATCTTATTACTCCAGAAAACAACCCGTGCTCTTCTGCACTACCTGAAGGCGACAGAGTGGAGTGCCCGACTTTACATATTCTGCACCTAGCTAACCTAGCTTAGTGCAAGTGCAAGTGTGATCAAGTCTCATGTCCTTCTGTCCCTCTCTTTCACTCCCCCATCTTTCTCCCCACGTGTAACGTAGCAAGCTGGACAAAGTCTGGTTATATTCACCTTTGTTTCCTTGCCTCCATTTCTGGGAACTTCCTCGTACGTAGGCCGTTCGTGTAACAATTTTAGCGTTGTCAAATAACCTACACGGCCTTTTCCACTACGCACAAAATATTGGAGCTTCGTCGCTAGAGAGTAATAGCTCAGAGTCAGCGGGCTTACGGGCCAGCAGGCCCAATGAGCCAGCGGAGACGCCACTGCGCATGTGCTCTACGCTGGGGCGGGCAGCGTTTTTTGCGGAGCAGGCCGCTCGCTCTCTGGTATCCTCTTCCCAGCAGAGCGCGCGCAGCAGACCAGCGTTTTTGCGAAGCAAACATGGTGACCACCCGCACGAAGAGCGGCATGTAGTCGGCGTCTTCAACTGCGGCGCTGGCTCGCCTGCAGGCAAAAAAACTTCAGTGATGTTTCACCACTAAAGAGGACCTCTGTATCCTGCGAAAGGTTTCAGCAACAAGGCCGTTTGGCGACGGTTTGACGTGGATGACCGCGATCGAGAACATGAAGCGAGCGCGCTGATCTTTTCGGAGTACCTCCAACCTTGTTCGTAACCCGCCGTGGTTGCTCAGTGGCTATGGTGTTAGGCTGCTGAGCACGAGGTCGCGGGATCGAATCCCGGCCACGGCGGCCGCATTTCGATGGGGGCGAAATGCGAAAACACCCGTGTACTTAGATTTAGGTGCACGTTAAAGAACCCCTGGTGGTCGAAATTTCCGGAGTCCCCCACTACGGCGTGCCTCATAATCAGAAAGTGGTTTTGGCACGTAAAACCCCACAATTTAATTTTTTAACCTTGTTCGACAGCTGGCGCAGCAAAGCGCTCTGTTCTAGTGTCCGTGTATACGCTCCCGCTGAAAGCATATACAGGGACACTACTCCGTTCTAATGACTCCGTTCGACGCCGCTAGACCGAGCGTCGGATTGCTGAGCCAAAACTTCCTTCCGTAGAGCGCTCCGCTGCCGTCTCCGCTCGCCCGCTGGCCCGTAAATCCGCTCAGCTATATCTTGTACCGCTCTCGCATAATCCGGCAACTTCAGCGCGTGTGTTTGCGGAACAGATATGATAACGATGAAACACTCACACTGTTTGTATTGCGATAGCAATTATATGGACACTAGAGACGCATTTTTGCCGTCGGCGTCGCCGTCATGTTCTGTAAAATTCCAAGGGCGATACCACCGCCGCCGCGCGTCGTATGCTGAAAATGAAAGCGAGCGAGCGAAGTGGACGTTCGCGGCTGAATCTGGCGCGCGCGAAGGAAGAAACCGGAGAGCAAACAAGCCTTCCCCCGTCGCGCGAGAGGCCATGAGGTGTGGAAGGGAGGGAGCGGGGCGGCGTTGTGCTCCGGCAGCAAATAGTGTTCCTGTATATGCTCCCGCAGGGAGCAGAGTTGCCCAGAACAATGCCGGCGCCGCTCGCACCGCTATTTGTCGAGCGCTATCACTAGGTGCATAATGACGTCAAATGTTCAATTGCGCCGCTGCGAAGCCAACTTTACGTGCGCGATGCCGACTTTTCGTTTCCGTCAGTTCCATCGACATTGCAATCAGCGGACCGTAGAGCGTGCGTTGCATTCATCGGCTCTACGCTGTAGGTACGTTATTCAACGATATTAAATCAAGGACCTTGGTGGAGTGATACGAAAGACATCATATTGACACTTGTATTCCCGTATGACGGGGTGCAGCGTACCAAACTGCATAAACGGCATGGAAGGTGGCAAAGCTCTTACGCGGTGCTGCGCGGACGGGCAGACGTGCGCCGGCGGCCAGTATGGATACTGCGTCTCAGCCGAGACCGGCCGGCTCCAAAAGGGTCAAGGATATGCGAGATTTAAATTGTGGGGTATTTAGTCAGTAAATATATATATATCAGTATATTTAGTCAGTAAATATAATATATATGTAAATATTTAGTCAGTTTCGGTTTTCTTTTTCCGCCACGCATGGATTTTTAAAGCACCTCTGGAGAAGGGACTTAAATTAAATTATGGGGTTTAACGTGCCAAAACCACTATCTGATTATGAGGCATGCCGTAGTGGAGGACTCCGGAAATTTCGACCACCTGGGGTTCTTTAACGTGCACCTAAATCCAAGTACACGGGTGTTTTCGCATTTCGCCCCATCGAAATGCGGCCGCCGTGGCCGTGATTCGATCCCGCGACCTCGTGCTCAGCAGCCTAACACCATTGCCACTGAGCAACCACGGCGGGTGGATATGCGAGATGCATTCGCCTTGTTTGCAGAGGTGAGTTTTGCCTTCTTTACACTGAAGCAACATTAATCTCGAGTAACACCCCTGTTAAGGCTGAGATACGTACGATGGCATGAAAAGTTGTTCACTTCTACGATTTTTGGCATATATGTGAAGCGCGACACAGACGGGGGACAATGAATGCACGACACGTCTGTGTCGCGCTGCACATTTACGCCAAGAATGTTAATTTACCAACTCGCCCAATTTGCTGTTTTCCTTGTACGATTGTTTTGACTAAGCGGCTCTGGAACAGCGTGTTCAAAACGGAGTAAATACTAGCGGATACAATTTGCTCGCTCCACCCTGGTTTTTTTCTCTCCTGTCTTTTACTGTTTGTCGGCCTACAGGTTTTCCATGTAACGCTGATTGATGTGCTAGTGTTCATTGTTTTGTAGTAAGCGAAAACCTCGCGCGCTTCCGCTTACGAGGCAGCTGCGATAGCTTCGGCATTTACCGCCCGCAATACCTTGCTTGTCCGATCGGCCTTAGTCGACGTGAGCAATGTAAACTTATGCCTGTATGTTTAATAAGCGCTGTGTCATAGCACATTGAACTGAGTAGTATGAAAAGATAAATAAAAATGTGTCGTACTACAGTCTGCAATGTGTGAATAATCACCTTGCAAGTTTGACATCTTGACGTGATTAGTTCAATAAAAATAACCTGTTGTTACTCTTAATAGCTTTTTGTTTTTCCAGTTGCTTTGAATTCTGCCCCCCCCCCCCCCCCCAAGGCTCCTAGAACAAGCACTCTTGCCCTTCTGCCAGCATGCAGCCATTGTTAATCCATTCTGTCGTACAAAATAAATTTGATGTAAACGCTCGTCCATCTTTAATCTTTTACCACTTGAAGATTTGCTGCTACGAAGCAGCTGGTAAGTCAGCGCTATGAATGAATGGTGAAAATGAGCTTTGCATAAAATGTGCGCATGTGAACATTTGAAATGCGTTTAAAACTACGTTTCGACACCGAATATATCGAAAACGTGCAGCTGCTGTGAATGACCGTTGGTGATAAATGACGCTTTGTTAACGTTCCCTGACATTACCGCAGGCACAATAGTTCTCTTGGCAACGATCAATAATCAGCTGGTTTCGGCAGCCAAAATGCGCTCACATAATTATATATAATATATATATATATATATATATATATATATATATATATATATATATATATATATATACGTTCGTGCGTATGTTTGTATATGTGTATATATGTGCATGCAAACAATATTTCGGTGGTTTGGGACCCTGCCCCATTCCGGCTATGCCAATGGTTCGAGCGTAGCCTACATTAAAGAGTATCATCTTGCTCAGCGCTTGCGAACAATGGGCGCATGTAGCTCGCGACCAGCAGGCAAAAACGCAAACGGAAGACCGTGCGGCATTTGCCTCCTGCGCCCGCGAGGAGTGGCTTCACTGCATAGCTGGAACGTACTGCGGACCTATGCGCAACTCTGCTCTCTGTGGGAACACATACAGGGACACTAGCAGCAAGTGCGCATTTCGCGACCGGGCGCAAGGGGAACTAATGATCGTGGCTCAATCTCGCGCGCCACGTGTGGAGGAAAGCGGGGAGGCAGCTCTGGATAAAACCCCTTAAACTTCGTAAAGCAGCGACACTCTCCTCCTCTGCCTTCACTGCTCCTCGTTTCTCCTCTCTTTCACGCTCCCTCCTCGACCGTGGCGCCACCTACACTGCTCGAGTGTAGCAACGGCGCCAACATGCGCTCCTCGCCACTTCGTAGACGCTTCTCGAGCAAAAATGGCGTTGATGCACGGCGCGAGGGCCCACGTGATGCTATTAGGCCAATAGCGACGCGGCGTCGGCCTCGGCGAGAGAGCGCGAGGAGGAGGCGGCATTCTTCAAAGCGTGGCACTACTTTACGAAGTTTAAGGGGTTTTAGCTCTGGAGGGAGGGACACGGCTACGACTCCGCGAACAAGTGCGGAGTCGAACAAGGCATCCGCAGACGGCCCATAACACTGTGTGCGCTCTGTTCTAAGCGCTCGTGCGTTGAAGTCGCTTCGCTCGCTGCTGTTGCCGAGCTTGCTCACACCAGTGTTCTGACAGCGAGTGGCCGCTCTCATCGAGTGTTTGTGCGCGCTGACATCACGCTTGTTAATTCAGTGAGTAAACGAATGTTTCCAAGGTTATACGGCCAATAAAACTGACATCCTTTCTTCGTATAGCTGTGTACTAATTCGCTATCGCGATAGATTCTTCACCTATAGGCTGAAACTGACTTTTCTGTTTTGTGAATACATCTACGTGGATCTACTTACGCGAAATTTCGCTCATTTGTGTTGTGAATATCACCCTTCAAGTAATTTTGGCCCCTTGGTTTCGGGCGTTTTCGTGGTTGGTCGACGGCCAGAATAGGCATGCATAATGTTCGTGCTTTCGTTATTGCTCGCTCTTTCGTTCTTTCGTTCGATCGGGCTCCTCGTTTGCATTCAAAGTCGTTGTTGATGGTTACTGCACATTTTTTTCATTATTCTACCATGACGTCCGCTTCACGTGTCAGCTACGGCATGGGCGCGCTCCAATAGATGATCCTGCTGCTGCTGCCTGCCTCCAATGACTTTCCGGCAGGCCGCCACCGACGGCTCTGCCTCGACTTCTAACCCTAGACGGCTATTCGCTGCAATAGAAAATTTGTGCAGAAACAATCAATGAAGATTGTGGACTAAGCGAATAGCCGCACTATTTTGGAAAGCTATTTGCTCTAATATATGAATGATGCGTTTGAATCCGTATATTTGATGCAGTACGGATACTCAGAGAGTCTTATTTGTTTCATTGAGTAATTCCGTAGAGGAAACGGCTGTTAACCAGTACATCTGTACATATAAGCCGATTCCTCGTATGTGTGTTGTCTCTATAAGGACACGAGCACTGGCCTGGGAGGCGACTGCCATCCTCCTTTCCCACCACCGAAGCACTCTCCCGCATTTCCCACAAGTGGTACAGGGCGGCGGAAGAATAGGATGGCTTTCCGTCCTGAGCGCTCCGCCACACCACCTAAAACCTCAGGCGCGCCAAAGCCTCCAACACGACGGCACGTGGACTATAACAGTTGGCGTTAACTCCAATAAACTTCCAATAAAGTTCACTCACTCACTCACTCACTCACTCACTCACTCACTCACTCACTCACTCACTCACTCACTCACTCACTCACTCACTCACTCACTCACTCACTCACTCACTCACTCACTCACTCACTCACTCACTCACTCACTCACTCACTCACTCGCAACCTGGGCCACAGGGTCGGGTTTAAGTAGATAGATAGATAAATAGATAATCTCAAAGTGCCTTAAGAAGGCAAATAATGCTAATCGCATTGAAAGCGGTAGTGCTGTCGTAGACAGCAGCAGCTCAAAGGGCCATCACGTATCGAGAAGTTACACGAATGTCGATAACCATCGTATGGCAGGATCTCATAAAACTGTAGCACAAGAGTCACTAGAGGGAAGCGGGGCTCGCTTTAAATTAATCTTTTCATTTTAAAGAAACTGTGCCCATGGTAAGGCCACCCAATAGAGCCAACATTGCAAGACGTAGCGTTCGCCTAAGCCTCAGCGTGCATGAAGCGTAAGTCTGACAGCTTGAGCTTTCGTAATTTACTCATACGCGTGACAAAGAAAGTGAAAAGTAAATGAGTGGTCAACCACACAATTTTATTAACATCAATAAAAAATGACCGCAGGCTCGAAACATTCGTGTCTGTCACAGTAACAATAGCAAATTCTGTCAATGATGTAATAGCCGGAAAACGTTTGACATAACTGGCCGGACCAGGGCAAGAAATCAGAGCATGAAAAGCTGTAAAATTTGATATCTGGCGGAGCATATGTTATGAGACTGCAGCTGCGTAGTGAAGTCAACTGCCATTATCACTTGCTACACTGCGCTAAACATTTTTTGCCCGTTTTCCACCGGGATCCTGCTAGTTAGCTATACCAAGAACACGAAGGAGTGGATTGGCCGCCGCAGGTCCGTTAATTGTGACTATAATGTCATGCACGAACGTTACTGTCATTTCGAGCCAAAATAAAGTCCAGCATGTTGATATCCACACCGAGTAGTCAATCAACGCGGAAGGTCACCCTCCTCGATCTCGTTGCCTGCCGGCGCTGCGGAGCCTGCGTAGGCTGCGGAGTTTGAGATGGCTGTGGTGGCTGCGCAGGTTGCGGTGGCTGCGGTGGCTCCTCGGGTGGCGGCATGTTGAACTCCCTGATGTTGGACGCAACGGAGTGGTACGTCGGAACGTAGTCAGAGATGGGCAAGCGAGGACCCTCGATGACGCCATCTACGCACTGAGGCCAGACACAAGAAATGAAAGCGCCCATCGCTCCGTTCTTGGCAGTGTCGAAGGTGCCGGAGGTCTCGTGCAGCAGGTTAGCAAGAACGGCGCAGTTTGGAGGTCGATCTCACCGAACGAGTGAAGCTCGATGACACGTTCGAGAGTTGGTCCAACTTCACTTGTTCACACTGGTGACCCAGGACGCCGTTTCTGAGCACTCCTTTCGTATTGGGCTGGGCACGAACGTGAGGCGACTCGGGCGAACAAAAGGCAGCCACCAGTTGAAACGCCGACGTTCGAACAACTATGGTTTAGGTGACGCATGCAGAGCCGCGTGCATGCACTTCGTCGTCGTCGTCGTCGTCGCGAGGTTTTGAGGCTCGAGAAAAACTGCCAAAGCGAAATGCCAAAATAAGATTAAATGAAGCGTTGTGTGTAACTTTCCCAACAACTTTTTACAATGCTTGAATGTGTGATAAATTTCTCTTGCCGTTTTATAAGGTAATAATTTGTCAAATAAGCCACAGCCATTGCTACAAGTCAAAACTAGCTCGAATGAATTAAAGAAAAAAGGCTGATCTTCTTCCTTTTTCATTACGAACGCTGCATTGCACGTGCGCGCCTCTCTTCGCGCGAGGCGCTCGCGAGCCTCGCGGGCTCTGCGGAGTGCAAAAGGAATTCGCGCTTCTTTGTCTTTGTACACGGGAGCCTAGCAGATGCATCTTATGGTCCCGAGCGTCCGGTGTTTCAGTTGTAGTTATGGCTGTCATAGCTTGTCCTACGTGCCTTCCTTTCTTGTTCGTTTGTTTAGCGCGCCGGTCGTGTGGGACCTGATGCGGGTAGTCCACGGACTGGTTCGTACTCAGAAGCGAGTCCGAAACCGTCAAAGGTGGCGACCCTTGACTGGTTAACAACCCTGCCTTCCTATATTCCTCTCTCTCTCTCTCTTTCTCACTCTCTCTCTCTCGCTCTCTCCTTGTTTAGCGCGCAACTGGGAGTAAATGGATCATACCTGTTTGCCGGAGCTCCTTGATTCTTGGCCGTGCAAGTGGCCTCGTGTAGAAAAGGTGTCCTCCATGCAAAATTAAAATGGGTCCACTTCAGTCCGTTTCACGTTGGCACTGCTTGGCCACCAATGCATAAATAGTCGTCGTTTTGTCCGAAAGGCGAAGCATTGATTACGATGTGAAATTATTGAACAGCTATACGAAGTACGGTTAGCAGATTTATCTACTTTATATACTGCAGTAAATATTGACTGAACTAAATTAACAAGCATGATTTCGTGCGCACAGAGGAGAATGCGAACACACTCCTCCCGATGACCGCAGACACTCGCTGTCAGAACGTTGGCGTGATGAAGAGCGGCAGCAGCTGCGAATGAGTTGTCCTTCGGGCTGCCACGAAGCTTCAACGTGAAGAAGGCGCGCGAGAACACAAGACACGCGAAGCCATCAGCCATCTCGCATGACCCTAAACATTTAACTTGGAGTTGAGCAGGAGACACGCGCTAACCTGCCCCCCTCCCCACTCCCCATGCACTCGAGAAGAAGGCTAGCATCCTCCGTCTTCTAGTATTGTTTCTAGTATAAGCATATGCCGCGAACGCGAAATTTAAAAATGTAATGAAAACATTCTTTGAAAGTTATATCCTAATTCTACTTGCTCGCAAAAATTGTCTCCGCTAAACCGTATAACACATCTGCGTATTTGGCAATTGCGTAGCTATCACAACATTTTTATTAAAATTGCTGATAGTTTAGCCTTGAGGACCCGTTAGAGTGATAGCTGTGGTGTATGTGTACCGTGTTTAAGCGCAACAAAGAAAAAATTATGGCAGAATCAAGCTCACCATGAATGTCGACGCTGACGCAATCATCATTCAGGAAATATAGCGACACCCTGCATTGCTTAAGATACCTTTATTTGCAATCTGTAGTAGTCACCGGGAGTTTTCCTTTGCTTTGTCTGCATGCGACATTCACTGTCTCCGGAATCGGTTCACTTTGCTATGACACTCGCTCGCGGCCAGGGTCACCCATGACCATGAAGGCATTGTGACGGCGCAGTGACGACGTTGGAATGACGAAGAAGAAATAACGTCGGTCGAACAACGAATGTGGTACGATGGATGGCGACGATTGCATGTCAACGACAGTATGATCATGATTGAATGACGAGAGCGTGATTACGATAGAATGGCAAAGAATGACGTTGATGGACAGTTTAAGGTAATATGACGAAGAGGGCATATGTCGAGAATGGAATCGCGTTTCCGAAATAATGAGGCTTGTAGGACGAGAGCGCGACGATGACGGTGTGACAAAAATGCGACGACTACGACTGTACAATGACTATGGCGTGACGACGATGGGTCTGCACTACGAGAGTCTGATGACGAAGCTGGAATGACGGCAATGGAACGACCACGACGGCATCGCGACGACGGTATTACAACGAATACATTACGAAGACTGAATGACGACAACGGAATGGCGACTATTGCAGGGCAACGGTGGCATATGGGATACCCACGATCGAGTGATGACAGTACGATAACGATTGATTGATGAAGATTGAATGACGCCGATGGAACGACGAAGTCGGTGTGACGACAATGGAATGAGGACGATAACATGACAACGGTGTCCTCATCAATGACTGATAGAAGTGTCATGACGATGGATTAAGGAAGGAACGACGCCGATGGAACGACGAAGGCGCTGTGAGGACAATGGAATGAAGACGACTGTATGACGACGAAGGCTTGACGACGACGATATGGCGAGAGCTGGTTGACGAAGCTGGAATGACGACAATGGAACAACTTCGATGTCATCACGACCTAGTGACCCAAGCTAGTAGACACCCTGGGTCCCGCGACCGGGCTGGTGGGCTAGACGTGCCGGTCCCGACGTGGGACTAGCCGGTGGCGCGACGATATCGCGTCCTCGCCGAACCTCCAATAAAGTTCACTCACTCACTCACTCACTCACTCACTCACTCACTCACTCACTCACTCACTCACTCGCAACCTGGGTCACAGGGTCGGGTTTAAGTAGATAGATAGATAGATAGATAGATAGATAGATAGATAGATAGATAGATAGATAGATAGATAGATAGATAGATAGATAGATAGATAGATAGATAATCTCAAAGTGCCTTAAGAAGGCAAATAATGCCAATCGCATTGAAAGCGGTAGTGCTGTCGTAGACAGCAGCAGCTCAAAGGGCCATCACGTATCGAGAAGTTACACGAATGTCGATAACCATCGTATGGCAGGATCTCATAAACCTGTAGCACAAGAGTCACTAGAGGGAAGCGGGGCTCGCTTTAAATTAATCTTTTCATTTTAAAGAAACTGTGCCCATGGTAAGGCCACCCAATAGAGCCAACATTGCAAGACGTAGCGTTCGCCTAAGCCTCAGCGTGCATGAAGCGTAAGTCTGACAGCTTGAGCTTTCGTAATTTACTCATACGCGTGACAAAGAAAGTGAAAAGTAAATGAGTGGTCAACCACACAATTTTATTAACATCAATAAAAAATGACCGCAGGCTCGAAACATTCGTGTCGGTCACAGTAACAATAGCAAATTCTGTCAATGATGTAATAGCCGGAAAACGTTTGACATAACTGGCCGGACCAGGGCAAGAAATCAGAGCATGAAAAGCAGTAAAATTTGATATCTGGCGGAGCATATGTTATGAGACTGCAGCTGCGTAGTGAAGTCAACTGCCATTATCACTTGCTACACTGCGCTAAACATTTTTTGCCCGTTTTCCACCGGGATCCTGCTAGTTAGCTATACCAAGAACACGAAGGAGTGGATTGGCCGCCGCAGGTCCGTTAATTGTGACTATAATGTCATGCACGAACGTTACTGTCATTTCGAGCCAAAATAAAGTCCAGCATGTTGATATCCACACCGAGTAGTCAATCAACGCGGAAGGTCACCCTCCTCGATCTCGTTGCCTGCCGGCGCTGCGGAGCCTGCGTAGGCTGCGGAGTTTGAGATGGCTGTGGTGGCTGCGCAGGTTGCGGTGGCTGCGGTGGCTCCTCGGGTGGCGGCATGTTGAACTCCCTGATGTTGGACGCAACGGAGTGGTACGTCGGAACGTAGTCAGAGATGGGCAAGCGAGGACCCTCGATGACGCCATCTACGCACTGAGGCCAGACACAAGAAATGAAAGCGCCCATCGCTCCGTTCTTGGCAGTGTCGAAGGTGCCGGAGGTCTCGTGCAGCAGGTTAGCAAGAACGGCGCAGTTTGGAGGTCGATCTCACCGAACGAGTGAAGCTCGATGACACGTTCGAGAGTTGGTCCAACTTCACTTGTTCACACTGGTGACCCAGGACGCCGTTTCTGAGCACTCCTTTCGTATTGGGCTGGGCACGAACGTGAGGCGACTCGGGCGAACAAAAGGCAGCCACCAGTTGAAACGCCGACGTTCGAACAACTATGGTTTAGGTGACGCATGCAGAGCCGCGTGCATGCACTTCGTCGTCGTCGTCGTCGTCGTCGCGAGGTTTTGAGGCTCGAGAAAAACTGCCAAAGCGAAATGCCAAAATAAGATTAAATGAAGCGTTGTGTGTAACTTTCCCAACAACCTTTTACAATGCTTGAATGTGTGATAAATTTCTCTTGCCGTTTTATAAGGTAATAATTTGTCAAATAAGCCACAGCCATTGCTACAAGTCAAAACTAGCTCGAATGAATTAAAGAAAAAAGGCTGATCTTCTTCCTTTTTCATTACGAACGCTGCATTGCACGTGCGCGCCTCTCTTCGCGCGAGGCGCTCGCGAGCCTCGCGTGCTCTGCGGAGTGGAAAAGGAATTCGCGTTTCTGGTCGGAGGGAGCCTTGGGTGGCTTCTCAGTCCTAACTCCATTTCAGACAACAGGTGCAACGCTGTGGAAGCTACGCAAGTAGCTTCCACAGCTTGCATGCTCGCGCGAGCATGCACATGAAGCTGCCGCGATGGGTTGCAAATAAAAAACAGCGAAAAGCAAATTGATATAAAAAAAACGTGTTAGCAGCCGAATGAGCGCATGGTTTGTATGTTTCGAAGGGTAAGTTCTTATTTTAATTCAGAACTGATCGTATGAAAGAACATTTTCACAAATCTCGGTCAAGAGAAACCGCACTGTTTCTAACTGCGACCGCAGCCACTGCAAAAAGTATCTCCAGCCTCTACAGCGTTGCACCTGATGTATGAAACGGAGTATAGTCACAGCTATTTGGCGGAGAAGTTCGCTTTTTTTCTCGATCGTGGATGTGCCAACGCATACCGGTGGTTTCACGTAACCTGAACTAAACTTTAAACATAGAATGACGCACCTTAGATGAATGAGACCAATGTCATTGTTCGTAGTCGTCTAGAGTTACTGAGAATAATTTTTGAAGATGCGATCAGTCAGCTAAATATTTATGTTTAATTTCTCAAAATATTATGTATTTGTTTTAGGGCTTACTTCATATCTAAAATGTGGTAGAGTGTGCTCAGGAACACCACGTAGATTTCTTTTCATGACGTTATATTTTTTGTGGTTTTCAGCGTTAAGAAAGGAATGACGGCGCTCTTGCGCGGCTGGACTGCGGTGCTGTAAACGGGATTTCCAAGCAACAAGCTTGCGTACCCGTCGAAAGCCGACTAGTTTGTTTGAATCCATCTTCAGCGCGAGCTGTCTTTTATCATTCAGGTCCGTGGCGGATTTCGATCTTCGCAACGAAGCTGCCGACGTACGCCGGACGCCGTGGTCCACGAAGGAAGGAAATAGGCTAGGAGGGAACATAACGTCACGCAGTCAGCCTTCGCAAGACAACTCACCACGAAGCCGTCCCCCTCGCCTTTTCTCTCTCCAAAAGTTGGCCCAACACAGGACCTTACGCTCGCGGACTCGGCCCACTGTGCTTGGTTCGCGGTAGATTTTCAATCAAGGCTGACTTCTTCGCGTGCTTTGCCCACCCCTCTGTGAAGATTTTTACCTGATGTGCCTGTGAAACTTTGGTAGCTTATAGTATTTATCGTCTTCTTCGCATTGCGCGAATGCGCGAGTTGCCCATTGCGGTAGCTCCCGTTGTCTCTTCGGAACTTGCGCGCTACAACTACAACTTACTGCGACATAAGCACGAGTTGGGCCAACTTTTCTTTCACTTCATTTCTTTTTTCTTTTTTAATTAACGTGATGCTCCCTCCTAACAGCTCTTTCCTTCCTCCATGCTGACCATTTTTTTTTCTGTTGCGATGTGATGGGTGTGCGGCCATCGTTCTCTTGAAACACGATTGAGAGCGCTGCAATCGAGACGTGCAAGAGTGCAGTGACATCATTTTATTTTCCTCGAAATGTCGCTGGATTTCTTAAGACGGTTGAAAAAAAAAGAAGGTCAACGTAAATAATTAAGTCGTGGAAGCAACATTATTTGGTTTCCCTGAGCCCGCTCTTTAACTTTGGAAATAAAACAAACTTTGCCCTAAAACAACTATTTAGAATTTCGCATACTTTAGGGCTACAAACTCGCTCATTAATCGCTCTTCAAAAAGAATTTCAGTAATTCAAGAACGAAAAGTATGCCACTGATCTCAGTCATCTAAAGTATGCAACTCCAATTTCGGAGTTTGGCTCGAGTTACATGAAACACCAGGTGAAAACCCAAATGTTTCCGCTACCTACCGATCGACTTGGGCGAAAAGAAGGGAGCCACTATTTGAAACACTGACGTTCGAAGAACGATCGTCAGCAACACGTTCAGAGTTTGGTGAATTGACTTCGTCGTCGTGCACATCAGGTTTATTGAGGACCGACGTATCCACACTGTGGATTTCAAGGCTGTCGCGTAAAGAATTCATGACTAGCGTGTCAGCACCGAAATAAGCGGCCACAACAATATGCAGAAATGACAGATAATATAAAAAGAAAAAATTCAGTGTTTTTCTTTCTGCTAAGGAGGAGGAGGAGGAGGAGGAGGAGGAGGAGGAGGGGTGTTGATTGCTGCAACGCTAAGTTGTAGGCGACAAAAACCACAAAAACAGACATACCCAGCCTTGCGAAAGTTCCTGGCAGTCGCTCCGCCTGAACGCTGCCTATCAAAGGCGATACCGTCTGAAGCACTTCTCACACGAGATAACAACACAAAAACAAGTGGACGCGGAGCCCGATACGCTGTGCCTTTTCCTAACCACGATTATCCGCAAGGCTCACCATTCACTTACCAACCCTCCTTCACGGTAAAACTTTAGGAGGAGCCGCAATACCTCTCTCCTATATATCGTATGTCTTCGCGGGCACAAAATGTCACTTGTATTTGAGCTGACGCGTTCTACTGCTGCAATAATTCAAACCTCTAGTTGGTAAGTTCACGATTTATTCAGCCAAGTCAAAACTACTGCCAGAATTAAGGTCGTATTAGCTGTTTGGGGCAACGGCATTAGGCACGTGCACACCTGCTTGGGCGTGACGCGTGCTGACATCACGCACTCAGTGGACAAAAAGCCAGGCATTAATTCGAGGCGCTAACGTTGGGCTCACCTAACTGAAGTCGAAAGATCTAGTTCGAAGACCTAGTTGCACCTTAGCACCCCATAGTGCTAAGGTGCAACTAGGTCTTAAGGAGAACCTTTCTTCGCATTTCGAAAGCTCAGCGCAAAACGTAGTGAGCGAACAGCGCAAGAAGTGGGCCAGGAGCACGCAGACGTCGTCTTGTATGGATTATTTTCTGCATTTGACGTGGTTCACTCGCCATGGCAGATCCCCTAATAGCCCAATCAGCCACCCCAATGGCCCAACGCTGGCAACAAAGCAAAATAATAGCTAGGAAAAAAAAAAGAAAGCGGGTAGCCGTGTGCTGCGCGTTTCGGGCACAACATACTGTACTTCATAACCACTTGAAGAGAACATTGTTTAGATGCCGGTGTACGTGCTACCAGTGCTACTTAACGAAATGGTGCACGTCCTTCAGCTGGAGCATGAAATTCTCGATCAGTGCGTTCTAACGGACGCATGAAGCTTCTCTACACTGGAGAGTGTATCAGCCGCTCTAATTTTATGCGATCGCATTATACAGATCATTCAAGGATTGCCGACGTAGTAGGTTTTAATGGAAAACTGGGAAGGGGAGGCGCGTGGAGGCAACGGGGTGAGGATGTGCGAAACGCCAGACAGGAGGCGAGCGCAGTGGTCGAAAAAGGAACAGCACGTAACCGTTTATCTCATCTCGGGCCAGCGTTGCGAATTATCTGAGCTAGGTGGGTTCAGCCAGTCGTCCCGCCGGTTACAATGACACAATCCCCCAAATGTTATCACAGTTAATCTATCTCTGGTTCCAACACAATGAGATCGCAAAATGTTTACGGAGGACTTGCGTGCCTTTGATCAAAAATATCTGCGCTTGCAATCCGAAGTAGTTGACAGAAAGCGAAAACTGAGCATCCGAATGCACGCATGGAAAAGCTATCGCATCGCTGAGACGGGAAGATTTTGAGCTTAACATGGGCGCTGTATTTCCATTCTACGTTGTTCATGCACTAGACATCACTATCGCCGAGGACGTCATCTTCGTCGCCCAGTGCTCTGATCGTTCCTCTCTGAAGCTGCCCTCGAGCAGAGGCATAACCCCGCTGTTTGCCCACATGTACAGTGAATAAAACAGAGTATGTCAATTACTAAACTTAACAGGCATTCCCTTGGTACTCTTGCACAGAGATATAATATCGGTAAATTTCCTATGCTTGTAATTACCAACTACCAGTTTCCTATTATTAGCTTCACGCGTTTTGCAACGCAAGACAACTTGTTACCTGTGCCTAACACCAGCTATGGTAAATCCACATTTGCATTTGCTGTCACTTCCTTCTAGAACTCGCTGCCACCAAACATTAAGTATAAAACTATGTTTAAAATCTAGTGTACGCACATTTCTTCATTGTAAGTTTTAGTGAATTTTAACTTTCTGCCTTGGCTCATCTACTTTTCTTTTTTCTCTGTCATTTTTTTTCTCGCGAATTACACAGACATAATGTTTCTATAGTTTCGCACACGGCCTGCATTGTTTGGTGTTCTTGTTATGTGTTGTATGGGAGGCCCCTCATCGGACTTTGACCCAAGGACCTACCTCTGTATGTGCCTATAATAGTGCGTATGCATATAGTTGCTATAATAATAATAATAATAATAATAATAATAATAATAATAATAATAATAATAATAATAAAGCGTCATTGATTGATTGTAAACAAAACAAAGCAAAAAAGAGTAAGAAAAAAGATACACCTCCTGGTCCACTAGACATCATCGTCTCAGCGTGGTCTTCCGCCCCGGTCTGAAGCATGTCAGCCTTACCTCCGAGTGTTTCGTCATAGTATTAGTTTATTTCCGACGGGAACACATTTATTTGCACTTTTTTTTTATTTCTGGGGTTTTACGTGCTAAACCAACGATACAATTATGAGGCACGCCATAGTGGTGGTCTCCGGAAATTTCGACCACCTGGGGGCCTTTAAAGTGCCTCCACTGCACGGGACGCGGGTGTTTTTGCATTTCGACCCCATTGAAATGCGGCCGCCGCGGTCGTGATTTGATTCCGCGACCTTACTTGCATTCGGGGACTAGGTATGTGCATGTATGCCATCACTGCTTTCAACATCTTGTTGACATACAAGGCTGTATTCGTTACTGGTTTCGTGGTGCCCTTTACGCGACTGATAAGTACGATATGCAAATAACATCGCACAATAGTTCTTTAGTGTTATAATGTTAAGGCCGGGCACGTAGCTAAAAAGCCCTTGTATGCTACCTAATACCAGACAGATTCGCGAGCCACGGTTTATATATATATATATATATATATATATATATATATATATATATATATATATATATATATATATATATACACGACCCTTCCCGTATTTTCTAAAATATTCACCAGAATAATTTCCAATAGCATAAGGGCAACAATTCAGTCAACCAGGAGAACAGGCTGGCTCCAGGAAGGGATACAATGGATCACATCCATGTCATCAATCAGGTAATCCAGAAATCTGCAGAGTGTAATCAGCCTCTCTATGTGAATTTCATAGATTATAAAAAGGTATTTGATGACGTCAGGGCATTTGCATCGGGTCTTGTGTGGCACCGGTACTGGCTAACATTTTCCTGGCCAGCATTGATCGTGATCTGGTGTGTTATTTGGACGACAAGATAGTTCTGAGAGTTTTTAGATACGTGGACGATTATTTGGTGATTTTTAAGAAGCAACCCGGTTTGACGCATACGGTTACCGTGCAAGAGACCTTATCTGTCTTTCAACGACACGGGAGGGGTCTAACCTTCACCCACGAATTACCTGAACAAGATAGATTGCAGTTTTTAGATATTAACATCACTTTAACACCAGATCACACGTGTTGGATGTACTCACCACGAGCCCGGAAAGACCTGTTGCCTTTTGAGTCCGCTCATTCTAAGACGGTAAAACGCGCCATTGTTATGCTGTGCCTGAAGGAAGCCCTGCAGAAATCATGTGTTCACCTGGTAAAGGACAGCCTCAACAATCAGATTGGCAGGTTACAGAAGGCTGGTTTTCCCGTTTCCGTCGTGGCTGCTGTGGCAGAGAAGCTTCTGCAAAGCTTGAAACCTAGAACACCTCAAGAAGGTGGCGGTCAACCGAAGACCAGACCGGCGGTTCTCCCCTATATTCATAGGGTCTCCCACAACCTAAAGAATGTAGTCAATCGCTACGGTGTGCCGGTGGTATTTCCTGCCCCGCGCAAGTTGGCCTCTTTGTGCCCCCGGATTGTCTCCGGCGAGGAATGCGTGCGAGACTGCACGAAACGTCACGCCACCCAGTTTGTCAGGTGTTCGGTCGGGACTGTGTATGAAATTCCCCTGACATGTGGAAAAGTTTACATTGGCCAGACGGGCCGTTGTATAAATGAACGACTAAGGGAACATAAGCTTTCTATGGTTAACGAAAAAGGGTCAAATTTTCCCTTACATTGCGGCGCATGCCCTTTGGCTACGCCTGATAAAGCATGCCAGCCTTTGCTGGCTAGAACCAAAATCTTAAGGCGCAGTCGTAACCAGGTAGCACGTGAACTAGCAGAGGCTTTTACATTGATAAGTCAGGTGATGAATGCGTAAGCGATTCTAGTATCAATTTGTATAAGAAAGAGAAAACGTTCTTGGCATGTGCGCTTAGGCAATGATTGAATAAGAATCTAGGTATATATATATTTATGTTCTTTCTGAATAAAATCAGTCGCGAGTTTGCGCCCGTCCATGTCCTTACTCGTCCGTGTCTTTTTTAGCGCAATTCCCTTCTTTAAGTATTTGATTCAGTAGAGATACCAGTATTCAAAGAGGCATTACGTAATCAAGGAGTACAGACCGCTTACGTAAAAATTCTGGAAAATATCTACAAAAATTCCACAGCTACCTTAATTCTCCACAAGAAAAGTAGAAAGATACTTAGAAAGGTTGTGGGTTCGTTCCCCACTTGCGGCAAGTTGTCTTTTCATCCACTTTCATTTCCATTAATTTATCGTTTTTTTATTTCATTTATTAAGCACAAGTAATTTCCCCTATGCTGTCCTTGGGGCCAGTGTTTGTTGGCTTCTTATGATATCTTATGATATATAATAAAAATCGGGCCCCTCAACTAACCCCCTTTCTTCTCGTTTATAAAGAAAGGGGCCAGACAAGGAGACACAATCTCTCCAATGCTATTCACTGCGTGCTTGGAAGAAGTATATATATTAAACTGGGAAGGCTTAGGAGTAAGGATCAACGGTGAACGTCTAAGCAAGATTCGGTTTACAGATGACATTGTCCTGTTCAGTAACACTGGGGACGAGTTACAACAAATGAATGAAGACCTTAACAGAGAGAGTGTGAGAGTGGGGTTGAAGATTAATAAGCAGAAGACAAAGATAATGATTAATAGGCGGGACAGGGAACAAGAGTTCAGGATCGCCAGTTAGCCTCTAGATTCTGTAAAGGAGTTCGTTTACCTAGGTCAATTAATCACAGGGAACCCTGACCATGAGAAGGAAATTCACAGAAGAATAAAAATGAGTTGGATCGCATACGGCAGACATTGTCAGCTCCTGACTGGAAGCTTACCACTCTAATTGAAAAGGAAGGTGTACAATCAGTGCATTTTACCGGTGCTGACATACGGGGCAGAAACTTGGAGACTGGCAAAGCTTGAGAACAAGAACAGCGCAAAGAGCGATGGAATGAAGAATGCTAGGCGTAACGTTAAGAGGCAGAAAGAGTGGTTTGGATCAGAGAGCAAATGGGTATAGACGATATTCTAATTGACACCAAGAGGAAAAAATGGAGCTGGGCAGGCCATGTAGTGCTTAGGTTAGATAACCGGTGGACCATTAGGGTTACAGAATGGGTGCCAACGGAAGGGAAGTGCAGTCGAGGACGGCAGAAGACTAGGTGGGGTGATGAAATTAGGAAATTCGCAGGCGCTATAGTTCGAATCTATTGGCACAGGACAGAGGTAATTGGAGATCGCAGGGCGAGGCCTTCGTCCTGCAGTGGACATAAGATAGGCTGTTGCTGCTGATGCTGTTGCTGCTTCTTCTGATGATGATATTAGAGGTAGAGAAGAGGCTAACTAATGTGCATTTTAGTTGTGTATTCTTACGTGTAATTTCAGGTAGCAGTTTCAGCACATTGTTTTAGTCCCATGAGGCAGGCGAACTTTATCCCTTACCGTGGTATTGCGTCTATGCTTTTAAATTTAAGAATCGAGACATCTTGCCCACACAATCTCCGGAACATGCTTTTTAGGTGCTATGACGAAATTGCTGATAAGCTTCTGGTCATACTATTTAGAGCTTCTTTATGTGCAAAACAGCTTAACAATTGGACGACAGCACTATTTGTTCCGGGAAAGAAGAAAAGAAAAACGTCAATCAGGCTTTACTAGAAAATTCTCGACCCGTATCAATAATCTCGCTACGCGCCAGGTGTGTATAAGATCGGGGTATTCTTGTACTTGCTCCAGGGGTGTATAATATTATCGCCCTGAGCCCCTGCACTGTGATTTAGTATCGGCATTGCACCAAAATGAGCCTTCCACGCTTTCCGATCTCGAAGGCCACAGAATCGGCGCAGTGGTATTGTTCTCCGACACCATGCGGCACAATCATCGCGTAGCTTCTTGCTGGTCTTCTTTGATTGTTAAATAGTAGAGGTGGGCGAATATTATAAGTTTCAAATTCGAATGGAATATTACACACTAACTATTCGTATTCGAAAATGCCCTGTTCCGTATTTTTAACAATTAAAACTGTCAAACTATTTCGCAACAACCGAGTGTTAAAATCTTGTTGCTGTTGTCCATCCGCTAAACATAGTATCGCAAATTATCAGAAGCGAAACAACAACAGAAGTTTTCGAAGCAATGCAGGAACAGAATGGGTAATTGCTTGTTTTCGATTTCTTGGCGGTAGCCTACATGACAGTCAGCGATTTTCTCTTGTAGACTATCATTTAATGTTTTGGCCGTCTATAGTCGTGTAGCAGTCTTACAGCCAGCAAGTTTTCTTTGCAACGCGCCCTTTTTCACCTGTTTACGGCACACAACTCATTCAGCAGTTTTTCCTTTTCTTTTTCCACAATTTCTGATTTGTTTTGGGCAACCATTTATTTTACGTTTTTGATAGCTACTAATACAACAGCCACTCATTCTTAGAAGGCTTGTTTGCAACCAGGCTCTAAGTATGTTCGACATTCGACATTCGCCCACCTCTATTAAATACTCTATAAAAACTTACCTCATATGGGGTAAGTAAGATAATGTCGGCAGCAACCAAGCGCGCTGCCTGTAGATTAATTCATAGATGAGAGAGCGAAGGATGGAAGGAAGGGAGTAAAAGAAAGTAGAACGTCCGCCCGCGTAGCGCATTCCCCCAAATTTGTAAAGCTCTACATTTGTAACAAGAATTTGTTAGCGTTGATCAGTTTTCTATAACCATACGTCTGACGCCACGAATGGCGGACGTACGCCTGCTCATACAAACCTCTCTGGAGCGCAAACTACTTTGTAAAAGCCTAATTTCTCACACCGCACTTGGTTCGACTGTATCTACCGGTTCAATGGGAGGTGCACCGCAGTTTATCTAGCCAGGTGGGTTTTGGATGTGCAGCAGCACAAAAATGATAGATGACACCTGTGAACTACCGCCGAAGTGATAACTATTGGCGAAAATTTAGCTCAAGAAATGTGTTACGATGCGGTACGTGCCTTGTTTTCTTCATGATACCAGTTGCAGTCAAAAAGTTTTCGTAATTCATTTTTGCTTGACGGCGTAATAAAAAAAACAAATGACAAGTAAAACAAGTTACATCATCATCATCATCATCAGCCTAGTTACGCCCACTGCAGGGCAAAGGCCTCTCCCATACTTCTCCAACTACCCCGGTCATGTACTAATTGTGGCCATGTTGTCCCTGCAAACGTCTTAATGTCATCCGCCCACCTAACTTTCTGCCGCCCCCTGCTACGCTTCCCTTCCCTTGGAATCCAGTCCGTAACTCTTAGTGACCATCGGTTATCTTCCCTCCTCATTACATGTCCGGCCCATGCCCATTTCTTTTTCTTGATTTCAACTAAGATGTCGTTTACCCGCGTTTGTTGCCTCACCCAATCTGCTCTTTTCTTATCCCTTAACGTTACACCCATCATTCTTCTTTCCATAGCTCGTTGCGTCGTCCTCAATTTCAGCAGAACCCTTTTCGTAAGCCTCCGGGTTTCTGCCCCATATGTGAGTACTGGTAACACACAGCTGTTGTACACTTTCCTTTTGAGGGATAGTGGCAACCTGCTGTTCATGATTTGAGAATGCCTGCCAAACGCACCCCAACCCATTCTTATTCTTCTGGTTATTTCAGTCTCATGATCCGGATCCGTGGTCACTACCTGCCATAAGTAGATGTATTCCCTTACCACTTCCAGTGCTTCGCTACCTATCGTAAACTGCTGTTCTCTTCCGAGACTGTTAAACAATACTTTAGTTTTCTGCAGATTAATTTTCAGACCCACCCTTCTGCTTTGCCTCTCCAGGTCAGTGAGCATGCATTGCAATTGGTCTCCTGAGTTACTAAGCAAGGCAATATCATCAGCGAATCGCAAGTTGCTAAGGTATTCTCCATCAACTTTTATCCCCAATTCTTCCCACTCCAGGCCTCTGAATACCTCCTGTAAACATGCTGTGAATAGCATTGGAGATATCGTATCTCCCTGTCTGACGCCTTTCTTTATAGGGATTTTGTTGCTTTCTTTGTGGAGGACTACGGTGGCTGTGGAGCCGCTATAGATATCTTCCAGTATTTTTACATATGGCTCATCTACACCCTGATTCCGTAATGCCTCCATGACTGCTGAGGTTTCGACTGAATCAAACGCTTTCTCGTAATCAATGAAAGCTATATATAAGGGTTGGTTATATTCTGCACATTTCTCTATCACTTGATTGATAGTGTGAATATGGTCTATTGTTGAGTAGCCTTTACGGAATCCTGCCTGGTCCTTTGGTTGACAGAAGTCTAAGGTGTTCCTGATTCTATTTGCGATTACCTTAGTAAATACTTTGTAGGCAACGGACAGTAAGCTGATCGGTCTATAATTTTTCAAGTCTTTGGCGTCCCCTTTCTTATGGATTAGGATTATGTTAGCGTTCTTCCAAGATTCCGGTACGCTCGAGGTTATGAGGCATTGCGTATACAGGGTGGCCAGTTTCTCTAGAACAATCTGACCACCATCCTTCAACAAATCTGCTGTTACCTGATCCTCCCCAGCTGCCTTCCCCCTTTGCATAGCTCCTAAGGCTTTCTTTACTTCTTCTGGCGTTACCTGTGGGATTTCGAATTCCTCTAGGCTATTCTCTCTTCCACTATCGTCGTGGGTGCCACTGGTACTGTATAAATCTCTATAGAACTCCTCAGCCACTTGAACTATCTCATCCATATTAGTAACGATATTGCCGGCTTTGTCTCTTAACGCACACATCTGATTCTTGCCTATTCCTAGTTTCTTCTTCACTGTTTTTAGGCTTCCTCCGTTCCTGAGAGCCTGTTCAATTCTATCCATATTATAGTTCCTGATGTCCGCTGTCTTACGCTTGTTGATTCAAATTTCAAATTCAAATATCAAATTTTTAAACTCCGTCCGTTACGCGTTCAGCTCATAACGACACGCCTCGCGACAATGTCGAAACGCAGGAATTGCGTAGCGCCGCTGAACGTTTGCCTGAGGCGTCTTGCATAGACTCGAAAGGCTGCCGAGAGCGTGACTGTTGCCAAACAGGCTGAGTTGGCTATAATTTGATATGCGCAAATGCTTCTGCAACGCGTAGCTGTCCCAGGCGCAACGGTCTGGTGGGTGATACCGAAGCCAGGAATGCCAGCAGCCTTCAGCCCATCGATAGTACTGAAATCTATCGATGCATCATCTACACACAATATTTTTGGGCGTTTTGATTCGTGTGCCTGCTACTATGTTCAAATTCGTTGTTACTTATGTGTTAACTTGCTGTTACATTGTAATGTTCCGGACATGTATTCACAAGAAAAACTTCTACGATAGTATCTACCTTTTTTTTTTTTTTTAATTTTCCTGTGGTGCCCTCTGGCGCACGCCACTTGAAACGTTTTGGAAGGTTGCCAGGGTTTCGCCTATTGATTTGGTACCGGCCCCCATGTTGAGTGTTTAGAAAAAGTTTATTTCCACAAAAGACAATAAGTGTGCGTTCGTTGTGCGTTTTGAGGATCGTGATTAATTATTAACGGCTTCTCCAGGGCAGCATGTCGTTCCTGGAAGCCATGCAGTATTTACTGACTACTGGGCGAGAAGGCCTGATTGCGCTGTTCTAACAGTGCGGCCGATAAAGGCACGCTGAGTTCTGCCTGCCGACATATGGCTGCCTTGGAAATTGTTGTCGCTGATTACGGGCACTTGCAAAACGCTTTTTGTGTTTCTTTTGCACATTCTTTGGGCATTTGGTATATTCAAGAAGCCTTCGAGCTGCAGCCTTCCGCGTCGGATTTACCAAAGCGGCGCATTTGATTACACCGGCATCAATAGCCACCGATCGTCGCTAGCTTCAAATATTATGAAAACGGCGCATCGCTGATATGGAATAATGTCAAAACGTAACAAAACATACATATCTGCGCATATGAGCCACATTGTTTCGCCCTGAGACGACTCAATATGAGCGGACGAGCCCCTTAACGGCGACTGTGAACCAGACACATGTGTTACGGGCTGTTATTACAGAACCTCGCTTTTCTTTAACTTCATCATAGTTACACTGCGCGCGTTCCATATAATATTATTAGAGGAAACTATGCTCGCTACCACTGCAGGTCGTTTCGGTATAACTACAGGATTAAGACTTCACTGTAGTGCAGACTATTTTGGAATCGGTGGTGTACCGAGCTATGTGTAACATTCCATTACGCAACCAATTCAACAACGTCGGATTGATAAATTATGACGTCAGCCACAGCCGAAGCGGGGTGCATCGGAGGAGTTGGACTTTCCGCTTTATATTTTCCGTTGCCATTTATACACCCGTTAACCTGCCACGCAGGCTCCGCAGTGCTGATTTCACAGCGTGTGGTATGCGCATTCGAGGTAGTGTGCTGCCGTCGTGGGACACTTCTCACGAGGACGTTGGGGCAATCTGGAGATATCTGTGTAGTGAACGGCCGAAAAAAATGTGCGGAACATACCGGCCTATACTGTGGCATTTCGATCTTCTTAAAAAATATAAGCGTAGCTAAGAGACGGTTATTCTTTGACAGCGCCTCGTGCATATTTTGCGGCGGTCAGCGACCGGCGGCAGCAGCCACGGCGGCGTCTATCGTCGATTCGAGCGGCGCTGGCGTCCGCTGCGTGCAGGCGTTGCACGCGCCTACGACGGAATGCGCGGCAGGTTTTTCGCAGGAGAGGACACGCGCGTTGCAAGCCCGATTCGACGAACGAGCGTGAAGCGCGTCGGAGAAGCGTCGACGCGGATGTGCGCCTGCACCACAAACGCGCAACCGACGACCCGAAAACAACGAGGTGCGCTCCGCGGAGAAAGCATTTCACGTGCACCGATTCGGTCGAAGGGCCCGAAATTAAGCGTTCTCGTTTGCATCAAACATTCGGGCGTCAAGAGTCGCTTGTAGGCGCCCGATGCTGCTAAAAGACATTCTTCGCTCTGACTTCTTTCATGTTCTTTTTTTTTCTTATTTATTTCACCCTAGTTTGCGGATTAACAGGTTCTTGGTCAAGCGGGAAACACAGCAGCGCGGCTTGCTGGCCAGCCCCCAGAAAGGTTCACACGCCGCGCAGAGAGGAGACGGGAGGGGGGGGGGGGGGGCGACTCCGCGGCTGCTGTCGCGCACCGCCCTGCCAGAGGACGACCAGGCTGCTGGGTATTCCGGCAGCGCGCAAGATTATGCAAGAAAGAAGAAAAATGGTCTGACGCTGCGTCAACTGCAGGCGCGCCTCCGCGATTCATTGCCGCTGCGTCCGCGTGATAGGGATCGGGCTCGGCCGGTCGCGTATTTTTTCAATTTTTTTTTTCTAGAGGATTCGCCTGGGTATTCAAACAGAAAAGCACAGTGAGGAAGCGAAGCCCAATTATGTTCCTGCGGGAAATCAGGCGTTCTTACGAAACGCGCTTACGGTTTTTCCCCCTTCTTGAATACTATATATGCGCAGCAACTGACGTGGTCAGCCTGAACGACACAGTGAACCGACGAGAAAAAAAATATATTGTTGGCCGTTCATTTTCGTCTCTATACGCTTCCAAATTACGTGCCAGCGCCGCTGTAGCGAATGTGAGGATGGCAGCCTTAGTATGCAGAAGTGACGACGTAGAATATAGGGACTCCCAGGCCCGGATGTACTTGAAACACTTACTCCTCCGTGCACGTGTTTTTATACGTACTGAACATGGGACACGTGAGGCCGGGGGGGGGGGGGGGGGGGAGGCTTCAGGAAGGTATTCGCACAGTTTCTCTCATTACCGTGCGTCTAAGCAGTGGGTGGAGAAGCGTCAGCTTACATGCAACTCACGCGCCGTGTTTGATCACGCAATAAGAAAGCATCCGCCTCACTAGACGTTATTCCTGTGACCTCGGTTATCCAAGTTATTGGAAGTGTCCCCCACAGTACCCAGTGTTAGACACTGCTGAGTGCTGACATATTGCGAAGGCGATTGAAACGGTTAGGCAGAACGTTTCGACTCGATTCAGTGTAATTTTTGACGAGACGCCGTCACGTGAGGAAAAAAAAAAGGGAACGGGACTGTCTCCGCGACGATGATGGTGTAGTTGTAGCTGAGCTGTTTCGGGATTGGAAAGAGGGCGAACGCGCACTTGACTGATGGGACTGCGATGCGGCTGAATCTCTAATTCGCAGTCCCATCACACGTCCAGGGGTCTCCAAAAGCGAAGTCGGACATGGGCTCGACAGACGTGAAACCAAAGTTATGGGCAACGCAGAAAACAGAACTGGAACTGCCATCGAAATAAATAAATAAATTTTATTCTGTCGTGCGAAAAGGGAGGTGGAGAGGACAACAACATGCTAAAAAATTACGCCTCAATCCACTCTGTGAAACAGAATTTTGAACATATAGGTACGGACTCATTTACCGTTATTTTTATAGACATTCGCGTGGACGCCGGGACCGCCTCCCCGAGGAGCCGGAGGAAACTAGACACGCGTGACGTTTCGACGAGACCGCCACCACGGGAGAGCGGAAGGAGAGGAAAGGAGATGCGCTTGGAACACCGGCAAAGAGAGGGCAGCGGGAACGTAGACGTGGCCGACGTGGGTCAAAGTGTATCTGTTTAATATCTGGTACGGTTTATATTTGGACCCAAGATACTAAACTTATTTTTGCAAGTTGGCGCAGTGCTGAAGCCTGCTTCACCTCTGCCGCGGGTCGGCCCGGTATTGCACAATCTTCGGGATCGGCCCACAATTTTCGTCTACAGACATAGATCCGCTGGAAACTAGCCATATACAGCTTCTCTGTGAAAACTGTCGCACTGAGTTCACCTTGTACATTGCTCAAGGAGAAGCTAGCGCAGGTTCTCGTGTCCCTCAGCAGAAATGGCGGCCGCAGCGACCTGGCATCGAACGGGATATTTCGTCCTCAACAACAGAATGCCTCTCAGCTGTTGAACCCTTGCTGCAGCTCTCTTAGCCAGGAAGTCAGGAAAATAGGCGCTAAAGCTGCACCGCCTTCTCACGCGCTCTATTTTTTTCTAGCAAGGAAACGAGCCGGGGGCTCACAATTGCATGTTTGTATGCATGGCGCTAATAGAAAAGAAGAGTGGGAAAAAACGAAAAAGGAATTGTCGACGCAGACGAAAATTTGATACCACGTCGTTTCTTTAAATTCATCCAGGGAGACATATATGCATCCTTAAGACACCAAATGGTTTGGCACGTAACTTCGTAAATTTTTGAAGCACTTCCTACGACTCCGAACGTCTAACCCAACGTCTCACTGCAGCGCCGTCGGATATTAGGGCGACGTATGCTGAGCAGCTGAAGAATTCATCATCATCATCATCATCATCATCATAATTTAGTTAATGTTTAAATGCCAAAAGAAGAGCAATAGGGGAGAACATATTCGTAGTTCCTCATAATTGCAGTTCGGTATTGAGTTTACATTTCTAAACGACACTTATTGTCAGTGTCTCAGTATAAGCAAAAGAAACCGAAATGGAGCCGTCCAGTAGTGGTCACCTGTAGGATAAGAGGCGGCGTTTGCAGCCCCTGTCGCCGCCAGCTTGACCAAAAAGGGCCAGCCAGATACAACATGCATCGTTCTCGGCCGAAGCAGACAGAGAAAACAAACGACTGAAGTCACGCATGGGCCAGGGCACAATAGAAGCGTTTATTGATTTAAATTAGAGTTGTCACATGTACACGGCTTCAACACAACGTCAGATACCGTCTCTGAAGCTTTTGGCGCCACCGCGACAATGGTGATTTTTTACGTATGCTGTATTTTACATACATTCATAGCGCATGGCCGGCGTCACAGGAGAGACGCCTGGTGGGGATAGGTGACTCGATGTCGTACAGACTTCTTTGTTTGTATCGTGCATGTGGAAAGTTTACACGTGGATGATCTCAATCAAACAAGTGAATGAATGCGCAGAATTACAAAGCAACTGGTGAAGAAAAAAAAGGAAGCAAAGAGGAGAAACACACACACAAAAAAAGAAAATCAGACGTTTCAGCAAAGGACACATCAGTACAGCACCAAGAGATAGGCTCGAGGTAGACGGCGCGAGGGAGACAAAACGAAATGTACAGGTGCGTTCTACAGAGGCCACGGGGTGTGGCACTCAAGAGACTCGAAACTGTGGCACTGTGATTCACGGACTCGGAGAACGCTCTTTCAGTTCACCATGAGGTACTTGGGCAAATACGCCACGAGACACTCGGAAGGCTGTTCTCCGTGCTTTTTTTTTCGCTACAAGGGTTACCTCGGGAGAAACACTGTCGAATGCGTCTCCCGAGCAGGACAACACACCGACGACACAAGGTAAAACAAAGCAATCATCAACGCATTACACACATACTAGGCGTACAATTATCATCAGCGACACAATTTTTACACTATAAAAAGCGAGCCAGGCAGCTGAGAGAAAATGCATGGGCCAGGTGACTGAACTGGAAAGTGGTCACTCAATACCAAACAAGCCCCGCCACGCTCGGGTCGTCACATTGACCATAAAATCCTAGCAGTGTTTTGGAAACTCAAGTTAAAATTCAGTGTGCTTTCAGGATGAAACCGCAAAACTAGAGAGAGATTCGTGCGGCAGTGATGTGTCTGTTTTTGTTACATCGAGACTTGGTGCTTGCATCGACACATGCGCCGCGCAGGGAATTACTAGCCGTATTTTTTTTTCTAGCCTACGCCATAACGCATTCGAGAAGCTTCTGCGATGCCGCTGGGTGAGAGGCCCTGCAAATGAGGTAGCTATTTGGGCCGAGTGACCAACGTTCGAATAAATTTGATCTGTAAGATCATCTTAAGAACGACTCTGATTCTAATTTCAAGCGGCATTCCATCTTTGACGGCACGTGGTAGTGGAGAGACCAGGCAGCCCCCGTTAGTTCAGAGGGCCGTGTCATCGCGAAATCTCACTGGTCAAGTCACAAGGTTCGCGTGCAGAGAAGCAGATACATTTTTTGCATTACGGCGACATTTTATCCAAACAGGGAATGCTAGCGCGGTATTTCGGCACATTTTTGACAGCACAAGCTTGCTGACATGTGTCGTTGTGTCCTCAAACATACGACGAGCTTCGGCGACGGACACACGCCTCCTTCTTGGTTATGCCGTGCGGAAACTTGAGCCGCAGCAAGTTTAGTGCGCGCTCTCTGGGTGCGTTCACATTTCGTGCGCGCCTTCGAAAAACGCCCATTGTGTGATGCCCGAGTAAGAGCATTCGTGAGCCGTGCTGTGGGTTGTCCTAGCGGTTTTGATTCCGATGCGACCAGACGTGACTAGATATCGGCGTGCACTTGGCCACTTTCACTCACGCGTACGGCAGCCGAGCGACTTTGCGGGCAGGTGACTAGGAAAAAGAAGGAATCACCGGCTTAGCGAGTTTTGGGCATCGTTTCCAACACTGGTGTTAGACGCCCGCGATGACACGCTTTGGGCTCACCTGACGTCGAGATTCAGTGGCTCCACCGGGCCATTGTACACCCATGTCCGCATATAAGTAAAACAATTCCACCGCAACGACGCCAATGAAGGCATGATTTGAGAGCAGTGGGGTAACATACGCGCTTACGCGAAACAAAGGCAGACACGTGCACTGCTGTGGCTGGAACAGTCGAGCAACTTATTTGCTTTCGAGGTGAGCATATCGGTGACTGACGAGGGAAAAAAATGAAAAGGCTCATCGGATTCTTTGAGCAGGTCGCGTACGATGTCTATGCCAAAAACAATGCCTATAAAGCGACTAGAAAACGAAAGCCACGCCACTAAAACGAACATTTCACTTGACTAAAGTACATGCGCGGCAAGTGAGAAGTAACAGGGCGCTTCAGCGAACGCACGACAGCTTGACAACTCGAGGCCCTCTCATTACCGTCACGCGATGCCTTCTAATCTGGTTTCAGCTTTAGACCTACGTGCGACTGTGTGTAAGCGTTGTCGAGGCGGAAACGTAGAAACTGCAATGGCCGTCACAGCGCCAGCAAGCGACACGTCCGAATGGAACACGCACCGGACAGCGTAATCAAAGGCGGAAAAGTGTGCGCAAGTGGAAGAAGAAGCGTGGATGGAGAGGGCGTTGGTGAAGAAGTGCAGCTTAATTAGCGTTGTCTTTCTTTTATTTAGTCATTCTATTACTTTAATGTATGAGGTCTACTTAGAAGAAGAAAAAAAGACGAGGAAAAAAGGAGAAGTAATAAAAGCGCGGTCCACAGATTGAAGCGAAAATTAATGTGCCCGCTCTGCAGGCGTTGCGCATCCGTGGACAATTTTCAACGGGAAGTGCCTCGAGAAAGACGTAATCGGTTTCATATAGTCGTTCCTGCCCCTCCCGCGTGTTGCTTGCCAACGCTACAAAGGCGGCCGACTCGCATGCGTGTCGAGTCTCTTGAGCTGCGTTACGGTATGTCGACTAGCCTGTGTGTCCTCAGCCAGCACGGAGTAGAGCCCGTTTCTTTCGAATCAAAACCACTGTTCACGACGCTGTATATGAATGGCACGTCTGCCATGTATTGAGAAACATAGGTGTGTCGAAGAGAGATAAAAAGGATGTAATCTACATTTTTTTCTTCGCAGAAACTATAGCCACGGATCGAAAGAAAGAGGACGCCGAGAATAGCTAAAACAGCGTCGTTATTTTTTACAACGAGGGTGGGTACATAGTGTTGCAGCTGCCATACCTCGACTTCACATCATACGCGCAATGAGACTCTCTGACTTCCCCTTGTTCTCCCAAGTCCTTTCCTCAGCGTGGAGTATCACGCTAGAGGCACTTCACTCAGGCCGACCATCTCCACCTTTCTGCCATCAAAAATTATCTCTCTCTCTCTCTCTTTCGGACTCACAAACAAAAATAAAGAGAACAACATCTAGGGCACACGTCAACAACTATACGGGATAAAAAGAGTGAGCATCGCGAGGTGCCGACGCGAGTTTCGTATGTCTATGTATATGTGTATCTATATATTAGGCATCTCGCGCCGACACGCGACCTCACGACCTCAAGCGCTGCCCGCGGGCGCGGCAACTTTTCTCATGCGCGCGAGAGTGCACTTTTTCTGGATTGACAAGGAGAAGGAACAAGCAGGCACGCAGGCACACGCACACTCGTACGCTGTTACACCATTCACACGCACCCGTCATCCGCGGTCCACAACTGCAGGCTTAAAAGCTAAAGTCTCGAGCAAAGTCGAAACGAGCCACCAACGCCGAAAGTACGTCTTCGCTGACAAAGAAGTCTTCTCCTCGGCACTCAGCAGACGCCGGGGCGTCCTCGAGGCGTTGGCTGGCACGCTTGGCGGCGTAGGCCTCGTTTAAAACGGCCACAGGGCTCTGTCTAGTGCTGTCAAGTGTGCAGGGGCACCGTGAAATCTTCCGGGGGGTGCTTCTGTATCGCAACGCGCTACAGCTGCTAGACCTCCGGCATCTGGCACCGAGCAGCACAGTTTCACGGCTTGCGTTAAACATGGCGGCTGCTATCACCGGAGCATAAACTGCTGTACACAAGTTGCGGTCCCCGCGGAACGGGCTTGAATGTGGTATAATACCCAAACATTCAACACATTTTTTTTCTTCTTTACAAACAACTTTGAGAACAGCTATTTAACGTACCGCCAGGCATCGCGCTCATTAATCCTGCCAGAGAAACGCCCGACACACAATTGCACACCGCCGACGGCACACAGCGGCGTCTCAGCATTACCTGACGATGCAGGACCTATCAAATCGAAGCAACTACATAAAAGAGACAAAGAATAAAAAGAAAAGAATACACTGTTCAGCGCTGCGCCGCGCGCGAGCGGCAACACTCATAATCTCATAACCAATCGCATGTCCTATGCACCACAGACCTTGCACCTATACCTGAGAATATAATCGAATTTTTTTTTTCAATCGGCATGCAAGGCATAAAGAGAAATAGGTGGACCAAGTTCACTATATCTATATCCGTGTAGTTTGCCATTCAGCATTTTATGGTGAAATAAATGTCTGCTGGCCTCCTTCTTGAAGCGACTGTGCTGAGCGCTTTAGTGCCTGCAACGCAAAATTTTTGAGGCACGTATTGCCGTTCAGAAAACGTTGCTGCGGATATCGCATTCAGCGACCATCATGGAAGTATCCGTCGACCCTTCAGAATCCACTCAGCAGCAGTGCAGGAGGCAGCGCGTAGCCGGTGATGTGCGTACTTCAGATCTGTGCTTAACCCATGCCGGCGGGGATGGGGCTTTAAGGTGCTCCCGTAGGCGGAAGCTAATGTACTGCAGTAATTAGTCTCTTACAGACAATTTGTGCTGGCCCCCGAAACGTGCTGTGCGTGTTTCTGTTAACGACCGCGTGCATCTAAATTATTGGTGCTCTCTGTGATATTGTATATGGCTATGTCAGGCGATTGCTCATAAGCGCTGATCGCTTTTAGAATTTTGAGTACGTTAATTGCGTAGCGCACGAATGTGATCAACGCAAATGACTCGTCAACCTCCCTCATACAGCCCATCATCTACATAACAGCCAGTTAGGGGGAACGAAGGTGAGAATGAGACGCCGTATTACTTGCCACACCGAGCTAGTTTCTAAACGGCTGTTATGTTTCGTCCAATTGATTTGCAAAATATCCCGATGAGAGGGAGTGTCACACGTTCCGTGTAGTATTCTATTCTTTTCTCCTCATTAATTCTGAATTGTACTCACTACGTTTAGATACAATATAGACCAACAGTACTAGCTGCCAACATTTCTAATCGCATCGAATCAAATGAAACAGCAACTGCATGCAATTAGTGCATGTGGGGAAATCATTAAGTTAGCTGTGAAGTAGTTTCGCGTCAGCCTGCACATTACCCGGCAAGCACTGTGCCCGCATAGCTAAAACTAAACGGGTGGAAGCAGGGCAGGTTAACTGGTTTTGAGTGTTCTATACCAAATTCGTTTAAGGGGGAATGGGCGAGGGGGCAGAGTGACTTGCCTCAGACAAGCTAGCCAGCGTTTCGATAGGCGTCCAATCATTCGTCCCGTAATGAGATATGTGTCCTGCCGGACACGCATCTCACATGTGCGCTATATCATGAGACATTTGTCCCTGGCTGATTCCAATTTCATTCAGGGTGCGTTGCTATCTACCGGCCGATAAATATCCAAGTTGGATTGGTTTGAAGAGGGCGTTTTATAAAGGCCTAGGCATCGGCTGCATGCCACAGGATAACCATCGCAAAAGCACGCTTTGCTGCCGACGTTGAATGCCTCCTGAAGAGAGTGCAATGCCGGAAAGCAGCAACGTTCTTTTGGAAAATGGCGCAGACAATTTCACAGCACTACGCGCCTTTATCGCACTTCCAGCTACAGGAATCGGGAGCAGTGAAATTCACCATCAGCCTGCCTCATTTTGCTTTCCAAATTGAAGGAAAGCTGACAATATTATTTTCCACATATGGCAAAATGCACGTCTGGTGGTGCAGGGAACTTGCAATGTTGATCAAACATGGCAATAAAGCAATCTTATGTGACAACGTGCCAGGGAACCCGCCGTGGTTGCTCAGTGGCTATGGCGTTAGGCTAATGAGCACGAGGTCGCGGGATCGAATCCTGGCCACGGCGGCCGCATTTCGATGGGGGCGAAATGCGAAAACACCCGTGTACTCAGATTTAGGTGCACGTTAAAGAACCCCAAGTGGTCGAAATTTCCGGAGCCCTCCACTACGGCGTGCCTCATAATCAGAGAGTGGTTTTGGCACGTAAAACCCCATAATTTAATTAACGTGCCAGGGATCTCCAGACCGACTAGAATATACACACACACACACATACACCGGAACAAAGTGTCGACGGAAAAAAATTCCAACGGACCTCAGTCGTAACCTTGTCATTTCCTGGCCGAAAGTATTTCGTCACGATATGTACTCCTGATTACAAGTAAACTTCCGAAAGGGCGAAAAAAAAATGTCTCTTAGAAATGTAACAACGGTAACGTGTTCGATGTTGCAGCGTGTCTGCCATCAAACAACGTGTCAAAATTTATGGTTGTTTGGACTAGATGAACTTAAATAAAGCTTGAAAGAAGTGGCGTACTTGTAAACTGCACTTGTGCATTTAGTGGGTGCGGAGGGAACTGTCCCAATAGGCAGTGGAGTCTTCTCTTTCTACTAGTACTAGAGTACTAGCAGTGGTCCTTCCAATTGTCTTTGTATTGGAGGTGAATGTCTGTATGGAACTGCAAACGAACGAGAACTGCATCACAAAAGTGATGTTTTTATCCAGCCTAGACATCGGCTATGTAAAAATACTACTACTCCAGCTTTCCGTTGCACAGCAGCGTTAGCCCCAGAAAAGATCGTCCAAAATATCTCATGCACAAACGAGTGACGCGATCACGTGTTCCTAAAGCGAAAAATGAATTCAAAAGCAGTTGTATTCACAAATGCGTAGCAAAAGAGGATACGATGCCAAGGCGAAAATGCAATAAATTCTGAAGGCGCTGGCAGATTGTAGTGTCTACATAGGTAAAGAAGTAAAAGATGCTCTTAAATCTTCTTGAAAGTATTTCTATCATGGCTGTGGTTTGACTAGCTTCCACGTTGTTTCATTGGCGTTGACGTAGATTCCTCAGAACGTGCTAACAGCAGTGAGCGTAGTTTCGCTTGCTTTCTGACATTTCAGGCGTTCACAATAAATGATCTCACGGCTTCGACAGCTTCACTTTGCTAGCCTATCACTGCGAGTAGGCGAAATTCGTGAATGCAGTATACTTTGCATATACATGAACCAAGGCCGCCTGTAACAAGAGCATGGTATGACTGCTTACAGCAGTTTCGCTGGTCATGGCCGCTACAGTGCGGCGAAAAGTGTGATTACAGATAGCAGCGGTGCGAGCGGGAAAGGGGCGCGAAGCATGGACGAACCCTCGTCGGAATGAGGGGAGAACCGCCGGCACGCCGCGAGCGGCCTTGCTCCAACGGACGCTCTTCTTTCTAAACTTGACACACTTTCTTTACAGTTCACGACACACGATGGTTGACATGTGCAGTGACACGCAAAGCAAGAGAAAACGCAGTGGCAGCTTTCTTCCTCCCTTTTTGTCGCGTTCTAAGTGACAACGCAGGAAGGGGGCACGCTAGGCGTGTGTGTGTGCGTGTGCGCGCGAGCACGCTTGATGCATTTGCGACGACAGCACTACAGAAATCTCACTGCTGTACAACGCCACCACAGTTTGCAACAGCATGGCGAAGCGATTTAGTCAGCTACGCGTTGGTAGATCAAGGTGCGCCATGGCTGCTCCAACCGGATATTATCGCTCGCTGCTACCACTTCCTTCATAACAGCAGCCATAACCTTGGTTACAGTTAACGGAAAATAATATGTCCTAGTTTGGCTCAAAATAAACAGGAATACCTTTTTGACACAATATAACAAACATTTGCGGCATACACAGCATTGGTCTTCGCGAACACAAGACCACAAAGAAATGTAAAAAGAAAATGAGATTCAGCAGACGTAGTGCAGTAGTGTACTGCGTTTTCCGCAACGTTTGCGCGGACGCCAGGCACCAAGAGTCTCTGCGGTGCTTTTGCGTTCGTAGCACTCTGGCGAAGCGAAGAAAATGATGACTTGCGTCCTACAATGATGCAAACAAGAACAGGGCCGTCCTTTACCTCTAAATCAAACACAGAATCGGCGAACATTCTGCAGGGGCGGCCAGTCTGCGAGCGCAGCAAAGTTCGTTCCTGCTGTAGAACTCGCTGCAGCCGTAGATGCGTAGAACGTAATTACTATTGGGCCTTGAACAAGCGCAGTCTGATCCCTGTTCTGCCCAGGAGCAAGCGTACGCTCACCGAGGACGCCCCCAACGTGCCCTTTCGCAGCGACCCGTACACAGAGGGCATTTACGCACGCGCACTATCTTGGGAGCACCTCGCTCGCTGCGGCGCCCCCGGTGGTCGGCGGCCGGGGCTCGAGATGGCGATGATGGCATCCGCGCTGTTAATGGCGCGAGTCCACCTTGCCTTCTAGCCTGCGGGGCGGCGTGGGACTGCGCTTGCCGACGGGGCCTCCGCCGCTGCTGCTGGGGCTCGAGGACGGCTGGCCGCACACGCGATGGTGGTTCTCCCAGTCCTTGTGCTGGCAGAAGGCACCGCAGTAGCGCGCCACATTGCAGCCGCTGCATGTCTCGTTTGCCTTGCGTCCGCAGTTCCAGCAGTTCTGCTTTAAGGGGTCGAAGAACCAAGGAGACCAGGTTAAATACACATCCGTTCCTCAGTGGCCTTGGCCCGACCACAGGCGCTTCCGCAAGCACCGGTGGAAGGGACGAATGCCGGAAGGGGCGCACTCACCTCGGTTGAGTCCTCCTGGTGGTTGACGGCGGCCAGCGCCTCCTCCGCCGCCTGGCGTCGCGCCTCACCCAGCAGCCGCTCCATCTTGGTGCGCTCAGCTGCCACCAGCTCGCTGGCCTTGGATTCAGCGGCCGACACGGCCTTCTGCAGCTCAGCCACGGCCTGCCGTTTGACCTCGTTCACCGCCTCCTCTGCAAGAACGCGACACGTACTTCTCAGCGCTGCTGCAGTGGCTGCAACCCTGTTCGAAGTTTTCCAAGAACTTTCTTCGAACCCTATTTGAAGAAGGTTCTGTAATGCGAAGCTCCAATTTGTTAAAGGTAACGCGTGAATGTGTGGCCATCGGTACCGGAGGCACCAACTCGTAATAACCAACTGCATTATCGGCGATATTGTCCATCCGCCCAATCCCAGACAACCAGCGCTGAACGTGTGCTTATTACCAGCATTTAATTTGCCGCTATTCTTGCGTGCGAAGGAAATTAGGCAGTTTTAGGTATTGCACACCCAAAGTTAAGGGACGCCAACCACCGGGCGTACAAAAGCGCGTAAGCGTGTATGTATGCATGCATGCATGTCTGTGTGTGTGTGTGTGTGTGTGTGTGTGTGTGTGTGGATTGCTGCGAAGAAGATAAATGCTACTCCATGCATTTCGGAGCGAAGTGCATTTACTCTCCACATCCTGGATCCCTTTGCAGTATTTTGCTCCGGGAGCCTTATCGTATCTTTTGCTAATTACTGTGCGTTGAAGCGACAAGTAGATGGGGGGAAAGTGGACGTCAAACAATATGTGGCTGAGGGATCTCGGGCACTCGCGGAAAGCTCACCTGCGCGACGCCGGACCTCGGAGACCCTGTCGATCTCGGCGGCCGACTTGTAGTGCGCCATGAGGTCCCGTTTCTTGAGGTCGTAGTCGACGTCCAGGTGGCGCCGGCTGCCCGTCCAGACGGAAGCCGCGAAATCGGGCCGCTCCGCTTGGCTGCGGTGCTGCAGGATGGCGATGGCGCGCTTCGTCTTCTCAACCATGCCCAGTATGCAGTTCAGCATCTGCGCACCAGAGAAGCAGCGCGTGTTCGCACACTGCGAAGGTAATGACGACGCACCTGCTGCGGCTAGCGAGCTCTTCGCTTTATACGATGCTCGGAAACGACAACTCTTTCTCTTTTTAGCTCTGGAATCTCCGGTCTTGGCGTGATCCTGAATACATTTGCTCTTCAAGTGGAAGGCTAATGTGTTAAGAGCGATAGTGACTGTGAAATGTTTACTGAAACTCCCGGTTAACATGTTCGCTTGCTGCAGCGAAGCACAGAATTATAGGACGCGCAGTCTTTCCGTACGCGACTTAATTCCATTTCACTTGTGATATGACGAAGTTGGAAATATCGCTGCTTAAACGACATTTTAGGATACCAATGTTAAGGGTAGTGTGATGGCTTCTTGTGGGCGTCAGTGAAAGGTAAAATAAAAATAATAAACTTATGCATTATTCCATTCACCCTATCACGCCACTGACAGCACTCTTAGACTTTTTATAGTCTAAGAGTGCTAAGACCTCGCTGTTTATACACACACACACAAAAAAAAAAAACGTCATCTCTTAGTAGCATGCTGGCAAAGCAGAGGTCACCAACGAATAATTATACATGGTGCCCCAGCTAACTTTAGCCACAGTTTAAAAATATGCAAATGCCACGTAGCTGGACAGAACAAAGGTAACGTTGTTTTCCGTCGCTTGGAGATACTCAAACTATCTTTTTTTTCATTCCGCCTAGTTAGACAATTAGTCTTAATTATTTACTCAACTTCTCAAATATTATAATTAGATGAAAAGTCTCAGTGAGAAAATTGCAGAGCGACCTGAAAAACTCCCGATACGGCTTTCTGTTTCTCAATACGCGCTACAAAGAAGTGTTTTCCCGAGCGTGAAAGAAGTCCGCAAATGCACGCAAAATTGCCGCGCGACTGGCCGCTCGAGGCACATTGCGTATATTCGCGGGCTTCTTTCTTGCTCGCAAAAACACTCTTATGTAGCACGTATGGAGCAACGGACAGCTGTATCGGGATTTTTTCAGGTCGCTCTACAATTTTCTCAATGACACTTTTCATCTGACTATAATATTGGAGAAGTTGATTAATTAAATAAGACTCATTATCTAACTAGGCAGAATGAAAAAAAAAGATAGAGTATCTCCAAGCGACGGAAAACAACGTTATCTTTGTTCTGTCCAGCTACGTGGCATTTGCATATTTTTAAACTGTGGCTAAAGTTAGCTGGGACACCATGTAGCGTCGAAGGCAAGGGAATGCAAAACACATTTTCTTTTATACTAGCGTTGACGTCTTCTACAGGGATTTGGAATTACAGTAACATCGAGCTCTGAATTTCGTAGCATTGAATTTAGTACTCACAGTGTTGATGTTCTTCCACTCATCCTCCATGTCGCGGTCCTCGGGGTAATCCCTGTGCAGCATTCCTAGCGATAAGGAACAAGACAGCGTGCCATTTAAATTTCGGTACAGTGAACATGCACTGTTACAGAAAAATGGCCTCTTCAGACACGCTCCTCATGGGCATCGCGCGCAGCTAGAGATGACACGTAGAAATGCGGCTCCTAATGCGGCCTGCTGCGACGAGCTACTTGCGACGCCACTGGCCGTTATGCAGTGCCAGCACAGCTGGAGCACGTTCTTTCATCTTGTGACATACCAGAAGCATGAGGGCAAGAAGACAGCTCTTTCTTTGCGAGGTTAAATCGCTAGCTTGAAGCATTCTAAAGGTATATAGCTTATAACTCAATAAAATACTCGGCTTTATCAAGGTATGCGACCAGAGTAGTTAATAATTCATTAGAGAAACAGCGCACAAGCCGACGGAAGATTACTACGAACAAGGGGGAGGGATTTGCTATCTTAGTTGGATGTCCGCGCTTGTACCTGTCTCCTCTCAATCCTCCGTCCTCCGCTGGTGCACTGTACTTATAATCAGACTTTAAGCCCACTGACGTGTCTGCATATATGCCAGTCGTTATAACAGAGTTCTACTAACCTTCTATTGATTTTGTGTCTTCTGCGGCTTACTTCCTAGAACGGTAAAAAAAAAAAAAAAGAAAGCTAGGCCACAACTTAGCACCGCTACGCCTCTAAGTATGCAATCGCATATTTAGATTGTGGTGACTGCGACGTCTCGACAGCTCTCGCGCGCGTGCGTCACTGGTGACCTTGCACACTGTGATTTATCCAAGTGACGTTTCTATACATCGTACAAGCTTGCGATTTGGTGCACACTGTGGCACGCTAGCGTGCGCTCAACGCACTTCGCGTTTTCTGTTCGATACCTACCAAAGTGGGTGAAGTCCGCCTATAAAGTTACAAGGAAACGCATGGCCGACGGTGGGGCCGAACCTGCGTACACCAGCAGAGCCACCCAATGCTCGAACCGTTAGGCCACGGTCGCACGCACGCTTCTTTCGTGCAAAATTGTTGCACGTGCGTCCCTTGCTAGTTTCTCGCATTCTTCCCTCGTTGCCGCCAGCGCTAAGAGACGCATTGTTTGACTGCTGTGCCTTCGGGATCGACCCATATTTTTTTCGTCAGGTGGATACCTATAGGTGGGTGCAGTCGGCCCAAAATGCTGTCGCATGAAAACGGTCGTCAGACGTCAACGGCGCATGCGCGGCGACTTCTCTACTGTTCGAAGGCCCCATCGCTTGTGCAGTCGCGTGGGCGACACCAACATCTTTTAAACATGTTTAAACAAAGGGGTCACTGGCTTGAGACCGTCGTTAGCATTCAGTCATATAACCATTACTTAGGTTGCGCGGGCAGAGCCAGTGGGCGCATGCATACACTAACGTCCTACTTTTTTCTTAAATGTCCGCCTCTCCAAATAATAAACTTTGGAAGTCAACTTGCGAAGGTTTGCCTAAAAATATTTGTATTTTTTGCAATGACTGCTGCTATATTTGCTGCTTGTCTATTTACTTTCTTCTTTAAATGCGTAATTGAGATTTAAGACAATACAGTTGAAAATGAATAGGGTAGTTTTTTGTAACTGCGCTGCTTCTAGACACGCAGGACTGCCGATCTTGCCGATGGACACAACATGACACGAGAATGACGCTATTCCACGTTTTGTGGCTGACACACTTGTGCCATTAACACTGACTAAGCTTAAACGGCTTGCATTGACGAGACAACACGCTAAATCTGCTGTGCTCTTTTCTCCTGTAAGTTATCTTTTTGCCAATCTTTCTCCAGTGTATGCTGGAAAACCAGATTCTCTATTCTAGTTAAGCTCCCTGAATTTCCGCCTTCTTTTACACGTCTCTTTTCGTTAGCTAGTATTAATAACACAAGCACATCTGCGCACGTCATGCGATGGATGGACGAATTTTGTCGCGCGCAACCCTGGATTGAACGAACGCCGGCCACACGTGATTTCGTGATACCACGTTCTGCAGTTCGCGCACGCTTTTTTTTTATTTTCCCGAGCCAACGACGCCAATCGAGGCCGCGAACGGGTGCAGCCGATGACTTGTGAGCAACGCAAGGCTTAGAGGTTCGGTGCCGTAACGTCACGCTAACTGTACAGACGGTCGTGCATTCAAATGAGGTCTACTGCAAGCGGCGGAGCTTATAGTCGTCGCACTTTCGTCGCGCCGTGCTTGGCAGTGGCAAAAAGCTAGCCTGACGTCACGGAGTCGAGCGCACGGACTTTGCGTTGCTATAGAGATTAAGCCACTGGCCTAGCTCACATAAAGTGGGCCGTACGTACCGTAGCAAGGCCTATAGAAGTCCCTGTCGAGGCGATCGTAGCGGTCGTAGCGATCCCGGAATAGCGGCGCCGACGCTTCCTCAAAGCGGAAGGCGGCCGGCGGCGGGTGGGCGGCGTGCGCACCAACTCCGGGGCTGAGCCTCGCCGTCCCGGGGCTCGCCGAGAGTGGCTGGTGGCGCTTGGCCGCCGGGGGGCCGCCTTCCTCTAGGACCACCGCTGCAGCGACCGCTGACGCCGCGTGGCCGTTCTCCTTCGGCCGACTGCGATGTACAAACGAGACGAGCATTAGATCTCGCCCCAGGGGCTGCTGAGGATGGCTGCATGGAAGCAACTTTCCGACCACTGCTGCATTAATAGAGCCAGACAAAAAGACGAAAAAGGAGAGGAGGATACTGCACTCCTTAAACCCTACGCGCAATAACTGTAGCTGCGGGGAAATAATCGCCCATCTTCTATATGATACCCAAAACTTCTCTTACGTAAAGGTGTTTCCTCACTGGAAGGTGATCGGGCGCACACCACAAGTGCTGGAGCGCACGCCACAATAGACAAGTGCAGAGGGAACGTAAAAAATTGTGAAAGCGGGCTCAGTTCCTGGTTTACGGGAAGCTCATCAGCGTCAGGCCCCACCCCACACAATGTCATTGGCGGGTTGCGACTGGTTCCAAAGCGCCTGGCGAATGTTTCGCGTTACCGGTATTATAAGTATAGCCTAGGAATTGATGCGCTTCTGGTATGGCGGAAAAGCGCTTATGGCACCGGCAGACTGGACGGCAGAAAGCAAACCACCTCCGAACACAGCAGCACGTGCTCATTTGAATTGCCAGTGAAGCCCAGATAACACTGAACAAGCCATCGTCTGGTCAGTCTGGCCGGACGTTCCTAATTCTTTCTTGCTATTAGGATTTTTCTTTTTTTTATTCGAAATCACCAAATGGCCCGCTGAGCGAAAAAGCCGGCGTCTGGACAAGTGAAAAACGGGACCTAGATTACCATTAACTATGATGCCACGTCACGAGCGCGCCTCGACGGAGCAGATTGGGCGAAAGGGAAAACCTGCTGTGCGGATAGCGCGCCAGGTGTTGCGTGGGGGCATCGCCGCCCTCGCTCTCGGACGCTTGTGTTATCTGCGCGTTCCTTGTGTGCGCGAGCTCTTGCTTGCGTTCAAACTGCGCCTCCGATAAGGCCAAATCAAAATGCGCCAAGCCAAGCGTCTCAATGTGCTCGCCTGACCGCGAGGAGTTCACAACTCGAACGGCCGCTCATCGGTGTTCAAGTGGACATTAATGCTTTCGCATTCACAACTCATAAGAAGTGCTTAGGTGTCCTCGGATTTTTTCGGCAAAAAAGAATTCATGTGCGTCACGCTAATGAAAAAGAAACGTTGAGAAATGCAAACACTCCTTGGAGTACCTGTCTTGTTAAGTTATAAAGCAATACAATACTTCTTACGGGGAGCATATTCCTTATCTTATGGTTATATCAACGGTAAAGAACGCCGTCGGCTGTACTTATGCTTATTCGCTGTCAAATTCATTTTGAAGGAACATCATTAATTTTCATAGAACCAACAATTTCTTTATGACACAGCCTATAGGTGTACATCTAATGGTCTGCATTAAATAAAATATTAGCTCTGTTTTAATAGATATTTTATGCCTTTATGGTCCGTGGCTGCTCGTCTTCAGACCTGCAAGCGCTTCATTAGCTTTTTTTTTATTATCTCTTTCGAACGTATCTATGACTAAAACGCACGTGTAGTCCAGTGTAAGAAATGAAGAAACTATATTGTTAATACTACCCACAGTAACGCCATCGGATGTTGTTTGGTCACCATGCGATAACGTTGTTGTACGTGCATTAACTGTTTTGCTCCTTCTGCTGAAAGCAAATGCAGTGAAGTGACATATGCGTCTGGGCATCTGATTTGACACGTCCTCAGGTGCGTACAAAGCTAAAGAATTCTGTGACGTTGATGTCGACAAACATTAGCTAACAAGGCCTCAAGATCTCCCCAGAAAAATGCGCGTTAATCGCGTTTAGCCGGAAGCCAATGACTTCGTACGCCATATCTATCAACGGACAAAATATCTCTTGTGTCCCGAAGCACAGATTCTTAGGGGTAATCAACGACCATGACCTCCGCTGGAGTCCTCACGTGGCCTACATAAAGAAAAGCGCCTGACAGTCATTTCTAATCTGTTCAAACTTCTTGGAGCAAAAACCTGGGGTACTTTAGTACATACGATGATGCAACTGTATAGGACGCTCTTCCTAGGGTTTCTGCGATACAGCTTACCAGTGCTGACCAATAAGTGCAGAGATAACATTTGTACAATCGAAAGTGCTCGGGCTCAGGTAGGGTTTGTCTGCGGTTTCTGCGATGTACCTCCACGGCAGAAAATATTGGAATTGCCCGTGAGTATCGATCTACGACTCACATTGTTATGGAAGCGCTCAGAGAACACGTCAGGCACCTTGCTCGCGCCCCTTTCCACCATCTCGCCTCACTGCAAGACGACCGACCACGTGCGCCTCTTTGTCAGACGATACTGCCTTATCATGTACACTTTCCATCACTTTGCGCCGCTGCAGTGAGAGTTTTGTTTCCCCTTTGGTGCTTGGCTCAGCCACACGTTCGACTGACAGTACCGGGACTTCGAAAGAAGGCACAACTCTCAAACGACATTCGTTGCTCTTGCTGTACGAAAAATACAACGAATATGCCCATCTGTACACTGATGCTTCAAGCACCATGGATGAATCTGCTGAATCAGTAATTTTTGCTACGAAGATCACCACCGTAAAGTTTAAGACATTTCATTAGACGACATCGACAGCCGCGGAGCTTGCATCCCTTCGTAGCGCACTTCGTGTGATTCGTGAGGCGCCACCACAAAAATTGAGTGTTTTTGAGTGACTCTAAGGCAGCTCTACATTGATTGCTTTCCGCCTTACGCTATGGACTTTACGAACAACCAGTTCTACAAATCCTAGAGCTCCTTCATCGACTCTTCAAGCAAGGACACGACGTCACATTTCAGTGGCTCCCTAGTCACTGTGGCCTAATGCGCAACGTCGATGAAGCTGCTCGATCTGCTCATGAAGAGGACGTGCAGGAACCGATATCGCTGTCAAGAACAAACGGAGCGGCGAAACTTGGAGTGCTTGCGAATGATTCTACACAGTCGTCGTGGAACACACCTAGTTTCCAGCACAGACGTCTACATCAACTGGACCCGTGTCTTCGACTTCGTCCTCCGCCTAGACTATCCCACACGAGACAACAGTACTTTGCCGACTGTGGCTTGGCATCGCTTCTACAAAAAATCATTTGGTTTCAACATTAAAAGGGATGATAGCGCTGCATGGGCCCTCGGCGGCAGCGAGAAAACTATTCAGCGCGTCCATTGCCGTTGCCCTGCGCACACAGGCAGTCACTCGCGACCGCACTGACCCGTCTTGACGACCGGCCGCTTTCGAAGCCGACAATCCTGGAACGCCGATCTGTACAATCGTCACACCACTAGTCAGCCAAGGCACTCTCGAAGTTTTTACGTTGGAGTGGCCTATTAGGGGTACGATAGTTCTCACGAACGTTTCACGCCTCCACTATTTTATTAACCGCCTTTTCTATTTCTCCGCTATTTTTCCCGCCTTTCTTTTCCCCATGACTCTTTCCCCAGTGCTGAGTGGCAAACCAGAAGTCTTTCGGTTAACCTCGCTGCCTTTGCCAGCCCATTTCTCACGCTCTCTCTCTGCCAGAAGACTATGTGCATAGGTATACAAAACTACATATGTAACTGGGCCACCTGTTCAAGAACCAAGGAGTAGCCGGCCGTGCTGTCTCGTGGAACCCAGTAGTGAGATAGAAATAATCACGTGTTATTTCTGAGGGCTGAGTTTCGTGAGTCACGTACGCTTGAAGCAGCGCGCGTGATATGCAATGGATGCTATATTTGTTCAGTTTCGAATGAAATGTATGCGATTTATTGATTCCCCTTTTAAATAAAAAAAATTCAACGACACAGAAAAGAAAGATTACATAGGGCAAGAACACAATAAAGCGCGACAGTGTTCCTTTTGATAATATGCTTTCGTTTCGTTACTTCGAATGTCACGATTGATGAAACAAGGAGTTTAGCGAAAACTCGCTTGGTCGGGTTCACTCATAGTCAAGGGCAAAACGAACGCCAACCAAAAACACTAAAAGAAAAGGAGCCAATTGGTTCCTTTTCTTTCAGTGTTCTTGGTCCGCGTCCGTTTTACCCTTGACAGTTTATTGATAAGACGAATGTAGAGAAAGAAACCGTACAAATGCGCCAGAAGGCGGGATTTCTGTCATAAGGCAATGGAACACGAAGAAGCAATGGTTGAAAATAAGAATCCTATTACCGGTGCTGTCGTAAAACGGGGCCATGTCGCATTACCGACATGGCGACCTCCACCGAAGTCTTGTTTCGTTGCATGGCTAAAGAATTATGCGGCTAAGCCGAGCTCGCTGTAGAACAGCCTGCGCTCGCTCACCCGTCCGGGGGCGTCCTCCTCTTGAGGGGGGCGCCTTCCTTGGCGTCCGGCTGAAAGATCTCGAACGGCTCTCCGCCCGGCTGGTCCAGCACCAGCTGCTCGTGCTGCCGCAGGTACTGCGCGGGGCTCTGCTTGGCGGCTCGCGCGTAGTGCACCAGCTCCGTCTGCAGCAGCGGCAGGTGCGACTGCGAGCACCGAGCGCGCCAGACAACACCGTGTCAGTGGCGGGCTTCCGCGAATTCTGCCCAGTGCGCGTCGACAGAGCTTTCGTCACCGTGAGATTGTCGCCGTACTCGATGTCGGCGCACTGTCACCTCGCCCCCCAACCCCTCATTCCGGTACTCATGGCAGGTTCCTTCAATGAGAATTTTCTTCCTGGAATCCTAAGTTTTCTCTTACGGAGAACGTTTATAAAACGACAAGGCTATGAACGCGTTATTCTTTAAATATATTTACCTAGACACACATCCTTCTCAGCGCAGGCGGAAAGTTGTTTCCAAAATGATAAGCCAAAAATAGTTGAGGGCGGATGTGTGTTCAAGCTTCAGCTAAGTATATAGTATAATCGCAGACATTTACATTTTGAGAGTGATGCTTACGCTTATCGGGACTCATCGCTGTTTTTGCGCACGGGATAAATATCGATTAGCGTTGAAAAATTAATCAAATAGTACTCGGTTGGCGGTGGCATCTCCGAGTGCACAAATGAAAACTCGAACATCCTGCGAGGAAATACTCTTCGTCGATTATTTCTGGCAAAAAAAGGAGTTCTTCCGTTAACTCTTTCTATATTTAAAAACATAATGTATCAAGCCGGTATTGTGTTTTTGTGAAAGCGCACAGGTATTTTTTAAAACGTTTGTTCTTTAGTTGACTGCCACAAGGATAACTACAAAAACACGAGGCGTGCCTCATTGATGCCAAGACATGGCGATATAAACCGCCATTGCAAACAATGTTCATACGGAGAAGCCACGTCGTTGCGCAAATCCCCTCGATGCTCCATAATATCAAATTTCCTATTTAACGCGTGGCATTGCGCTCTGAACAAAGCGCGTCGCCAATTTCAAACTACGAATTTTTCTCTCTTCCCGCTGCACCCTGGTCGCAGTCCGTGCACTTATGCTTAAGCTGGATCCACATGACGGACCGTTCCGTGCTCTGATGGGTCACGCAACGGCGAAACCGCACCTGATCAGGCTTCACGCACCATTCATACGACGGACCGAAACGCCGCGGGGTGGACCGACAGCACCCTGCTCTGTCGACAGATCGAGCGGGCGCGAAGAATGCCAAAGTTCTGATCAGTGTACAGGGCAAAAGCGCCTTTCTTCTCTCCAGAGCTACGCAGTCTGCGACACGGCGTGCCCACGGACCGCGTAAGCGGGCTCGCGTGACTCCGGGTGCGCGGGCCGGAACAGTAATTTCGTATGCCATGCGAATCGAGCTTTACGGGTGCGAAGTGAACGGACAAAGAGAAAAAAGAAAGAGACAGAAAAAAAGTAAGGTAGCTGATGTAAGAAGATCGATTGTTTAGTCAACATTTAGTTAACGCTGCTTGGTGTGCAACTGTCATCAATGAACCGATCACTCCGGGTACGCGTAATATACTAGTGGTCAAAAACGAGTGGGACAGTCGTTGCATTGTTACTGTTCTTCAACTAGAGCCAGTATCGCCATTATAAGTCGTAGAAAACGCCGCGCATTCTTAGTAGTACAGTCCCACAGCAAACATTTGCTAACGCTATGTCTAGTTTTCATAATCCGAACAAATACCCGTGCTTATGGATAGTAAGTTTCAGCGAGTCCAGGTACACATCAAATTCCTCGTGTTGTTTACCGGAAAGTAACGGCAGCCTGAAGCTAGAAACAACACTGATCAAAACACGTTTCCACTAGCAAGCTGGGGATACACAGACGCAAACGACGTTTGCAATGCAGACGGCAGCCTAGATAGCCCGTCATTTCTGTTTCGCAGAAGCAAAGCTGAAACGGTGGTCGTTTGGATGGGTGTGTGTTGTGCATAAAGAAGCTCCCTAACCATTCGGCATGTAAATGAAAAATTTTTCTTGCTTTTACTTTTTGTCTTAATGACGGAGTGCAAGAGAACAGACTGGTGGGCTACTTGGTACTGCATAACTTCGCCCTGCCATCTTCTAGCCGCCTGGTTAGCTCAGATGGTAGAGCGGCTGCCCCGGAAAGGCGATGGTCCGGGGTTCGAGTCCCGGACCAGGACGAATTTTTTCTTCAACTGCGAGGCTTTTCTTTCGAGGAACCCGTACGGGTTTCGTTTGTAGCAATTGCTACGAACGGGTGGATGTCTGATTTCCCCTTTGTTAATTGAGGCAAAGCGCACAAAGAAAATCGAGACAGCGCCACTAACAACTGAATTTGCATTGCACATGGTTACCACATATATACCATCGTACAACAGGCCAATATCACAACTTAGATTCACTCTACAGGGGGCTACTGCGATAGAAACATGATTTCTTTTTTTGACGGCGACCACAGGTGGGCAACTTACAGATTTATCATTTCTAATAATTTCAAACGCCTCGGTGATCTCCCTAGTGACTTGATCTGGGTTCATAGACATCACTTTTGATTTGTTGAACAAGGGTTTACAGCCACAATGCGAGCAGTGCGCGGTTAGATGACCACTCTTTACCAGATTATTAACATTGCTCGAACGTTCCCGTAAGCGATCATTGAAGCACCTACCCGTCTGACCAATGTATTCCTTCCCACAGTCTAAAGGAATACGGTACACCACTCCTTCCATGCACGAAACAAGCGCTTCCCAGTGGTTTTTAGTTGTAGTAGCGCTGTGTCTTCGTTTCCTTCTCTTGTGCTGGTGTTTTTTCTTTCTTTTTTTTTTTGCGCTTTGCCTCAAGTTGGACGGAGTGCAGTCGACTCAAGTAAACGAAGCGACGTTACGATAACAAAATACTCAACAATAGGAATAGGGAGGCGTTATCGCAGCTGTCTACGTTCAACCTGTAGAAATATAGATGCCCCTGTCCTTACAACAAAACTGCTTTTCGCCCGTCGGCCAGCGTAAAATACTTGAAGGTGATCATGAAATTACTGCGATTATATCGACTGGTTTTGTTAATTTTCCTGTGCTACGTGCATACTCCTGCAATTGTGCTTCTTCGTGCGTATCTGTACTTCATCACTACAGCGTTTTTACTGTTTGCACCATTGGGGCACCACTTGCAATAAAAAAGTGCTTATGAATGTAATACCAAATTATTACTACTATTCTTTGCAACTTTTTCGCTGGCTGTTCACGACAAGGGGTTTCCAGCGTCACGGCGAGACGTCAACACCGCCTTATCTTTACGTAAAGAATAAGAGTAAGACTCGTGTTACATATAAATACACTGCCAATAAGCAACAGTGTGCACGGCGTAAGTGCATATTACGTTATTAAGGAGTACCTAAGCGGTCTATTAAACGAGCAAACAGCAAGAGTGTCCATTCGAGCTTTCGAATGTCAATCGGCTGCCAACGGTACACCCTTTCTGGCCGCAATATTTTACTGAGCTTTCTTTCATACGACTGTAAGTGACGGTCATGCAGAATATTGCTTGCTTGTTTGGGCTAAGAAAAACTAAAAAGGCACATTTCAGTTGCGTCATTAGAAAAGTAACCATGAAACTACGTATAGAAAGGAGTAATGAGAACAAAAGCAAGAACAAACTTTACCTTTAGGAATGGAACCACGAAGGGGCGCAACGGGTAATTCGTGATGTCTTGAATGCTGTGGTGGAAGTCTTCGATGGATATCGTGGAACTCTGTTGGAGAGGGAAGTTGTTTGAGTAATCGGGCGCTACCTAGCGCACGTGTACACGTCGCATAAGAAAGCGCATATATATATCATTACGAGTTCGCTCGTCAAAAGTTCAAATTTGGCTTAGCTGAACAAGAGGCTGATGACATTCGTATAGGTTAATGGCAGGGAGCTGAAAGGCGCAGAAATAATGGTCTCATTATTCAAGTGTGTTCCGTCTGCAGATGGATTGTATAAAAGCATAAAGATACCTGTAGATTTTTATTTCCGCAAAACTAGCTAAGGCAAGGCAGCTTGCCTATACAGGGTAGATTAGACTGATAAGAAACGTTTGCGTTCAAAGCAAACTTCACGTATTTCTTCAACGAGAGCAACAGATTGCGAATATCAGCTTCTTCTAATACGAATAGAATACGAAACGAATACGAATCGATTGCGAATAGCAAAGATCGAATATAGAATCGAATATTCAAGGGCAAGTGCAAATATTCACACCAAAAATATTCATTTTGGTATAATTATGGATCATGTCTGTACTGGTTACTACAGATAAGATCAGCTGACTGCCAGAGACAAATGATCTGTTTTAAACATAAAAAAACTGCACGAATTTCCTCTTAACAGCTTCGACGCCTGGTTTATGCTTTATGATAAGCTTTCTAAGAGAGCTAAATAAATGGTTGCTGAAAAAGAAGAAGTTATGGGGGAAAAAAGTAGTCATGGACTTGTGCACCGCAGACACATGTAAAAAGACTGATCTGCAAGGAAAAGATCGCAGATTGTAGTGTAAAAGATGAAACTGCCACACGACTGCACTTCCAAAAACAGTAAATCATACAAAAGTAGCAGGTTGTCATGTAGGCTTCCGCCGCGAAACCAAAACCAAAGCTTGCATTGGTAATTTTGTTTTTGCATTGCTGCGAAAGCTTTTGTCCTTGTTTCTCTCCTGATGATTTGCGATACTTTCTTTAGGAAACGGGGAATAGTAACCATATTTTAGCATTCGGTTGTGCCGAAATTTTTTGGTTAGGGTGAAATACTCGAAAATACCAAATAGCTATTCGATTCGTATTCGCCACTTGGAATATTCGCCCACCCCTACTATGGAGCCTTCTTTCGTGCTTACCACAAGTCCTAGAATGAGGCCGTGAACCCGCTCTCCGACGTCTGGCGAAACGTCACTCGCAAATTGCTGCAGAGTTGTCAGGAACCTTTTCACTTTGCTTAGCTGCCGTGCTCCTGTAAGCAAAATAAAAAATAAATAAATATATATATATGAAATGAAATGAAATTGATTTATTAATTATAGAACAGGTTATAATAATAATATACAGAAGGAGGTCCCATAGTCAGACTGTATCAGGACCTCCTGTTATTTATAAATATGCGTATTCTAAAGCAACGAGGAGAACTACATTAAAATCATATATAAGGAAACATGGAAGAAAGTAAGTACTGGAGAATGCAAAACAAGATTAGGAGTTACAATAAATCTAACGAAGGAAATTATACAATTGCAAGGAGCAAATGCAGCAAACCTAAATGAACTAAACGAATTTGACAGTAACGGACAAAAATGTTACACAAACATGCAATACAAACAATATCAATAAAAAAAGAATTTCAGAAATATACATGACTATAAATGCAACAATAGAAACAACAAAAAGAACTTCAAGATATGCATGACCATTAATAAAAAAGAAATGTATCAGAACAGCGGAATATTTGATCTAATAAGGGTGAAGAAAGAAAAAGAAAAAAGAAGAAAAAAGTTCAATATTAAAAAGTGTTCAATATTTTCTGTTAGAAGGAAATTCTTCAGATGTTTTTTTTTTTTTTAAATATGGATGTTGAACGTGAAGTTTTGACGCAAGGTGGTACGGAATTCCAAAATGAAAAAAAGCTGCAAAATGAAATGATTGTTTGCCATAGTTGGTGCGCACCTGAGGTAAAATGAGATTATTGTTTAAAGCAAATCTAGTGACATTAGCGTTTATCAGGCATGTTTTAGGAATTATACATGCAGGTACTTGATTATTCAATAACTTAAAAATAATTATGTCCAAATTATACAACACAGTTTCTTTGACAGACAGAATGTTATTAGAGTGTAGCAACGGGAGAGTGCTAGTATTATAGGGACTAGAGGTGACTATCCTAATTGCTTGGTTTTGCAAAGTTTGCAGTGAACTGAGGTGAGTATTATATGTATTTGCCCAACATATTAACGAGTAGTTAATGTGTGAGTGTATAAAAGCGTAATATAGCGAGACAAGTGTAGCACGGTTAAAGCATTGGCGGGCTCTAATCAGTAACCGAATGCCGCAAGCAACTTTCTTTTTAATATTCTAGACATGATAATGAAACTTGAGGTTAGAGTCTAGTTCTACCCCTAAGAATGAGCAATGAGTGCTAGAAGGAATTAAATGGGAACCAAGATTCAGCAATGGAACTGAACAAGATGGTTTCGGGGGGGAATTAAATACAATAAACTTGGTTTTCGAGAGATTGACAACAAGATTATTATTTATACACCAGTTTGTAACCTTAGCGAAGTCATTATTGAGTTTAGTAAAAAGGACGAAATATTTTTATCGTAGTTAATAATGGTTGTGTCGTCGGCGTACAATACACAGTGTGAGGATGTTAGACAGTCAGGCAGATCGTTAAAAAGCAGATAAAAATAATAAAGGTCCAAGAATAGAACCCTGTGGTACTCCTAAGTTAGCAACCTTAGATTCGGAAAAAAAAAAAAAAAACCTTAGACATCTTAACTATGTTATGTCTATCCTGCAGATATGCTCGTAGTAACATTAGTAGTGCTGGCCCAGTTATGCCTATAGCTTCCGACTTTAAAAACAAGATATGATTGTTAATAGTGTCCAAAGCTTTCGTAAGATCAATAAAAACTGAACCGGCAAAATACCCTTTATCAATAGCTTCCTTTAAGCGGTCCGCTAGGGGGACAAAAGCAAGGTCGGTCGAATAGCCAGGACGAAAACCACACTGAGAGTTGGAAAGAATATTACATTTAGACAGGTAATTGGTTAATAGAGTAACAGTCAACTTTTCAATCACTTTACTAAAGCATGGCAGTATACATATTGGGCGGTAATTTGTTGGTTAAAGAACGATCGCCTCCCTTAAAAACTGGAATTACATTTGCTCGTTTCAGCTCATGATGGAAGAATGCCGGTGCTGAATATTAAATTGATAATAAAACATAAAACATAAAACATCACATATGGGATGAGCAACTAGTTTGATGTCACTAGGATGAATATTATCAAGACCGGCGCTGGTTACTTACAGCGTGCGAATATATATATATATATATATATATATATATATATATATATATATATATATATATATATATATATATATATATATATATATATATATATGTATATATATGAGAAAAAAACAAATGCGGGGCGAAAATAGCGTTCCCTGTCGTATTTCTCGCTTCTTTATTGTTTCATTCTGAATGCTCGTTCTGTTACTGAACGACACTTAACGAATTACCGGCGTTAACATTTTAATCGCTTTTGTCCTTCAGCCGATTGGCTGATTCAACGGGCTTTTCATTTCTGGACTGCGAGCGGCGCCGTAGAGGAGCGTTCCGTATTAATTTTCGGATACGCTACTCCGGAAACAATTAATAGCTGGCAATATTATGCGGGAGTAACAGATCGCTATACAGGCTCGAGTCCATTTTCGTGATTTCTCGCACTTCCCGATGGATGCAATGCGTCTACGGTGCTTGTGCGCAATAAAACATTAACTTAGAATCTGGCATATTACGCGCCCAAAAACCCACGATCCAATTATGAGGTCCACCGTACAGTTGGGGACTCCTGATTAATTCTGACGCCATGGGGTTTCTCTAACCTGCACCTAATGCATGGTACACGCGAGCATCTTTGCATTCCCCCCACCCCTCCCATTCTCAGACCATTCCCCAGACCATTCTATAGCAGTGGATTTGAGCGCTGACTGCATGGTCGGTCGAAGTGGCGTTCTTAAAAGGTTCGCTTACCGAGCACGACGCCGGAAGGGGCCTCCACGAGGCCGCTGACAGAAGCGATGTTGGCCGAGCCCCCGGACACGTTGGAGGCGGCCGTCGACGAAGAGACGCCCGTGGAACCGGACCCATGGTTCGAGTCTGATGGCGGTGACAGCGACCGCACCGCCGCAGGATTCGGGCACACGGGCACCGGGTTGCCCGCGTTGCAAGGCGGCGAGTGAGCTCCGTTGACGCCTGCACAGCAGGGGAGCAGCTTGAAAGAAGCCGCTATCATAGGCACCTGGCGGTAGGCGACTGCTTGCGTGGTCGTGTAACGCCTTTAGGCGAGGAAAGTTTCGACCTCTATGTCACTTCTTACGAGTAAATCTCTTTTTGGTGGCGTAGAATGGCATGGCCTGTGACAAGACGAATATGTCCACTCCTGAATAAATAAATCTTTTTTTCTTTTTTTATGCAGAAAGAATGAAAAAGAAACTCTTTACAACAGAGAATGGAGACATCTTCATGGCCATACGCCTAGCATATACTCCATATGACGCGCATGATGCATAAAGTGGCCATTTACGTACAGGCACGAAGTATACTGCATCCGTCATATCTGGCTCGAACACGTCCAACGCTACATTTTGCTTCTCCTGGGCATGAAGCACGGAGATTTCTCGTTGAGGCGCCTTGAATGTGCTAGCTTAACGCGCCTTCCTTCCTAAGCATATGACATTTGCTCCTTAGGGCCTGCGTTTCTTAAAGTTAAGCCACTAGAGAGCTGTCTTCATTGTTCAACTTAAAGCTGACGGTTGCTGTACACGAACACAACGTACAGTACGTAACGTACACAAGCACAATGAACTGAACTGGTGCACAAGCGCCATAAAAGTACGAAAGCATAGTGAATTGAAGCAACGTTAAGACTTCGAGCAATGCTTTTGTCAAAATTGCAGTCAGATCTTAAATAGAGGAATGCGAACTCCATTCCTGTTTGCTTCACTTGCATATTCAACACAAAAGGCTATACAAAAGGCGACCAATGTTTATAATAAAACAGTGGCGAAAGGACGCCTGGTCGAGCATGTAAAAAGAAATATCTAACGTGCCTGAGCTCGCATACCACCTGTAATGCTCAGGAAGCGTAGCCTTCCGCACTTTACATGTAGTCACATGCATTTACCCATCATTGTGACCCTCTGTCATTACCGGACGGCAATTAACACATGCCCAGATCGTCCCACAAAGGTGTCCGTCTTCCATGAAAGAGGAAACACCACATTTTAGTCGCGGACTGTTATAGTCGTATTTGAACAAATATCATGGCGGTGAGATTATGTTTCCTCTCCTGAATTCACTACGACAGGGTATAGTGGGTGTTTTGCGTGAGCAGCTCATATACATAGAAAACGTTTGGATTGGTATCAGCTGTCCGAGGTGTGTTGCTAATGCACGCAGAATACAAGATGTGCGATCACAAACGAGTTTACGTTGCCCAGAGTTGTAACGCGATAGCGTTAAGGAGCTCGTGTCGCAGAAAAGCCGGTGTCGGTGGCGTTGGCCATGAGCGATAAATCCCGGGAGGCACTTCATGAATAAGAAACAACTTGCAAGATGGGCTGGGTGGGAATCGAACCACGGTCTCCGGAGTGTGAGACGGAGACGCTACCACTCAGCCACAAGTTCGATGCTTTAACGCGGTACAAAAGCGCCTCTAGTCAATACGGTGTTGCCTTAGAAACGAGCTGTAGAAAGTTATACTGTGGTGTATATCGGTAATTATGAACATGTAACTTACAGAAGTCGCAGTTACACGAGTAGCGAAGTGCGTTTCCGCTACATTTCTTCTGCGCTTTCCGCACACGCAGAGCGATCTTGCGGCAAACACAGAAGACCCCCTCCTCTCAATGTACGGCGCTGCCCCGACAGGTGGCGCGCCACGCGCGCAGATAATACAAATATCTCGGGGTATGGATAAACAAAGGGCAGATGTACACGGAAAAGCACGAACAGTCTAACATAGCAAAAGGGCGAAGAGATGCCGGGATAATGAAACATAAGGCATTGTGGGGGTACAACAGGTATGAGGTACTGAGAGGTATTTGGAAGGGAGTAATGATGCCGGGGCTTACTTTCGGGAATGCGGTCCTCTGTTTAAGGGCAGATGTTCAGTCGAGACTAGAAGTAAATCAGAGAGCTGTGTGAAGGTTAGCACTAGGTGCCCACGGGAAAACCACAAACGAAGCAGTACAGGGAGTTATGGGCTGGACATCGTTCGAAGCACGGGAAGCTCAGAGTAAAATCCTCTACGAAAAACGTCTGAGAAAATTGGACGATAACAGGTGGGCAGCTAAGGTGTTTAAATACCTATACAAAAAGAGCGTTGACTCACAATGGCGGAAAAGAATTAGGAAGCTAACCAGTAAGTATGCCAGACACGAGGACGAAGAAAGACGGAGCATTAAACGACAGGTTAAAAATGCAGAAGGTAAAAATTCGATAAATTCAATGGAAAAGAAGCATAGTGTGGAACTATATCGATACTGGAAACAGCAGATCAGGAAGGAAGCGTTTTATGATAACTCAAGATGCAGTGCCCTACTCTTTGAAGCTAGATCAGGATGTCTTAGAACGCGGAGCTATCAAAAGAAATTTAACGAAGAAGAAGACACATGTACTGTGTGTGGTAAATATGTAGAAACAATGGAACACCTCATACTAAAATGTGATGGTATCAAGCGCGATGTCGATGCGGCCACAGTCACCCTTCCTGAGGCCCTAGGGTTCAGAGATGATAATAGTCATGTAAATAAATATGCGGTGGAAATTAACAAGAGGCGATTGGAGGGTTGGTGGCTCAAAAGCAGAGAGGTGGCATAAGGTTAAAAGGGAGGAACATTTATTTAAAGAAAATCGAGAAACTCAATAGCACGCAACACAGTTAAAAATAAAAATTAAAGGCAAAATAACAATCTGAGCATGGTGGCAACTGCCATCGCCCCGTTTCAAAGGGGACGCTCCTACCTTCCATCCATCCATCCGGGGCTGTGCGGGGACCGGTGCGAGGCGCGTCGCGGCCCGGACTTCCTCTCCCCTGACGACGCTTCACCGTGCTCCCTCACGGGTTGCAGAATCAAGCGTCCTTCCTTTCTTTAGATCACTATCGGTCTATCTCTCTGCCCGTGCCGATCACGACGTTTGGCTGGCGTACATAGTTTCCCCCTCCGAGACACCAGACACCGAGTATTTTGGTTCGTTCCGCTTGCTCAGGCGCACATTTCGTTGCCGCGCCGAACGCTGCGTTGCTCGACGCTCACCGCGTGATTGATTGGTGGGTGCAAAGTCCGATGCGGGGCGCCTCGTAAGTGATCTCTGCGGCGTAGTGCATTGTCTTACACCCCTTGGCGGGTCGACGGGAACGCTGTCGCGTTCCACTCTTGAAGGCGAAGCTTAAGCGTCCCCCAATTTTTTTTCTTGCTTTCGTTTGCGCACTTTCAAATGAAACATCACCCTTGACGACACCTTCCGGCTTAGTGCTCGCGCCACCTTACGTTCGCATTCTTCACAAACAATCGTGGATGGCGACTAGCAAAAGTGAGCTAACACTCACTGAGATAGGTGTCATACAGTATTTGAAGAGTTACTGCTTTGTTTCTCAGGCTGACAGACACCGTGATACCCTGTGTAAACGCCAACGACCATCTCTAGACCCACCCCACTGTTACCTTTAAAACGGAAACGAAAGGCATAGGACAAATAACTATATTGCCGAAAAGAATTCAATTTCCTTTCAGTGCTATAGAGAGGTTATCATGGCGCCTGATGGAACCCGTCTTACCTTTTTGTATTCGTCTGTTTTGCGCCGTTGATTTCCCTAAAACTTACCTTCTATCAACTTACGATAAGGCGGTTGCCGTCAATCACTTACTATGAAGGCTACTTCTGTCAGTTACATTGAGGCGTGATGTAGAGAGGCTCTCATCTTGAACGCATACGCAGGATACATAGGGGACGAGGTCACTCAACTGGCTACAAGAGTTCCTTCCTTTGTGGTTGAAAGAATGCTTTTGCTTTTGAGGCATCCACCTGAACGGCTCTGCTAAGAACAAAAGCGCGAGTCCGCATAATGGTAGCTTGGACTTGTGCGTGGTTTGTTTACAAAACGAGGCTCGTAAGACTAAGAAAGTAAAAAGAAAATTCGATTGTGGTTTGTGATTGAAAGCATGCACATGCACAGATGGCCGCACCATAGCAATCACACGTAGGAAACGCAATCCCAGCCCCTTCTCTTGTTTTTCTCCGATATCCATTATAGATATTTCATCTATATTATAAGATTAGCCCTTCCCACAATCCCACACTGCAAGAAGGTGATAAGCCCGGTTTTCAAACTCCTCCTCAGCGTAGATGAATGCCTAGATATGTAAATTGCACGGTACAAAAAAGACAAAAAGGAAAGGAAAGAAATAGAGAAACAAAACTAAGCACGCATTTGTATACTCTCACATCATATATGCTGAGAACCATATACAGGGTGCCCCCCCCCCCCTCCCCATATTTTTTTAGTTGCACCAATCTTTTTTAAATTGTCTGTAGCAGACAGCACAATTGTAGCCCTTGATCGAAATTACCCAGTGAGGCGGCCACTACTTCTAGAAGAAATCAAAACGCTTAATTGAATAATTAACATAATCGCGCTAATTATTTTTGTAACTAATTACTTTTTCATTCATTAATTTTCACCTTAAAGGCCCGGAGGCGTTACATAAGGTAAGGCTTTAATCCTTGCGACAATGTCAGAACCAATGAATAGAACTGCAAAAGAAAAAACAACAAACAAAAACAAGCCAAAAACAATTGTGAAAAAAGGGAAACATCGTGTTGGAGTAAGGGTGGGTAGCATCAGTAATTAAGCAATTTGGCTATTTAACACTTCACTGAACGATTTACGGTCAGTGCATGAGACGATGTTTTGTGAGAGGCTGTTCCAATTGGTTATTGCGTCAGGGAAGAATGAAGTGTTCATGGCAGAAGATCGGGTGATAATGCGTTCTATAAGACGAGTGTGGCTTAAGCAGGAAGCTGTACGTGAGGGTGGATTTAACAGGGAATGCCATGAGGGCGGATGGTAATAAAAGGTGTGAAGCAAGCAGAGACGAGAGATGATACGGTGGGAGGCAAGTGATGGTAGTTTAAGTGCGCATTTTAGTGCGGTTATGCTGGTTTCATGAGGGTAATTGGAAGTTATAAACCAAGCAGCGCGATGTTGTATTGCTTCTATGTCACAGGTAAGATATGATTAAGAAGGGTGCGAGATAAATGACGCATATTCTAACTGCGGACGTACGAAAGTTAGATATGCTAGCTTTTTTTTATTTGGGGTGATGCGGTTTTCAGGTTACGTTTTAAATGTCCAAGGGTGCCTGAAGCATTAGAACAGATGGTGTCAGTATGTGTTAACCACGATAGTGTCGATGTCATGTGAACGCCGAGGTATTTGTAAGAGAGGGCATGATTGATAGGAGCAGAATTCATTGCGTAGGTGTGACTGGTTAAGCTGTGGTGGCGGATGTATGACAGAGCTTTGCACTTAGTTGGATTAAGCGGCATGAACCATTTCTCGAACCACACTGCGATGAAATCGACATCCTTTTGCAGTGCGGTGATGTCATTCGAGCCTTCGATAGGGGAATATATGACACAGCCTTCCGCGAAAAGACGTAATTTATTCTTACTGTTAGCAGGTAAGTCACTGATGTAGATGAGGAAAAGTAGAGGCGATAAACCAGCGCCTTGTGGCACACCCGATGTTACGTTGCGAAGGGATGAATTATGGTTATTTGCAGAGGTAAAACTGTGCACGTCCTTTTAAGAAGTGTTCAAGCCAGGAAAGCAAGCTATGTGGGATTCCGATAGATGCGAGTTTTTGAAGCAGGTGATTGTGGGCACTTATTTCAATCTGCGAATTGCAGATATAGTGCGCTTGCAAGACATATGGACTTGGAACGAATTCTGAGGATGGCACCGCTTTCGAGATATGCGCCGTCAAACTTACGGTAAAAAAACACTGTTGTTCCACTTACGTTTTTAAGAAAACGCTCTTAAAAGCGTTGAAGTTCAAAATTAGCTGAAACACCGATGCATTTCGTCGGACGCATTAAAAATTAATATCTCGAAAATGTCGTAGTCCTGAGAAATCGTTTTAAGTCGATATGCCTTGCATGCTCACCAGCTACAATTTTTAGGTTGAAAAATGTGCCGTAATGTAATTTATTAAAATGTTAATTATCTTATTATGTTAATTACTCAATTAAGCATTTTGATTTCTCTTAGAAGCAGTGGTCGCCTCATCGTGTAATTTAGTTCAAGGGTTAGAAATGTTCTGTCCGCCACAAGCACTTTCTTAAAATTTGGTGCGTGATGGTGACGATGATTTATTGACATCCCATCTGAAACGGGGTGGTGACAAACAGTCACCTAGCCTGCTTGAGTTAATCAGGTGTGCTATACCTGCTTTTTGTATACATTTTTACATTTTTACATTTTTAGCAGCTTTGTGTGCATCTTTTTAACCTTTTCTTTTTCTTCCGCAAAACTTCTCTATTCACCTTGCATCGCTACCTATGCCTGTCACGGATCCGGTGGTAGCATCGTCTTCTCAGCTTTTTTTCCACCAGCTCTCAAAACGTCCTCGCAGCAGGCACATGCCTCATCTTGTTGCGAATATTTGCTCGGTTATGTTTTTGTCCTTAAGCAACACTCTCGAGCCTCAAATAGCAAGGCACTGACTGCCCTTTACGTTGTCCCACAGTTTTTCCATTCTAGTTTCCTGCTTCTCATTCTTATATATCTCCATGGTCATTTTCTTTTTTCCATTCTTTGCATCCACTTCGCTGCCTGTTTCTCTAACTTCCTTTCTGTTGACTCTCGGTTGTCTGTTAACACCTTCAGTTACCCTGCATACTTGGTTGCCAACTTGCTTGACCTCTTCCTCCATTCTGTGTCCACGCTTTTCAGGTACAGATACTTGTGCACCTTAGCCACCTATTTATTTTCATCCATGTTCCTGAGCCTTTCTTCAAAACAAATTTTGCTCCGCGCTTCTCTGACTTCAAAAGAGGCTCAAACCATGTCACCGTGCACTGCCTCATTTGTGGTTTTGCCGTGGACTCCCAAAGCCAACCGGACTACCAATCTTTGATTAACTTCCGACCCCGACAAGATATCCGACTTCAAGCACCGAATGGCATGTGCGAACGTCAGCGCTGACGCCATTACTCCTTTACAGATTCCACGCCCTGCAACATATTTATTGTGGCCCCAAAGGGCTCTATGTTTCATTATTGCTCTATTCCACATGCCCTTTATATTCAGATTATCTTGATGGGTGCTTGAGTAAGTCTTTCCTTCCTTTATGTATACGCCGAGGTATTTATATTGCTTGACTATGGGTATGACTTGCTGTTTAATAGATTCTTCGTCTCTTCATTGAAGATCATCATTCTACTTAATGAAGTGTTAAAGTGCGATGAGGTATTGCTTGACTGTGGGTATGACTTGCTGTTGAACTGGTACAGCCTAATTACTCGTCTTTTCGTTAAAGATCATAACTCATTCATTAATGTTCAGCTAGAAAAAAAAAAAAAAACACACACCCGGTATAACAATTCACGGCAACAATGTGCCGAGCATTGAGTGCGCTGTCGATGTCGGTCTGTCATGCCTGTTTGTACACTGCAACCGAAGGACATATTCAAGAACGCACTCTTCAGTGCTTAAAAATATTTGGGTAGTTGACAACATGACTAATTCGTTTCAGACCAAGAGATGGTCGTGGAAGTTGCAAACGCGCTTCCCGTCAAAGTACGGGTGCGAGTTTAGGCATGCAGCCAGAATTTTCTGCGGCTCACGAGCGACACCTGCTCGAACGAAGATCGCAAAATGAGCGCAGCTGGCTCTTACTGTCGCGCGCTCGGATATAATAAATAAATAATTAAATAAATAAAAACAAAATGTCACTATCTAAGAAGCCAACTTATACTGCAAGGAACAGCTGCAGCTTGAAGACGAAAATAAAAATTATTGACTTCGTTTTCCCTTATCCACGATCGCTCTGAAGAGAGGTTCGCTCACGCTTCTGAGCAACAACACAATAGGTTTCGAGGAACAGCTGTGGGAGCGCTCGAGTGACTTGTACAGCAACGTCGATTTGCTTCACGACTTCTTTTTTTTTTTTTTCACTTTTTTCAATATGCCTATACAACAGCTAACCAATGACCATGAAATCACCCAAAGTCTGCCGACGAACTGAGTTGCTTTGGTTGGTTCAAGTGAAGATGATCAGCGAAAACTGGGCCGCTATTTTGTAGCGATGCCTTATGCCTTATTCTATGCTATTCTTATCATCCACCACACACGGCCGCCTGATCCCGTTGATAATGTGGGCAGACCGTCGCTCTGACCACTGGCCAAGCGCGAAAAGCCTGAAAAAGCATAGAATCGGAAAAGGCATCGCGACAAAATACCGGCCCTGAAAACTCAACTGGCAAGGCGACAGAGAATTTGCCATACGCCGAAGCCGGTAGCGTATAGCTTAGATTTCTTTACTCGGCTCATTATTACCTACCGTCAGCTTCACATGCAAATGCGCTAATTCCGAAATGTAACTAACATGTATAACAAATGTATATAATAAATGTATATAATAAATGTAATATAATAAATGTATATAATATACAGCATAAAAATACTTCTCTTTTTTTTTTAATTGTTTGACAGATCGGAGTCTACTTCTAGGTATATCATATTCTAGCAAATTTCTATCCGAAGGCGCAATTTCTTTTCTTTTTTAGGTGATGATTTCATTATGTTGTTCACAGGAATAATTACTGGTTTACTGGGGGCTATCAACTTGACAGTTCACCTGTTTTTCTTGTAAAACCTATTGAATTCAGCATGTCATGATTCATGACTGTTTTTTGTTGTTGTTGTTGTTGTTGTGGTTTAAAATTACTGCACACAAATACAGGCGCAACTATAGCAGCGCTGTTATCATAAGATATATGACAACGCAATAAGTACCAACCATTACAGTAAGTTCACGTTGAGGAGCCTTGCCAAGTGGCGACGACCTACCTACAATAAAACGTAAATAAACTTAACGTAATTGTTGAAAATTTTACGCTTCAGAGGCAGAGTGACATACAAAATGCCACTGACACCCCCTGAATATCTGCGGTATGCTTTCTTTAATGTTCTAGAGCGTAGCTACGACAAGTTGTATGTTTGTACGAACTGAATATTTGCACAAATAATATCTTATAAAGGTGTAGGGATATTTTATTTTTCGGCAGTGCAGTATGAGTGATGATTGTGTTACCCTGAAATTTCTATCAATAATTGTTCTTGATGATAAATTAACAGTACGCTGCTTACCAGCGCACACAAGCGTGCGGAGCAGGTTCGAAAACTGCGCGTAAATGGAAATTTATCCACCGAAATGACACTGGCATCCACCGCTTCAACCAGTGGCTCCAAAGTGCTGAAAAGTTGGCCCCCATGGCATCTAGCAAAGTGGGCTGCTCCTCCTGCTACATTTCGCTTTTATTAAACGCGCGTGAAAATCAAACGCTCACCTTGCATAGAGGAGACCTTGGGCAACTGTGTCGGGCTCAAAGGTTTGATGTCCTGAGGTGAGTCCGGCATTTTGCAGCCCTGATGCTGCGACGATGAACCGCCACTGCCCAGAGATGGCGTGGTGGTTGCGGCCAGATCTGCGAACATAAGAGGAGACAATCGTTGAACATGAACGGCAGATGGCTTTTGGTTGACAAAGTGTCGTCAGGCTGACTGCATCAAACGAAACTCTGACGCATCGTGAATTCCATCCATGCGGTGGCTTGCTGTTCGCACGCTTCAGAAGGCGTACCCAACCAATCAAATACAAACGCACTCATGGAAATAGAGCTTGCTCTCTTTTTACGTTTTGTTGTGGAAAACTCCACGTCTGCGAAACTGATGTTGAAATTATTTTAACTTAGCAGTATTCCGCAATGTCTGAAGCATTAAGATCATCGGCTATGGTGGTAAATGACTCAGTCACCAGCAGGAAATATCGATAAGGATAACACGTACTTAGCTCACTGACAACTAAACATGCTGCATATATATATATATATATATATATATATATATATATATTCTCACACTCACATCTTTTACAGAACATTGCGATGGACATAGCTAAAAAACAAGAACGCACACTTTTTATGTTGCAAGCCGCGCATTTCCCTGCCGAGGGTGTTTCGCAATCAGCCTCTTTCATTTTACCGTGCTGCCCTCTGCCACGCACCGCTGAAAACGTTTTGGAAGGATCCCGGGGCTTTCGCCGGTGGATTTGTGTACCTGCGCCCACGTTGAGTGCGCGTCGGTTGTGCATTTCGTGGATCGCGAATCATTATTAATGGCTTCTTCGGGGCAGCATGTCGTTCCTGATGCCATGTAGCACTCAATGACTACTGGGTGAGAAGGCCTGAGTGCGCTGTTCTGCAAACAGTGCAGCCGATAAAGGCAGGCTGAGTTCCGTTTGGCGGCACGGTTGCCTTGGAATTTGTCACTGATTTATGCACTTGGACATCACTTTTTGTATTGTTTTTACACATTATGTAGACGTTTCGAATATTCAAGAAGTATTCGAGCGCAGCCTTCTGCATCGGATTTATTAAAGCGGTGCACTTGTTTACATCGACATCTACAGTCGCAGGTCGTTGTTATCGTCAAATATTGTGGACCTTCGCTGATATAAAATAGTGTCAAAATGTAGCAAAATATGCATATCTGGGCATATGTGCTATGGTGTTACACCCTGAGACGAGTCAATATGAGCGGCCGAACCACTTAAATAACGGTAACTGTGATCCAGATATATTACGGGCTGTTAACTCATTCTCGCTTTTCTTTAACTCCATCATACTTACAGTTTTAGCGTGGCATAGAGCATTATTAGAAAAAACTGTGCTCGCATAAGTGCTCATTTGTAGGCCATGTTCTCTCACGAAAACGCGCGGATGCCATCGCTCACACGGCTTTGGTATAAATGAGCGAGGCGGTTGTTTATGCTGCTGTATACCGAATACACCGTCTCTTGTTTGCCGCTTGACGCAGAGGCAAACAGTTCATCTCTGAAATTGAGAAATGTGTCCGCAAAGCAACACGTACAGGGCCACCCATATACGTAGCGAAGCCTACAGGTACGGTGACGTAATGATGTTGGCACAGCACTGTTTCGCCGCTTACCGCTTATTGTGTACGCGTCGTGCGAAGTGGTGTAGCTGATTTCAAATCGCTAAGGCCAGAACTGAACTATAAAAGCAGTTTCGTTCGACCTAACTGCTTACATTTCAGTTCAGGTCCGCCGGTAGCGAGTGCACAAACTCGACGGCGCCAGGTTAACCTTCGCTGAACAGGATCGACATTGGCTCAAACTTCGTGGCCACGGCTTGAGAGGGTACGTTAAAGCTTGTGCATTTCAACTTGGTAGACGTGCTTGATTCATTTTGAGCACGATTAAAGCGAAGACGCTGTCGCTATTGTGTTGTCGGTTCGACTGCCGGTCGCGCGGGGTTCGGTCGAACGATGGTCGCCACGCTGATTTTCCCGGTGCCTTCGACAAGAAAGCCCGTCGCAGTACAACTCGCGCTCGTCGGTTACGTCGTTGTCGACGTGGTATGATAAAAAGGTTTCAGTGACGCACAATAGTCGGTAAACCATTGGAGTGAGCGTCTTGTCGGTCTCGTATCGAGCCAGTGTTGCCGCGCCTTACGAATACGTGCAGTCAGGAACGCGCTGCCACCACCAGCCAGTGAGGACCGACGCTGCAAAAAGACTTCGTCAGCAACGTGATGTACTTAAGTGTCGCCCAAGTGCAACGTCACCCGCCGTGGTTGCTCAGTGGCTATGGTGTTAGGCTGCTGAGCACGAGGTCGCGGGATCGAATCCCGGCCACGGCGGCCGCATTTCGATGGGGGCGAAATGCGAAAACACCCGTGTACTTAGCTTTAGGTGCACGTTAAAGAACCCCAGGTGGTCGAAATTTCCGCAGTCCCCCACTACGGCGTGCCTCATAATCAGAAAGTGGTTTTGGCACGTAAAACCCCATAACTTAACTTAAGTGCAACGTACGGGTTTTTCGTTAAGTTAGCGAGCCATTCATCAAAGGCGGCAACTACCTGGCTCACGGTGCAGTCCGGACAACTCGGACGATGCCCTGGCCGCTTTATCTTTTAAAGTGGAGTTGGGGTCTTACGCTACGGACGTTTTCGGCACCGCACCGACATCGAGCTACCAGTGGAGTTTCAACGCGGTACACGGCGCGAGCGTTTGCAGCAGCAGCGCGCGTCCGAGCGCTCCTTTTTTCGGGGGACTTCCGGGCGCGCGGCCACGCGTGCGACCCTTCCAAAACGTTTCGCGACTAATCCGCTAGGGCAGGGCGCATGCGCCGTCGCGCCATGAAAGAGGCGGATTCCGTGGCTTCCGGAAAAAGGCTATTTGAAAGAACCCAGGTGCGGTCTAAAGAGCACAATGTTTAAAGTGTTAGTGCTTCGTGCGATGTACGATCTACAGATTTATTTCAGATTTATTTCAGAGAATTACATGAATTATTACAAAAGTTTGCACACACAGTAGGAGGTCCCATGGTTCAAGAACCGTAGCTTAGAAACATTCAAGAAACGTCGACATTGTCTGGCAGACATAGGGATTATTGAGGTACGTGCTGGTAGCATAACAATGCACGCGCACGTGTATCGCCTGTGTTTCAACAACTCGGATGAAAAGCGGTGAACGACAAGGGTGAGGTGTGACAGCCGCAGCTGTTATAAACGAGCCTAATCACACTCGTGGTGAGGAGACCACATCACTGAAGCATATACGAATATTGTAGACTGAGTCTGGATTTGGCTTCTAAAATTTAGCGCTGACGCAATGTCGTCGGTGAATTCCAAAAGCTGTGTGTTCGTGGAAAATCCGGCGTTTGTGAGCGTTTCTTTCTAGGGTAACATTTATCATCTTTGCCTATGCTTCCGCCCCGTTGTCAGTCTAAACGCCGCACGCAACAGCCGCGTCCCATCAGGGAGGAGCTGTGCGCCGATCCTCACTCTCTTGCATGCGTTATCGTGCGAACGACAATTACAATTTGGAGTCGGATATCTCGGAGCGCAGACACGCTAGAAGAATTCTTCCAACTGATACTGTGTAGAAACACGACTGCCTCTAACTTTCAATACATACATACCCACTTACTGCAGACAACAAAAAGTTCATTATTCAATTTTAGTTAATTGGAATGCTGACAGCGATAATTATCATCTTACTTTGTGTCCCTCAGGCCACATAATTTATTTGCACAGGTGGTCTTAGCGTGCCTCCCAGTGCCTAATTTTAAGAAAACAATAAAGCTTAATTTTGAACACTCGGTATATGCTCGATATTTGTTGAACTATCGACTGGTGCTGAGAACGTTCAGAGTGAAATAATCAGATCTGTGTTTGGTGCCTGTGACGGTTATCGCAAATAATAGGTTGGCGACAATATCACAAAGCAACTGGCTCCTTCTAGTAGCTGCGCATACCTAAAACGATATGACAGATGCGACATGTTGCACATGGAAGCCACTGCACTGCGACAGGGAATTCAACATTGACTGTGCCGCTGTAACGCTGTGAGCGAATTGCGAGTATACGGAAGCACCGCCCCGAGGCGGTGCCACGCATTTCAGTAAGGGTTGTATATATATACTGCTGTGGCGAAAACAAAACTTATACACGTACTTCCAGAATATTTACCATTAGAACAACCAGCTGAGATCTAGCGTACTTAAAAGGAAAGAAGAAAAAAAAAAGCCCCACCGATTAAACAAGGCGGTTTCAAGAACGACGCCCAGCTGTTTTTTTTTTTTTTTTTTTCCTTTCAAGCCTTGCCACTTTGAGGGGGAAAAGAACAACAACAATAAAAATAATAGTAATACAGTGCATGTGATCCTAGCTCGCTGAATAACGAGTCCGAGGCCATAATACGGCCAAAACCTGACGGAAAGAAAAAGAAAGGTCATATGACATCCGGCTCAAGTTCAACATGTCCCAATGCTGAAGACGGAAATAGAAAAGCAGATGTTAAACAAAAAGACGCACGTTATTCACTGTCGGATCAATTGCAGCTGTTTTTCTTGCCTCCGCAGGCATCACGTAGAAGAACTAACTGTTCGCAGCAGTCGCATGCGCGAGGACATTGCTGTATCCCACATTCGCGACGAAACGGCCTACGTGGGCTGTTCTCTTTGAAGCTTGGTTTTCAACGTTGCTTGTTCGCGACTAGGTAACCCTTACAATAGAGTGGTATTTCCGAAGCGCACCGAGAAGGAATTCGGAGGGTCCCGCATATACAAACCACCTGCGCGAAGAACAAATGCCGTGTCAGTGCTCTTATCAGCCGACGATGCACTGTGAAGCCTGCGGCTGTCACACACTTCACACGTTATGCGCGAATGATAGAGAACGTGGCACGCTCCCTCGTGCTCTTAATAAGAGTGCGCACTGCTCGCATGTGAGCCGAAGTGACAACGCTGACATCAAGCGAAAGGGATCCGTTCTCTCTGGTGACTGCAATGTGCGCCTCTTCGCTAAAAGAGCGAAAAGATTGTCCTTGGTCTGCTCAAATTTGTGCAAGGTCAAAGGCTTGATTCCCAGGCTGTTCGTCCATACAGGAACTGCGCCTCACAGGCCGACGGCCTTCTCTAATAATTAACACTCTCTCTATCACGTTTGACCGGCGCCTGTACGTACACAAACCTTTCTAGCTTATTCGCTTTTCTAGCTTATTAGCTGCAAGCGAAGCTTTGACCTGGCGTGTGGTAGCTGACATTCAGCTAAAGCGATGGCGTATAAACTCCCTTCTGTGCCGCATGACATTAGCGGTGATAACGCCCCGCGCGTGAAAGTATAAGATGACAACAACGAAGCTTGAGTGATTTTCGGAAATATAAAAACACCCGCCGTGGTTGCTTGTTGTGACTATGGTGTTGGGCTGCTAAGCACGAGGTCGCGGGATCGAATCCCGGCTCCGGCGGCCACGTTTCGATGGGGGCGAAATGCGAAAACACCTGTGTACGTAGATTTAGGTGCACGTTAAAGAACCCCAGGTGGTCCAAATTTCCGGAGTCCGCCACTACGGCGTGCCTCATACTCAGATCGTGGTTTTGGCGCGTAAAACCCCATAATTTAAGCATAAAAAGGTTTTTTAGGCGCAACTTACTAATCACCACAAATAATTAGCACGTCAGTGCATGCAGAAAACGAAAAAAAGAAATACAATGGCTGTTCAACGTGCCTACGTATATTGGAAAGTATTAGAATTTTCTTCGAGCAATCGTATCTCATTAGTTATTTATTAGTTTGATTTATTTACTTTATATTTTACCCTGTCATGTACACATTTATTTTGAAGCTCGTTGGCTATGAGATCCTAGGTAGCCTCCTAGCCATTCATCATATGGCCGTCTTATTTCCTCTGGCCACCGATACCTAAAGACAGCCAGGCCAGGACTACTTGCGGAACCCAAATAGCGCTGCCCCGGTGGAGCGCTCGCTCTTGACCTAAACCGAAAAGACGGGGGAGCATAGCCGACCTGAAGCCGACCACGTACACAGACGGGACAGCGAGCGGTAAAGCGGGTGGCTGCCGCCGAAGTAGCCCTCCTTATGGCCGCGAGCGTTGTAGGGTCGCGTCGATCTATGGTTTCCCACCACGAGGGCTGTGTACCAAGGTATGGGTTCCCTGTACAATATCTCGACATATTTTGTTTTTCCCTCCACCATAAGTGAAACTCCATGGAGGTCTGAAACGCGCTCTTTCCTTAAAATATTCCTAAATAGATGACGGAGGCTGTCCTCCGACATCTAAACTGCCAGGTTCACCGACTTGCGTAAAAAAAAAGAAAGAAAAAAGAAAGCTCGTCGTGCAACTAAACACCGAAATACGCGAAGGTCTTTCTAATTTTCGGCGCAAGCAATCCTTGAGAAAACTGTATTTCCAGGCAGCATAAAGATGCAACTCATGAATCGAGCAGGGCACTCCGCATATCTCTGTTGGACTTGCGGAGTGCAGCTGTTCCTATGCATGCTCCTAAAACATATGTAAGCAACAGTATACATATACGCGCGCTCTTATTGCTTTGCCGCAGTCAGCTTATTAACGTCCTTCGCAGTTTTATGAATGCTCTCTGCCACGGAACAAAAAAACCTAGTCGGAGAATACCTAAGGACGTGCACATTTTACGTCGTTTGCAACCATTCAATTACAGTACTGTTCAAGGTGCTTGATGCCGACATGGGCTAAGTTGAACGATACGCAAGCTATTCCATGTACCAAGCACCAGACGTTTCTTTAGGGTTCATGTACTGTCTTGAAAACCGTACAAGAGAAGAGATGGCAGGGTCAATCTGGAGTCATCATCAAAAGCTGGACCCGCATTCAAGAAAAGTCTGCTGCGTTTCCAACGCTTGCGGTGACAAATTACTTCGATGAGAGGGAACGGATATCGCCAGGTAAAGAAAGAGAGAGAGATAAGACATGAAAGAAAGACAGGAAGGTTAACCAGGCTGAGCCCGGTAGGCTACCCTGCACTGGGTGAGGGGGAAAGGGGATTGGAATTCCGTAGTTCAATGGTGCGTGGAAAAAAATTATGTTTAAATGTGTTAGCGCGAACAAAAAGTGGTTTCAGGTTAAGTTCACCAAAACTGCGAGTCGAAGACTGTTTAGCAACTTACAAGGATTCACAATGCGATAGTCGACCCAAAGAGTTAATGATATTGTACATTAATTTCAGTGAATCGATTTCCCGACGAACAGAGAGCGGAGCTAAATTCAATGAAGGAAGGGCAGAGGACGGGAAGAAGTATCCGTCGAATCTGCAGTATATAAAGTGTATAGCCTTTTTTTTGTGTGTGTCGCCTCAATTTCTTTTATATGACAGAGAGGGTACGGGCACCAGACAACTGAAGCATACTCTAGTAGGGGCCGGATTAGTGTTTTGTATTATATAAGTTTAGTCTCTTTTGGGGCAGATGGAATGGCACGTTGCATATATCCTAGTTTTAGTGCTTTGTTGGCTACCGTCTAAACACGGTGGGACCAAGACAGAGTACTTGTGAAGACGACACCTAAATATTTATAGTTGGATACCCTGTTTAAAGGTGAGTTATTGTGTGAATAATCAAGAAATGAAGGTGTAGTCCTGTTTCTAAATGACATAACAACGGTTTTCGAAAAGTTACGTTCATTTGCCATGTCTCACACCAAGCGCAAAACAGGGTGAATGAATTGTTAAAGCGAATGTGGTCCTCGGTGTTTCAAATTTACATCGTGAAGGATACAGTCGTCGGTGTATAGGCGGATTTTAGAGGGCAGATTATTTGGTAGGTCATTTACGTAGATGAGGAATAACAGAGGACCTAAAACTGAACCCTGGGGAACACCGGAAGAAACTCGGCTATTTTTCAGGTTCTGCTGAATTACAATTGACGAACTCGGTAGCTATGGAGATCTCAGCTCTATAGAAACTTGATGTCACTCTCCATTGGAATCAACCTGAATTTCAGACAAGCTTTCAGCCTCTACGACGAGTGAAGAGTCCAGCGATTCAAGGTATATATATATATATATATATATATATATATATATATATATATATATATATATATATATATATATATGTGTGTGTGACAATGCATCTGTGCGTGGAGTGCGAAACTTCCCCTGATATGAGCAAACATTGAGCAAACAGCATAAATTACGTATCATCATGCCTTTTCCCAGCTTCACTGATACTAGTCTTATGAATACTAACGGCACTATATTCGTCACAAACTACAATCTGCTGTTACCAAAAGTCAAAGATCAAGACATCGACAATTTCAGCCGCATAACAGCAACTATAGGAAGCGCCACCGCAAGAACGGAACATGTGTCAAGGAAGCAATAAAGGAAGACATGTCCCGAATTGGCGAATCACAGCTGAGTCCTCCGCCCCTTTCTGTGGCGCGGCTACTGTGGCTGAGCTACCGCCCATCATGTCTCCAACTCGTTGCGACCCTTTCTGCCCTCGCCATGTACTCCGTCATGTATTCCGAGCAGTTGCCGGAATGCTTTCGCAAGGTTGCATATGTCCGTAGCTATCATCCTCCTCCTTTTTCTCCTCTAAGCTTTTCGCATTCAATATGGCCCGACAAAAGGAGAATGGCATAATTTTTGAACTGACCACGCTGCCCGCAGAGTCCGAGCCCGTATTGCAGCAAGAATGCTCGTAAATCTGTGTACGTTAAGGTTCACTCACGGCGCACTCCAACCGCGGTCCGTGAGACTACGTATATCAGCGTTCACCTTCAAGCCAATGAACAAGAGAGAGAAAGAAAGTAAGGAGAGGAAAGACGGGGAGCTCAACCAGACGAGCGTCCGGTTTACTACCCTACATTGGGGGTAAAGGAAAGGGGAAGCAAAGAGGAAAGAGGGAAGAGTGAACACTGTGTGCGCAGCGAAGCGCTGTGACGCCAAGCCAGGTCGCACAGCTGGTCATGTGCGCTGAAATCATCTTGGATGACTTCAATGGCCAGTGAACGTGGGAGAATGGGAGGCTGCGGGTAAGCTTATGCGAGACTTGCAAACACTGGATTAAGAGCATCTAGCACTTGCACTACACTTCCTACTAACGGGGTATGCAGCTTGCTCAAAAGTATGCGAAGGCTATTCATGAGAGCTCGAAGCATCACAACCATTTGTCGGTCTTTTTCGGGCATTTTGTCGGGATTCAGCGCTGTGCACTCTACTGCGGTGCGTTGTATCCTTTGAAGTGGCTGTGGCATTGGCTATGGCATCGGCTGTGGTTTCAGCTGTGATTTCAGCTGTGGCTGCGCCTGTGGCTTTGTTAGCGCCAGGTCAAGCTTCAGTATTGTTGTTCTTCGGCACGACCTTGTTGTCAGACTTAGGCTCTACTCCGCCAGGCCTATGGGGCAGGGGTGGATGAGTCGACATGGCGCACTCTCCACAGAGGCAACGGCGTTCTTTGTAGTCCGACGGCGTCGGGAGCGTCGCTTTCTAAATGCCGCAACAGCTTACCGACGAGACGAACGGTCTCTCGCCACGTGCTTCAAGATCGCCTTTTCCTGGTTCATTTCTGGGCAGTCCTTCCAGGAGGCATCATGGGACCCAAAGCAGTTTGGGCATTTAGGAACCGTGGCTCAGCGTCTGCAGCGTGGGCGCTGCGCAGCGCGAGCAAATGATCGTGTTCTCGCACACGGCGTTCGTGCACGTGTCCTAGCCTCATGCAGTTGCGTCATTGGAGTGGCCTTGGAACAAGTTGTAGCAAGGTGGCCCACCATGACGTGTTAGGGAATAGATTTGTCCTTGAAAATTACCTTCACACAGCGGCATGTGCCGAAGCGAGACTCATGAGTTATGGCGGCACCCTCAATAGCTGGCTTCACTATAATTGACAAGTCCGCGCTCGAGATGGGGACGTCGAACGCTGTCGTAGAGTACCGCACGTTGTGAAAACAATGCCTCACACACAGAAGGATGATGTAAACTGTAGAAGGGGAAGGACTGAGGACGTGCAAGAAACATGACGGTCAGTTATATATACTTTCCACGAGACACTTCAACAGGGTGGTCAATGTTCTTGTCGCGTTACCCTCCGTCGGCCGCAATAGTAAGCGAAAGTAATCAAAAACCGAAAAGCCCAAGCAAGCTATCTTGAAGGGGCACTAGAAAGAAATGTATATTAAAATAAAATATGGGATTAAACAAGATGAACGAGCAGACAGTAACATTACCTTGACATTCCCGCATCAGCTCCCCGTGACGTTAGATATTTCGGAAAGTTCTGCTCGGTACTACTTCATCGTTCACCAGTAACGAAAACAAAAAGATTTCGTATAATTTTGAAAGTAAATAAAGCATTAACCTGCAGGTGTTGGGGCTTTTCAAGCACGAAAAATTGCCCATGTATAGACACTTCAAACTAGCTTGAAATCCACGACGTCACAATAAGGCCACCAGTGCCAAGATTCGAGAACGAAATTCAAGAATGCAATTTCGGAGTCATTTCTCCTACAGAATTCTTTTCCTCCGACTCTATTCTTTTCTTACCACCCATTTCGCCGGGCGGTCGATGTAAGCGACAGCTTTATACAAACTAACGACAAAGGGCAAATATAATGTAAAATGAAAAGAGTTCCTACATCTTTTCTGCCATTATTCCACTTTTTCTTTACGGCAGAAGAATGTGGACAGGAATTTCAAAGAATTATTTATTACCGTAAATTGATTTAGTGTTTGACCTCTCAGTTCCTTTATTGCAGATTTTCCATCAAGCTGACAAAGCTTTCTTTGTTCCTTATGTTTTTAAGCTACCGCCTGAATTACAGCCTGCACATCACAACAAATATAGCGTTACCGGCTCAGGGCCAGATGCTCTCAAAATGAGAGTGAGGGTGACTGACTCGTGCTATGCTGCTGACTTCGCGATCTCCCGTGAGCGTCAGGACATGCGCGGAACGCTATAGACGCATTGGCAAGAGGGTTTGCTCTTTGCTTAATAAGCGTTTGAAACAAAGACTATATACACTTGGTGCGCGCGCGTTTGCGTGCTCCTGGAGGAAGTCCACTGTTGCCGCTCATGTACCTCGATACTATACCGTCCGTACAGGGCCCTCGCCGCGCGACGTCCGTCTACAGAAATGGGGCGGCACGCCTCGGTCGTGCCCGTCTCCGGCGGCGGGTTGTTTCCATTCATGGCCCGCTCGCTTCGTCGGCAAATGGCTGCGGGCACGCGCCCACACATATGGCGGCCGCCTGGAAACTGTGCGACGGCGAAGCCCAGCTGCAGCGGCAGCCTTGCCCCCCCGCCATGGGAATGCAGCTGCGCAGCTGTGCGGGCCGCCCAGACGGGCGCCGAACAATGGAGTTGCGGGCGGCACGCATGCGCCACACGCTGGGGCATTCGCTACAGCCGGGGCATGCTCTGCACTGCAGAGTTGAGAATGCCCGGCGGCGACACATTGCGCGCTAGTGGTGATGGATGGCGCAGACACGCTCCGCATATACCGCCGAGCCTCGTCCCAGATGCGGCGCTCATGCGAACGGGTTTGCTGTTCTGCGCGCGAACTCATGTTGTGCCCGCTGGTATGCGCCCCAATGAAGGAGGGTCACGTCCTCTCTGAATGGTCGCAAAGAAGCAGCTTGGTGAAGGCAGCCGCTGTTAAATTAGGTATGTTCGCCCGAGGAGCAGTGCACTTTCGAAGCCCACTGTCGGCGTTTAAGAGACGCACGTGTGCAACTGCCAGTTGATTCTCGGAAAGATTTCGACGTTTATCATAGCTGCATCGCAATGCTGCGAGAAGAAAGCGGTCAATGCCAGCGTCACGCCTGTGAGTTGGCATTGGAAAATCGCCTCTCTCTTCTCCTCTCGTCATATAAGGATGAGTTTTCTTATTAGTATCCAACGCTTCCATACCAAGTGCTTTTTTCTCTTGTCAACTATCATTAGCCTTTACATCATGACTGCTTTGCACATTGTTCACTACCCTCCCCCCCTCCCCCCCCCCCACACACACACACGCCCACTCCCTAAGTCAGAACAATAGATTTCTACTCCGCCGCGGCTGACCTCGAATACCCCTTCTTAGTGCAAGCGCTTGTCTCCGGCGCAGACTTCAGCCGCCTTACGCAAGCGAAAAGGCCCATTCCGTCATTCCACAGACAAGGTAGCTTTAAGTGGTCGGTTTACCTCGGGAACGAAGAATAAAGAAGTCATCTTGTTCGGCATTCACCGAGAGACTTTTTTGTGTGGTTCGTTGTACTTAAAATCCGTCTGTTGCAGCAGCTTTCTTATTTAGTCCTTCCAGTTGTTTACAAATATGACCGAAAATCAGAAGAAAAAAAACGTACCTTTGTAACTCAATAACCAAAATGTCATCACAGTCATACAAAATCTATTTATTGGGACATCTACGTCGGGCAAAATTTAAAATATTCTACCACGCTCTGAAGTATACCCCAAATTTACCGGTAGGACTTCTGTATAGAACGCGCACAAACAATGTAATTTTTCACTTCAGCCGTAAATTCATACTTTCGTATTTGCCCACTTAAGATAATCTGTCAGGTGCAGTACGCGGAACTGTGACTTTTTCTAGTACAGAGTTACGAATTTTTAAGCGACGTGTTTCATTAAAAAAATTTTATGTGGATTTTCGGCAATTTGTTCTACTATTTTGGAGACCTCCAATCAAAATGTTGCTTTTAGTAGTGTAAAAAAATTAGTTTTCTGTCATTATAATGGAATGAGTTTCCCTCAAATTAGTGCAAAGTTTGTCCAACGAGAGCATTTGTGCGTTTCGGATGTATTTGAATATAGAAAGTCGCAGTTGGCCCCCGAGATAAAGCTAAAGTTGCCTCTTAAAAAACAGATGTCGGGCACTATATCAACGGAAGAAAGGGGGTGGGCGGTGCTGTATGCTATAAAGACGGCCGGCCCCAGCTCGAAATTTAATTCCCCGTTGTCTAAATGATTCAGTCTGTAAGCACTTTGATCGGAGGTTGGAATAGTACGAAAGTGTGACCATTTGTCCGCCTCGTCGCCGAGCAGTAGCTCGCATTCTTGGGCCTGCAAACTATTATTCGAGCATCTGACGTGCATGGAAGGTTCTAGCGCGTCGAGGGCTTCACAACTCGTGCTGAACTGCCGTACTATGAGGTCGCTGCTTGGGTGAGATACTCGGTTTCAAGAGCAGATGCGGGTAACGCTTTTTTATCGACATAATCTGCAAAAAAGTGGCGTTCGCCAAGGACGCCCGAGCGGTGTAGCGCTATGCCCAGTCCACTGACAGGAAGCTCATTAAGTCGGCGAGAATAGTTACCCGTCAAAGCTACTAGAGTGAAAGATTGCGGAAAAAATTCTTAGGAAATCTTGGAAGTAGAGTATACAGCGTGTTTTCAGACATGTGCGGTATTCGCAAATACTTGCAATTTGTGACAAGACGCACTGAGGAGGTTTCAGAAAAAGTTTATTTTAGAGCTGCCAAGCCTGCTCCTCGTAAAAAGGAGATGTAAAGTACGATAAAAGTTTATGTGAAAAAAAAGCTCCTTTGCTTGGACCAGGATTGCCCAGCCCCACACGATGAAGCTTGCCAGTTGGAGGAAAATGAAAAATGAAGGTGACTCAGCTAATCACAGAGTCGGAAGTAGATGCACGTTATACTGATACAGTAGTAGTAGTAGTAGTAGTAGTAGTAGTAGTAGTAGTAGTAGTAGTAGTAGTAGTAGTAGTAGTAGTAGTAGTAGTAGTGGCAGCAGCAGCAGTAGTTGGAGGAAAAGGAAAACAAAGGTGACTCAGCTAACCACAGAATAGGAAGTAGATGCAGGTTATAGTGATATAGTAATAACAATAGTAGCAGCAGTACTTAGCAGAAGTTAGTAGTTAGTATTTAGTTAGCTAGTTAGTTAGTTAGTTAGTAGTAGTAGTAGTAGTAGTAGTAGTAACAACTTGGAGAAATACGGAGGCATAGGTTCGCTGAAAAAATCGAGGAAGAGTCAAGGTTGCCGGTGCACGCAATGTTGATTCAGCGAGATTATCGGCCTCCTTCGCGCACAGAGCTATAGAGATAGAGGTGGAGGAAGAGAAGGCAAGAACGAGTATTCAAATAAAGAAAAGATACTAAACGAAGAAAAATCAATCAGGAATAACAGTTCTTTATCAGAATTACTGTCATCATCATCATCATCACCATCATCATCATCATCATCATCATAATGTTTTATGTCTACTGCAGGACGAAGGCCTCTCCCTGCGATCTCCAATTACCCCTGTCCTGCGCCCACCGATTCCAACTAGCGCCCGCGAATTTCCTAATTTCATCGCTCCGCCTAGTCTTTTGTCGTCCTCGATTGCGTTTTCCTCCTCTTGGTACCCATTCTGTAACCCTAATGGTCCAACGGTGTCTAACCTGCGCATTACATGACCTGCCCAGCTCCATTTTTTTCCTCTTGAGGTCAATTAGAATACCGTCTATACTCGTTTGCTCTCTGATCCAAATCCCTCTCTTTCTGTCTCTTAACGCTATGCCTAGCAATCTTCGTTCCATCGCTCTTTGCGCGGTCCTTAACTTGTTCTCAAGCTTCTTTGTCAGTCTCCAAGTCTGTGCCCCATATGTCAGCACTGTTAAATTGCACTGATTGAACACCTTCCTTTTCAATGATAATGGTAAGCTTCCAGTCAGGAGCTGGCAATGTCTGCCGTATGCGATCCAACCCATTTTTATTTTTCTGTGAATTTCCTTCTCATGATCAGGGTTCCCTGTGATTAATTGACCTAGGTAAAGGTACTCCTTCACAAACTCTAGAGGCCGACTGGGGATCCTGAACTCTTGTTCCTTTGCCCGGCTGTTTATCATTATCTTTGTCTTCTGCATGTTTATCTGCAACCGTACTCTTACACTCTCTCTGTTAAGGCCCTCAATTGTTTGTTGTAACTCGCCTGCATTGTTGCTGAATAGAACAATGCCATCGGCCAACCTAAGGTTGCTGAGGTATTCGCCGTCGATCCTCACTCCTAAATCTTCCCAGTTTAATAGCTTGAATACTTCTTCCAAGCAGGCAGTGATTAGCATTGGAGAGATTGTGTCCCCTTGTCTGACCCCTTTATTTATAGGTATCTTATTACTTTTCTTATGTATAATTAAGGTGGCTGTGGAATCTCTAGATATTTTCCACGGTATTTACGTAAGCGGTCTGTACTCCTTGATTACGCAATGCCTCTATGAATGCTGGTATCTCTACTGAATCACATGCTTTTTCGTAATCTATGAAAGCCATATAGAGAGGCTTATTGTACTCTGGGGATTTCTCGATAACCTGATGAATGACATGGATGTGATCCATTGTAGAGTTTCCCTTCCTGAAGCCAGCCTGTTTGTTCCCTTGGTTGACTAAAGTCCAGTGTTGCCCTTATTCTATTGTAGATTATTTTGGTAAATATTTGATATAATACTGGGAGTAAGCTAATGGGCCTATAATTTTTCAATTCTTTAACGTCTCCCTTTTTTGTGGATTAGTATAATGTTTGCATTCTTCCAGTTTTCTGGGACCCTTGCAGTCGATATTCACTTCGTATAAAGAGCCGCCAGTTTTTCAAGCATTATGTCTCCTCCATCTTTGATTAAATCGACTGTTAGTCCATCTTCTCCTGCCGCTCTTCCTCGTTTCATGTCTTGCAAGGCCCTTCTGTCCTCATCACTAGCTATAGGAGGAGTTCCTGTATACTGTTCATTATTGTTTCGAATAGAGTGCTCCTGAGTCCTCTGGGTACTGTACGGGTCAGTATAGAATTCTTCCGCTGCTTTTACTATAGGATAGAAATAACTTTAAGAAAGTGCCGGCAACCGACGGTTTATCGCGTCGTGACGCTGGCCAAGCGTCGACCCGGGGTTATACCCTACTCTGCACTACCCCAGTTGGGCCCGTTTGTAGTGGGACATGAGGCTTGTGCTTTTCGAGCGCACCCCGGGCCTGCTGCACGGCCCATAGTTGTGTGTCCTTGTCTGCAGACTGCAGTGCACCTTGAAGTTCGGGCGGGTAAGTCCTGGAGGTAGCTGCCGTCGGGAACCTGGCACAGCCCCACATGATGTGCCATTGGTCCGCCGGACGCGCTGCACAAACACCGCACAGCCCACTCGGATAGAGCTCTGGGTGAAGCACGTGCAGCATTGCGGGGGCGAGGAGTGACGCGGTCTGTATTTGCCTTAGGATTACGGCCTCCTCCCGACTGAGAGCCGGGTGGGGAGGCGGCATTGTTCGTCGAGCTAAGCGATAACACTTCGTTACTTCGGCATAACTGGTCAATATGTCGTTGGTTTCGAACCACCACACGGAACGGTCACTCGCGGTGGCGCGGAAGGTAAGCGATCGCGCCGCCGAATGGGCCGTCTCGTTGCGGTTCGGTGAGGATGCACACTCGCCTACGTGCGCGCGGCCGCCGGCGCGCATATTCGTCCCTTGGCAAAGTTACTAATCTTCGAGATTGCTGATGATATTACCCTGCTTAATTTTCAGTGCATACATGTTGGTTTGTCTATATATGCCAAGTTTATTTCTCACCGATTTCAGGCTGCGTCCATATCTTACGGCTTCTTCAGTCTTTCTCGGGTTGTAATGTCGAATATCACTTATTTTCGCTTTGTTGATCAGTTTTGACAGTTCCGCGAATTCTATCTAACTCTTGAGTTGGACACTCATTTTTTGTCGTTTCTTTATTACGTCCTTTGTTACTTGGGAGAGTTTGCCTACTGGTTGCCTTGGTGCCTTGCCTCCCACTTCAATTGCTGCCTCTGAAGCCAACCTAGTTACGGTTTCATTCATTAGCTCTATGTCATCATCATCTCTCTGTTCTAAGGCAGTATATTTGTTTGCAAGTACCAGCCTGAATTTGTCTGCTTTTGCCCTTACTGCCTCAAGGTTGACATGTTTCTTCTTGACCAATTTAGCTCTTTCTCTCTTCAAATTGAGCTGAGCCCTAGCCCTCACTAACCTATGATCACTGCACTTTACCTTACCTCTCACTTCTACATCCTGTACTATGCTGGGATCAGCAGAAAGTATGAAGTCAATTTCATTTCTTGCTTCACCATTAGGGCTTTTCCAGGTCCACATTCTGTTGCTACACTTCCTAAAAAAGGTGTTCATTATTCGAAGCTTATTCCTTCCTGCGAATCCTACCAGCATCTCTCCTCCAGCGTTCCTAGAATCGACGCCGTTGTTTCCAATTGCTTGTTCACCAGCCTGCTTTTTCCTCACTTTTGCATTGAAGTCGCCCAATACTACAGTATATTAAGTTTGCACTTTTCTCATCGCTAATTCAACATCTTCATAAAACTGATCTACTTCCTCATCATCGTGACTGGATCTTGGAGTGTAGGCTTGTACTACCTTTAATCTATAACTCTTGTTTGATTAGGACTACAGCTACCCTCTCATTAATGCTGTAGAATTCATCAATGTTGCCAGCTATGTCCTTATGGATTAGGAATACTACCCCGTATTGCTTCTTATCTAGGAGACCTACCTCTATAGCAGATGACATGTCCGTTATTCCGCAATGTATAAGCCTCACCAGTTCTTCTAATCTCACTAAAGCCGATGATATCCCAAACAATGTCTGATAATTCCTCAAAGAGTCCTGCTAAGATAGCCTCACTCGAGAGGGTTTGGCTGTTACACGTTGCAAGGGTAACAGCCATACCGTATCCATTGGCGGTCTGTCCGGATCCAGAGATTCTTAGCACCCTCTGCTGCATTACAGGTCTGACCGCCGCCTTGGTCAGGTACTCCGCAGCTGCTGGGGACTGAGGGCCATGGGTAATTGAATGACTCATTTGGGAGAGAGTGGCTTAATACTGCACCAGGGAAGCCAATTCCTGATCTGTGAGGGAGTGTCTTGTTGAAGCTTTGTGGGCCTTCCTAATTTGGTTGTATTAGCATAGCCCCACTCGATCTCGGCATCTTTTTCCAGTGACAGGCATCACTCCAAGCATGCAGAAGTTGTGCACTGGAGGAGGTGAATTTCAAGCTCACCATAATAAAAAAAAAAAAAAAAAACTTATAGCGGGATTCGAACTTCCGACTATGGCAACCGAGCATTCGCCATAGCTCAGTCAGATAATCATACAGGCGGCGAGGCTACCTTATCGCCGACAAGTACAGCCCCGAGGGCCCTACATGCCTAAAAGCTTCTTTGATTTGTTCGCGATAGAGGTGAACTCAATATGGAAGGATTTCTAAACGGTTCCGGCCTCGTAGCTCCGGTGTCGCACGTGCGCAGGTGACACGGCGTAGTATTGCTCAATGGTTCCAACATCGTGGTTTCGGAGTCACCCGTACGCATGCGGCCATGAACGCGGCTAGATATACGATACATGTTCGGCGAACTTGAACAATATTTAAATGTAGTGTAGAAAGAAAATGAGAAGAAATAAAAACTTTCAGCGCTTACCGGGAATTCACTGGTTGTGTGTTCAAGGCGGTACACCAAACAATTGACGGTCTCGGATGCCTGTCGAATGCATCGAAGACTTTCCGAACGAGACGGACCTGGTACTGATGCGCCGCGCAAGGCTGAGACTTCGGATGTGAGGAGGGTGCACTGACTGAGACTTTCACTCAAAGGCAAATTCTCAGTGGCGAGATGGGCCGCCAAACAATAGTTCTGAGCCGCGCGTAAAATATGCGACCTTGGAAGCGGCCTTGCTCTATGGCTGGAAAGCGCTTATACGACGCCTCCTTTAAGCTACAGCGTAAGCTTCTGCCTGCGATTAGTTAGACATTGTATCTACACTTCGCGCGGGAGGCCTATTGACGTCCCGTTTGCCGCCGAACTTGCAATACTTGTAATTTAGCAGTTTCGAATGCGCGCTCGTGATCTTTTGAGTAAAAACGAAAACCCGCGAAAACTAATATAAGTGCGAATGTAGAGGAAATAGATGGGTGCGAACTACGACCTTTTTTACATGATGAAGATCTGTATTCTGAAATTTGCTACTGTTGTCGCTTCGTTAATTTTCTTATGATGTGCGTCATACTGTAAACTGTCTCATCATATTTTCTTTTCCTTTCGCACGACAATTATTTTTTTCCCTGCGGTATAGAGCCCATACTACTATTCGTGTTTTGAATAATAATAACTTCGAATAATAATAATAAAATTACTGTAAGTGAAGGGAATTTAATCACAGTGCAGTGGTGATGGCCACTCGCTTTCACGTGGCAATGAGCTAAAATAGCAAGAATGTAAGATAAAAATTAACATCGCAAGTTTAATTAAATAAGAACGAACCCAACGACAAATAAACTAGAGATGCGATAAAAAGCACAATGAGTCTGGATGACAGTTAATGTACAGAACTGGACAGTTATACATAGCGCAGTCTGTGTGCATATGCAAGGACTTCGAAAAAATATGCAATTGCATACGTTTCTAATATGACTACAGAACTGGACAGTTATACATAGCGCAGTCTGTGTGCATATGCAAAGAGCTCGAACAAATATGTAATTGCATACGTTTCTAATATGACTACTGTACGAGCACTAAAAAAAATAAAGGAAGAGGAAAAAAGAAAGGGAACTGCGCTCAAATACATAGCCAGCAATGGTCGAAACTTAAACGCTGCTTACTCCGACACTAGAGTCGAAGCACTTGAAATTAATGTCCCGGCGGCACACTCTCGGCACTGCGGGTACTCCCCTTCTCGAGAATAACGGCCCCGGGGGCCAACGGATTTGCAAGCGTGCATATGAACTCATCCAGAAGAAAGCTTACGCCGGACAAGTCGTTAAACCGTTCGCGCGCGCCAAGGAAGCATGTCTAAGGGCGGTGGGGAGGGGGGAGGGCGGTTCGAACCCGGAGGAGGGAGCAACTGAACACCGAGTGTGGCTCTGGCAAGGACTCTCTGCCTTCGTTTGCAGCAGCAGAAACAGCAAGAAAGCAAGCGAGGAGAGGACGCAGTGAAGCGAACGAGACCGCCATCTCCGGAAATATCACCGAACACGGATTGCTCAAGGTGTACGCGCCCGCCCCCAAGAACTGCAAACAGCTGCGAGCGCTCGGGGAAATGATGGCTAGGCGCAGAGAAAAAGAGACAGAGAAGCACACACACACACACGGGCAGGAAGCGAAGAATGTGCCGCGCGGCGTAAGGAAGCAGTCGGGTTCATGCAGGCCACAAGCGCTAAAAAAGCACGCAGTGGAACTGCAGCGTGCGCGCTGCGGCGGGGGCCGGGCGCGCTAGCGACGCGGAGGTGACAGCTGGCTAGCATCTGTTGTCGACTGCAAAGATGTTTCCTGGCCAGGCGCTTCCCTCGCGCACAGGCGGCCCTCCTCGCGCGCAGGCTGCAGCAGGCGCGCAGCACTCGACTCCCCCCTGCTTTTTTTTTTTTTACCCCGCATATATTTTTTTTTACCGCGCGCTCCCGCGTAGCGCGCGTTGGCCACGCCACGCTCAGTCGCCGCCGCGCGCCAACCACGGACTGACGCTGCGACGCGGGACTCTCCGCGGACGGCGACCGTCAAAAGGAGAGAGGCGCGGTGTTGCTACACCTTTGGCGATAAAAAGCACACGCGTGAGGCGCTCGTCGCATACGGGCAGGATTGTTTTAGCAAACGCGAAACGTCCCTTCGCTTTTTCTGAACGGTGTATACACAACGCGCTTGCATGCGCTGCGCCATCATCGCATAAAGCCGGCACGAGCCTCGGATGAACCTCTTCTGCGTGCCATCAGCACTTCTATAAACTCAAATGTGGCCCGATGCAAAATAGACGAAGCGGTAACTGGAAGATGGAAGCCTCTGTTAAAGGAACTGAGGGAGGGAAGGGAGACGACTCAGCACGGGTGCCAACGTTATGATGCAATGAGCTGTCCTCCAAGTGTTGCGAAGTAAAGCATATTGGGTTCAGGAACCCAAAACATTAGCTGCGGCTGCGGCATGTCGCGTTTCAGTTTGCGATGTAAAAACGGCCTCGCGAATGTCATGAGCCCTCACTGTATCGGGAGAATCGGTCTCGGCGCGACTTTCTGCGGCGTCTCGCAAGCGGCGATCGAGAAGGTCAATGAAAGTTCGGCAATTAATTCAGGTAGACAAGCCGACAATGATGACCTGCTGCTTCACTCATTGTAGCGGGTTGGCATGCGAACTTCAGCGTGGCAAGTGAAAAAGTAAAAAGAGAGAGAGAAAAAAAAAGGAAAACGAAAACAAACAAATAACGCGCGCTCGAAGCAAACGTCATGAATTGAGAGCGAAGATAAATGAAGGAGTACCCGTCACTAGTCTTGGTCCGTCTTAGCAGCACTGCTTCTCTCCAGCGCTCGAGGCGCCGCTTTGAGTTTATCAGTCGCGCTCGGAAAGCTCAACGCCGCGTAAAGAGGTTGTGGTGTCAACGAGGGTAAGCTGCTAGAACTCTAGCACGATGTGCTTGGTTGGCTCACTGGGACTGCCACGCGCGCGACAAAGCACAGAAATTAATTAAAACTGTTACGCAAAGCGGCAAAGGGACAGAACTTTAGCAAGAAAACAAAACACGACACCCAAACGCGAAATATTAACTGTTGATAGTTTGCGCTCGGGTGTTGTGTTTTGTTTTCTTGCTTAAGTCCAGCCCCTTCGTTGCTTTGCGTAACAGTTTTAATTATGTCTGACCAACTAGCCCCCTGCGGAATTCCCCTTAAACACAGAAACCACATTGACAATGGGTGTCCATATTCAAGGGCTCGAAGCGCTGCCGTACGTGCATCGAACAGGGAGCTTGAGAGTCCGTGCACACTAATTATTCGATATTGCTTTTGCGCTTGTGGTATACCATGAGAGTGGTCTTGCGGTTCGTTGCTTCGTACCCCATTGCCTCTTCTTTCTTAGGCTGACATTGCAGCATCAACCTCGAGTACGACCCAGAGAATGGGAACTATTGCTACAGACGATAAACACAGTTCAGTCATTCCGAGCGAAGACACGTCGCTGATATATAAGCGTATACTTGTCGTTCCCAGCGATCTGGCTGTATGAACTGTAGGAAGCCCCCGTTGACAGCTTGCTACATGCATCTTGAGCCTCGAAGCTAGGACAGCTAATATCCTCTTGATCACCTTTTTCGCTACTATCCAGTGGCACGCCATTACTGTGCGGCCGCTCGAGGCGTTCTCAGGTTGTCGCTGCCGAGCAGAGCACGGCATTGAGGAATGTCAGGCAGCGAACGTGGACGAATCTTCAGCAGTCCTGGAGGTAACAATCAAATAGTCAGAACCTGCGGCGCCGAATGATGCACTCTAACGCACAGCATGTTGGTCATACATGTTGTCTTCCAAGCACAGTTACATTCCCAAGTAGTTATAGGCCGTGCCGACAGAGAGGCTCTCGCTTCCTAGACTGCGTTCTCACGCATCACGACCGCGAAAGACAAGAAATAGACACCTATAGCATTTGGACAAACGTACGAAAAGCGATGTCACAGTTTCAGCCAGGGCCTGGCTTTCGTCATTGCCTTCGCACGGCCCTGCCGAAGGCCGAACCGATGAATAAATGATATATATAAATGACAAATCTGTTCTGCAGAGTACCACAAGGTGGAGGAAGTATCATGAAAGGGAAACATTGTCATCCACCCGAATGTAGCACGAAGCTACAAAGGGAACCCGTGCGGGTTTCTCGGAAAGAAGGCTTCGCAGTTGGGGAAAAATTTGTCCTGGTGCGGGATTCGAGCCCGGGATCAATGCCTTTCCGGGTCGGTCGCTCTACCATCTGAGCTAACCTGGAGGCTAGCAGATCGCAGCGCGAGGCCGAATTAATCGACAACGTGAAGCTCAGGGCACAGAATACGACACATCAGTTCTGCGGAACTCATAAAACTCAGTGCCCTTCCACTCTGTGAAGAAGGATGACCAGAGAAGCTGTGTATGTGGGCCCCTTAATGGCGAACTGCACCTCCGCTGCGGGTAGGCCCGGTATTGCACCATCTTCGGTATCGGCCCACGTATGAAAAATTTGTCTACGCGCGGACGCGATCCGCCAGATCCTAGCCATAGACAGCTTCGCTGTAATATATGTATGAGTTGCAGGGCTCTCGTCTTTTCTGCCACTAGAACCAAATTATCCGCAAAATCGAGAGCAGACAGTTAATGTCCATTTCTCTCAGTGCTATATTTCAAGCGAAACCTGAGGTCAGACTTATGCTGCCCTTGCTCAATATCGGATACGTACTTTAAGGAAGAGAAGTGGGGAAAGCGCAGATACCTGGCGGCCTATAACGTAAAACTATTCCAATATGTTTTTATTCCAATCTCCTGACGTCAAATTTGCGTAAGCACCGACGCAAGCACCGGGCGGTCACCCGCAGGGTTGTCTGAACAGACCAATCAAACGCTCTCCTCGTTCATAGGAGGTCACTTTTGTTTGCTTGAAAAACGAATAACATTGCCTGCACTGAGCAGCTTGTCGTATCTAATTGGCTGACAAGAGGCGAGGAGAACGCTCAAGTGGAGAGGGATTCGATGGGGCAGAGCCAGTGCCCTGAAAATCGATAACCGGATGAAGAGGTTGGTGCCGACGTCTGCGATTGGTACGCTTTCCCTTACTTTGCTTGAGGTGGCTGGTCGAAAATCGCGGCGGCATGCAACGGAAGCTTAAGAATGACGCTAAAATGGATCCTCAGCAAGGAAGAGTTGACAGAAGGAGGTCGTAAACGTGCCGAAAGTGCTCGAAAACGTTAATCGGCCACGCAAGAAGTTTTATTATACACAAATAAACCCATGCTCTCCGGCAGGTGCGAGTAGCGGGCGCCTGAGCGATCGGCGGCAGCCATCTTTTATTCCTTTCGGAACGGGGCAGCATACGTCTATTCACAAGAAAATTCAGCCTTCTTCGGCATATTAATGCATCTTTACTGCGTACACGTCACTTTGACGCCGTGAGGTTTCGCGGTTTTGTGACGTCGCGTGACAGGCAGGTGAAGTGGGTGCAGCCCGAAAATTTTTAACCAATAGCCGGGGGCTAATGGCGAAAAGGCGTTGAATCAGAAATAACTGTTTTTCTTTTTTCGGTCAAATCATGCATAGTCAGTGTGTACACATCATATCAGATGGGGAGGTATCGCGGTTTTCGTAACGTCGCGTGACAGATAGGTGAAGTTGGGGTGGAACCAAAAATTTTTGGCCAATCGCGGAGGGCTGATAGCAGAATTGGAATAGAAAAGTTTGGAATAGTTTTACGTTATAGCACCCCTGCCGTGGGCATTGTAGACATCGAAAGCCCTCGGTGTCTATATACCACTACGGAATAAGCGGTGACAGTGAATCCCTCTCTAAGCTTTGCCAGGAATTTGCCAGCCGCAGCAATCCCAGCGAAGATTGAACGGATCACGTGAATGTCACCACAGTGTAGTAGTCGAATATGGGGTCCAGGCCCAGACTGACGCGTTTTGAAGCGAGCGACTTCCCGCACGTGTTTTTCCGGTGTATCCGTATGTGCCTTTTCTCTCTGACATGTAATCGGCCAGTTTATGAAGATAAAAAGAAGCCCTCTAGATTGCTGGGTTAGTAGATATTGGAAACATTTGACGGCAACGAATTCAAGCAGCCAGATACTTCATGTGTATCACTTATATAGGTATATATGCCGTTTTCATTAACGTCTGCTGCCAAAACTTTTTATCTTTGATCTGACATGAGCGATATACTGTTAGGTAACGCCGATATATCAACTATCTCCTGTTTGATGACCTTGAATGGTCTAAAATTTTCGAGAAAAAGACACCCGAAGGACGTCGTTATTCTCTGAAATCGCATTATTGAAACTCTTGTTGCCTCAATTGGAAGCTCCGCAAGCTATACTGTCTTTAGCGATTCAATGAAGGATTGCTAATCTTTTTCAGTTTGTACTGTTGTAGCGCGCGTAGGTTTCATATTTTATTATTCATTGGTTATGTTTGATCTACCTCTTGTGCCGCTGATTATATGGCCTTTGATTTCTACACCCTTATCGGCCCGGTGCTGTCTTCAGCTTTAGGACGCTCGTAAGCATACATATAAAGGGTGTTTCAGCGACCACTGGTCTCTCTTATTAAAGACGGAGAATTGAGATAAAATGATACAGTTTTGGGGGGATAAGTTTGCAGCAGCGGCATACATAATAAAGTATGCGACAATCGCCGATTAAGACTTTAATTTACTAACTTTAATTCATCAAGTAATCATTGAATGAAAAGCATTAGCGCGTCACGCTGTCGAAGCCGGTCACCCTTTGAAAGCATTACTGACGTCACTTCTTCTTTTATTGTCAGTTTTCAACATTAGCCATGATTTTAATAATGCAGAAAGTAGTTTTGCTCCGCAGTGGACAAGGAAGGCTTTTAGGGAACATGACAAGCAGTACGCTAATGCTTTTCGTTGCAGTTATGCGGATGAATATATCGAGAATGGTGTTAGTCTTTAGATACCTGCTCAGTAAACAAGCTTTCACCAGTTACCGGCCTCATTTCGGTAGCTGCAATACGTGCTCTATCATTAATTTCCTTGATGCAAACAAAACTTGCTAATTAAAGAGCTTGTTGGCCATTATCACAAAATTTTACGTACGCCGCTGCTACAAATTTCGGCCAGCAAAATCATCATTTTATGTTCAATTACCCGTCTTTAATAAGTTAGAAGTAGCCTTCGCTTAAAGAACCGGTAAAAAAGTACCTTTCTGATGAAAACTGTGATAAGCGTGTGATAAGGTCTGTGATAAGACCTCAGTGCACACTCCACTTGGAGACGTGCGGCGGCCCACATAACCGACCTCGCGTTAGGAGTTTTTCGCGCAGTGTGTTAAAAGCGAAAAACAAAAACACTTTCGCCAGAACTATCTGCGTATCGAGGATCAACGATGGCGTCACACTTTCCCGCCAAAGGCGATCATGCCACTTAACCGTGTCCATTTGCTGTGGCCATTTGCTGTGTGTACGGGTTCAACCTGGGTCCCTGTGACCACGCCCTTCGAACAGTTGTTTCGTTCTCGTGCGACACGCGATTTCTGCGCCGCCGACATCGCTATGTGCGCCCCGCTGCGATTAACGCAACTAATTGAGTATTTTAGTTTTGGTAAAGCAATTTTCAATTCCAGCGTACGCTCGTAGGGAAAGTCAACTAAACCCGTGCTAAGTTTCAGCTTCAAAATTTGATAATATTTTGTCAGCCCCACAATCAACCCACATCTTTGTACCATCTCCAGAATATTTTGCCAAGTATGCGCGTAATTTCTTCCAAGTTTCATTATCATACTAATTTTAGTTGTACAGCAAACGCTCAAAGCGTCGCGGTGCGTTTTATTAGTAAATAAATTTTAACACTTTGTGGACTTCCACAATGAAGCCGTATACAAGTTACTTTCCCTGCAGACGATGCGCGATGTTCCCCCTGTATTTTGTGAAAAATTATATAGCGACTTGGTTTTAATTCTGTTGTAATTAATGCAGCTGTGTTCTTTCTTTCTTTCTTTCTTTCTTTCTTTCTTTTTATTTTACTTTGTGCACGGTTACTTACGCCCGCTTCCAAAGCTGAGCATTTCTTACCTCATATGCGAGCAACTTTACGGTGTGGGTACGTTCCTATATCCCGCCTCACTTCGGGCGTCTTCAATATAAATAAATACGTGCCCGATGGTGGGGTCCAACCAGGATCCTCAGGTACGGAAGCCCTATGGCCTATACCCATTGAGTAACGGGAGCATGAGCGATTCTCTCATGCGAGCGTCATCTACAGCGCTTCGAGATGACAGAGGCGGGCGCCACGTCGCATAACAGCGATACCTTCGCGAGAGCGCGCGCGCCACACCTTGCCATGCTGTCCGTCGCGTGCGTCACGTCGTGTAACAAGTTGCGCACATAAAAAGTGAGATCACTCCGCATGCTCCCTCACATTCCACCGCGCTCGGAAACCCGTGGTTACTCCATCGCCGTCACAATATCTTTGTCGTCCTTACTGCTGTCGTCATACATACTCTCGCCTCACACGCACATAATTGCTAGCCTCATACGAACATGCTGGTGCATCTGGTAACGGTGTACAGAAACCCAAACGATGCTGGATGACCAGCTACCTGCAAAATGTATCGCATTACATCGATTCCCACAGTGCGTGTGATCCGCTTTTCTTTATTTCTTTTCTATTTTTGTTTCTGCCTGATTCTTTCGGACGCCGAAAACTGATTCTGGTGACATTAACAGCTTCCCTGTAAAAAAAAAAAAAAGAAAAACAAAAAAAGAAAAGGGACATCTACGACCCCGAATACAAAGAAAACGAAGAAAGAACTACGTGCCGACTTAAAGGCGATAGTACAGCCGGCTCTGCGCTCAATAAACTCGGCGCAAAGCTTTTCGTCAACCTGCATTCATCATTCACTGAATACGTTTGCTAATGAAAAATGCACATGCGTGTATTTTGTATAGAAAGCTTTTAACAGCTGATGAGGACCTGGATGTTGAATTGTGGATAATAACCACTGCGATCGAGTCACTGGACAGGAATTCCAGGCTGCCCATACCACTGGTTTTCTCTTCTTTTGTTTTTTTATTTATCTTTTTCTTTCGTTGGAACAATTTTTTTTATATATTAGCTGTGACGGATAACGTTGTCGCGCCTGTTAACGTGGATGACCGGAAGCGGCAAACATCCCTTGCGTGACACATTGGAATGTCGACGTGCCTGATTAAAAAGATTCAATAATTAACTTTCTGATTAGTCACTTGAGGGTACATCTTGATATTGAGAAATTGAAGCTGTGCCGTAGTGAAATCATGTCTGCTTGGAAGAAATGATAACCTAGCCTCACTTTCGATATATCCGTTCTTAGAACGCCTTACGAAATAAATTGTCGTTCCAGTTAACAATGTACCAGACACCTTCCTCTGGCAGTTCGAGACGATCTTAACTAGAACATGAGCGCAGTTTTCAGCAGATATTGGGGACCTATATCAAGAAAGTGGTGCGATATAGTCTTGGCAAAGGGGGCAAACTAAGCACACAACTCCGTCTCCTTCGGCTCCGTACGCACTGCAATCCAACACCGGTGGCAATAGTGAATGCAATGCCGTCGTTGGCTAGGTGGCGCCGTTTGCTCAATTGAACACGCGCACTCTCCCTTACGCCAAGCCTGGCCGCAGGTCTGAAGAGCCGGGAGCGCAGGCCGTTCCATGCGCACGCCTTCGATCGGCTGCCACCCGCGGCTGTCACTACAGCGGTAGGCAACCGCTGTTCAAACTCCCAAACAAGTCTTGGTACAAAGTCTAACCGAGAGCTGGTGCTGTTCAAATATACACTGTGCGCGCGCGGGGTTGAATGAATTGCGGGAAGCGGTGCGAAAGGGAGGAAGTGGGGGAGGGAGGTGCGCCATGTCGAGGAAGAGGAAACCAGGCGCCAAAGCTGCGCAAAGTCTCCCCATATGCGCCCAGCCGCTGTGACACAGCGGCAGGTGCGAGCCGCGCTGTTGACAATGGCCGCGGCGGCACATTCTTTCCGCCAGGTGCCGCAAAGGCACACAAATCGAGTCCGCCACATGTTCCCCCCAACGTCATGCCACAGCTTTTGACCTATCCGATGCTTTCTTCCAAAGGTACAGAACCTTCTCTGAAAAAAAAAAAAAAGATAAAAGTTCCACTTTGCTTGAAAAGATTTGTGAACTGGCGGCCTGCGCCCGGACAGAGGAGTTCGCAAGCACGGACGATTTATAAGAACGGGCACCGGTCAGCCTTCACGATGAACGAGTTACTGCGAGCGCGATGGGCAATGGGAAAAAATAGTGTCTTATGAACGGTGAGGTTTTACAGATACGGTCCTACTTTAACAGAACACCTCTAATGGTAGAGGAGACTGGCATGTGCGCAAACGTCGGCTGATGAAATGACGAAGCAAACGATAGCGGGATGGTCATCGAGGCTCCTGAAGATCGCACACTCCGCCTACGTATGGAAGGCTTCCGCAAATTACTTCTATACAGCTTCCTTCTTTGTGAGCAGTTCACATAGACACGTAATGTAGTCTGTCTTTAGTTGGAAAGTTCGTGTGCTCTCCGAGCATATACTCGTATGCGACAGCAAGCCACTTGCCCTATATGGCGCATTTTGTCACGTAAACTTCTTTGTGAACTGCAGTCTCAACGGCGTTTTATCGACTAGACACTTCCAATCACAAAATGTGCGCACGAACCTGAAGCCGATCCAATAGCTATTGTTGCTTTGAATCAGCTCTCGTACGCACACTTCGCTTTTCATGCTCCTCATGATCTATTGTCTCCCTGCTACGCTGCTGGAGGGCGTGTCTAGTGAGTGTAACAAAAGCGTGGACACCGAAGGCAGGAAGAGGTCAATAAAGTTGGCAACCAAGTCCAGGGTAATTGAAAGTGTAGATAGACAACCAGGAGTCATCAAGAAGAAAGTGAGAGACAGTGAATTGGATGCAAAGAATGGAAGGGAACAATTCCGTGGATACTTACGAGATTGAGAAAAAAGAAATTATAAGGGAAGAACTATACAACACAACGGGCAGTGCCTTACTATTTGAGGCTCGAGCATATTGCCTAAGGACAACAACATAACCGAGCAAATATTCGCAACAAGATGAGGTATGTGCCTGCTGCAGCAAAAGTCCGAAGACGACTGAGCACATCCTAATGGAATGCGAAGGTATTCACCCAGTGAGATCCGTAGCTAGCGTGCCCCTTCCAGAAGCGCTTGAATTTGAAGTGGACGGTAGCATTAATCGGTCAGCAGTTGAGACAAGCAAGATGCGTTTAGAAAAATGGTTTAAAAGAAAGCAAGGAAGGGAGCGCTACCACCGGATCCGTTACAGGCATAGGTAGCGATACAAGGTAGATAAGTTTTGAGGAAGAGAGAAAAAACATTAAGGAGATGTATACAAAAATGCTAGACTGAAAAGCATGTATAGCACATCTGATTAGCTCAAGCAGGTCAGGTGACTATTTTAAAAGCGTTCAATTGAATGTTGCGCCAGTTGGTATTTTGACATGAGAACCATCTTGAAATAGTGCGCAACGGGACAGAACAACATAAAGGAACACGAGCATGTGCACAGGTGCCTCTGTTCGTCTTCCTTTCTGTTGTGCCGTCCCGTTGCGCACTCTTTCAAAATAGGTGTCAATTGTCAACGCCCTGTTTCAAATGGGATGCCAATAAATTATCACCATCATCATCATCATCATCATCATCAACAACAACAACAGCAGCAACGTAACCAGCTTATCTGGAAGCTTTGCTTGGTGATGATAACGGCATTCGCATTTATTCGCGTCGTATGGTTTTGTATTGGTACGCCGATGCCAAATTATGGTGGTCATGACGAGTGAGTTGAAAAACAAAGGGTCTGGGCTAATTTTTGTTTCCGACTAGAGAAAAGCCATTTCAAGATGAAGCTATGGGCCATATAGCCAAACTTACCGAGCGATTAAACCGATTCCAGGCCACCATAATGTCTGTGGAGGATGTTAGGCCTCCGAACGCCGTTTAACTGGGATAACCAACGCCAGTATGGTAAAGGTTCGCGAAAAAAGTTTATGAACGTCCGCTCTACACGTCACGCTAGATTAGCGGCTATGACGTTGTGCCGCCGAGCTCGAGGTTCCAGGTTCAATCCCGGATGGTGAGGCCGCATTTCGAAGGAAGCGAAGTGCAAGAGCACTCGTGCACTTAGATTTAGGTGCACCTTAATGACCCCCAGATGATCAAAATTAATCCCGAGTACCCCACTACGGCGTGCTTCGTAGTAAGATTGTCATTCTGGCACATAATACCTCAAAATTTAATTTATAACAACGCCACTTAACCATCCGCAAACCTTGGCCATACGAAACCGAAGCCCTTGGTTGACTTTTGATACAGTACCTTCCGCGGAATGTTGGCGGGTGAATCAGCAACACGCCGCATCGCAGCGAAATTCGCATCTGCCTTTTTCATGGCTGAACAAAGGGAACATGGAGTGCGGGTGTAGAGGAATGAGTGAACGAAGCAGCGCGGGCACACATGCACACAAACACACTGTCCACTCAGAGCAGCGCGATTCAAGAAACTATTGGATCGCCCCTCGTACCAAACACTGAACGTTTTATTTTGTTCCGATAACAATTATATGAATACTCCAGGTGCATTTCTGCCGTCGGCGTCGCTGTGAGTTTCCGTATAAGGTCCAAGGTCGATAAAATCTTCGTCACGCGCCGTACACTGTATGTGCGAGTGAAAGCGCGCGAGGGTGAGCCGGCGAACGCCGCTCAATCTCGCGTGCGCGAGCGAGGAAGGCGGGCCGGAAGCGTGCCCTCTCCTGTCGCGCGCGATCCACGGGAGTGAGGCGAAGGGGGTGGGGGGTGCGTTGTTCTTCGGCGGCTGGTGCATACGGCGCAGCCGTGCGGGCGCCATATCTTGAAAGCGACCTGCGACGTGGCTAAAGTGTGCGCCCGCGCGTGCCTCATCTTCAAAGCGATCTGCGATGTTTGCAGAGTGTGAGTAGTGCAGATAGCTTCGTATGCGCTGTGCTTTCGACGTTTTTTTCGCGTTGAAGCGAGAGATGCACCAAGGACAATTCGCCCGCAGCTGCGGCCGCGATTCCTCACTCCAGAATTTTGACAGCGAGTTTCAGCGCTCATCGAGCGAGATGTGTTCAGCTTTACCTGTGCACGCGTGACACCATGCTTGTTAATTTAGTTAAAACACGTTGGCGGGCTAGTTGGTATGAATCCATGATAGAATGTGTAAGCGCGACTGAACGAGGACGTAGAGAGAAACAGAAATACAGATACAGCGCTCTCTGTGTTTCTATTTCTTTCTACGTCCTCATTCAGTCGTGCTTACATATTCTATCATTGTTAATTTAGCTAGTAAGCGAATGTTCACAAGTTTATACGGCCGATAAAATTATATCCTTACTTCGTATATCTATCTATTAATTTGCTATCGCAATCAGTGCTTTGCCTTTCGGGCGAAACTGCGACATTTCCCCAACCCCTTTTGCACTGCGTGTTACAGTTTCGTAACCACACGTGTTAAAGTAGGTCATAGTTTTCTGGTCGTGCCTTGGTGCATGTTACCACGACAAGTCAATCTCAGAATTTTCCGGAAATCCGCAGTGGTGGTGTTGTGGTTTTGGCGTTGCGCTACTATATACCCGTGTACTGTGCATTGGGTGCACGTTACAGAACCCTCAGGTAGTCGGGATTAATCCAAGGTCCCACTCTACAGCGTGCCTCATAATCATATCGTAGTTTTGGCATGTAAAACCCCAGAATTTAAGTCTTCCGGAAGGCTACTAGAACGCATTAAGCTTTTTCCACTCGTGACCTAACCGTGCCCAGTGTACAGAGCCTCTGGCTGACAAATTATCTCGATGAAGTCACTTCACAAGCAAACTGTGAGTAAACCTTTGCCTCGTTGTTCTGCTGTATACTTGTAAATGGTTCCCCTATATGTGCTATCCTCTCTCCGTGTATTTTTGTTCGCCTACACTCACCCACTACTGACCGCCATTCACGTGTCAAATGACGCCATTCACATGTGTAGCACTGTCAAGACAGCGCTACACGGCAACAGTGCGGTCAGAAGTAATTTCTTTCACTTCCCATTTGAAAAACACAACAGGAAATTTTCAGTCTGTCGTATTTTGGGACGTTATTTCTTTCGTTCTGTTGTCTGTAGTGTGACGTCCTGTAGTCGAAAGTTCTGTAGTTCCTGATCAAAATTTAATTAAAATTGACAGAGACCTCTTTAAGGATAACAAAATGTATTAGTACAAAAAAGAAAATTAAAAAAAAGAAAACTTCCCCGCCCAAGATTCGCACTTTGGACCTGAGGATCCCGAGCCCAGCATCTTATCACTGCGCCACGCCGAATGTTTTCCCCTTTATTTCCAGCTTGGCTACAAGCCTCAAAAGTGTTTGTGATCACAGATCACACGCGTTTTATATGTGTCAAAGTATTAAGCATTGACACTACAGCTTCATCACAGTCATTCATCTTGTACACGTCACGTACCTTCACAACCATTTCCACAAAATATTCATGCACAGATCGGCCTTTAACATCCCAATGTCTATATGCCAACAGACTACGCCAGACTGCGTGCAGTCCAAGTAAATAGATAACATCCATCTGTTCAAAATCGCGTTCGGGGGGTAAAAGCGAATGCCATGTGGATTGAGGGGTAGGTCTATCTTTAATGTTCTCTGTAATATATCCCAAAAGAATATGGCATTATTTCAGTCAATGAAAACATGTTCAATCGTTTCAACTGTGTTGCACAGAAAGCATCTGCTTCCCCATGGCACATAAATCCGTCTTTCCTCTAGCCACGTTTTAACAGGCAAGGTTCCCGTGTGAAGCTTGAAGAAGAATGTTTTAACGTTTGCCGGTATACACATATTTTTAACCCATTTAAGTACGTCTTGCCCAGGCCCTTCTTGAAAAATTAACCGATACAATGGAACAGGGAACGCACTTTCTATGAGCCACGCCGAACACGTATTCAAGTGTACATTTTGGCTATGTCAACAGTAAGAATCTCTGTCTGCGTTGACGTTTACATTTGCATTTTAAAAGCCAAGATGCGCCTTCACTCCACCGCCTCAACTGCCGCATCTCTAGAAGAACAAAAGTGTTGTTATCATTGGTACATCGTGGAGTGCGAGAACATCGATTTTGCTGTACGATATGCATATTAAATAAGAAATTCAGAATTAGACAACGGGGACCGGGGACACTGTTAGGGTTGTTACTGCTAACTTCGACAGTCGTCTCTCGCTCTTTACACTTTTGAGCACGCATATAATTCGTGTGTTCAATGCAAAATAGCTACATAAACATTCGTGGATGAGTGCTCATTCTGACAGCATACTGGCTTCTCACGGCAGGGCTGTACCAGAATAATGAGACCCGAGCGAGACAGCTTTTCCCGCAACTTTGTGGAACAACCCAAAACTTCTTTTTCGCTTCGCAAAAGCTTATGCAATATTTCTGGGAAATTAACTAATGTGTCAGTGTAACGGCACATGTAAATCCACAGGCCTGTGTGCCACATCTTACCAAATAAAACAAAACGGATACGCAGCCATTCCCGCAGATTGTATGATTTTGATCAGCGGCCGATTGTGAGGAGGCCGGTAGGGCGTTGCTGGTGCCGCGTCGTCACGGCACAATTATAACAATTGGGCACGTCGACTTTAATACCGGTGTCGGTGCTATCAGCAATGCCGGCTTCAGAGAAGCACGATTGAATACCGCGCAAGAGAAAAGTACAGTGTACACCACCGATGCAACACTGAGATACAATTTTAATGTGCCGCGACGGAAAGCGCTTCTGTCGCGGCGTCCGAACTTATGTCGCTGCGACGGAGAGTGGCACATTTCTAACGCCACGAAAGAAAATGTGTAGTCCCGACAGAGAGTTCCTGTTGCGACGTCAGAATCGCTGTTGCGATAGAAAGTTCTTGTTGCGACTTCATAAACATTTTTTGTCGCGAAAGAACGTTTCTGTTGCGACTCCAGAACTCTTGGCCGTCGCGACCGAATGTTTCTGTTGTGACGTCAGAATTGCTGTCGTAACGTCAGAGTCGCTGTCGCGATAGAAAGCTGTTGTTCCGACTTCAGAACTCTTGTCGCGACAGAACGTTTCTGTTGCGACTTCAGAACTCTTCGTCGTCGCGGCAGAATCTTTCGGTTGCGACGACAGAATTTTTGTCTTAACGTCAGAATCGCTGTCACGATAGAAAGCTGTTGTCGCGACTTCAGAACTCTTGTCGCGACAGAACGTTTCTGTTGCGACTTCAGAATTTCTGTCGTAACGCCAGAAATGTCTGTCGCAACTACAGAAACGTCAGGAACTTCTGTCGTACAACAGAAATTTCTGTAGTCGCGACAGCAATTTCTGTTCTTTTTCAACTGGGTTCGTATTCCTTTATACTTATTTATGTTAATAACCATCAAATTACTACTACCATTACAATCCATGTGACAGACAATGTGCCTTGCCATGGATGCTATATAGACGTGTTAACAGCAGGTGTGGTAATGTAGACGGGATGGGCTGAGGCGTCGATTTACTTTGCTAGCAGCCACACGAAGCATCAAGCGTTGTCGCACCGTCGTCGTCGCCACCACACCACTTCCTCGTCCTCACCCTATCGCGAACAAAAACAAAAGTTCGCCGCCCACCACCACCGTTCCGCCGAGCATCGAACTCCTTTCCATGCGGCAATGAGCACTTTGGTTTGGACGCACCGACCACTGATCCAGCGGGCAGCGTTCACGCTTAGCAATTTGTGCGGGATCTTGCGCACCCCAATGAGAGTGGTGACGCTTGTGCATGTATTTCGGAGGCCGCCACATCCTATACTGCAGTGGACGAAGCTGAATTTTTGCCATATGTCCGATGTGAAAGCCCGCTGCTGTGTCAGTGAGTCCAGAATCGGAAGAAGCATCGAGTCTGCCGGCTATTTATGTTGTTTTCTTGTGTTATCTTTCTTTGCAATTAAGCTGCTTTATTGAGTTTTCGCTCCTGTTACCTTTGCTCGGCACGATGCACTTTGCCGCTTACTTTCGTCGACACCTTTACGGAATTTCTCATTACGCGAAATCGGAGCCTTCTCAACCGGTGGTGCACTCTTCGTAAAGGTACCTCATCAATACTCTCGTTGTTAGTCTTACCGGGAGACTGAACTGGTTTGCTTTGCTCCGCGCTGCAGCGGCGTGTTTACTCGACGTGTCGAATGATTTGTGCCCGGCCAGTTCGGGGCGGGCATTGTTTCGCCCTCAGCGGCGGCCTGCTCGTCGTCGGCGCACCGCCTGCCACAGTGACGGCTGTCGCAGGTGGCCGGAGACTGTTAATGGCAGAGCGCGTGTGCGCGCTCGACCCGGCGCTGGCCCCACAATGCAGTCAGCGCGGCACAAACAATGTCAAGTGTACATGCCGCAAATGACGCAGCTGTGCGAGGAGCGGAGTGTGCTGGCCGACCACCTGTCCCGCGGCAGCAGCTGCACTCGCTGCGCCCCGGGCTCGCCGCGGACGCTGGCCCCGGGATTTCAGTCCTGGGTCGCGTCACAGCGGACGCCCGGCAACAGCGACAGGAAGTGTAGCGTTGCAGGGCGGGATGCACGGACGTTCCCTGGATGACCGCGTGGCATCTTCGTTTAAGTTAGTTTCACTGCGACAGCTGTCAAGAGCCCCGGTTTCACTTGTCCATCCGTCCGCTCCGTTACGCTGAAACGCGTGTCGTCGTCCCGTGACCCGTACATCGTTTAATTAGTACGTGCTACGGATACGGTCTATGCAACATTTTACTGCGATATCACTTAGGAGCTCCAAACAAAGCTTGCAGTCTGCGTTCTGTTACGCAGAATGTTTTTACGGTTGCATATTAGTTGAAGAGTTCGTACACGGATGTAGGAGTTCTACGCAAAGGTTGGGGTGTAGGAGGTACTCGAGGTAGTAACTACTGGCGCCGTAAATGGGTTCAGAGGCGTACAAATTGCTCAAGTGTATACTGTGCAGAACAGTGGCAGAGGAGAATGAATGTGACTTTAAAGCAATAGTGATAGTCATAGGTCTATGCAAAGTTCTGCAACGAAGAAATATTGCACCCGCCGTGGTTGCTCAGTGGCTATGGTGTTGGACAGCTGAGCACGAGGTCGCGGGATCGAATCCCGGCCACGGCGGCCGCATTTAGATGGGGGCGAAATGCGAAAACAACCGTGTACATAGATTTAGGTGCACGTTAAACAACCCCAGGTGGTCGAAATTTCTGGAGTCCTCCACTACGGCGTGCCTCCTAATGAGAAAGTGGTTTTGGCACGTAAAAACCCATAATTTCTTAAAAGAAATATTGCACATCTGACTAGCTTTTCCTATTGTCTGTGCGTACGTTGGCCTTTGCGCAGTACACTAGAAATGTGACTAAAGTTACGGACGGGTCGTTGTGCTCCATTTCGACACAGACGCTCAGGAGACCATTCGAGACGACAGATGTGTGCCCCAAGGCCCGGCAGATCAAGACAAGCAGTGGGCCTGTACACCTGTCTATCAGCTGGCTCTTTCGTATTGAAAAGAGTTTCGCGCAAGAGGCAAACTCGCGCCGCTTGTCACCGCCCTTACAGCTTCCTTTAAAGCTGTTCCCAGATAGAAACCGACTGGGCAGTGCAGACAGAAATTGTACAGTGGGTTATTAGGGACGCTGTAGTGGAGGACTCCAAATTAAACATTTTGTCCACATGGGGTTCTTTGACGTGCGCCTTAAGCTAAATATACAATTGTGTTATATATATATATATATATATATATATATATATATATATATATATATATATATATATATATATATATATATATATATATATATAATTTTGCTCCAAATAGCGTGCGGCCACCGCCATTCGGGAATCAAACCCGAGGCCTCTTGCTCAGCAACAAAACGCTATTGCGCAATTGAAGCTCATCACTCTTGGGCGAGTAATAAAATGTAGTACACGAAACTATAACTGGGACGTGGAGACCCGGCAATACAAAACCAAAAGCGAACCGCGCAGCCACCTCGAGCCATTGTTAAGCGCGTCAGCAAGTGAAATAGCCTTGTCGAAGCCTTGACGAAGGCATACCGTGTTGTCGAAACTGTTGTCGAAAGGCGTGAGGATCCTGCCGTGTTCCACTTTCCTTCCTTATTAGGCAGACCGTGGGGAAAGGCGTAATATGCTCGTGCTTTAATGTGAACCAAGGGTTCTATGTCAGGCGGTAATTTTCATCCGAAGTTTCATCTTTCTAATCTCTGCACGTTTGTTTTGCATGCACTGTTTGCTCAAGACAATGGTCTGCGGCTGTGGAAGCAAGTAAAAGCTGTCTGATGTGAATGGCCCTCTTCCTGCGGTGCCCGTTCACTGAAGCTCTGTGAAAGTTACATCGCGGATGTCGTGAGCCCGGGAAACAGCGACGCTTTCGATCCAAAGGACGCTATCTTCAGTGGTCACTGAGGCAAATATAAGAGCACCTCATCAGCCTGCGTGATTTGGGAAAAGAATCATTTGCTAGCGCAACGCGATTACTAGACGGAACGAAACGCCACTGCGATGCAGCCGTTGGCTCAAAAGGAAGTAACGTTAAATTTGAGCTCCGTACAAAGTGCAAGCATACGCTTCAATTTCGGCCGAACGCTTCACGTGCTGACTCCGTCAATGAGCAATGTCCAACAATAGAGTTCTTGCCTACCATGTGCCGCTGAGTGTTGTAACTAAACCCATACCGTCCAAAACAGAACGTGGGCTTGGGTGCATCGCTTCTGAATTCAGGCACGAGTGAACCCCCTTGCCTGTGCTTCCTCCTTTTCTCACTCTACACGCTAACAAAACAAGTTGTAGCAATGAAATGACGCCCGATGCCCTATTATTATTATTTGTTTTGAACACATATACACATATACACAGGTATCAGGAAAGGGAAAGCGAGGAGCAGGCTGGCAACTGCCACCGGAAGGGGCACAACGCCTGCCTACTCTTCTGAAGGGAGGTGACAGCAACACAGAAATGGAAGATAGGAAGGAGGGGAGGAAAAAGGAAAGAGGAAAGGAGAGCAACAAGACAAATCTAAAGACCAAAGTAGAACACTGCAACAGGTCAAATCTAAAGACTAAAGTAAAACTCTGCAGCCCTAGGCACGAATGAATAAAATAAGTTAGTCGCAGCATGTGTGCGCATGCTTGTGTAAATACGGCGTTGTCAGCGGCGCAACTTTTGTTTTGTTGCTCGAAGTTACTTTCATAGTTTCTAGAAAAACGTACTGAACATAGACTTGGCGGGGAGTACTTGCTTAAAGGCAAGAGCTCCTCGCTTAATCTTTTTGTACACAGACGTAGATGGCGAAAGTAATTCACATTATATGGCTACGAAAATTATATGGCCAACGAAAACAATATCTACCTTCTTCTGCTACGATTTGCAAGTGTTACACTGTAAGACCGGTACATAAGAGAGAGAGAAAAAAACAAGAGGCAAAAGGCATAGAGGTTAACCACATTAAGTGGGCGGTTGGCTACCTGCTGAGTACGCCGGTTCTCGTCTGATCGAAACAGCACTGGGCTCAGTCACTACTTGGGAAGGAGTACATAAATATGCACAGAAGGCGATTGCGGCTGAACATATTCACTTTCTGAAACGCCGGCACTTGATCTGTCTTATTGAGACGCTGGCATTGAACTTTCATCTGATCTCGTATTTCCAACATCCACGTCTCTAACTCTACTGCAACTCCTAAAGCTTTGAATGCCTTCAACGGCTCAAGTTTCAGCCGACACCGCGAGGCGAATATATTAACTGCGTTGAAATGTTCAATCTTCTACTTAGTTCATAAAACTCTCGCAATACGTCCAGACTACACGCCAAGTATAGTAAATGTATTCCCGAACGACCTCCCGTAGAACTCACGATCGGTCCATTCTGAGAGCGATAAACGCCCACTTAGTAAAGGGAGCAGGGACGTGCGGCGCGCAAAACAAAACAAAAGGAGAGGTAAGGGAACGACACAGACGCTGCACTCTCTTCTTTTTGTTGTGTTTTGCACGCTGCCCACGTTTTCGAAGATGACCATTCAGTTCACGTCCTTTCTTCAAGTTCTTTCTTTTTTTTTACATCTCTGTCGCCTTTTGGCAGGCCCCGATGGTTCTTGCGTATTGTATTTAACTGCACTTACTTTTCTCGTCGATACCTTAGAAGCACGCAAAATAGCCGCAAGAACAAGCTCGGGAACTTAGGCACACGACTGAAGCGAGAGTGATCAGAAACGACCGCGTCCATGGCAGGGGGATTGAGCGGACGGCCTCTTGTTCGGCTGCCATCGTGCATTTCGCGAAGAGCGCGTGTTCACATGTAATACGTACAGCAACGGTCCCGGCCCTTCCACCGTAAGATTCCCAGTGTGCCGTACATTGTCCCGCAGCGTCACATCCTCGGCGTCAAGTGAACGCAGCAGCTCGCCAACAACGCTTTCGGTGGGCGATGCGACTGGCCGTCAGAGCGCCGGGTCCTGCACAGCGCAGGCCTGGTTTTCTCGCTTGGTCCGGAGCGAGTGTAATGGCCCACACGGGCACACACTCATACACACACAGGCACGCGACAGGGCTTGCCGACGAGTGCGCGCTCCCACACGCTAGGCAGCACTTGTATATACCCACAGCCGCCAGCTGTTATGGCAGCGTAGGGCGTACAGAGCTGCGCTACGCTTAAAAAGAAACAGGAAAATACAATAAAGAACGCAATGGGACTACGTGCAGAACTATAGCGCTGAGCTAGCAGCAGGCGCAATATAGTGGTGCGTGAGGTAAATTAAGTCGGGCTAACACTTGGTCCGCGTTAACCCCGTGTCAAGCGAAGCTACAAGGCATCGAGTTCTTTGAGACGCACGTACATATTTACCAGTGTGCATTTGACATGTATAAGAATGCACCAGCTTCTCGTTTAAGCTTGCAATTACGAAACGCATACACATTTAAAGCAAATATACAATTGTCGGACCACGAACGTCTTTTTCTTTACTTCTCAAGTGTCTTAAAAGCTCGTGACTTCCAAAACACGCAGCTAATGTAGCATTTCAAAGCAATGAGAAAGATTTGGGCGTCACGTACGGTTTAAAACTTCCATTGTTTACCGGTGTGTGTTGGCGTGCCAGACAGATTGATAGAGGAAAGTAAAGTTGGGAGTGAACAAGATTTCCCTTGTCTACAACGTGTCTGGGAACAGGGAGGGATAAGGGTGAAGAGATCTGACGCCGCAGCATGGAGATTCTTTCAACCTTTGATGTGAACGAGATGATTGACGATGGCGCTTGATTGGAAAAGAAGAAATCATCGCCGCCTTGTCGCTCATCTGACGCTCTCAGGGGAGAAGGCTTGTTGAATTTATTCACAAAGACACGCTGATCTTGAACGCCTCCCACCGGTGATAGAGTGGAACCGAACTGGGTTCAATTTGATTCGACTTTTCTTCTTTTCGACATCATGTCACATGGTGTCAGGGGCACATAGAAAATGCCCCAAGAAGTGCAGCTTGACCGGCGATCTGCGCCCGCGTGGCACCAACAGCTTGCTTATTGACACGCATCGTAGTTTCAGAAGCGCTGCGGTAGGTGCCCACCCTGCTCCACGCTGGAAGATTATGAGTGACGTATACACCTAGACAGTGTCGCGGCGAGTGTGTGACGAACACAACACGTACTGCAATCTTTATTAATAGACACGATAATGCCAGGACGTCTGCGCTTTCTTTTTTTTTTTCCGTTTCTGAGTGATCAAAGTCTACATCCACAAGAAACACCGAACAATTAATGAAACGAAACAACAGAGCGCATCAGCGACCTGGGGGTGCGGGCGGTCGAGACGGAGCCAATGCCGTGTTACACTTGTGCGTACTGATAAACGAGCGCCGAAGTCAACGGCGCTCTTTGCGTGCGGCAACGTCTTTAGGGAGTGGGTCATGTAATTTAAGGGCATATTAATTTGCTGGACTTCGATGCCCTTCCTCGGGGTATGCTTCTCGGTCCCGTCATTCCCTTGTAACTTACGTCTTGCGCATCACAGATTTCGCCACGTCCCCTCCTTCTCCGTGTTTTTTTTAGCTATTTTCTTACACCTTCATGTTTTTACACAAAATAACTGTGCTCATAAATAATTATTGTCGAAAGGTGAGCCACTTGCGTAAAGCGTTAAGGAGATCATTGGTGCTTAGAAAATGTAGGCAGCTAAGCCAGCTATCGAAAAGTTCCCACACGTACTCGCGCCGTGTGTAAGAGCACGGTTTCAAGGCGAAGCTAGCTTTACAGCTCTCACTTTACACACGATGTATAAAAATATTATTGCCTATATTAACTTTCTTACAATGTCCGAAACTGGGCCACTCACGTGAATAATAAATATATATATATATATATATATATCATGGGCGAGAGGAAGCGAGAATTCTTTTCTGTCTGACAAGATGGAGCAGGTACAAGGCAGATGATTACGCTGTACATCTGAGAGGGGGACGTGGTACGGCTCAAATTCTAATAGCGGTGACTTGATCGCAAGCAGACGGTACACGGCAAGCTACTGGAATTCGCTCCCTGGTTTTACGCGCGTGAGTGCCCTTGGATGACACCCCAGTACGAAGCGATGTATAGCCTTTATTATAAACACTATGCGGCTTCTGTACTTGCGGTGCTGGTCCACAGAGCTAGTTTATGCGAGAAGCAGATGATGCAAAATTTAGATGAAGGAATCCACACGAACGTGCCAACGCAGTTTCTGCGGAAACCCGCGGACGCTAGAGTACCTAAAGAGCGATGCAAACTAGCAGATAATGCGTCGGATATGTCAGGGCGATGTAGGAATGCTTAAGTCTCAATTTATAAGTTGACTTTGGCCACTCATAATTTGGTAAATTATTAGAAATTTAAGATAGGCACTGGCTTTCGAGACATAATTTCGGGACATCGAAAAGGAAAAATGAAAGTGCCTGACGGAAGGACATTATCCTTTCTTCGAAACTATACTCCCTGAGTGGGCGACTTTCTACGTATACAAATAGACTAAAGCGAGCCTACAAGACGCGATAAAAGAAATTAATACCTAGCAGTAACAACTGAAGCAACGCTTGCAAAGGTTGTGTTTAGAGAATATCTGGCGAATGGCTGTTCTCTAAATGCACGTTGTTGGACAATAATAAAAAAAAATTAGTGCTTGGCCTTGCGGATTTTCCACAGAGATCACACTTTTCAGGTTTGTCGAGGCACACCTGTGGCCTCCTTCTAATCAGGAGAAAGCCACATCGGGCAAGCGCTATAGCCACGGTTCTTTGCATGCGCCACATATGCATTCGCTTGAAGCGCAATATGTGCACGGCTGTCATTGGCATTACGAAGTCGCAAGTCCATGGAAGGCGCTGGCGCGCGCGAGCTGCACCATCTAGTGACCAACAAGGCGGCAGCGGCGTTTCTTTCTTTCTTTGCGCGCCACGCTGGTTCCTCTGGCCTCAGTCGCTATGTGGAGAACTCTGTTAGCCATGCTTCTACCTTCCGCTATGTACGGAGCGATCTTCTTTGTTAGTTGAATGTGGTCGCCACGTACCAATTCATTCAATGCAGGAGGCCTACGTCGGAGAGGTCAGGGTGGGAGGATGGCAAGAGTCGAACAAATGTCAATGTATACTATTCGTTGAAAAGTCCTTTGTCAGCGCCAGAGAGAGAGAGAGAGAGAGAGAGATAAAGAAAAAAAGCTCGTCAGCCCAGCGTCTGACATTAAAGCCATAAGTGCGCCCTACTTCAATTTGAAAACAAGAACGCAGCCGATTCTTGTTGAATAAGGTTACCAGAAAGCACATTTTCGAAAAGCGTCGATTGTGTGAAGGAGACGGCATGTGACGGCTCACACGCGGACTCCTTAGTGAACAGATGGTGCAGTAGGATGACTGAGCTCGGTGGTAATTTAGATGTTTTTTTTCTGCCACCGGGTAATAGCAGTCAAACACACCGGGCACAACGGGTCATTGCGTCATTTAAAGAATATAGCAATAATTTATCAGCACTTTCCGCGAACGTGACGCAAACCTCAGACACGTAACGCCAAGGCGAACGCACGTGCTCCCCCTATGGAGCTCGAGTAAATGTTTGGTCGCTTGAACCTTACAAACAAGTCGGCCCAGAGCGCAGTGCATGGTTACAACGCGTAAGCTGCATTCAACATGTGACAGCATGTTTCAGAGCTCCACCCAAGGCTCTGACGAGCGAGATATTTGCAGTCGCAGGTTGAGAAGTCACTAATACAGATCACACCGTCTTCGGAAACGCTGACGTATCTGTCAGTGGTGTTGCGGTGCATAAGCTTCTTCAATTGAAACGAAGTTGCGCGCTGTCTACGCAAACACTTCAACAGAGCAGAATGCTTAGAATGAAGTGAGCGAGCTTTGCGCTGAAGAAATAAGCCTTTTGGTCCAAATCACTAAACATAATGTTTTCATGCAGTCCTCTATCCATTGAGAGATGCACTTTAGTTCGTAAGCAGTAGCGTCTTACTCATGTTACATCGAACCTCACGCGACAAAACGCTTTCACGGAGGCCAGTTCGGTACATCAACGCAATACGATCAGCGCGCCATCTAGCGACATGCTGCGAAACGTCACCATCACTGCGCCGGACAAGAAGGATTTACACAGAACCCACACGGGGTGATCATTTTTAAGATTTCGGCAATGTTTAAATATTGCCTCTTGCAAATAGTATAATTCTTGAGACAAGAGGCGGACGAGAAGAGGCAGCCGAAATTGGCACGAGAAATAGAAACACATATTCAACTAATTAATTAGAAATCACTAATTAACTTCCTAATTAATTACTGTATACCCCATATTGCAATTTACGAATTGTAGCCGACGAGTTTGCAATACGTATCCACTTGAAATTATACTCCAGGATTACACCAGTTTCGATATATTTACCAATGTGCGGGACCAAATACGTAGGCGTTCCAGTAACTTTTGGGCTTCAATGCATGAAAGAGCGTTTTGTAAAAAAAATTCACCTACAGTTACGATACGCCCTAACGCGAAATTTGAGTGCAGCTCTATAGTGCTTTAATTTCGAGATATATTGAGGCAAAGAATTTGAGAGACATATGTAGCAGAGTTGGCAATCGTCGGTAACCTAATCTCCGGGTCAAGCGCATCGGCTTTTATAGATGACACATCGGAGGTTCCAGTCTAATCGCTGGTGGCGCTTGGCTTCCAGAAAGCACTGCACGATTTGCGTTGCGCATGCATTCATATTACAAAACAATCGCAAACCATGACACTCGAAACAAGCCCTAACCAGACCAAACCAAGCAAACCGAACAAGCGCGAGCAATAGCTGACGCAATGAGACGATAATACGAAACGATCGGTCCGGCTGAGACCAGATACGAGTATGCATCGAGCAGTCGGGTGGGTCCGAATGAAACCAGCTTCGCGCGCGCACATCACTAAAGGGTACGCTCTCATTGGTCTCCGCCGTTCGCGGCTCGCGCATTTCATCTGCCGCTCCGCGTTCGCTCTTTCATCTTTCGCTGTTGTGCTCGTTCGTTCGGTGACGCCGCCGCCGCCGCCGCTGCCGCCGCTCGCCGCAGGAACGGGCCATTAAGAGCTGCGCTCTAAAACGAAAGTGAAACAGTGCATTTTTATGGCGAGTTTATGACGCATGTCTCCAAATTGCTCGAAATTCATTCCAAGTTGATACGCCTTGCTAATTCAGCGGCTACAATTCATAACTTGCAATGTGTGGCATAAAATAATGAATTAGGAAGTTAATTAGTAAATTGGTTTAATTAGTTGAATGTGGCTTTAGATTTATCATGCTCAAGGACTAGAATTATGTTATCTCCTACAGGAGGTTTTTCAAAATTCCGGAAGACTTAAAAATGATCACCCCGTATTTATGGCATTATTGGTCACTTGCTTTTATGCTACGCAGGATGCAATCTGTGGCAAAATGGCGCTGCCGATGTACGGTCAGACAGTTCAATGTGACGGACTGGCCCTGTGAAATAATCTCATATCCCCAACGTTTCGTTTATTGGTATCCACAGCGGTGATGGAATCACTGCGAATTATTTGACGTCACTTGAGATTTTACATGCGCAGTGACTCCAAATTTCGATTTCCGGCAAACGGTTTGTAGATGCGAAACTGGAAATGTACTTTAGCTAATCTCAGGTTCTTTCTTTCTTTCTTTTTCTATCTTTGTTGTTCTGACAGTAGACGTTAACGTGAATTTGGTTGGTTGTGTCACACACCAACCAAATTCACTGTCACATTGTCTAATGACTTAATTCAATACAAAATAAAGAGATAGAGAGAGAGAGAGAGAGAAGCACGAAAAGACAAGGAGCTTAACCAGAGGGAGCGTACGGTTTGCTACCCTGCTGTGGTGGAAGGGGATAAAATGGCAAAAAGAGAGAAAGAAGGGAAGAGAAAGAGCGCTGTAGCTCGTCGTCGACAGGTCTCTGCGACCGTTTGCAGACCTGGTGTTAGCCCCAAGCAAGGCTTTCAGAAGAATGTTTAAAAAATTTGTAATCACGTATGCCACATAAATGTACAACGGTGAGGTGGCAAACAGCGGTATTTTTTGTGTATATTTTGCAAGAACTGTCGCCCTAGACATGCACATAACTTAAATGTCGATATATTTCGTCGCTAAAACGAGTTATCGTGAGAAAGTCAAAGAAATGTGACAGAGAAAATGTGTTTAGATAATATATTCGCCCCTAGGCTTCCTGGGAGAAATTATTCATCTCACTTGATAAGATTTCGTAAACACAGCGCTATGTTATTGCTAATCACAGAGTAGCTGCGCCAATTGGCCTTATGGCCGACAACGTATCTTTCATGATAAGGTACTATCACGCGGCAGCGAAGGAGTTAATCGCGCTGGTTCTGCAGATATGGCGCTAAGCTGATGAGCTAACTTGGCAGATCAAAAAGAGAGAGAACGATATTAGAGCATATACTGAGCTTAAACATTCCAGATATAAAAAAAAAGAAAAGAGAAACTCTTCTACAGAGACGCCCTCTGAGGTTTTTCATGTATTAGCAAGTAATTACCTCTGCACTCTATGCAAGTCAAGCTAAACAACCATCAGATCTCAAACTGAATCGTGACGAATCGGTTTGATTATGTACCAGCTGCATCCACAAGTTGTATTGATGTTTTAGACACTGTTCCAGACCAGCATGCGTGCGGACGGCCTTAAAAGCACTGCTGAACTTTTTTAAAAGCACTCGGATACTGCGACATGTTGTGATTGCATTGCGCGCTTACTGTTCGTGCTCGAACATTTCCATGTTTCTGTTATTTTTCACCTCTTGCATTTTTTGGCCCCTCTTGCCCAGAACAGGCACCCATCCAGAAGCTTTCTCGAATAACCTCCCTGGTCTTTCCTTTTCTTATTTTGTGTCCCTGTGTTATAGGGACGTCGAAACTACTGATACAGTCAGCTGAGCTAGAGTGAGTATAACATGCCAAGTACAAGGATGTATTTCAAGGCAGGTTAACGGCGACCTGCGCGGATATGAAGCAACGCATACGGCAGCGCGCTCCAGATTGATCTATGTCCGAGACAAGCTGCAGAGACACAGAATTTGAACAGTCACAGTGCCCAGGCCTGCGTGGGCGCTTGTCCCAATGTTACGGTCTCACGCAGCCCAGGTGACCACAAGTGACTCCAACGCGATTCCGACAGCTTGGTTTTCAGTTGACACTATCGCTATGATCAAATACGCTTGCTAGGCATAGTATAATGCTAAGCATAGTATAATGTCTCATTTCGTCTCGCATTGAAGCGAACGTACCACGGAGAGGGAAACGATTTAGTGAAGCAAATAAAACTCGCAGAGAAACACGCGCGTGAGCGGCGCTTATCTGATCCAGTCTGTCTCGATCAGAGGAAGGAGCCAAGTCCACTGCACGCACCGGCCAAGTATACGCACGTGGGTCAAGCGCGGCGCGTGAGCGGAGGGCTGATTTCGAGAGAGGGCGTCCGGGTACCTGGAGTGCCCGGCCGGGCAGGCAGCAGCAGCGCCGTACCGAGGGAGCCGTCGCCAGCCGCAGGTGCATGCCGGGCCCGAGGCTGGTGGCCGGCCGCGCGCGCTGTCCTCGAGTCGAGAGGCGGCCGGTCGCGTGTGTGCGCGAGCAGCAGCAGCGCGCGCGCACGATGCCGCGTGTGTGCGTGCTTTGCGAGCGAGGGGCGGGAGGCAGAGGGCAACCAGATGTGACGGCGCAGTGCGTGCGCGTACCAGGAGGGGTGAAAGGGGGGCAGGCTGGGCAGCTGCACGCGCTCGCGAGAACAGCTGGGCGCCTCGCGCTCGCCCGCCGCGTCAGCTGCGTCAGCTCTGGCAGCGCCCGACGGCGTGCCGCGCGGCTCAGGTGCTCGCGAGTAGCACTCAGGTGCACCACCTCGCACTAGCCTTTCCCCTCGCGACGAGCGACACAAAGCCGCGCTCTCCTCCTCGGCCTCCGACGAAGCACGCGCTGACGCTGCGCGACGTTAAAGGCGCGACGAGAGCGCTCTGCGTGAGCCTCGATCTGTACGCCGCTTCTCTTTGTGTATCGCGACAAGCGAGATCGATATACTATAAATGTTTATTTTCTTTCTCCGAGGCACGCTATCCTCTCGGCGGAAATGGCGTCAATCCGAAAGGTTTCTCTTGTACGGAATGGAATTTAGAGTATATAATGCTGGTTGCGGGCACGCAACATATTGTATACGAAAGCATCTATCTATATGGTGAAAGCTTTCCGTTGCTGAGCTGCGATTATCCAATGGAGAAATTGCACGTATTCCGAACTTCGAAAAGAGCGACGTTCCAGTTGCTCGATGCAGGGGAACGTACCCACGATGTGAAAGAATCCGTATTCACTTTATATATATATATATATATATATATATATATATATATATATATATATATCAGGAGGTGGCTGTAGCGTTAGAGGGAAAGAGACAGAGAGTGAAAGCAGGAAAGCACGACGCCTGTCCTTCGAGAGCGTCATGGCCAAATGCGCTATGTGATCCCCATCAAAGCGACCCACATGTGTTCAGGAAATAAAACGCGCATTTTGCTGCTCTTCTACACCGCGCGCGAAAAGTGTTCACGAAGAAAGTGTATTGTCTGTCGGAGAAAACGAGAGTCGCTCCTTTTAAAGAACAAAACGATTACACACTGGCGTTGCACTTCTATAGTTAGTTCTTCGGGATGCTCGGTGGATGAGACCTGTGCCGCCCGTGCCTCGGAGCTAACTGCCCCTCTAGCCACTCACCAACATCCTAACGCCCAGTATCCCCGGACAGTATCCCCTGTTTCTCCCGTTCGGCTCCTTGGCACAGGTGACCTTTGCTCCGCAGACTGTGGCGCCGACTGAGCGCGCGAGATCCGAGGGCCGTCTTTCGGCGGCGGTTCTTGGAGGCAAATACCAAAAACATGGTGAACGGTTAAAGTGGGCAGACAGCGGCCTCGTCATATTTTACACGGGGCGTCTGTGCTCTATAGTGAAAAAACTAAATTATGGAGCACGACTACATCTACATCGGCAGAACTTGCAGCTCTCCATGCCGCTATGATGTACATCAGCGAAGAGCCAACAGAGAAATGGGTCGCATTTTGTGACTCTAAGGCAGCCCTTCACAGCATCAAGTCAGCATTACGTCACAGAACTTACGAGCAGATGATATCTAACATCAGGGAAGTGCACCACCATGCTCTGGAAAGAGGACACCGCATTATATTTCAATGGATCCCTGCTCACTGTGGCATCGTCGGCAACAACCTAGCTGACAAGGCTGCCCGGTGTGCCCACGAAGATACCAAGACGCGTCCAACACCTTTGGCGAGGTCGGACGCTGCCAGAGAACTTCGCCTACTTGCACGCAAGAAGTCACAAGATCTCTGGATTTCAAGTGCCTTCAATTGCAGATTACGTAAACTGGATCCCACGCTACGGCTACAACTGCCATCTAGCCTTTCCCGCGACGAAACAACCTTGATGTGTCGCTTGTGGCTGGGAGTGGCGTTCAGGAACGCATACTCCTACCGTATGGGAATGGCCGAGAGCCCGATGTGCGACTCCTGTGGGTGCGAGGAAACCACCGAGCACCTATTGTGTACCTACCCTCGCTACGATGTCCAACGCCTCTCTGTGCGGGCAACTTTACGCCGACTGGACTCGAGACCGTTCACCGAGTCAAAGATACTCGGACCGTGGCCACACCTGTCACTGGCTCGAAAAGCGATTCGTGCACTAGTGCAGTACTTGAAGTGCACCGGCTTAGGAGACCATTTATAGTGTCCTTGTGTATGGTGTCCCTCCCACACGTACTGAATGCTTACTCTCTCCCTTTCTTCCTCTTTCTATTCCCCTTTCCCCCACCCAGAGTGTAGGGTAGCAAACCGGATGCTGTTCTGGTTGACCTCCCTGCCTTTCCTATCCTTGTTTTCTCTCTCTCTATGGAGCACCGCAAAACTGCAGCACAACACAGCAGATGGGGCCGTTGAGACTTCTATTGAGTATAGGTGGTAAGTTCGAAGGAGTCGAGGACTTGGACGCGTCTTCAACGTCTCTCTGCCAGGCCTGTCTCCGGAGGTCCCCGCTGCATTGTGCAGATACCGAGCATCAAGTTGGAGCGGCGCTTTCGTTGTTACACGTAACTGAACGTTTGTTCACACATTAAGGCGGAGATTAAAAAAATCAAAGGAAAAATCATATCAAGCAAGTGGGAGTTCCACACAGTAACGGAAGGAAGTCACATTCGCGATTCGTTAGATCATGAGCCTGCTGTTCATGATCTGGCAATGCCTGCCAAACGCACCCCAGCCCATTCTTATTCTTCTGGATATTTCAGTCTCATGATCCGGATCCGTGGTCACTATCGGCCCTAAGTAGATGTATTCCCTTACCACTTCCAGTGCCTCGCTACCTATTGTAAACTGCTGTTCTCTTCCGAGACTGTTAAAATTACTTTAGTTTTCTGCAGATTAATTTTTAGACCCACCCTTCTGCTTTGCCTCTCCAGATCAGTGAGCATGCATTGCAATCGGTCCCCTGAGTTACTAAGCAAGGCAATGTCATCAGCGAATCGCAAGTTACTAAGGTATTCTCCATTAACTCTTATCCTCAAGTCTTCCCAATCCAGGTCTCTGAATACCTCCTGTAAACGCGCTGTGAATAGCATTGGAGATATCGTATCTCCCTGCCTGACGCCCTTCTTTATTGGGATTTTGTTGCTTTCTGTATGGAGGACTACGGTGGCTGTGGAGCCGCTGTAGATATCTTTCAGTATTTTTACATACGGCTCGTCTACACCCTGATCCCGCAATACCTCCATGACTGCTGAGGTTTCGACTGAATCAAACGCTTTCTCGTAATCAATAAAAGCTATATATAAGAGTTGATTATATTCCGCACATTTCTCTATCACCTGATTGATAGTGTGAATATGGTCTATTGTTGAGTAGCCTTTACAAAATCTTGCCTGGTCCTTTGGTTGACAGAAGTCTAAGGTGTTCCTGATTATATTTGCGATTACCTTAGTAAATACTTTGTAGGCAACGGACAGTAAGCTGGTCGGTCTATAAGTTTTCAAGTCTTGGCGTCCCCTTTCTTATGGATAAAGATTATGTTGGCGTTCTTCCAAGATTCCGGTACGCTCGAGGTCATGAGGCATTGCGTATACAGGGTGGCCAGTTTTTCTAGAACGATCTGCCCGCCATGCTTCAACAAATCTGCTGTTACCTGATCCACCCCAGCTGCTTTCCCCTTTTGCATAGCTCCCAAGGCTTTCTTTACTTCTTCCGGCATTACTTGTGGGATGTCGAATTCCTCTAGACTATTCCCTCTTCTATTATCGTCGTTGGTGCCACTGGTACTGTATAAATCTCTATAGAATTCCTCAGCCACTTGAACTATCTTATCCATATTAGCAATGATATTGCCGGCTTTGTCTCTTAACGCGTACATCTGATTCTTGCCTATTCGTAGTTTCTTCTTCACTACTTTTAGGCTTCCTCCGTTCCTGAGAGCATGCTCAATTCTATCCACATTATACTTCCTTATGTCAGCTATGTTACGCTTGTTGATTAACTTGGAAAATTCTGCCAGTTCTGTAGGGTTAGAGGCTTTCATTCGTGGGCATTTCTTAATCAGATCGTTCGTCTCCTGCGATAGCTTACCGGTATCTTGTCTAACGAAGTTACCACCGACTTCTATAGCACACTCCTTAATGATGCCCATAAGATTGTCGTTGATTGCTTCAACATTAAGGTCTTCTTTCTGAGTTAAAGCCGAATACCTGTTCTGTAGATTGATCCGGAATTCCTCTAGTTTCCCTCTTACCGCTAACTCACTGATCGGCTTCTTATGTACCAGTTTCTTCCGTCCCCTCCTCAAATCTAGGCTAATTCGAGATCTTACCATCCTATGGTCACTGCAGTGCACCTTGCCGAGCACGTCCACATCTTGTATGATGCCAGGGTTAGCGCAGAGTATGAAGTCTATTTCATTTCTAGTCTCGCCATTTGGGCTCCTCCACGTCCACTTTCGGCTATCCCGCTTGCGGAAGACGGTATTCATTATCCGCATATTATTCTGTTCTGCAAACTCTACTAATAATTCTCCCCTGCTATTCCTAGAGCTTATGCCATATTCCCCCACTGACTTGTCTCCAGCCTGCCTCTTGCCTACCTTGGCATTGAAGTCGCCCATCAGTATATAGTGTACTTTGTTTTGACTTTACCCATCGCCTATTCCACGTCTTCATAAAAGCTTTCGACTTCCTGGTCATCATGACTGGATGTAGGGGCATAGACCTACCTTCAATTTGTACCTCTTATTAAGTTTCACAACAAGACATGCCACCCTCTCGTTAATGCTATAGAGTTCCTGTATGTTACCAGCTATATCCACATTAACCAGGCATCCGACTCCTAGTTCTCGTCTCTCCGCTAAGCCCCGGTAGCACAGGACATGTCCGCTTTTTAGCACTGTATATGCTTCAGTTGTTCACCTAACCTCACTGAGCCCTATTATATCCCATTTAATGCCCGCTAATTCCTCCAATAGCACTGCTAGACTCGGCTCACTAGATAACGTTCTAGCGTTAAACGTTAATTGCCAGGTTCAATTTCCAATGGCAGCCTCTCCGGATCCAGAGATTCTTGGCAACCTCTGCTGCGTCGCAGGTCTATCCATCGCCGTGGTCAGTTGCTTCGCAGCTGCTGGGGACTGATGGCCGGGGTTTGATTGTTGTATTCATATAGGAGGTTGTGGCGAAGTACTGCACCAGGGTGGCCAATCCTGCTCTGGTGAGGGAGTGCGTACCGGTTCTGGTCACCGGAGTTAGGCCGCACTCCAGGCCTGATTATACAACTTTATCAACACGCGGATTTGTTTTTAATCCGGTGGAAAATTGCCCGGCACCGGGATTTGAACCACGGTCCTTTTGCACGCTATACGGGTGCTGTACCTCTGCATGTAGCACACAGGTGCACAATTTTCGGTTTATAATGGGCCCGCGCGAGTAGTGCAAGCCGAAATTTGTGCACTTGCGTGATTTTTCCGCACGTGCGCACGCGTGCGGAAGGCGTGCGAAATGAAGCGCAGATTGAGACGTACGTCGCCCCAAAACACAACTCACAGCCAAAGTCACTCCATCACAATGCGAGTTGACTCAGTCGGCCTCAGTACATGCTTGTACATACCATGATCAGATATTTTATTTTGTCCCTTTCCTACCCTCCTCCTCCTAAGGTCTCTCTGTCCCAGATCTCCTTTAGCATCAGATCCCATTTAGCATCCATAAGGGACGCACGAAATTAGCATCCCTGATAGTCGTGAAATCCAAACACCGCATCTTCCAACGCCTTCCGCTTCGGCTCCCCCTGTACCGTGATAAAGGTCCATTATCAGAGGCGGGCAGACGCGCAGACTTTGCTTCCGCAGACCAGGAGAAATGACACGGCCTAGTTTTGACAGCGGCGAGCGAGACAATCTTGTCTTGAGGCAACCTGCGCTGTGCGACCCGGTGCGCGGACCAAAGGGGCGACACACGTAGCAGAGAAAAGTAAATAAAGCGAGGGGTGGTGGCTCATTGGGCGCCGACAAAGTAGCGGACACCGAAGGCGGGGGCGGAAGGGGCCTCGCCGAGAACCCTAGAGGCACAGCACCGTGGGAGTTTGCGCAGCGGCACGCGGTAGAAAGACGACGGGTTAGGGGGGGAGGGGGGGCACATTCGACAACGCCGCTGCACCCCCGCGACGCGTGAGAGCTGGAACACTTGCGTTCGACGCCGGATAACGGGCGCTCGCGCGCCCCACGCCTGCGCCCGGCGCCCTCTGCGAGCGCCGCATGAAAACAAAACTGGAATCCAACGAATGGTACCGCGAGCGCGCGCGCGGTTAGCGCTCATATCCTAGTCACGCAAGTTCCGAGTGAAATGTAAAACGAACCGGGTCCGCGGTTTTAGCAAAGACGCACCGCGCTGCACCGCACGACGTGAAGCTGGCGCCGCACTACTTACATATTTGTGTTCATGCTTTACATGCAGCGCGTTTCCTTCATTACGCTTCGCGCGTGCACCAGCTCTAGTAGAAGCGCTCTGTGGTCGGCCGAGTGCTTCGCTGCTGCTGTGCCTTCTAAAAAAAAAACACTAGCGTTACGTTGAACCATTCCGCGCCCTAATGGAGTTACGCGAGGCAGGTAACTGCACTGTGTGCGCCCGCCCCTCTTCAATTCTCGCACCCTTCTCACCCCCGCAGCCATCGTGCTGTCCCCCGAACTTCAATTTTACTGTACGTGCGGAAATTCTGCACACGCGCGAAGGCAAAACCGCTCGCGCAAGCACGCCCGTTCGTGCTACGCACTTTCACACGCTCAGGCGGACAGCCACGCACATATACGTGCGCATGACGGCATACAAAAAATATATTCTCTAACGATGCTGGCACCGGTTTCGTAGCCCGAGGGCGGATTTTCGGGTTCAAGCCTACACCCACATTAGCAAAAACATTCTCCGGCTGTTAGATGTATGTATGTATGTATGTATGTATGTATGTATGTATGTATGTATGTATGTATGTATGTATGTATGTATGTATGTATGTATGTATGTATGTATGTATGTATGTATGTATGTATGTATGTATGCGCTACCTTTACTGCTCGCTTTACGTTGCCGTCCCTTTCTGCGACATGTGGCTGTTTCTGCTAAATTATCGTAAAGTGAATATTCACTTTATGACAATTGGAATAAAACTTCGGTTGATGCTGGTGGCTGTTAATAAAATTCACGCACGCACCCACGCACATACAAATATAACAAAAGAAACCCCTTTAAGAGCCTTCTGGCCAATGGTTGATTCAAAAGAAGACGCCCGTGTGTTCCGCGACCACTTCCTGTTGGAAGAACAAGTCCCCATTTCTATGCGTAGAGCAGCCACATGACAGCAAGAAACCGTATACTTCTGAATGACGCCTGTACTCGGCTACTAAACGATTTCTGCCACTGAACTGCTCCCGAGGACCGATCGGGGAAAGCGGGCGTATAGTTGGAAACATGCAGAAGCTGCAGTCCTGCGCTCGGCGTCCCTCTACGTGTTCTTCTACGTCAAGGAAGACTCGTTACGCAACATACGCAGCCACACGGCCGCACATGGCGCAGGCGCCACCAGTGAGGCAAGTGGTGACGTCGCATTGCACTCCACTGATGTGATCTCCGCTGTGGCATTATTCCCATGTTGACCCAGCAGCAGCATTATTGAACACTTCGCGCTCTCGACATTTGTGCGCTCATTGCTAAAAGATCAGAACGCAGACTAGTTCCAGGCACATATGTGTGATCTGCATCACGCAGTAGCAGCCGCCATGCTTCAACGTACGCCGTATTACTTTACCTACTAAAGAACCTGCTAATCACACACAACTGTCACGTTATTATTCCAAACGGAGTGGAAGCATAAAAAATTCGATCTTCCTTTGTAGCGAGTAGTGAACACTTCTCCACGTGGACTGGTACTTCACTCTGGCAGTGATGCAAAAGCCGTTGGCTATATTCTCCTCATCTTAGACCTCGTACTGCATGCTATTGGTTCAACCAAGAGAGTTTGTTGGCCAATTTTTTGTTCACAGTAAATACAAGGAAAGCCAGCGCACTCCGTTCATATGAAGTGCTTGAAGTGAGTAATTATGCTTCGTTGCAACCACCACCACTGGCACTACCACCAACAGCAGCAGCAGTACCACCACCACCACCGCAACCATCAGCATCTTCACCATCATCATCATATTATTATGTCCACTGCATGATGATGGACGCCTTTCTCGGAAATCTCGAATTACCTCATGGTCTCGTGTCAGCCGAGTCCAACCTATGCCGGTGAATTTCCTGTGGCCGAATTCGCAAAGCTTTGTGTTCGTAAGTGTTCTTCGTCATTGGCAGGCCATCTTCGCCAACAGTACGTCATTATCAGGATTGGCTAGAATTAACTCTTACGAACAATCCTAGCGTAAGAACTTTGAAAAAAATAACTTATGCTACAATTGTTCGTAAAATAAAATTTAATCCAATCCTGATGCTGAGCATACTATTAGAGAAAGGCAGCCAGCCAATAGCAAATAGCACTTACAAACGAAACGTCTTGTGAAATGGGCCCCTGATCTTCTCTTCTTTTACTGCGTTTCCCTTCACTCGGCATACATTCTGTTGCTCTGACAGACTACCGGTTATGTGCTCTACGCATTACATCGTCTGTCCAACTCCACTTTTGCTTATTCTGAACTTGAATATCAGATATATTTGATTACTCTCTCATTCACACTGACTCCTTCCTCTGTCTTAAGGTTACGTCTCTTATTTTCGTATCTCTAGTTGTGCCGCTTTTAGCTTATTCTCAAGCTTTTGATAATCTCCAAGTTTTTCTTCTATAGGTTAGTATTGATAGAATTGTGAAAGAGGGAAATAACAATGAAAGTATACAGTCAACAACGGATATTGCAAAACTATAACTACTTCGCTTCGAAGCTTTATAGGCGAAAACATGCATGTGGAAGAGGAACAATAACATAAATTGAACGACTTTAACCCCCCCCCCCCCCGCACACATACGCACAGATAGAAGAAAAAAGCAAACAAGTAAAAAAAACCAATACCAACAACAATAAGGAGATGAGTGCAGTGCATCTACGACTACCCCGCTTACAGATTCCTGTTTGCGTTGAGATCAGACGTAGTGTGGGAAACGATCTCCTGTTTCTCCTTTCTCTTCTTTTTATCTTTCTTTCTCATGGTGTAAATGTTTGGTTGAGTATGTTGTAACAAACTGGTTGCACTAGACCTAAAAAAAAAGAAAAGATAAAGATAAGAAGAAGAAGAAAAAGAAAAGAGATCTTATCAGCGATGTCTTGGTACCGTTTATATACTTGGAATTATGTATTATGCCTACACGTGGTATTTCTTACATACGGGGCATGTTAATGGCTGACGCTAAAACATCGCATCTGTTTGTTAATCGTTGTTTGTTTGTTTGTTTGTTTGTTTGTTAATATATATGCCAGTAGTTCTAAGAAAGAAACCAAAATGAAACAACCAGCATCCAATTGGGGAATCTAGGGCTGTATAAAAAATCTCTTCGTCCAAAGTGCTATTTGCCATCGGCCGGCTGCCTTCGCTAATAATATGTCCAACATCAGGATTGGCTCGCATTTTCTCCTACGAACAATCCCAGCGTAACTTGTTTCTGAATACGAACCCTGGAACCGCATTCGCAAAGCTTTTCGTTCGTAATTGCTGTCTGCGATTGACCGGCGACCTTGGCTAAAAACATGTCCAACATCAGGATTGGCTGGAGTTTTCCGAACAAGTCTAACGTAAGATATTTTTGTGAATACGAGAACTGGAGCCGAAACACAATGCTTTTGGCTCGTAAGTGGTATTTACTATCGGCCGGCTTCGCCAATAATATGTCCGGCAACGCGACTGGCTGGCAGCTGCCTTTACGAACACTTCTAGCGTAAGAACACTATTATGAATATGGTCCCCATCTGTACTGCACTGCCTATAATAATTAAAAACTTTGCTGAAACGCCTAACACAGCTGCATTTCGGGTGAGACTTGACGAGTTTCGGAAGAACGCTACAGCGTTGTTAAATAAGCGCATCATATTCTTTCTGACAAGCCTTTTGTTTTCTTTTTCTCTCACATTTGCGATTTTCCCGAACGCGAATGGTTTCGCAGACAGTAGTTGAGTAGCCGGAAGAAAAATAAAGAGATCTAGGGCTGCCGACGAAATAGACGGACAAACTATATTGTGTGCGTGTGTTTTGCTTTTTCGCGGTCTTTTTTATGCTGCAATGAAATTTTTTGCACTCGTTTTGGGCAGCAGGAACCCGCGTGATGGGCCACGATAAGTAAGAAATCTCACCCTTGCTCTGAGTGCTTTGTCAGCCAGAGGTCAGTACTGGGACTTAACATGGCTGGGGGTGCTTATTCATGAATATGATTCAAAGGGCGTCTATAAAAGCGGGTACATCTACCTTTCACATTTAAATAACTGAAATTTTACGTTACGACGACAAGCAAGGTGCTGGCTTGAGGTGAAGCTGCTGCCATGCTTGCTGTCAGAAGCCATGCTTGGTTCTTGTATACAGGAAATCTGCGCCATATTAGAAAATAAGCCAGCGGGAAAAACAACATGGGCAAGCGGGTGGCGAAATTGAATCGGAATAACATGATTAGTACCAAGATTCCGCGCCTCAAACTACCGAAATAAAAAAAAAGAAAGGAGAACAAACTTTTAAGAGAACGAAACTTTGGGGTTGCAAAAAAAAGTGAGATTGACAAATTGTTTTTTTTTTTTTTAAAGACTGAGCATTGTCGGTCACTGGCTCACAGTGCTCATTCACTGGTTAGTCAGCGTATGGAACTAGCAAGTAAGGAATAATTAAACTAATTAGATACCAGATGCTAGGTATTCTGTTGAAAGAAGATTGAAGAGTTCATGCCGCATAGAGTATTTCAGACATGCAAACACAAGGAGAGCGGTGCGCTGTCCATTATTTCGATCAAGGATAATACTATATGGGATTGTTTAGCGTTTTAAGCTTAACTCATTCTTCTGTCCTGGCAGAAATGGTTTCTTGCAATTGCACAAATAATAACAATAATATAATAAAATAAAACATAATGCCGCTTATTCCCCACTTCTCTAGTAACAAAATAGCATGCTTAATTTTCATTTTAGCTTTGTTTTCTTCGCATGAAACGGCAATAGTGGGACCACCGAGAATGAAAAACATCCGACGAAAAGAATCCTATCCCTCCCCCTGACGCTGACTAAACAAAAGTAGAAAGAATGAAAGAGCGAGAAAAGGGTCAGCAGCAAACGAAACCGCACCCATTATGCAAATAGCCATTCCGGGCAGCGCCGACTCAGCCACTCGAGGAGCTCAACGGGCTTTCCGCGTTCGACGCTGCACCATTGAGCTAACTAGGCTGCTCTTTGGTCCCTAAGCTCCCCGCTGTTCTAAGAAGGGACCGCGAGAGAGAGCTGTAGTCGCTTGCCTCCTTCCGAACTCCAAATAAAGGAGAAGAAGAAAAAAAGAAGAAATGAGGTCGGTATATGAAGAAGCATCCGCGCACTCTCCGCAGTAAGAAGCAAACGAAGCCCGGACATCGGCAATGACGTGCACAGAGCCAGGGACACTTGGAATCCAAATTCCTCGTTAGCGTGTTAGCGTATACGAACCTTGTAACTATATATATATATATATATATATATATATATATATATATATATATATATATATATATATATATATATATATATATATATATATATATATATATATATATACATATATATATAGAAGGCACAAACGGCCTTGCTGTAGAAGTAGACGTCCGCGGATCAGGCTTGGTAGTAGGCAGCTTTTCAGCAAAGCCTGCACGCCACCACATTGGTCTGCCCTCGCGCTGGTCTCCCACGTAGGCGTCACAGCACGGTGCCCCCACGTATGCAAATGCCAAGAAAGAGACGAGGGCGCACGAGATGCGCACAGAGGACGTGCACGTCGGTGCTGGCGCACAGCCGGAGGATTAGTGCGGTCCGCGACAACGTGTGGCGTGCGCACCACACGATTGCCAGAACGACGGCTCGTATCACGCGCCTTTCTTGCGAGTTTATTTCTTTATTTCTTTATTTTATCTTTCTCCCTTGAAGCGGTGACATTTTTTCTTCATTTCTCTTTTCTTTCTTTTCATATTTTTTCCCTTTTTTGTTGTTGTAGTTGCCTGTGACCAAACCCACAATCGAAAACGATTGAGGAAATGCTCGTACACTTTGCTTCGTAAGAGAGCAGCGCGGAGATGGAAACGAATGGCGCGAAGTCCAAGTATTCTGAAACTTGCCAAGCTGAACGTTTACGAATAACATTTCAATTACTTGGCATCTTTTGATTCAGTGGCGCCAATAAGAAAACAAAATGCAGTATACTAGAAAGTATGAACCCATCTTTGACTCAACGATATAAATATTTTCTACTGGCGGCACATAGTGCTTGCACTACGTGCATACATAGCTTATCGAAGCAGGTCGGATAAGCAGGGGCCTAAGAACAATTAGTGATGGCTGTAAATTCAGTTGTTAAAAATATAACAGCTAGTACAGCTGTTTTCAACCGGCTCAGAAATTCATCGGAGAGCGAATTATTCAGCTAAAGAACTCAGTGCCCTTCCACTCTGTGAAGAAGGATGACCAGCGAAGCTGTGTTGTGGGCCCCTTATTGGCGAACGGCACCTCCGCCGCGGGTCAGGCTGGCATTGCACTATCTTCGGGATCGGTCCACCTATGGGGAGTGCTTAACGCCTGCTTCACCTCCGCCGCGGGTCGGGCCGGCATTGCACTATCTCCGGGATCGATCTACGCGTGAAGAGTTTTTTGCTTACCACGCCAACAACGACACAAAAATTTCCTTGGACGGTAGAGGTATACAGCTTCGCTGTAGAAGATTAGATCGCTTCGAATCTTGTCAGGATCGTGGCCGTTGTGACATCACGTGCGCGCAGCCTCTGTGGCAATGAACGGCATTGTTCGCTCCGCCCCTCTGATGCAGGTGCACTTACTTCTTTGCAGCAGCTGAACCGGCGTGTTGCATGGTATGCGTCAAGTGGCTCAACGCGGCAAAGTGTTAAAAGCAATCACCTGACGTCGCGGGAGCTTATCGACACCACGCGACGGCGCGGCGAGGAATATTCCTGCTGCCATTCTGTTAGTATGTTTCCTGGCGTAGCGAGTACTCGCACACAATACGTTTGGCAGCGCTGCCAGCTCTGCCAGCGCAGCCGGACAGAAGGCAGAACCCTCGGACAGGAAAGAAAGGTGCAAAGAGCACGAAGGGAGGTACGCAGTTCCTCAGTTAGACCAAGTTTGATAATATGATTGCGTTCGTGTTGCTTGCAGCAATTAATCGCCTTCCGCCGAAGATTCTAATAATATCGCGCGGCGAATACCCCGGGCGACTCGGCAGCTCAACAGACAGCGTAAAATTACCACCAAGTGGATTTCTGGCGTTGTATTTTGTAGCGATCCGTTTCGTTATCCGGTCTTGTTTTCTTATCAGCTCGGATCGGTGAGGATGATTTCGCCGACAGCGGTGGCATCCGAGCCAATGACGAAGGGCAAAAATATGCAACATATACGAAGTATACAAAAACAAAACAGTCTACAGACGTGGCTAAACGGTATCTAATATACCTAACGCTCATCCGCTACTTATAATAAGATTATTTAAAGTTTCTGCTATGAGTGGAGGAGCGCAGTGATATTTGGACCCTGTTATCGGAGTGAAGCCGTCGTGAAGCCGCCTTTTCACGGGTATCGCTGTTCGCGCTTCCGCTGCGTGTCCCGATTCACTGTATGCAGCTCAGAGGCGAGCCTCAAATGTACGCACAGGACGGGTTTTTATGAGCCATCTCTCATACTAGGGCTACGCCAACAGCTTTCTTTTTACGCTGCGGCAGCTTTGCCTCTCGCTTAAAAAAAAGAAAGTCAGCGCATCGCGCTGAGCGCAGCAGACAGCTGCAGCTGTACGCTCATGCTGAGATCGCACACGCGTCTGAGGCGTTCACGCACCAGCTCGGAACCCACCTGCAGGCATTGTCAACTTTGAAGCTTCGTTATTTTTTATTTATTTATTTGGTTATGATTTGCAACCTCGTGTTACGCCAAAGGAGTGTGTTTGTTTAGCGCACACGCATGGCCCTCCGATGTTGCCTGGCTGGTATTAATTTTCGGTAGTGTGAGAAATAGTTATGAATACTCATTTCGCCGCCAGCTTCCATCTCACAACGTGAAAATATACGGCATCGAAGAAGCGTCTTTTGAACAACACGAAGATAACGCTAAACAGACAAGGAGGGCAGGTTCGGCGTCACCCGCAAAACTATACGCTTTTCTAAGGTGGGAAAGCACTTGAGGCGAGTTTGCTGTTGGGCTAGCTGGTACGTGATTCTGACTCCGCGACGTCCGCGTTGCACTGCCCAGTGTTGCAATTGATGATTGTATTACATCACTTGATTCACCGGCGAGGGCTGCCTAGGGAGAGCAGTGCGCGGCGTGCGCATCAAGAATTGTGGCGCGTATACTCTGGTCAGGAGGCGTTCACGACTGAAAAAATAACCAAGCATTCATGTCATTGCACGTTGTAACCCGACGAGAGCTACTGCGCCTTTACGAACGCGGCATTGTCCCAGACATATTGTTATGGCCACAAAAGTGGTGCACGCAAGTGGTGCAAAAGGCACGCCGGCGGCCTCGCCTGAGACCAACGCGCTTGAAGTGGTAACCACAACATGAAACGTGCTACAGTGACCGTACCTTCAGCGCCGCATCGCACACCGTGGGCTCGTCCAGCTCATGCTGAACGAGAACCTCGCTCAAATGCCTGAGAAAAATGTATTCCTCGTGGCTAGCTGTTGAAGGGGTGGCACCCCTTTAACTCATTTCGGTTACAACAGCGTGGTCAACGCGCGGCGCGAGAGCACCGACGATGCAAAGCGGAAAGCACGTCAGATGTATCTGGCTGCCGCTTTGTGCGAGCGAGCTTTGATCAACGCCGGCGCGTCTCTCCTGTCGCGTGCTGCGTGGCGGCGACACGAGGCGGCCGTTTCTGCACCGGCGCTGCTTGTTGGCGATCGCGTCTCAGCGGCGCGGCCCGCCCAGCGTGCGCGCACGATACAACCGGCGCGTGATCAATGCGGTGGCGGCCTCATCAAGGGACGCAGGTGTCCCCGGCACCTACCCCGCCCGGCGTGTGTGCGGCAGCTCTTCCACTCGCGGCCTCACCCCGGGGCGTGAACTCGGCCGCCGCCGGCCTGAGCCCCGGCTGGCGTGACTCGCAGGGGCTGCCGCCGGACAGGTGGTCGCCGCGGCTGCGTCGCCCACCCCTTCTGCTGCCGCCCTGATCGTTCGCGGGGGGCCTGAGGGGCGCTGCTATGCACAACTTCATCGAGTGCGCGCCTCTTTGTGCCGAGGGAGCAGAGGACTTGCGGTCCATGCTCTATTTGCACTGCTGTGCAGACTTTGGAATCTTGAAAGAGCGGTTCGAATACGTACCGGAGGTCTGCTGGTCTGCCCGTACCTTCGAGGAATAAGACAAAGAAACAGACCCGACGCCGTGTTCGTTTCTTACTCTGCCCTGTGTTTTGCGCTGGTTGCTTTAAATATAAACATAAATCGACTTGGCTACCTAAACTTATCCTTATTTACAGTTCCCTAAAACATCCCTACACTTTCATTTTAATTGTTTTCACCGAATATTTGGTATCAAGACAGAGATAGGGAAAGGGGGACGCACAGGAATAGTCTTGGGGACTAAATGCTGAGATGGCTTAAGATAACTATTTCTTATATTTACTTCTATTATATTTTTCATAATTCATCGTGTCGTCTAGCCACTCGCGGCGCTAGTGATGATGAGGCGGAGAAAAGAGCCAGACAGGAACAAAATTGCAGTAGAACCCGGTCCCGTGTCAGTGAGAAAAATTTCGGCACTCCCATAAGTAATTGTATTAAGTGGATCGTGTCCTGAGCACTCATAGCGAGAGAAATTAGATAACCAAGAAATCACCACTTGATCACTCACTATTAAACTTAAGGTCTCACTTGCCTTCTATATAGTTCGTTTCTTTGCGCTTCGGTTATTCAACATAAGCAGCAATATGTAGGGTTCGCACTAACCTCGTTATCTTCTTGTCCTCTATTGGAACATGCGGTGCTGTAATCTTTATCAATGGGAGAAACAACAATCAGCACTGCACCATTCATCTATAGCTCCGTGTGTTGCCAGATGTTTTCGACGCACGATAAAAAGAGAACCTGCGCACGCCTAGACATTATTGTCACCCGAGACAATGTAAGCAGCTAAGACGAGCGAATTTTGGGTACTGGTTGGAGCGGCGCTACAGTGCGCTGTTGCCTCAGCTATGGCGACAAGCGCATTGACTCCCAACGCATGTAATAAAAACGCGCAGCTATTTTGAGAACTCGCGACGACACGGTTGTCAATATCTAGGCGTATACAGGGCCCACGCGAACGATGTGCTGGTGACACCTGCAGGTCTCCACCCTTCCTCGTCCTGCGTTAAGCAGCCTTCTCTCTCCTTTCTTGCCTGCGCAAATGATGGCCACCTCTGACACTTTGCTCGGTCCCCAGGCGCGCCCAGCTTAACGCGCGCGTGCTCTTTCAGGGATCTCCGGCAGACAATGTCGTGACCAACAGGGTATACATGACAACGCGCCGCCTCTGATTACTACAACGTCGATTCGTGCGCTAATCTTACTCTGAAAGCGCTTATATAGCGCTGCGATTTCTGAAACTAGCAACGTGCTCTCGTCAACAAGCCGCACAAGAACGAAGAAAATATGTAAAAGGCAGGCAGGAAGGCAGAAAAAGAAAGAAAGAAAGAACGAAAGAGAAAAAGAAAGAAAGAACCGTGGTATATCAAGGCAATGACGATGAATTATGCAGGCATGATAGTACTCTCAACACGAGTTAGCGGGATCAAATCGCGGCCATGACGGCCGCATTTCGACGGGGGCGAAATGCGAAAACACCCGTGTACTTACATTTAGGTGCTCGTTAAAGAACCCCAGGTGGTTAAAATTAATCCGGAGTGCCCCACTTCGGCATGCCTCATAATAAGATGGTGGTTTTGGCACCTAAAACCCAATAATTTAGTTTTATAATTAATGATAGCACTCAATATTTTTGCACGTTAAAGAAACAAACGCCTATGGCCGCAGTAGACAGGGTATACGTGGCGGAGTTCAATGGCAGACTCGCTGTCACAATATCTCACCAAGTATGAAGTAGCCACATCAGCGCCATGCGAACATGAAGCTAAATATACGTTGGAGGCTTAAAGAAGGAGAAAAACGAAAACGACTAAAGAAACGGTACCAGGACAACCGACCCTATGTGCGAGGGCTATGGCATACCCTTTCGTCGGGTGGACAACACGATGAGGCCAGAACAGCCTCAGAGGAGGGCTACACTTGCTCACGGCTCGTTTGCTGCTGGCACGTGCACAATGTCACAAAGTGTGTCGCTCTTTTTGAGGTTGTGTTTAAGTACCTTGTCACCTTGACAGAGTACGCCTGCAATTGTCGCAGTTGTCAGAGAAAAAAGTATAGAGGGAAGTATAACAAAAAAGAAAGAAAAACTTGGTTTCTCTTCGCATCATGTCGATAAGCTCAAACCACATCAGCCACATCAATACCAGGTAGTAGGAAGGCACATAGGGGAGCGTAAGTTTCTTCTCCTTTTTTCTTTTTTTTTTTTCCAGCGAGCCTCATTGAAAAGAACGAGTAACAAAGAAATATTGCCTGCATTCTCGTGTAGTGCGTTTGTCGATACTCTGTCTTTTGCATAGCCAGACGTCCGGAATTTCAAAATGAAACTAACAAACTTGTTCCATAAAAAACGTGTTAATTACGACTATGGGTCATGACGATGTAAGCGAAGAGTGGAAGTAAGGAATGTCGAATGAATGGCAGCTGACATTCTAAATCTAGATGGCGCAGAGAGGATGAGCTAGACAAGTGAATGCTGCTCTGCTTTTATGCATACCAGCGACATTGCAGCTTCCACATGAACATTACTGTAGATGATTAGGGAGGGGGACGTGGTGACGGAATCGTTGGCACGTTCTCATTTGAAACAGTCGAATGGATATATCTGGCATCACGAATATTATGCTGGCCTACAAGAACAACGACTGCAAGTATGAAATCCGGCTAGTAACCCTCCCCCCCCCCCCCCCCTCCCAGCCCAAACACACACAATTTGCAATACGTGGACCGCAGATAGGCAGCCTGGAAACAAAGATAGAACCAGCGCTACCCTTGTCCCGAACGCGTCGAAAGTCAGCCGGTGGCGCAAAACTAAAATTACAATTTCGCTATTCCTTTTACCGTACTCTTTACACCGACCCACCTTCCGCCAGCAGCTGATCAAGCTTCCACGCACATAATCCACAAGCGAAAGCACTCTGCACATGAAATTTCAGTACACTGATGTAACAGGTGACCTGCGGACGCCGTCAGGCGACCCTCCTGTGAAACGACGATAGCGGAACGCAGTTCTAAAGTAAGCGCACGCAATTATATATATATATATATATATATATATATATATATATATATATATATATGTGTGTGTGTGTGTGTGTGTGTGTGTGTGTGTGTGTGTGCGTGTGTGTGTCACTTCTTAATACCAATTTTCTTTTTGCAATCTCCCGCCGTCTGGCAGGCGCGAGGACTTCTCCGTCAGCGCCTCGGCTGTGCTACCGCTGCCACCGCCACATCACAAGGCGGAAAATTCGAAGACGGGACATCGCAGCCCAAAACGAAAGAAAAGAGAGAGAGAGAGAGAGAGAGAGAGAGAGAGAGAGAGAGAGAGGGGGGGGGGGGGGTGAGTGGCGCTGTGCGTGTGAGAGGCGCAGATAACGAAGGGAACAGAACAAAGCAAGAACCGAGGTCCGAAGCACAATGTTGCTGCGTGCAAGCAAATTGCTGAAAAACGAATGGGATGGATAGGGGGGAGTGCTGAGGGTAGGCACTGCGAAGAGTGTGCGGAAAAGGGCTCGCGCTTTCTGGCCGGTGCCTGCTCTACGTCTGCGGACCCGTGATAAGGGGCCTGCCCCCCGTGCACCCGCCGCCCTCTCACCGCCCCCTCTCCTCTTCGCCGCACTCTAATCTTTTCCCACGCAGCGCACAGCTTTCGCTTCCATTCCTGGGCGCGTCCACGTTCATCTGAGAGAGGAAAACTAATTCTTTTGCTCTCAGCAAAAAATGAGGAGGAGGAGGAGAAAGACATACAAAAAGCACTTCAGCGTACTTCAATTTTATCACCACCAGTTTTTTGTTTTGTTGTTTTCTTCTTCGCAACCGCTTGGTAAGCATTTAGTTTCTCTTCAGATGCGCGCAGATACCCATTCTGCAGAAATACGCGTTCCCGCCATCGCACTGCGCCTTCCAAGGCTTTCAGCATGTAATCCCAGCAATTTCACGCCGTTATTTCGTATCGCACAACACCATTCACACAGAACGATGCCGCCTCTGTTGACTTGCAGGGTGCGCTAAGAAAAATTTATTAACCCCGGCCTTGCGCGAAGTCGAAACATAATTCTGACGGCGCTAAAGATGCGCCAAAAATGGGAGGAGAAGAAAATACTGAATGCCCGGTTATTTCTACGACCCAAATTCATAGATTCTCTTACAACCGTGATGTCGGTTACCTATGCCATAAATAGCTTTTTGGCGGCCTGGGATGTTGCTTTAACAATGAAAGTGGTTACACAGCGCAAAAGAAAAATACACGTGAACTTTCAGCCTGTTGATTATAAGAAACACGGAAAAAATAAGGTGCCGCACGTTTCTTTAAACTTGTGCAGTGCAAAATAAATAAAAGAGGTACCTCATGGTCTGAATGTGATCTGAAGCGCAAAAACAGCCTCAGGAAATTTTGTCAGCTTCTTTTTAATACTTGCAAGGAAGTGCAGAACCTGGATAACATATTGAGCGCCAGCGGACGAGGACAGAAGGGAGACGTTGACAACACAATGCGCTTCAAAATCCTGTGCAACTGCGCTATTATCACAGAACGGAAGTTAGAGTTACCGCAAATAATAATAAGAAATAAATAAAGCTTGATAGAATATTCAGCAGGATGAAACATTAACTCGAGTAGCACAAGAAGTGTATCCATTAATTAACAATTAGTGCATCATAGACGAAGCCCGCAAGCACGGAAGTATGTGCAGTGGACTTGAATGCGTTCGGAAAAGGGAAATGAAGGTTACTTACATCTGAATTGCAATTTACGTTGCTCAATGTTGCGGTTCCTGAAAATCCCACTCAGCCTCTCGCACACATTTTGTGCGGCGAAGCCAGCCATAAGGGGCAACGCAGTGAGGTGTGGTAGTGTTTACGAAAACTTTTGTGATTCAAAGTTTTCGGCAAGGGCTACCTTCGCGTGGTATTACCTTAACAATATGAGAATGTCGACGGTTGGCACAGGTTTCGTTGTGACAGCAATTACGCGGTCGCTCGAGGCGCATTCGTGCCGTTGACGCCGCCGTCGTCGTGCTGTACCGCTATGGCGGGTGCATGCGCGCGGTGGACGCACCGCTCAGCTCTGCCGGAGCTGGGCCAGCGCTGTGGCATTCCGCCTGCCGGCATGCGCGTCACGTCGGAGTTCCTGCCGGGCAGCTGCGCACAGACCGCGCCGTGGTACATGGTCCGAGCAGAAGGGGCTGAGCCTATGTAACTCGTTCATCGGGCGCCGACAGACGAGCGCCGCCGTCGGTTTTGCTTCGCTGTCATCTCGTGCGCCGTCGAGGTGCGACACCTGCGCAACCTCGCTGGCGTAGCTAGCTGCTCATCGCGTCAACGCTGCGAGACGCCCGACCTCGCTATCGCTTTCAATGCTTCGCCTTCGGGCGAAACTGCCATTTCTTTAATTTTTTTTTTCTTTGCACAGAACACTGCAGGTGCTGCCATCTGTCGCTGACACTGACAGCAAGTATTTCTGAAGCGCTTCGCTAAATGTGAACGTGAAACGGTGCAACACCACGGCTGAACGCCGCGTCCATTTTTGTGCGCGCGTCCTCTGCAGTGTAAGGTGACAGCAAGACGACTGGTGGCATGACATAGCTCTGGCGCACAACAGTATAGACCTCTGTACACTAGATCAGTGTGTCTGTTAATCTGTCACGTGACTCTACATACGCTTCTTGTGCAACTTTATTTGTGCTGACACAATGCGCGTGGCTCCTAGAGTAACCGACTGCATTATCCTTTCTTTTTTTTTTTTTCTTTTTTTTTTTTTTTTTTGCAGCGCGGAGAACGTGCTGCCAAGGCGTGAAACTTCTACCGAGTGGAAGAACTGCTCCCTTGTTGGCGCAATGAACCGAGAATAGAAAACGGAATCCGTATGTCAGAAAAGTAGCCCAGAAAAATTTCTGTTCACGATCAATCACTGCGGTCGGCATCACAGTCAGTGATGGAATACACGTAACCTCCAAGAACGCAATGCGGCTGCCAACAACTGCGCGTTTTGGTTGCCGAACATACATGTTCCTCCAAACTACACTCATTCGTTGTTGTTGTTGCTTGAATTTACCCTGTCCGCAGTTGTGTCGCGGAGCCCCTCGGTGCTTATTTGGCGTTTTATGGAACGCACAAGTTGTTGAAGAAGAAAAGAACGCATAATAGAGTAACAATACAGAGCTGAGAAAATTAGAGCATCTCGATAGTCGCATCTGTATATTTTGGCGACGATGTAGCCTTTGCACATCAAGAGAAAAATAAAGATAAGGGAGACGTGAAGATGAATCAACGCCTCAAAGGCACGAGAAGCGAATTGTCCGAAAACAGAGAAAGCGCTAAAGAAAAATATGCTATCGTAGAATTTGGCCGCCCCTGAGTTTTCTTATTCTCGTTCTTTAAGGATGAGCGCGAATTACGATGCCCATTAGAAGATAATTCAAACAAAGGAAAGAATGTAAGGCCCAGGACAAACGTCATGTATTCATTAGCTGGAATGTTCAAATTGTGCGGAGCGTTAGCAGTACTTCTTAACTGAATGCCTAAGGTCGGGCTTGAAGCGTTGCGTCGATGTTGGCAACAAGTGCGAAGTGCACGCATTCTAACGACCCACACGCATTGAAGACAGCCAAATGCAAAAAGAAAAAAAAAAGATACTCATAGGAATTGTGTGTTTTCGGTAGATAACCTTGTTCCTGCCATTTTGTGACTATAATCATTTGGCGTTATGGAAGCAACCTGATGGTTCAGAAGACTCTGAATGCGCAATTATATCACTGAATGTCACAGCTAAAATTTCATCATCATCATCAGCCTATTATATGCCCACTACAAAACGAAGGACTCTCTCTGTGACCTACATAATTTAGCTAATCAGTTACAAAGGTTGCATCGGAGAGGTGAACTGTATAGCTACGTAACGAATCATAATCGCTACACTCTTGGACCGCTTCCGTCCCAGACGTCTGAGAAGGGCCTTTGAGTAAGCGCCCCTCTACCTAGTTGTCGCAACAACGAGATAACACAATCACAGACTGCATACTGTCATTTACACATCAACTTTGAGGGAACGCACTAGTCGCTAACGCTGTGATACTTGGGAACCCGGAAGCACACGAGTTCTACGTATGGGCGTGTCTTAAAAAAAAATGCACTTAACTGAGTTACTGAGCATTTAAGTTACTTTGTCTCCTTCACGAACTGTTGATTCCCTACAAAGAATAGTTTATAAAAGCAAAAACGCATGTACAGTGCTTACCAGACGTGGGCACGTGGGGGAAACGTGCCCACATCTATACGACGTTATGCGCAGCACGGAATAAGGTTTAATTTTCGTATCGGTAAGAGTGTTTGCAAGCATATTGCTTAATGCGACCACGGGGAATACAACTGCACGCAGTCGAAGAAGATGTGCGCGATTTGAAAGTGGCAGGAAAAGAAATTGTAACACCAAAAACCAAAACCACAACAACAAAACAATGAGCAAAACAAGGTAAAAGCAGGAGCCAACGTTTCGACAAGTCGACTTGTCTTTTTCAAGGCGACATATGCTTTTCTCGGCACAGTATGTAGAATTCCCATCTCCCGCCTTCCCCGTGTTTTCCCTGAAACACAAAACAAAGAACACAACTGCGTTCACAGCTTGTAAACATCTTCGAATGGAAACAGGGAACATCAACGTTAAAATTTTGAGCAGACAACAAAAACGAGACAGAAATGTCGAGGTGAGAGAAACTCTGTAAATGTAAAGATTAAATTGAAGACTGCCCGGGCCCGTGCAACGAAGAAAAACGCATTACTGGTCATCTGGCCGGGTGAAGGCGGAGAGAGAAAAGGAGAGAAAAGAGAGGAAAAAAAAAAACAAAGTTTGAGGGATAGAGAGGCCGAAGGAGTTTGGCAGTACAAATGGATGAATTGGTGGCTGGGAGGCGAGCGCCGTGTAGAACTGAGGGTGGAAGGAATGGGAGAAGAAGAAAAAACGCAAACATTTATAGGAGCCGGGAAGAGCGAAGAGCGGCGCGGAGAGAAGAGGCGACGGGTGAGCCATGTGTTATTTAAGACGCTCAATGGCCGTCCCGTCGCCGATCCCCAGACGCGCACCTGCTACCAGCAGTAGAGCGTGGGGGGCTCTCGGAAGATTCCGCTGCCTCGGGACGGCCGTGGTCTCGCGCGCGGCTACCTCGATGCATACACCGGCCCCGGCTGCTTCTCTGCCGCGCAGCCACTGTTCTTGTGCTCGCTGCCTTTTTGCCTCTCTCTCCGTAAATGTATATTTTCTGTCGTACTTAGACCCCGCTTAGTCTTTTCTCGTCCATCATGCCTTGCACGTGCGCGTTACACTATGCACGTCTCCTGGTTCTATAGGCGGCGAAAACTGAGGCGAATCCGGCAGCGTCGTTGTCATTCTTTGTTTTTCGTTTTCTTTTTGAGGCTCGAAATTTCGCATAGGTGCTCCTTAATCACTGTGCTTGTCGTACCACCGAGAAAAGAAAAAAAAAAGAATTATCCGAAAACCACGCCTTCACCGCAAGCCTTGTTATCTGTTGGCCAAAGTACGCATGAAATGCGTCGAGACAGGCGGTGCGAATGGCCCGCGCGGTATTGGCGAAATGCGCACTCTCGCTGCGCTGTGGCATTGTGCGCACACTGATGTTACTACATCACCTATCAAGCGAAGCAGAGCCGGTGTATGCAATGTAAGGTTCCATTGGTCCGATTCCGTCCCGTTATTATCATCCACCGCTCACGACCGGCCAGTAGCGCTGATAACGTGGACGGGGCGCCGCTCGGACCATTGACGAGGTGCGAAAATAAAAAAAATATTTCGAACAGAACTGTTGCGTTATCTCGGCCCAAGCTTGCCACTGACAGCTGCTGTCAACGAGCTTTAATAACTGCTCTTTTCATAACCTAACCAGCCAGAGTACAAAGACTAGTCGTGTCGAGTGATGTTACCCACCGTCGAGTCCAATGATTCCCAGCGAATTGCATCGTACGAACAACAAGCGCTGAAAG